>NC_072796.1:121245463-121870463 GCF_028583425.1 Eublepharis macularius | reverse complement strand
ATTTCAGCTTGCTCAGGGGTTTGTATAATTGTCAAGCTTTATTTTGCTTCAGGTGAGTTTGAGAGTGTAGAACTGAGTCCACAGATGGTACCTGATTAGACATGGGCATGAACGGAAAAAATCCCAAACACCCTGTTTGTCATTCATTGCCATCCACGAACAATGAACAATGAACATGGATGAACATGAACTGTTCCCAGACATGTTTGTTGTTCATTGTTTGTGGGGGCCAGAACCCCCCCAACTCCAACCCCCCACCACCACTTAGCCCCTTCTCCCCTCAAACCCACTTACCTGGCCCTTTAAAGATCCCTTTAAACTATCAGCTGGCAGGCGGCAGGGGGGATTCCCCCCTGCCGCCTGCCAGCTGATAGTTTAAAGGGCTCTGTTCTGGCAAAAACAGCAGTGTCTGCTGGCAGCTAGTTTGAGGGGTTTCAAAAGTGACCTTACCAATGTCCAAAACCAACCAAATTTGCAGGGGACATAATCCTCACTGTCCTCTGAAGACCCCCCAAGTTTCAGAGAGATTGCACCCTGGGAAAGGCATGATCCATGGGTCTCTCCGTTGGCTGTCATTTTCTCTTCACAGTGGCAAAAACAGGACTCTGTGCTGGAAGTACTTTGAAGGGTTAAAGCCAGAAGGAAAGCCAGAAGGAGTTCAGACAGAGTTCAGTCCCTCCCAGCCTCCGGTTGCCAGGGGGATTGATTTCAGGTGCCAGACTGTCTGGCTTGAGGAACGGCTACCGAAGGCAACAAACGAGGCTTGCAATGACCACTTGTTTGTTTAGGATGGGGTCACACGAACAGCTTGTTCGAGAACAGCAGATTAGGCTGTTCGTGGGTTTTTTCTTTTCGTAATGCTGTTCGTGCCCATGTCTATACCTGATTTCTCAGAGGATGGTTTTCTCTGTCTTTCCTCCATACTCTTGAGTTTTTTGAACTGCCATGGACTGAATGGTGTAGATTTAATGGGGAAAAATATTATTGCTTTCAATGAGAAAGTCCAAAGCTCACTTGTACCATCTTTCTAACATAAGCTTTTCTGCACGTGGCCTGACATAATGTGCTCGAAACAAGCTTGTTTTCATGTGAATGGTAGAAGAAAGGGCTTCAGCTAGGTTTAGCAATTCCTAATGAATACCATTACCATTTCATCTTTCTACCGGCTATCTTTGCATGTTGCTTCAAGCAAGCAGTTCCTCTTACCCATTCTGTTCTAATCATTACATTGCATAAGCTCTACCACACTCCCTAGACATTCATAAGGCAAGAGACTTTTCTAGACTCCTTGGCTAGTCTGACCACAAATTACTTATCTTATCTCTTCTTCCTAGATGATTCTCTAAATTTCTAGCCAGTTTATGTAGAAGGACTTCCAAGAATAGATTATGGCACTCAGTCCATTGTAACCACAACTTAGCAGACCTTCTTTTTGTAGCCTGTAGGCCTCTTTTACAGATGGAAACTTTCTCAGTTGTAAGTGTAGAACCTTGATTCTCTTACTTCTGACATGGTTCGGGTTTCTCAGACCCTTGGAGTCTGTGGTTTTCTTATTTAACTAGTGAAGCCACTTGGGTTCTTTGCACTACACCCTTCACATTAGTCACCAGAGATCGTGGGAGGATTTATGACCTAGAGGCTGCAAACTTCACAGAGAGGACTAGAGGGATACACCCATCTCCCTAGTTAAAAATGTGACTATGAAAATATTCTCTAATGTTAATGAACTTCAACCTCCTGGCTGCATAACGAAATGTACACAGCAATGTAATGCTCAATCCCCTTGTATTATTTATTTGTTTATTTATGATGGACATGATCCAGAACAGAGAACTGGCAGGTGAGGAAGCGAAGTGCCGGCTAGCTGGCGAGCAGGTGTTAACTAAGATCTAGCTGAGCTTGTTTCTTCTCTATTCGCAACTACTTATGGTCTAGGCATGTTCAGAGGCATGAACCCTTGGACATGTGCTAAAGGGCAAGAGCCATTGGGGCTCTTAGCTTGAGAGGCGTAGCCTAGCTTGGTGGAAAATAAGGCCCAGAGAGAAAGTGATTGAGCAGGGATGGATTGGCCATTAAAGCCTATAGGGAAAGCCCCAGTGGACCAATGACCAAGGAGCCAGAAGCCCGAGCCCCAACTGGAGTGAGGAAGGAGGATCACAACCGTGCCAAGCCCCATACAAGATATGAAAGCAGGTACAGGCCCTACTGAGCTTTGTGTAGAGAGGAGATGCAGGTGTGTGGCACAGTAGAGCCCCACGTAGCAAAGGAGACATCCAGCCAAGCCACACATGATGAAGGATACCCTGCCAAGCCATGAGCAGTGAAGGATATGATTTACCAAGCCACATGAAGTGAAGGAGACACCAGGCCAAGCCATGCATGGGGTGAGGCTGGCTGATCAGGCACTTCCTCTCTCCTTTTGAGATGTAGGGCCCTTTTCCTTGGCCCCTTTTCCAGGGCCCCTTTCCGTTCCAGTCTCTCTCTGAGGAGGACAGACTGTGAAGAGTGCTACTTCCTGCCATTAATAAACAAATAGTCTTTATTTATGAGGGATTATATGAACACCTTAAGAATGCAGTCTTTGCTTTAGTTTTCATTTTTTAACTGAAAGTATTTTCAATGTTTTAAAAAAATAAACAGGTATATACTTTAAAATGGATTTCATAGGGAAACACATGGCTACGGAACTAGAAATTTGTTTCCAAAATATTTTCAATTGTTGTTTCTATTCTTTTTTTAAAAAGACAGACAGACAGACAGACAGACAGACAGACAGACAGACAGACAGACAGACAGACAGACAGACAGACAGACAAACTAAATTAGAACTCTGGGTAGGTAAGGTAAGAAGTCTGGGAGAATTAAGTTAAGATGAAACCACTGGCATGACATAAAGACTTTCTGGGGGGGTGGGAGTCAGGAGGAAAATGAAAGACGGGATTCCCCTTCCCCCCATTTCATATTTGAAATGAACTTGGTAAAGTAAACTTACAGCAATAAAGCTTGAAAAACAAACAAACTGAACTTAAAAGTTTCTGCACGTCTGAGATCTTGAAATATGTCCATACAACGGCAGCAATCCAGCTTTGTGTACTTGCAAGATTTCCTATTTCTTCGACACGAACAGTTCTCGGAATGTTAGCGGCAGGAATTGGCCGTCACATCCACAATCTGCCATGAGGTTTTGCAATATGTAGATTCTGTAATTTTACCAAAACAGAGTGGTACTTTGGCTGGAGACAGCTGGGATTGGACTGTGGAACTCCTGTTCAAAGTATGATAGAGGGTCTGTGGCTCTGTGGTACAGCATCAGTCTTGCATACAGAAGACCCCAGATTTAATTGCCGTCACCTACAGTTAAAAGGATCAGGTAATAGGTGATATGAAAGATATCTGCCTGAATACCTTAAGAGCCACTGCCAATCAAAGTAGCCAATACTGACCGTGATAGAGCAATGGTCTGACTCGGTATAAGGCAACTTGGCGTGCCCTGTTCACTCATGATGCAGTCAGGGTAGACTTGGGCCAACAGAGGGACAGTGGGGAGAGAAGGCCCATTTGGTCTGGCCCTGAAGTTCGAAGGGAACCTTCATATTTACACACAATTACACGAAAGCTAGATTTTTCCCTCAAAGAGTAGAAAAAATCTTCAGAACTGAGAATCTGAAAATGCAAATGCAGAACAATGTTATATACATCACGGATACCAATAACACTAAATTTAGCCCAAGGGATATATTTTTTTTAAAAACTCAGCTAAAGCATAATCTTCTTTTGGAATGGCACATTCCCCCACCCATTGAATTTCACATTCTGTGTTTGGTTGCTCATTTTAAAGAGCCCTGCTCAGGATTAAATATTTGGCTATTAATCAACAACAACAACAACACAGACAGCCATAATATAAACTGATTTGGACAGTTTGAAGTTCCCCAAAGAGCAATATGTTTGTATTTCCAGATCTTCTAATTAACTAGTTCAAACCTCACCCACTCCACCCCTAAAGGTTCTTCTGTGTATTTACACATACACATCCAAAAGATCTTCTGCCATTTGTTGCTGCTTACTACAGACAGAATATAGATGAATGCCTCATGTTGGTAATGCTTGCCCCACTAGGGATGCCAGCCCCTTCTGGCGGGGGGGGGGGAGACATGGGATTCCCCACCTCACCTTTTGTTTCCTACTGATGCTCGGAACATCAGCAAGAGAAAAAAAAAGATTAAAAGGTTAAAGCGCTTGGGGCTTTTTAGCTTGGAGAAACGACAACTGAGGGGTGACATGATAGAGGTTTACAAGATTATGCATGGGATAGAGAAGGTAGAGAAAGAAGTATTTTTCTCCCTTTCTCACAATACAAGAACTCATGGGCAGTCGGTTTCGAACAGATAAAATGAAATTGCTGAGCAGTCAGGTTAGAACGGATAAAAGGAAGTACTTCTTCACCCAAAGAGTGATTAGCACATGGAATTCACTGCCACAGGAGGTGGTGGCAGCTTCAAGCATAGATAGCTTCAAGAGGGGATTGGATAAACATATGGAGCAGAGGTCCATCAGTGGCTATTAGCCACAAGGTATAGATGGAAATCTCTGTCTTGGGCAGTGATGCTCTGTGTTCTTGGTCTTTGGGGGGGCAATCTGTGGGAGGGCTTCTAGTGTCCCTTCCTCCCTAGCAGACCTCCTGAGGACACCTGGTTTTTGGCTACTGTGTGACAAAGAGTGTTGGACTGGATGGGCCATTGGCCTGATCCAACATGGCTTCTCTTATGTTCTTATGTTCTTAGGTTGTTGGGCTGACAACATGATGTCCTTCTGAGAGAAACCATGAAATGACATCTTTCCTCTCTAGGCATCACTAGGAACTCTATTGTTTTACCAATGGTTCCTAGAGAGGCATGGCATCACTTCTGGGTTTTGCTGGAAGTGATGTCAGTTATTGCTGTTGCTCCCTCATGTCCCCATCCCCTGGTCTCCCACTGGCATGGCAAACCCTACGCCTAACTGCATCCAATTCCTACTGCAGGTGAGCCATGTGACACAGGGAAGGCATTGGCTAGTGGCCCAAGGGCAAAACTACATGTTCAGGTTTTTAAAGAGCTGAGTCTGGGTTCCTTAGGAATGCTGCTGGGGAACACTGCTGGAGGAACACTTATTTTCACATTTTTTGCTGCTTCATAGTGTAGGCAAATGGCTTGAGGGGAGGCAGGAGCCCCCTTTCCCTTCATCATGGTGTTCTGAGCCCATTTGGGCTCTCCTTTATTTTTAAAAAGCCACTCACTGCAGATGCTGTGCGGATGTGGGAAACACAAAGCCATCTCTTTAAAAACTTGAACGTGTAGCTTGGCTCTAAGTCAGTAGCCAGTGAAACTTGGAAAAATGTTTTCTCTTTCCTTAAAAACACTGGTGAGTGTGAAGCAGAAGCTATATACTCAGCCTTTCCAAAGTGAAAAAAGTCCTTGGCAAACCACTACCATTTCTAAAGGTGGTGATTTTTGATGCCCCAGTGAAAAGGAAAGGAAATCCAACATCCTGGAGTAAGGTTTTTCCAGGCGGAGCTGAAATGGGGAATTCAAACATTTTCTTCCTGCTCAACATGTTATCATCTCAAATCGTCCTTTGAAAAAGAAAAATCAGCAAGGTGAGGACTGGAAATGGGAAACGGCAGTATAATTTTCAAAAAATCGAAGTGAACAAAATGTAGTTTCCAGATGTTTCTGTGATTTTTATTTCTTAACACTATTTGTATTGTGAATATAATAATAACAATTAGGAAAGAAAAGAAATTAGCTCCCCTATATATACTTTGATAAAAGTTACCGAAATGAACAGCATTTCTGTACCCTGTAATATAATTGACTGCAAAGACATCATAAATCAACAATTCAGTCTCACGCAAAGAGATATTTAGTAGAATCCAAAGTGCTGCAAGTAGACCAAAGCTGAGGGACAAGATTTTCTTCTCTCCCCCTTCACAATGCAGCTCACTGGATCCCTCTTGATTCTCCCAAATGCTGCTCCCTGGGATCAAGGAACCCGCACAAGGAAGGAAACTGCAGGGGGATGTCACCCCCCCTCTTCCACCAACAGAGATTTTGTTCCATTGGTATGAGTAGTTATACTGGCAGAACAGCAAGTTTGGAACCAGACCAGTACATTTTTTTAAATTTCATTCCTTACTAAAGATAGAAAAGAGTCCAGTAGCACCTTTAAGACTAACCAACTTTACTGTAGCATAAGCTTTCGAGAACCACAGTTCTCTTCTTCAGATGCAAGAACTGTGATTCTCGAAAGCTTATGCTACAGTAAAGTTGTTTAGTCTTAAAGGTGCTACTGGACCGTTTTCTATTTTTGCTACTACAAACTAACACGGCTAACTCTTCTAATTCTTCACTAAACAAATTCATTCTCTTTCTTTTCCTTCCTTCCTTCCTTCCTTCCTTCCTTCCTTTCTTTTGCTGCTATTATTAAGCAATAGAGAATGTCAACAACCAAGTAATTAAAAAACAAGAAACCATTAAAAAAAACTATTTTGCTTTTACTAAAGATGGGAACAAACTTGACACCCATTTCCAAATGAAACATCATGCACTGGTTTTAAAATGACTCTGAGGTCTCCTTATCGATTACTGAGCACAGAGTTCCCATCCTGTATTATGATTACACATGAGCTATTTCTCCTAAATTCCTAGTGACCAGTGAGGTCTGGACTTAGATGCATATGGTAAGGGGCTTGAATTTTGCCCCATCTCTGCACCGTTTCTCCAGCCTGAAATGATTCCATGGCTGTTGTGGAAACTCACATATATCCCAGAGAATATGTGGCTATCTCCAAGTAGCACCCCATGGAACAAGCAAGGATTGAAGAGAACTCACAACTCATATGTGCTTATGGTACATTGGACACAGTCACCTATGTCAAAAGACAGTAATTAAGCAGTAGAAGATACAGTACTTAAATAAAAATTATTTAGGGAATGTTGCATAGAATTTATTTGGCTGCAATGAAGGGGGATTTTTCCTCTCCCATGGAAACCCAAATCACTCAGCTCCCAATACTGCTTTAGGTGGATGGGGGAACCCTCAGTAATAGCTTAGGTGAAGGAGTCAGGGGTCTCCCATAGGAAGGGGAATCGGCAAAAAATGACCTCCCCCCACTTTGTGCTGTGGCAATTCTAGGCAGGAATCAAGCACATGTTTTTGCTTTTACATGATACAGTTCTAGTGTCTTCTGGCTTTCCACAATATAGTGACCAAGGACTCTCTCTCACACACACATGCGCACGCGCACACACACGATATATATGCAGATTGCCACATATTTTCATACTAAAAGGAGTTGTGCATTTTGCACAAAACATTATCACCCCGTTACATTTTGAGCTCAGCAAAACTCAGGGAAAAGCGTGGGGCAAGTGCTAGCATATGGCATACATCTCTCCTAGTGATACCATTTGGCTGCAATATTGAGCAAGCTCCAGTTCAACAAAGGAGTAGCACATAGAGAGGCACGCAACATCATTATCACTTGCGCCGAAACCTCTCTCAGATCGGTTCGCCCAAACAATGCAATTTTAGTATATTTTAGTGAATATGAAACTCGCTCTGCCCATTGTGAATCAATGATGAGTAACTTCACAAAAATCTACTGAACCATCAAGATACGGACATGCTTCAGTAACCTATTATTATCGCATCAGCTCCACCACTCCCTTTCCCCACCCAATATCTGAAAGGATCAAAGCTTTGCCTTTTGGCTTGAGCAATAGGCTGAGATTTTCGAAAGTTGATTAGGGCCCAGGCTGTCCCCTCCCCACCCCATTCTGTTCATAATTCTCATGAAAATGAATAGGAATTGGACGGCTGATTTCAGCATTGCAAATGTAACTCCCCACCCCCAGCAGGGGAAAAGCCGGACACAAAGCTTGTTTATTTGAAACTTTGATTCATCGACATTTCAACTGCTGTAGGATTTTAAAATTCTTTTTTTAAAAAAGGGCATCCAACAGGCATAATGTATTGTTTCAAAATATTGTTAAATGTTCAATATATATTGTCTCATTGTATAGTAGGCATAGACAATTGGGTCCCAGGAACTCAGTTGTGCTCCCATCCCCCCCCCCTCTGGTAGCCCCTGATCCTTAGGATCCTCCTCACTATTAGTCATTTTCTCCTACGTAAGCCCTCTAAGATGTATTTATTTAAAATATTTAAAAGGTGTAGGCAAACGGCTCTTTATGTCACGCAACTAGGTGTGTTAGTTGTAGCACACCTGGTGGAACATGACTTAAAGAGCCGTTTGATTCATATCGTATACCTAATATAGGGATCCTACTGAATTTTGTAAGCTGTTTCAACATGAATATTCGTATTCTGATTTTTTGCTTCCTATTTGTACAAAATGAACCCACAGATCAAAGTTTCTGGTGGGATTTTATCTGGTCTAAGCTCATACACAGTTGCAGAGAAAATCTCATTTTTGCTTTCTGACGTTGATGCATATGTTTTATACAGAATTTCACTTTTTGTCTTTGCTGCTTTGAAGATAAGGTCTACTGCCGCAAAGAAAGAGGGTGTTACTTGAACTTGCTGTTCACTTTGATTGATGGTTTTAATCGACTTGTGTTTTAATGGAATTTTGGTAAATCTGTATTGTATATAGTTGTATTTTACCTAATTTTTATCTTATTTAATGGGGAGTTTGTAACTTTGTGACAGGCTATACACAATAAACTCTGAACTGAACTGAACAAATCTTCAAAACTTCAAGCGTAAACATACCTGTTATAGATGAACACTTTAGGCATCTGGTAAAGTGAGCATTGACTCACACTGAATGTTTTAAAAAGTGTTGGAAGTGCCACTGGATTGCTGTTATATTTTGGTGCTACAGACTAACACAGCTGTGGATCTGAAATGCTCTGTTCAAATGGGCTACATGCCAATTTTCCCAACAAGGCAAACAGAAATTCCCTGGAGCCATTTCAGGTTGAGAAAATGGCACAGGTTAGAAGGCTAAATGGCACAGTGAAATCCTAAGCAGAGTTACTCCAGTCTAAGCTCATGCTTGCCTGGGAATTAAATTATGACCTCAGAAATCCCTAGGCACTTTCTGGTTGACAGCACTGGGGTGCATGCGCAAGGGACATCAGGACAACATAACATATAGTTAGGCCCTTAAACTGAATGGCTTGGGTAAATTCTAAGGGGAGGGTTCCCAATGGAGATAAGATGGTCAAGGAGTCCACCTACCATGTCTATTTATTTAGAAAATGTATATGCTGTCTCTTCAGGGACCTGCTTGAGGTGGATCACAAAGTAAATCAATACAATACAATAATAAAAAATGACAGCAAAAATATCAGCATTAAACTAGCCATTCAAAATTAGCCTGGATTTTAAATATAGCAGCCTAAAAATGATATTCAAAAAACAGACAAACTCAAAACTGATAATAAGAACAACAGTTTGGAGGAGCGAGGAGAGACACCGTTGATTCTCTTCTCCTTTTTGCAACTTCGCTCTGTGGCTATTTTTCCCAAGATTGGAGATGAAGGTGGATCAGAACTAGGAATACTGTGAACAGGTTCTGTTGTCAACCTTACCATATTCTAAAGTGACAATCAGATGTGAGCCAATTGCTTGGTCTGTTTGGTTCATACCAAACAGCTGCAAACACTTGCCGAACCAGTTTGCATTGGGTTTTCCCAAAACTTCAGAGGTGCAAGACACTGCTGAGTCAAACTCACAGGCGGTCACTATTTCTATTAAGGACTACATAGATGAACACCAAAGGATAGGATTTTATGGAAACACAGCATTTATTGATGACTGATTTATATGATTTGTGAGTGATTTAATGATTGATTTAGTTGTCTGTTTAAACAATTGCCTACTCAGTAGAGCTCTTACACAGCAAGGATGGGTGGTAGAATTCAATCGGGCTGTGTGGGAATAAACGTGCATGGAAAGACAGTTACATTACACTTCTTGGTTCGTAAAGAAAACAATGAAACAGCCTGCCAAGTGCTGACAAACAGATTGATGAACTGTCAGATTGAAAAATCAGGTCTCTATTTGCAACCTGCGAGGAGGATGTGAGCTGATAAGGTAGGAGTTTGCGCATCCCTAAGCAAACCTGACTCCCAGTTGATCCCCAATCAGCTGGAATTAGGCTTCTGATCAACAGGCAGCTGTTAACTTGTTCATTAGTTTTTTGAGTTGCTTGATGCAATTCCTGATTGCAGTCTGATCATGGGTGTTGCAAGTTTGATAGCTGAACAGGTTCACTGAGACATTGGCAATATTCCTAACTGCCACCTGCCTCATCTCTGCCGATAGGGGTACAAAACATGGAAAGAGAATCTCAACAGGCGGACTGGACAGTAAAACAGGAGGCAGTTTTTTTTTTAATGAGTCAGCTGCATAATAAGAAAAAGTACAATGTTTTGCCATAGAAATAGTTTATGTTTTGTTTCTGCTGGTTAATGTGGGGGGTTCTGAATAATTGTTACGGTGGTTCAAAATACAGGCCTCTGAAGTAAGACGGGTGGTCATTAGAGATGGGCACGAACTGCATTACGAACTTCAAAAACCCATGAAATTGGTGATCGCGCAATCACGATCCGGCGGTTCGTGATTGTCCTCGTCCAACGAACCAGCATTCAGAAGAAGGCTGGTTCGGTGCTTTCAGCCGTGGTTCAGGAAGCCAGACAGTCAGGCGCCAGCAATCAATTCCCCTGGAAACAGAGCTGGGGGAATGCCTGAACTCTGTCTGCACTCCTTTTGTTGCCCTGGAAACCCGAATGGAAGCCCAGCTTACCTTGATCAGCAGGGCTTCCTTCCAACCACGGAGCTGCAAAGCGGTTACAAGTTGGGAGAAGACACTCAGGGGAGGGAGGGGGAAGGGGGTGTTCTGTAGCCATGGGCACTCCAATCTAATCCCTGCAAACCCTGATAGGCAGCTCTGATGGCCAAACACACACCTCCTGCGTTGCTCAATGGGACCTGTGCTTATAAATAGCCATGGGCTCCCAGGCTGGGTTTCACTTTCAGCGAGCAGTGGAGTGGGACAAAGCTCTTGCTTGCCACTTGGTAGCCTTTGGGGAGAGAGACTGAGAGTATAATTCAGCTTGGATTTTTGTGGGAGTTTCCTGGGGGCCTTGGATTGGAGAGGGCATAACTCCAAGATACCTTTTGCAATCTTGTCCAAACTTGGGTGATGGCTGTAGGAGAGCTTGCAAAACCCTCCCTGGGAATATGGGCTCTCTAAGTGCCACAGGGGCTGATTCGCACCCCACGAACTGCAAACCGGTTCAGCAACAGAAAACGTTCGTTGCGGTTCGCAACCTCGGGATTGTTGTCGGCACTGAACCGCGAACCGCAGAGTCATTAATTTTTTTTGGTTCGTGCCCATGTCTAGTGGTCATGGATGGGTGAGTGTGTCTGGATGGTAGCTGTACCCTAGGGGCTAGAGTAAACCTCCGTTTTTAGTTTTCTTAGTGCTGAGGGAACATATGCATTCTGTATAGTTCAGTCAATCTGTGTGAAAGTCTGTGTGATGACAGAGGGGAAGTTCAGTCAGTCAGGAGTCTGTCAGAGTATCTAGTTCAGCAAGAGAGTTTAGTTATAGACTCTAGTTCAGCCAGGCAGTCTGTGTGGAGCCGGAGAGAGTCTGTGACTCTGAGGGTGAGAGCAGAGTGTTATTCTATGAATGAAGGAACTGTGTGGAACATTAGTCTAGTCAGGAATCATCTCACTGGGAACAATATAACTCAAAGGAGTTGACATTAAACTCAGTGTTGCTTCATGTAGATATTAATTATCTTAACCTGGAACATCTATCATTCGTCAGGGGTTGTGATGGAGGGTGAGCAAGGGAAAAGGTTTGCTTTGGCCAGTTTGGTGTAGTGGTTAAGAGTGTAGGACTCTAATCTGGAGAGCTGTGTTTGATTTCCCACTCCTCCTCTTGAAGCCAGCTGGGTGACCTTCGGTCAGTCAGAGCTTCTAGGAGCTCTCTCTGAGCCCCACCCACCTCACAGGGTGATTATTGTTGTGGGGATAATAATAGCATACTTTGCAAACTGCTCTGAGTGGGCATTAAGTTGTCCTGAAGGGGTATATAAATTCAATTTTGTTGTGGTTGTTGTTATATAGCCGTATCAAGTTTGTCATCTTTTTTCCAGAAAACCACAAAGTAAACCTACAGGAGATAGAAGAAATCCTCAATAAATCTCATTGGTCCAGTCTTGGTTCCAGAACAAAGTAAGAGATCTTTTGAGCAAGATTTATCTTTTGTGGGTCAAGGTACTAGTTCATAAGGCATGCAATGTGAAGCAAGAACATAGCCCTTTTGTGCCACTTAGCAAACTTACTGAAGATGGAAGATCCTCTCAATATATCTAACTGATCCAGTCCAAGACAAGACAATTTGAGATCAGATCAGTGAGACTTCAGTAAATCTATCTTCTGTAGCTCAATCTCATACTTAGAGAAAAAAGAAATAAAATGATAAAACACAGATCATTTGTATTTTATTTGCACAGTGGCTGTCATTATGTATGGATAAGTAGCAATCATTCTAGAATGTTCTGCATTTGGATTTCCGAATTCCATTCTCCACCCCCACCATATCACCCCACTATATCTGACGAAGCGAGCTGTGGCTCATGAAAGCTCTTACCCTACCATAAATTTTGTTAGTCTCATAGGTGCAACTTGACTCTTGCTCTTTTCTACTGCTACTGACAGATAATAACTTAATAACAACATTCAATTTATATACCGCCCTTCAGGACAACTTAATGCCCACTCAGAGTGGTTTACAAAGTATGCCATTATTATCCCCACAACAAAACACCCTGTGAGGTGGGTGGGGCTGAGAGAGCTCTGAGAGAGCTGTGACTGACCCAAGGTCACCCAGCTGGCTTCAAGTGGAGGAGTGGGAAATCAAAGCCAGCTCTTCAAATTAGAGTCCCGTACTACACCAAACTGGCTCAAACAGACTAACACAGTTACCCATCTCCAACTATATCAATAGCTTAAAAATAAGTACATAGGATCTATGAGATTTACAAAACAAAACTCAAAATTTGGGCCTTTTAGATTTTCATTTTCATCATTGTGCATTTAGTCCCAATTGTTAGGACATTTACAACCATACAAATGAACCACTTGTTTTGTCCATAAAATTAAAGCTGTAATTAAGCCCTTTGAGGGGGAAATCACTTTGTGTTTTCATTCTTTAAATTGCTTAGGATGTTAACTTAATAAGCTCAGCGTTAACAGTATTCTCAGAAAAGAGATACGTGGTGCCACATTCAGGTCTTTAGTTGCCCACTCGTGTTTTGATTGGGAAGTAACAAAGCTTGTTATAAATGATAGTTTACCAGAACATCCCAATTTCATCACAATGCTGCTAGGGAGAGCTGGGAAGCTGACTCCAGTACAAATTTGACTAGCCTATCAAGGTTACTGTTATCAAGGCCATGTACTTCTGCCACTGCTAGCATCTCTATATTGATACCGATCATCTATATCTATACCGATCATCTGCTTTTGGTATCCCACTCCACGTGTTATGGAAAGAGGTGGCATAACTTTGCAGCTAGTGATCAGATTTGTTTAAATATAAGCAGGCATGTATGGAAATACTGAAAAGTCTTAAGTACATGGCCTCTGAAGAAGATGTAACAAAAATACTGAATGTAGAAAGTGGGGGAGATACAAACATCCTCCAAGTAGCCATCCTTCAATTTAAGTGGCTCTTCCTCCAACAGAAGAGCCTCTTAAGTGGAAGGAAGACTATTTTGATGCAGAAAGACCTTAACTGTGAGCCACAATGAAAGGAGGTGTATACATGTTTTAATAAATTGATAAACTTTGCCCAGTGGAATGATAGGATTGGGTAGTATCAACCTCAATATGTGGGTGAGGACTTGGGTCCAAATGGCATGAGGGCAGGACTTAGGGATGCCTTGTGTCATATGTCACAGCCAATACGCAGTAGGTGTCTATGACACAGTGCAATCCTAAGAAGAGTTACTCCAGTCTAAGACCATTGATTTCAATGGGCTTAGACTGGAGTAACTCTTCTTAGGATTGTATTGTAATGTGACAATCTTCCCTGTAGGGAAAGTCGAAAAGCAAGTCTGGTAGCTGACGAGCGTTACTAACAATTTGGCTTCCTTGTTTGTTTGCTATTAAATGTGACTTCCCAACAATGGGAGTGTTTCTGGGATATATATTATCCAAGTTGTTCGGCCGTGATTCCCTAATGATCCTCTTATAGCAATAGAACCCAAGTTAGTTATGAAGTTTGTGATTACCTGGTTTGGAATATAAATTTTATAGGTCATAATTCTTGGATTATTACAAATTGAATTTCCCTTAGAAGATCTTCTCTTTCTGAATGAGAATGTAAAATGAGAATGTAAAAACTTACATGAACAGCTTGAAAGCAAGCTGTTTATTGACCATTCAACAGTGCCAATAGTAACTTGGGGATGGAGTGTGAACTGACCTGGTGGGTGGATGAGCATCTCTGCATAGCTGTGCAAACTCTGCCAGGGGGAGAGCACGAGCAAAAGAATCTGCTGGGCTGACCAAAAGTATATCGAGAGGGGTAATTCTTCCGTAAGAAGTCCCTAGATATTGACTTCACTGCTAAAGCTATTAAAGACATGGGAGAGCAGTCATTTACAGCAACCTGCTTCTATTGAGACTGTGGGATCCAGCTCTCAAAAGCTTATAGCCTGAATATCTTGTTGGTCTCTAAGGTGCCACTGGACCCAAATCCTGTGGTTCTACTGCAGACCAACATGGCTTCCTACCTGAAAACTACTGAGGAAGTGGTGACTTCAAGGTGAAGGTGAAGCCAGGTCATATAAATACTCTGATCTATGATGACTGCTTCACATGTATAAGGCATTATCGGATACTGCGGTTATCACAGTGAAGAAAATGAAGATTGGGATCGACCCCTCTGATCAAAAGATTGGAGAGGAAAATTGCTCTTCTTCAGACAGCTCACTTATGGAGCCTGAAAAAACTGTAGGGAGTTTAAGACAGTGTGATCCAAGGAAGTATACAGAGGAACAAAGTTTCCATCTCCTCACATTCGGTCAATTTGTGAAGAAGACAGCATTATAGCAGATCGACTGGGTTTGCCTTCAATCCAGTAGGGGGCACTGCTGCACACAGACGCATCCCAATCCTTCCTTCCCAACATATTTAAGCCTGCAATTATATTAATGACACCCCTTTTAGTTTTTCAGACAAGAGGCTAATTAAGTTTAAAAGCATTATCCCATGGAGAACACATTATTATACATTTTCTCCTTTTGATGTATGGCTGCAATATTTAAGCAGTCTCAATTTACATATGCCCTATGAGATAATTAATAGTAGAAACCAAGGAGTAAGCCCCATGCAGTGCAGATAACAGGTGTCATCAGGGGAGAGGGGCAGATATAAAGAGCAGAGTATGGTAAAAATTATCATTCATTGGATCGAAATTCCTGATATTACATAACCTCTACATGCTTGTTTTTGTAATCTCTGTATTCCCATACTTTGCTATTGTTTGAATCTTGATTATTTGGATAGATGATGTTTATTACTTATGTACTAATTATGTACTGTGTCCAACAATCTCATCTGTCAACACTTTGCAACAAAGGAAGAACTACTTAATGATCCAACTGTGCCATCCTAGGCAGAGTTACGCCCTTCTAAATCCGTTGAAGTTAATGGTCTTAGAATGGCGTTATTTAAGATTGCATGGTAAATCATCTCCAGTCCTGAAAACAGTGGATGGTTTTCGAATCAAAACATAAAAAGAATGGCTCCAACATTAAGCAATTAATGGATCCGATAAATCAGTTGAAGTTCTATGGGTCGCTGAAAATTAGTAGTTTGTTCTTCGGATGCTACCTTACTCTGCCTCTGATTGTGAACAGCTCCAATGATTTATTTATGAAAAGGCTCACAATTCTCTGAAATGGCTGAAATGTTTTACCACTGGCCCAGCATCATATTCTGGGTCATTCAAAGCAACAAATAGCCCTTTTTTTGAGAGAGGGAGAGGGAGAGATCTCAGAGCAGAACCACAAGTGACAAAAGGCACAGATTGGACACTTGTCTGCTTCCCTCAAGTTTTGATGGGAAATGTAGGCATCCTGGTCTTGCAGCTTGGCTCTCTGTCTGCTGTCCAATGGACTTTTCAACTGTCACTTGTCCAACATTCCGCCAAGCTGCCTACATTTCCCATCAAAACTTGTGGGAAGCTGACAAGTGTCCAATCTGTGCCTTTTGTCACTTGTGGTTCTGCTCTCAGAACCATTCTCTCTTTGTTTGTTTTTATGTGTTTAGGGTTTTAATATTTGTATCCTTCACCTTTCTCCTGACACTCCTGACAAGATGGGTAACAACAACAAATACAATTAAAACCATCTATTAGAATTGGGAAAATGCACCATTAAAACAGATATGACAGAGCTCTCACATGTATAACCTTCAAGATCTCTTAAATAGGCCAGTTGTACAGTCATGGAGGAAGGCCCTGAAGGTAGATTCCTGCCTCACTCCCTTCTGAGAGGCTGTTCCACAGCAGAGGGACAGAAAAAGAAAAGGCATTGGCTGTAGCAGCACTGTATTCTTGATAGCAAGGATATGTTGCTGTGAGAGAAGTGACATAGTAATTATGTGCCATCAAGTCACAGCCAACTTATGGAGCCCCCTCATGGGGTTTTCAAGGCAAGAGATAAGCAGAGGTGGTTTGCCATTGCCTTCTTCTACATAGCAACCCTGGTCTTCCTTGAGGTTGACGGATTTCCACTCCATGCAGCTGAATGTGGTGCCTTCCATGAAGATTGTTTCAGGTGGGTAGCCATGTTGGTCCGCAGTAGAAGAGCAAGATTCAAGCCTGTTGTGTCCATCATGACAGACGTAGAAATGACGAGGCAGCATTGTTTCCATCAGGCAAGAGTTTGATTCCATCTTCATTCCTTCACTCTCCCGAGCTGCAGCTACCCCAACTTCCTTCCCCTGCCCCTACCAAATCCTAGAGTAGACTAGGACATCTCAAAAACTGGCACAGATTAAAGGAACGCAGTTGTTGAAACACCACAAAGTCCAGTAGCACCTTAAAGACCAACAAGATTCTAGGGTTGAATCTTTCAAGAGGCAAGTTCCCTTCGTACTTATATCCGATGAAGGGAACTTGACTTTCAAAAGCTTACACCCTGGGAATCTTGTTGGTCTCTATGGTGATACTAGATTGGAACCTTGCCCAGTCATTCTTGGTGGTCTCCCATTTAAGTACCATGGTTGATCCTAATGAGCTTCCAGGATCTGATGAAATTGGGCTAATAAAAAGCACTTGCAAAATTCAAGCACTGGAGTACTTTTTTTAGTTTTGGGGCAGAAGTGCTTCCCTCCCCTCCACCTCTGCCTCTCTCCCCCTGGAGCAGCAGCAGTGACCAACCAGACAGATTCTTCCTGCCCATCTCTTGAGGTGCAAGTGAGCTCCAGTGTTCTCTAGCTGTCTTACTAGAACCTGCACGGGGTGTCCCTGACCTCATGCAACAGAATAAGCTTTGCTGCAGTGGCGGCTCTCTCTCTCTCTCTTTGCACCCCGCCTCTGCAATCTTTTCAATTGATGTTCATTATATTGTACCCTTTGAGTTTTTATTTGGAGAGTAAAGGAAAAGAAGAGGGCATTCCCCAGAACAAGGAAAGAAAAGTATAGCCCCACAAGAGGGAAACCTAACACCCTCAAATAATGACAAATAATTACAAAATCGATTTGGAAATATACAAACATACAACAGAATATAAAGTCAACATCTACTCACAAGCATACATAAATAGAAAAAATAATAAGACCTGAGCAACCATACAAAAACAGCTTGCAATTTAACAAGCTGGAGCTGTACAGATGGCTGCTAGCAGTGCTTTTCGAATTATCTTCTTCAGATGCATAAGTATTATTCTTATCTCGTGGAGTATGCTTGCTCTTTCTTAATACTTGCTCTTTAACAGAGTCATGCCTAGCTATGGTACAAGTCATCCCTCATGGAATTACTCAGTTGCACGAGCGATTAAAATCTAGTTCTAAAGGGAATCCCTCATTCTACAGGTTCAACTGGTATGTCACAGTTTGTCTCCTAGACTTCACAGCAGGTGAATACCAGTTCCTGGAAGCTGCACAGGTGGAAGGCCAAAGCGCTTTCATCTGACTGGCCACTGTTAGAAAATGGATTTGTTACCTTTGATGTCACCTTTGTTAGTCACAAGAGAACATCTACATACAGAGCCAGTCAGTGGCAAACCACTTCTTGATAGTCTCTTGCCACAAAAATTCCTCCAGGGGTCTCCATAAGTCAGCTGCACTCTCCACCACCATATGCCTCTGAGTACCCACTGCTGGAGAGATTCCTGGCAGAATTCTATCAATAGCCACTACTCATGGTGACTATTGGGACCCTCCAATGGCAGGAGGCAACATCAAGGAAAGGTCTTGGCTTTTATGCCTTGTTTATTGGTTCCTCAAGGCGACTGGTTGGCCATGGCTCTCTGGTACTGCTGAGCCTCCTGGGTTGTGACCTGCCTGCCCTCATTGGGGCTCCACCACTGTGTCCCCACAGGGGGATTTACAGTTAGGCACCTGGCATGGCTGCTGTCACCAAGGGGTCACTGATGGACACTGATTCCTTCTGCCCTGTGAGGCCTCTCACTTAGATCCAGAAAGTCAGCATGTCAAGTTTGACCAGGTGATGCAAAATGCATTGGATATCACAGTGTGGAGACAAACGTAGTGCCAAATATGTTCACTTTGAGAAGAGGCTAAATGTTGTTTCATGAATGAGCAAGCGGATGCATATGTAAATCTCAGCTACAACTCTGATGATTGATCTCTCAGGATTTCTTTAATTTTGTGACTGCTGTTAATTAAAAAAAACCTTAAGAGTGTATCCAACAGTGCTTAGTCACTAGCTGAGTAATTAATTAGGTCAAGGATGTCCAGCTGATGGTCTCTGAGCCACATTCTAACCTTGATGGAATGTTGGGTCACTTAGTGACAGAGCATCTATTTTGTGTGCATAAGATCCCCGATTCAAGAGACCACTACACTACACTGACTTTTCTCGGGCGGGGGGGGGGGGGGCTGCCAGGTTCCCCAGTGGGAGAGGGGAGAGGGGATCCCCACTTCTACCTTCTGACCCTCACTCTCTGTTGGGAGGGTGAGGGCACCTAGCAACCCTAGCTGAACCTGGGTGAGTCATGCATGTCATGTAGTATAAAGTTACTCACTCATTACTTCTGGACCTGGCTCCAATGAGTCCCCCTTCAAAGGCCAGAACAATACTGGAAAGGGTTCTCCTGCCCCTTCCCTTGCCAAGCCTGGAATTCTGGCTAAACTGTTATGGTTGCCTAACAACAGCCACTGAGGGAATCTGGTTAAAGTTATGGGTGCTCCTTTTATCATTTTGGGGTTTTTTTTAACCCTCAATGAATATTTTTTTTAGATTTCAAAATTTTCTGCCAACCTGGGACATTTTTCAGGCATGTAGGAAGATTTGCCTTGTCTGTTCATGGCTGCAATCTCTGGATTTGAGTATCTGGAGACCAAGGCCACTTGGCTATTAGTATACAGGATGTATCAAACTGTACATGTTTACATACATGAGAATACTTTGGGGTTATGAATGAATGTGCATGCAAAGGGAGGCATTTAAGGAGCTTTCTAACAAGTAATACACATGTGGAGAAATGCTTTTATTTGTAGGTTTGGATTGTATTACCCCCAGTTTAAAAAGAGTCTCTAAGCTGAGAACAGGTAGGAGCAGGAAAGGAAAGCCAGATGCTTTCTAAGCCGCACTCAGCCTTGGGCTTTAGTTATGCAGATGTGACCAGAAGGCTTTCTGAAAAAAGCTTCCCCTTCCAGGTGTGTGTGTGAGTGGGATAGAGACTTGGAAGACTAAAATGCCAGAAAGGTTTCTTCCTGGAACCTCCAGGAAATGCCTCTCTGACCGGTATCTTTGACCTGCCCCTGGGGGCAGGGGGAGAGAGATAATAAAATCTTCTAGTACAGGGAAGAATATCTTTTTGGCTGGCTTGAGCTGGAAGCTGAAGGACTGGAGAGCTTGCCCCTTGCAGGTGGTGGCCATTTACCAAGTGGAGGCTGGAGGTAGGGTTGCCAGGTCCCCCCACCCCCCAGGCAGGAGACCTGGCACTTATCTTTGTGATCTCCTTGCATGCGCACAAAGCCAATTTGGGCCAATTCGGGCCAGATCGTGCTCTGCAGCAGTCCGATTAGGCTCTGGTTTGGGTTGATTCAGCCTGGATTGGGCTGTTGCGGAATACAGGGGCAATGCTGCATTCTGCAGCAGCCCGATTCAGGCCAAATCAGCCATATTTGGGCCAAATCGGCCTGGATCAGGCCACTGTAGAGTGCAGCAGCACTGCTGCACTCTGCTGCAACCCAATTCGGGTCCAAATCAGGTCGCTGTGATGTGCAGGAGCATGCTGCGCTGCCTGGGGGCACACTCCACCATCCTCTGGGAGCTTGCCACCTCCCGCTGACCACTGGTGGGTCGGCGGGCAAGGTGGAAAACCCCTGGGAGTTTGGCCACCATTGGTAGGCACCTTGGAACTCTAGCTGGAGGCCTGAACCATGAAAGGTATTGAAAGCCATTTTGGTGTAGTAGTTAAGAACAGCAGGACTCTAATCTGGAGAACCAGATTTGATTCCCTACTCCAATGCTTGAAGCAAGGTGGGTTACCTTGGGTCACTCACAGCTTTCTCAGAGCTCTCTCAGCTTCACCTCCCTCACTTTGTAAACCACTCATAGTATGGCATTATGTTGTCCTGAAGGGCGATATATAAGCACAAGGTTGCTGTTATTATGTCAGCTCAATAAGCTGGAACTTTCTAAGACAGAGAGCCCTCCTGAACAGAAGATCTAAGTTAAGCATGTGCAGAAGGAGGGAGAAAGGAACCGCCAGTTCACGAACTGAAAAACAGCCTGGTTGGTGACGAACTTCAGTTTGTATTTCAGTTCGTGCCCATCTCTAGCTGCAGCCAGTCACTAGAAATTTTCTTCCTTTTCCTTTTCATTATCTGCTAGCTGAGTATATATTCCTTTAATTTGCGTGCTTTCTGTATTCTTATTCTACTGTAGTCCAATAAATAGCTTTCTTTGGTTATATACAAGCTGTGTCAGGGGATTCTCACCCTTCCACCTATGCTCAGGCATTTGCTAGTACTTTGCACATGATCAGAGGTTCACCAGTATCCAAATGGCAGGTGAGGGGTTAAGCCTATATGTTTGGTGGTGGAAGGGGAAACGAACAGGAACTAACGGCTAAGAAGGCATTAGAGCCCCTCTCCCAGTTGTAACAGGCATATGATTTGCCAAGGAATTAAAATTCTTCTGAAGCCATCGCTGGCCTCATGAAAGAGAGAATAATATACTCATGTCTTGAGATATTTGGGAGAAAGCTGAGATAAAAACGTAATGGATTTTTGTAAACATTTCCAATGAAAAATGGAAATGGCTGTACAAAGGGCGAGTACAGATGGTGAATACAGACATCCATATTACCGTATGGGAAGCCACGTGGTTACTCCATCATCTCTCTTATTACTCATAAAATATAATTGTATTAATACGTGTGTGAGGTTTTTTTCTCCCATGTATTCTCAGGATTTGAGGAGTCTCTTTACCAAGTGGTAAAACTTCTTTACATTTCCCATGGGGTAAGCTTTTCATCTCTGTACAATATTCATTCATGGACCGTCCTTCCCTTTTTTAAAAAGAAAAAAGACGACATACCCATGTTTTTGATGGCACCCGGGTCGGTGTGGGATTGCAGAGTACTGGTTTTGAATGAGTGGCACTCCAGGCTCAAATCCCTAGTCAGCTTTGGAGCTCATCCAGCTAGTAGTCTTGAGCTACTCACATTTAGGAGCACATTCTGGAAAAGGATGATTACAGCATGTGTGGAAGCTCCAAAAGAAAGCACTCCACTTTGGAAGCGAATGTAGAGGAAAACCTCCGTGTGGAAAGAGTAAATTACCCATATTTTTCTTGTCTTTTTCCTCTACTGGGATTTACCAGCCTGTGGCAGTGGCTATCTGATAAAGGAAACAGCATAGAAGGAAGAATAAATCCCCCCTCCTTTCCCAGCATCATGTGTCCAATCCTGAGCATGTTTCTCCCCGTGTGACTTCCTTCTAAGGCCAAATTACACAACTAGAGTTCCAGTCCCACAATCCCAGCATCATATTAGAGGCCCCACCTAATCTACCTTATCCGAGTATCCTAGGACAAAAGGTAGCATTTAGATGTAACAAATTAATGGTTCCAATTAAACGAGTCTTAAACCAGCACTGACACTTGGGGAACACTAGCTGGCACTAACAAGGAATTCTATCATGAATTGGTCCAATGCTCTTCCAAACTGGACTATCTCCAAGTCATGGCTCTATGGAGAAATTTCAGCAGTTCCTCTCAGTTTACTTCTGTTGGCATACGACTTTATCCTCAGGCATCTGGCACGCCTTCAGCATGGCCCACTCTTGTGCCAGGTCTGGGTGCCTCCAACTTCAACAGCAACGGCCCAGAAAGCATGCTAACAAGCATAGTTGTCTCCAGATAATCACCGTGCTGTCTTCAGAGGGCAAGTGCCACCTTGTTGCTATTGTTTTCTTCTTTTATTTGGATTTCGTTTTTTGGTTTTTTTGTCGTCTCACAGGTGTGTCATAACAATGTGCATGTTACTCTTGGGAGTGGGTGCAGAAAGTCTTTTTTTTAAAAAACCACACCGGCAAGTTTCAGTCTGGGAAATATGTTCCAGGAACTATTTCTTCTGATAAAGTAACCAAGTTCAAATTGAAAGGACGATAGCTGAGAGCCACCATCCCGATTGATGGCTTTTCTTGCCTTGGGGATGGGGCAGAATTTTTTTCCTGCATCAGGTGAAATTTCCAGGTAACTGCTGACATTAATAGTACGTGTTTTATCATTCTCAATCTCCATGAATGTTAACAAATTGTACTACAAGATAATGCTGAGAGACAAAGGCAGGACAAATAGGGCCTGTGCACATGATTGGCATTCTGGCTCCCACAAAATAGCTGCTTAGGATGCTCCAGTGAAGAGGTGAAAAATAAAGCATGAGTGATTCATGCTTTTCTACCCCCCCCCCCACTTCTACATCTTCTCCTAAGGGGGATATGTGCATATTTCCCACAGGAGAAGAACATTTGCCCACTGCAAGACCAGAAAGTGGCTTAAGAACAGAAGAACATTAGAAGAGTCCTGCTGGGTCAGACCTGATGTCCATATAGTCCAGCATCCTCTTTCACACAGTTGCCCTGGATACTAACAAACAGGGCCCAGATGTTGCCTGGAATTCAGAGATTTACTGCCTCTGAATATGGTGGTTCTCTTTATTCACCATGGTTAGTAGGGTTACCAGTCCTCCCAGTGGGGTCAGGGGATCCCCCACTCCCAGACTTGACCCCCACCACCTCTCATCTGGCCAGCAAGGGGGAAAGTCATAGGAATGGCCAAAGAAACCCCAGGAATATGCTTCCAAGTGCTCTGGAAGCTCGGGGTCGCACCAGGGGCTAATTTGATAAAAAAATTGACTCCAATGCTAGATTGAGGGCTGATTTGACATAATTCCTATTGCAACATGGTGGCATTCTGGAGTGTGTGCACATTATACATGCATGCGAGGTAGGTACTCCCATTGCATCACCCCACGACCCCCTTGTCCCCTGCTTTGAGCCCCAGGGGACTTGGCACCCCTAATGGCTAGTAGCTCTTGATGGTTCTGTCCTCTATTAATCTTTGTAACCTTCTATGAAGCTGGCTTAGGGTAGGTAGCCTACAGTAGAACGGTAGGATTTGAGTCCAGTCTCATGCCTGAGGAAGGGAGGTCCGTAGGGTTGCCAGTCCCAACCAAGCCCCTGTATCTGCCTCATCAGATGAGCAGGAATGAGTGGATTTCCTCTGTTTTATTCCCTTATTGTTCCAGAAGTTCACTCTGCAGTGTATCCCATTCTTCAGTCCAGCTTGGACTAATTTTTAAAACTGATTCTGGAAATGGAGCTCATCGTATTTATTTTATTTTATTTATTTTTTGTTTATATTCTGCCCTCCCCAAACCAGCAGGTTCAGGGCGGATTACAAACACATACAACTTAAATCATAAGACAATTAATATAAGTTAACAACCATAAAACATCCAAAATTACACAATTTAAAATACGTATAAACATGAACATAGCAGCACAAAATCCAACTGACCAAACCTTAACCATCTCCAGAGCATCTTAGCAGTAAAGGAGATTACTAAATGGGGGTATTGGTAGTAAAGAGGGCCTATTCCACCATCAACCAGCCAGGGGGGCTCCACCTAGCACCGCCCATATGTCTGGCGGAACAGCTCTGTCTTGCAGGCCTGGCGGAAAGATAACAAATCCTGCCGGGCTTTGGTCTCATTAGACAGAGCGTTCCACCAGGCTGGGGCCAGGACTGAAAAGGCCCTGGTCCTGGTCGATGCCAGGCAGGCCTTCCTGGGGCCAGGGACCTAAAGCAGATGTTTCTCGCTAGAGCGAAGAGTCCTCTGGGGTTCAAATGGGGAGAGGCGGTCTCACAGATACGCTGGTCCCAGTCTGCATCATAGGTAGTTATCTGTTCCTTTGGGCCCTCCTTCCCCTTCTGCATCTTCAGTCTCTTCTGTCACTGAATTTTGCGGGCACACTGAGAATTCACTACCCCCCGAAGCAGTCTTGCTTTGATCATATGTATGGTCACATTTATTTAGTTAGTTTGTTTGCTTATCTTCTGACTTGCTCATGGTGGATCACACAATGTCAGTCAGGGCAATCAATAGAATTAAGACAACCAATAAGCCCAGTAATAGCACTAGGATTGTTGGTACATGTGGTGTTTAACTGTTCTCCCATGAGCTCCAGTGTGCTGATAAAATACTATGCAAAAAGAATCTCGATAAATCTTACACACCATCTCGTCAAGATTGCTTCCCCTCTCAGTGTTTTATCAATGCACACAAATGAATAGGCTAAAAAAAAATCTGGATGAGATGGTACACATTGAGACACACACACCCTTTTTTGCAGTGTTTCATCAATGCAATATGCACTTTGGTTATGCAGAGGACATAGGAAGACATGGGGAAAAACAGAAGGAATACAAAGCTGCAACAAACCATAAATAGGCTGCAATCTATATAAAATACTGATTTTTTAAAAAAGCATGGAGGATTCCTATTGCATTGGCTATGCTTCGGGATCAAGACAGAACTCCAAACTCTAGGGAAAAATTTGGATGAGAAGAATTTTCTACTGATGAGACCTATAAGGATGGAAGCACAAGTCACTGATACTATTTACTATTTATTTTTATTTTACTTAGTTTATACTCCACTTTTTGCCCCAGTGGAGACCAAAAGCATAGTACTTCTATTACTTCTCTGGAATGTTCAAAGCAACTTTTAGATTTGCCACTGAAATTCACACGGCCACAATCAGACTTCATCTCTGTTTTTTGCTTGGTGAACTTTTCCCACATCTCTCCATGTATATTTGGTAAAACTTACTTAGTTGCTAACTGTTGTGAAAGAGTGAAACCACCAGGGAAGTCACACACACACTAGAGGGGATTCTAATTTAAGATGGAAGACAAGGGGAATCCCAAACTCACACCAGCTTAACTTCAGCAAAGATGCAGTAGCCACATGTTTCCAACCAGATCTTTTGGAACCCAGTCTCTGTAGGTCATTTTATTGGAAGCCACCCACATATATTATGTATTAGGCAAGATATAAATTCTTAAATCAATCAATTAATCATCACGAGGGGACTTCCGGCTTGGGATCCATGAAGGTCTAACGCAGCTCAGGGAGCTGGGCTGTCCGAGTCGCTGTTTGTAGGACTGGAGGGGTGCAAACTGCCCGCAGCCCCCTGTTCTCAGGCGGAGAACAGGCAAGTATGCTCAAGACCTTGAGGGCGCATTGATCTCGGGTGTGAGGGGGGTTCTACATAACGAGCCCCCATCCACCCTTGAGGTCCCACCCGAAGAGAGGTTGCTGAGATCTCTGCAGTGACTTTGGAGTCAAATTTTGGCATAAGACCTACATGCCCAAGCTTCAGCAAACTAAGAAGGGAACCTGAATCGATTGGATAATCGAAGCAGCGATTACAACCCAAGAGAAACATCTAAGAAGGTAAAGATTGCTATGTCTCATTACGGGACTGATTACAATAAGAAATAAAGTGACAAACAGATCTAGAAAACTGCAAAAGACTTGATATATAACTGAGAAAACTCCGGCAAATAAATTATTAAAAAGTGACATTGTAAAGAAAAGTTAGAGCGGAAAAACGATTATTGTTTACATACCTGAGGCTAGAGAGAGATAGTGGACTGTGAGAAACTTTCAACATCGCGAGAACTGCTGTGAAACGGAGAGGAACAGGAAGTGCATCAGAACCATAAAGAGCTTGGCGAGAAGCGGCTTGTAAGCAGCGGAAGTGGAATATTGCCATTTTTGAAGAGGGCAAAGTTGCGGCTTCAAGAAAAACGGAAGTAGGCCATCTTAGACAAGGGTAAGGGCAGTTGCCTCAGAATAAAACCATAGAGAAAAGACGCCCAACATTTTGGACCGTGTAAATATCAGTTTTTACAAAAATAACCTAAACTTTGACTTTTAAAAATAAAGGAAAATAATAAAATCGCGCCACGGAGCTAAGGAAAAGAGCAGACTCGTGGGAGCGAAGTAGAGCTAGCCCCACGATGTCAAAGAAGGAATGGCAAATGGCGCTGGAAAACCTAGACAAAAAAGTTTCAGAAGGGAATAAAGAGCTTAAAGATATGATGCAAGAGATGGTGAAAAATTTGAAAGACTTTAAAGAGACACTTAAATCGGAGATGGCAGAATTAGCGAAGAATATGGATCAGGTTCAAAAAGAAATGCAAGTTACACAGCAGAGAGTTAACGCAGTAGAAAAGGCAGCTGATACCTTGGCAGATGTGCAGAGAATGGAGATGAGAGGAGTGAAGGGAAGAACGGCCATAGCTGAATGTAAACAAATGGAAAGACAAGTGAGATTTCGTGGAATCCCGGAAGTTTTGGAAAAAACAGCCCAAGAGCAGATTACAGAAATTTTGGCGGCATACCTGGGAAAAGAAGAAGAGGAGATTGCAGCACTTCTGGACGTGGCATACAGAATTAACTCAAAATTTGCAGCTCAAAGGAAGTTACCAAGAGATATGATTGTGCAATTTACAACTAGAAAGACAAGAGAGTCAATTGTGAGTAAACAATTTCAGGACCCATTAGAGGTTGATGGGAAAGTGGTGAGAATCATGAAAGAACTGCCCAGATTGGTGTTATTGGAGAGGAAGAAGTATAGAGAGCTGGTCCAGATGTTAAAAAACATGAAAATCAGATACAGATGGGAAATGCCTGAAGGACTGGCTTTCGAATTTGGTGGTGTAAGGAAAATCATCAGATCTGGCCAGGAGATGGAAAGGTTTATCAGGGACAATGAAAAAGACTTACCAAAAGGAGCTAAAATTTGATCATGGAGTGTAAAATCATATCTTGGAATGTAAATGGACTAAATTCACCTTTTAAACATAAGACTATTTTCCACTGGCTTTTAAAACAAAAATGTAATATAGTGTGTTTGCAAGCGACACATATTAAAAAACAGGATGTGAAATATTTGAAACTTGCAAAACTTGGAAATGAATTTGTAGCAGCTTCCAAAAAGAAAAAGAGAGGAGTTGTATTATATATAAAGGAGGAGCTACAGCCAAAACTGGTTCTAAGTGATACAGATGCTAGATATATTGCAGTGGAAATAATTTGGAACTCTAAGAAGATTTTGGTGATTGGAATTTATGCGCCCAATGGGGCAAAAGAAAATTTTTTCAAGGACTTACAGGAACAATTAGATGAATTGACTTATGATCAAATAATTTTGGCAGGTGACTTCAATGGAGTTACAAATTTGGAAGAAGACAAGAAATCTAAAAGTGCACAGAAAAAGAGAGGACTTTTGCCAAAATCGTGTTTTGCGATTAAGGAACAAGAAAGTCTGGAAGATGTGTGGAGGAGACAAAATCCGAAAAATAGACAATATACATTTTACTCTGCAAGACATTTTACACTATCAAGAATTGACATGATCTGGGCCTCCAAAGAACTGGTGGTATGGACTAGAGATGTGGAGATAATGCCCAAGGTAGGCTCAGATCACAATCCAGTTATGTGGAGATTTGGGAAAAATAAAAAGAAAAGAGGATGGAGGATAAATGAAGACTTGCTGCAAACGGAAGAAAATATGGCGTTGTTACGAAGAGAGACCAAATTTTTTATACAGTGCAATTTGAATAAGGATGTACCAACTAACAAGGTATGGGACACATATAAAGCTGTTATTAGAGGAATGCTAATGGATCTGAATGCAAGAGCTAGGAGGAGTAGGGAAGAAAAGAGACTTGAAATTATGGAAAAAATTAAAGCCAAAGAGATACAACTTAAAAAAAGACCAGGAAAAAAGAAAATATTTCAGGATATGAAAATCCTGCAGGAACAATTGACGGCAATGAACAATAGAGAACTGGAGTGGAATTTTAAAAAAATGAAACAGAAGTCATTTGAAGGTGCAAATAAGCCTGGGAAATATTTAGCGTGGCAATTAAAAAAAAAGGGGAGAAGAAAATCATAACTAAGATTCGAGAGGAAGATAAAACATTGACAGATCAATCAGCCATTAGTAGAGCCTTTTTTAAATTTTATGCAAAGCTGTACCAAAAGAAAGAGGTGAACAGAGATTCAATAGCAGAATATTTGGAGAAAGTGAAGCTTCCAGTAATTTCAGAGGAATGGAAAGAGAAGTTAAATAGGGAAGTGACAGAGGAAGAAATAAAAGAAGCTATACAATCAACAAAATTAGGGAAAGCACCAGGACCAGATGGAATAACAGCAAAGTTCTATAGAATGATGGCCAATGAGCTGACACCGTTTCTAAGTGAGGTAATTAATGGAATATTACAAGGCCAAAAGATTCCTGATTCATGGAATGAAGCTAATATATCATTGATCCCGAAAGATGGACAGAATTTGACCAACGTTAAGAATTATCGGCCAATTTCGTTGCTGAATAATGACTATAAAATATTTGTGAAAATTATGGCGGAAAGATTAAAGAGATGGATGTCAGAATTTATTGCAGAAGAACAAGCTGGATTCCTACCCAATAGACAAATTAAGGACAATTTAAGGACAGTAATAAACGCTATTGAATATTACGATAAGCACTGTGATAGGGAAGTTGGTTTCTTTTTTGTAGACGCGGAAAAAGCATTTGACAATTTGAACTGGGATTTTATGTTTGCCACTATGGAAAAGCTGCAAATGGGAGAAAAGTTCACACAAGCAGTTAAAGGAATTTACAAAGACCAGTGTGCAGCGATTGTAGTTAATGATGATTTGACTAAAAAATTGAAAATAGGTAAAGGTACAAGACAAGGTTGCCCATTATCTCCATTGTTGTTCATTTTGATTTTGGAAATTTTGTTGATTCAAATTCGAGAGGACGATACAATCCATGGCATAAAAATAATGGAATTTTCCTACAAAGTCAGGGCATTTGAGGATGATGTAATGTTGATAGTGGAAGATCCAATAGACAATATGCCAAAAATAATGGATAAAATAAAGGAATTTGGTGATTTGGCGGGATTTTATGTGAACAAAAAGAAGTCGAAGATATTGTGTAAGAACATGACGAAGCAAAAACAGCAAGAACTAATGGATATAACGGACTGTGAGGTAGCTAATAAAGTGAAATATTTAGGAATTGAGTTGACTGCAAAAAATATAGATTTATTTAAAAATAATTATGAGAAACTGTGGCAACAAATAGAAAGAGATTTGATAAAATGGAATAAATTAAATTTGTCATGGTTGGGAAGAATAGCAGCAGTGAAGATGAATGTGCTACCACGTGTGATGTTTTTGCTGCAAACTATTCCAATTATCCGAGACTTCAAACAATTTGACAAATGGCAAAGAAAAATTTCAGACTTTGTGTGGGCAGGCAGGAAACCCCGAGTGAAAATGAAGGTATTACAAGACTTGAAAGAAAGAGGGGGGCTGCAACTGCCAAACATAAGATTATATTACGAAGCAATTTGTCTGACATGGTTAAAAGATTGGATAACGTTAAAAGACCGTAAACTGCTGACTTTGGAGGGACACAAAAAGTTGTTTGGATGGCATGCCTATTTGTGGTATGATAAAGTTAAAGCGGACTCTATGTTTTTGCATCACTATATCAGAAGAAGCCTTTTCACAATCTGGAAGAAATATAAGAATTACATGGAAAGTGGTATCCCTTCATGGGTGGTACCATATGAAGTAATAGATCCGAGAACTGTTTATAATGAACAACAATGTATTGTCGAAGGCTTTCACGGCCAGAGAACGATGGTTGTTGTGGGTTTTCCGGGCTGTATTGCCGTGGTCTTGACCACGGCAATACAGCCCGGAAAACCCACAACAACCAATGAACAACAATGTTTAACTTATAAAGAGATAATGTCGACAGAACATAGAATACCAAAAATAAAGACACAAGAAGAGTTATCTCCTCACTATGGATGGTTTCAATATAGGCAAATTAGGGATCTTTACAACTCAGACTGTCTAAAGGGAGGAATAAGACTAAAAAACTCGGAGTTAGAAGAAGTGATTCTACAAGAAGGCAAAAAAGATATTTCGAAAATATACAAAATACTTTTAAAATGGTATACGGAAGACGAGACAGTCAAAGTCCAGATGGTGAAATGGGCAATAAACCTTCATAAAGAAATAACAATGGAATCATGGGAATCCTTGTGGAAAAATACTTTGAAGATTTCAACTTGTACCAACATTAAAGAGAATGTATACAAAATGATGTATAGGTGGTATTTAACGCCTAAGAAGATTGTGCATGAAAATGCAAATATGTCAGATAAATGCTGGAAATGTAAAAAGCATGAAGGATCATTTTATCATATGTGGTGGACTTGTGAGGTAGCTAAGCAATACTGGGGAGATATAATAGAAATAATTAATGAGGTTTTGCAAACCCAAATAAATAAGAACCCAGAGTTGTTGCTACTGAACTTGGGAATGGAAGAAGTTCCAAGGCAGTACAGAACATTGCTATTTTACATGACTACAGCAGCAAGACTTTTGTATGCGCAGAAATGGAAAGTGCAAGAAATACCAACTATAGAAGATTGGATTTACAAATTGCTGTACATGGCTGAGATGGACAAAATGACAAGAAAACTTAAAGATCTTGATCCAGGAGAATATATTGCAGACTGGGAGAAATTGAAACAATATCTAGAAAAAAAATGGGATGTGAAAGGAGGATTGTGGCAGTTTGAGAATTATTAATATGTGACTTTATAAAGGGGAGAGAGAAGTAACTTTACCATTAATGGGGAAACTTAGCTATTAATTAATCTAAGCTAATATTAGTAATAAGGAGATTGTATTAAAAATAGATAGTTTAAACAGTGAAATGTAGATTGATATATTAGAAAATTGGAGATATAGAAGAATTTGAACATGCTTAGAATAAGTGATATAACATATATAGGATTTAGAAAAATTATGGTTAAGAGTAATTTGAGTAATAAGAGGGATCTGGGGTTGGAAAGCTGTTGGAAGTCAGTAAGGGGGGAAAAGGGGGGCTGATATAATTTAGATAAGATGGGGAATTTGTGTATTAAATAACATTGTATGTACTCACCAATAAATTTTTTTTAAAAAAAAATTAATCATCACGAGGGACATGAATCATAATGCACAAAGCCTTCTAAGAATCCATTAGACACTCATTGGTGTAACCTTTATGAATTATGTATTGATTACATTTATATTCCGCTCATCCTCTGAGCAGCAGAAGTAATGTACATGTAGGGCCAGTGCCAGAGTTTCTGGCACCTGAGGCTGGGGGCAACTTCAGGGCGCGCCCGGACTGCACGTGCACCCGGACTGCGTAATGACATCATCATGCAGCATGCCGCTGCGAGCTGGCCCCTTTGGTGCAGCAGGCAGCTGGGATGGCATGCGGGTGGCCTCCCAGCCCTCCTGCTCAGTTGCCGTGCACCACCCTGGCTGCCTGCTGCGCCTGGCCCGCAGCTGTGTGCAGACAGTGGCGGCAGCACAGGGCAACTGAGCGGGAGGGCTGGGAGCCTGCCCGCTCAGACTGCCCCACACTGCTGCTGCCAGCACGCGCTCCCGCCCAGGCGTAGCAGCTGCGGGCCAGATGCAGCGGCTGGCTGGGGTGGCACCTGGGCAGCTTCCCAGCTCCATGGTGCACACCCCCACCCCCGGCTCCCCCTTTGGTGCCTCAACGCTCGAGCCGGCTGCCGGACCCACCTCCATGGACACACCAGTACATGGGATCTCTCCTGACAATCCTGTAAAGTAAATTATATTGACCAACAGTGCCTTGCCCCAAGGTTATCTTCTAAATTTTAAATCCAAGTAGAATCTGAACCTTAGTTTTCTTTACTACTATCTGCTAAACCATGTTGAATAAAAGTGAGCATGAGCACTATAAGTGGGAAACAATCCTGTCAAGTGTGTTACATAAGCACACGGGCTTCCCCAGTCTTTACCTTTTCCCCAGTCTGTGATGACACAGACAAGCCATTCTTGGCTCCAGTTTTATTCAAAACACATTACAAAGGCACGACTGTAAACCATTAGATCTTGCCAGGAAACAAGTGCTATGCTGCAAGTTGACTAATGAGAACAAACATGCCGGACTTGCTGCGCAAGCTGAGTCAAGTCACAACCTCACCCGAATCTTCTTTTCCTGGGAGGATGACATTCCATGAAAACCAGGCAGGGACAATGCCTCTTCCAGAGTCACCCCCCTGCTATCTTGGAATAGTTACAGAAGTCTGCAATCTCTCGATCTCCCTTTTCGTTTAATCCCTTTCATGCCACCCATGTACCTTCAAACTTTCCCAAGAGATGACATCAGACCAGATTATAGCCAACTCGCTCTTCAAGTCCTGAATGAAGGCCTTTTTCTCCCCTGACGTTTGGGTTCACGCCCAAGAAGACTCCCAAATTCATGTTTTACATCCAGGTGGAGTAGCGATCTCTCACATTTTGATGGCATCCCGTGCTTATGACAGATTTGGGGACAGGCAATGCTAGGCGTTTCATTTATCCTGAAGCCTACACCCAGCAATGACCCATCGCATCTTTGGCACTTCCAGCCTTTCCCCCTCTCTCTAGTGGTTAACCACAAGACACCTATGTGCAAACTATGTGCAAACTTCATATAATCCTATGACAATAAGGTAACTGTGGCTCAGTGGTAGCACATCTGTTTTGCATACAGAAGGTCTCAGTTTCAATCCCTGATACCTCCAGTTCAAATCATCAGGTAGTAGATGAGAGGAAAGACTTCCTCATGAGACTCTGGAAAGTTGCTGCCAATAAATCGTAGACAATACCAACCTCGGTAGATGAATGGTCTGACCTACACAAATTGCATCTGGGGAACATTCACTACTCTGAATGAATTCCCAGTGTATTCTGGGGTAGAAAAATGTCCCTACCACACACACAAAATCCAGTTTGGGTGGCTAAAGTCAAGTTTGTATCATAGCTAAATAAATATTTGATAGTTCATATGCAAGTTCTGTCAAATGTTGGAGGGGCTGTACGCTCCAGAGCAATTAATAATGCATCCCTGATTTTGTCTGGAAAAATTATGAAGTGTTTTTAAAATCCAAAATCCATAGTATTTTTATACTGTCTGGGATAAAGAATCAGCCCTAACTGCAAAGCTGATATTTCTAGGATTGTTTTCTTCCCCAGGGTATACTGGGTTAGTTATGCCATGCTGGGGCAAAACTAGGGTTACCAACTGCCTGTAGAAAAAATGTGTTGTTCCTTTAATAGAATTTAATGGGATGTCATTTACCTAGTGATGTTATTTACATATGCCATTAAAAGCTTAAATTGCTCATCTCCACAGATTATTGCTCTGTTAAAGAGACAGGACACGTTTCTTCAGACCTGCTGGCAGCTCTGGGCTAAACTCTAAGTGATATGTGGCTGTACTTTGGAGACTCTAGCTTGGATCATGAGGTAAATCTGCTTCCAAGCTATTGATTTTAAGAATACTTTAAGCTATGGTCAGAAATTACTATTCTGAGAAAAATCCGAGCTTTTTGCTGATTCAGTTTCTTGGTTCAAAGTTTGTGGCAAAGGTTTTTTTCAAATGTCATACAAAACCATGCTTAATTAAACAATAGTTAATATGATTGTCTGAACAAGGGCCACTCCACTGACTATGACTAGTTAAGGTATGTCAAACCCAAATCTGAAACCATGATTTGAAGTTTGTTTATGAAACGGTTTCATGATTTGAAGTTGGTTTATGAAACACAGTTTTAACTATGGTTTCATGTGACATACAAATGTAGACAAACCAGCTTAATCCTGGCTTGCTTCCCACCACTGGTTTCACTGAAAGGTAGACCAGGATAACAACTGGATTTCTGCAGAGGAAGAGGGGGAAAGAGGAAGACCAATCAGATCTCTTTGTTGAGGAAAACCCGGGTTATTTGAATGGCCCCTTCAAGCTGAACCCGGTTTTAGAAACTAATCATACTTACAGTAAACCTTGGTTTCACAGCATGTCTCTATTGTTAACGAAAACTAGAAAGTGGATAAAGGAACCCATGTGGTATCAGAGAAAGAAGGAGGGGAACATATGAGCCCACAGCATGTTGGCAATTCTGCAGTCAGGCTTAAAGAATCATCGACGTTAAGTCAGTTTCAAAACGGCCTCCTTTATCTCTGTCTTGAAGCCCTTTGCATCCTCACCAGTTCCTCTAAATAGCATGAGAAGTTTATTTAATTGTGTAATGTGTGCTTATTTCTAGACTCTGCTCTCACTTCCATATTAAAGCAAATAAAAATCAACAAATCACACTGCATCTTTAGCGAAAATGGGAGGAAGAGCAATTGATATTCAGAGATGATGGCATACATGTTCAGCCATGTAGCAATGGCAAATTAGTAATACATCAACTGAGTCACCTTAACAGAATTACAAAATGCTTAAAGGGATTTATTATTCTACCTCATCCAGGACACACATTTATTTTTATTTTATTTTTATTTTTTTTATAAACTTTTTATTAAACGAAAACAATTACAACATACAAACTTGAACATGTACAACAAACAAACAATCAATTCAATACATGGAATTTTGTTACAGAAGGAGAGTCAGCACATGTCAACAAAGTTATATACATTGTGGAACTTTATAGTGTAAAACCCTTTGACATAGTTATTGTTTGAAGGATTTTTGATTTCGGCTGAATGTTATGTTTTTCAACATATTCAAAAAACGGGAACCATTTCTCCACAAAATTAGAGCTCACCGGAAACTTCTCCGCTACATAGAGATCGTTGTGTGTTTTTTCCACAATGAAATAATTCCACACTTTTTCCAACCATGCTTCAATTAAGGGAGCTGAGTTTTTCTTTCAAACCAAAGCTATCTCATTCTTTGCCACTACAAGAAAAGTTGCAATCAGTTCTCTTCTAATTTTAGGTATAGGTAAATCACCCCACTGATTCAAGAAAATAATCTTGGGGTCTAACGGGATTGTATACCCTGTTATTTCTCTGATTTCTTCAATCACATTACCCCAATAATTTTTAATAAGTGCACATTCCCACCAACAGTGGGCGAACGTTCCTACCTCTCCACATTTCTTCTAGCACTGTGGGGAAGCCAATGGGTATATATGTGATATTCTCTTAGGGGTAAGATACCACCTATGCACAATCTTGAAAGATTGTAACTTAGTTGAAATAACATTTGATTTGCAAATGTCTGATGTTCAAATTTTTTTCCAGGTTTCCAAAGATTGGTCTACCTTACTGTCTTTGGCCCAGCTGGATTGACATGAAATCTGTTTTTTGTTCACCGTGTTTAGCAGGATGGAATAAAGTATCGATATCATTCCCTTTTTTTGCATTGTATAGGAGCGTAGCACCATTTCAAATTCTGTCAATGGTTCTTTCATAATTGACTTCAGACCTAATTGTTCTGACATGCTTTTAACCTGTAGATATCTGAACCATAACAGTTTTTGTTTCAGTTTACGTTCTAGTTCTAGTTTTCCCAGCAGACCAGCAGGTGAAGCTAAGTCAATTAATCTTGTCAAGTTGGCCTGTCGAAAAATGTTTTGGAAATCTGGATCTTTACCTGAAGAAAACTAGGTTTGATTTATGAAGGAAGAGAATCTGGATATGTCTGGAACAAGTTTATTTTTATGTTTATCCCATGAGTTCAGTATTGCTAATAAAAACCTATTTTTATGAACGCTATTGGGTCTGTTTGTTTGCTTATTCCACATTAGATCGTTAATAGTGTATATGTCTATAAGCGTCTTGAAGAGAGTGACCCAGCCTGCTGTATTATTTACGGAGATAAGTTGAAGTAAGTTGAGAAGCCTGATTGCTGTTTGGTATAGGTTGAGGTCTGGGAAATTAAAACCACCATCTCTGGATTTCCGACGTAGTGTGGAGAATGGAATCCTGGGGTGTTTATTTTGCCATAGAAAGTTATTAATTAATGTCTGCCATTGAGTGATTAGAGTTATGGGAATTACCACTGGGATTGCCCTAAAAATGAAGAGAAATTTGGGTAAAATGAATGCTTTTATTAGTTGGTATCTGTCAAACCAGCTAACTTGTAATTTGTTCCAATTAGAGATCTCAATCTTGATCTGTTTTTCTATCCTTTGGTGATTTAATTTAATAAGGTCATTTAAATTGGAGGAAATATTAATGCCAAGATATGTTAGATATTTTGATGCCCATTGGAATTTGTACTGTGTGCCAATTGAATCTTCTAAGTTTTTAGCTATATTTATGGGGAGAATTTGAGATTTTGATTGATTAACCCTCAGGCCAGAGATATTACCAAATTCCAATAATAAGGGATGAAGATGTTTCAAAGAATTTACTGGATGTGATAGATAAATAAGCATGTCATCCACAAAGAGGGATTTTATTTTTATTTTTTAAAAAATATTTACACCCTACTTTCCCCCCCGTTCCAGTGAAGTCCCAAAGTGGCTGACAGCATCATTCTCCCCTCTATTTTATCCTCACAACAGCCCTTTGGGTAGTTTAGACTGATAGAGAGAGGGCCTTGGAGAGAGCGCTGAGAGAAAGTCCACATCCATAGAGCTTCCATGGCAGAACAGGGACTTGAATCTACGTCTCCCAGATTCTAGTCCAACTCTCTGTCCACTACACCACACTGGCTTTCCTGATCACCTTTAAGGAGATGATTGGAAAAGCCTGGCCATCACACATGGAGTTGGTATCCCAGTTTCACCTGTGCATGTCTCTTTGGATTAGACCCCAAGTCGCTCAAATGAATTCTACACAATTTTCTTTGCAGGAAAAGATGGGACTTTTACTGTATTCAGCAGGAGGAGGATCCATGACCCAGATGCAGCAAAATATGTTACTTTAAGAGCCAAGCTACAAGTGACGCCTTACACAGGTTGGACACTTATCAGCTTCCCTCAAGTTCTGATGGGAAATGTAGGCGTCCTGGTTTTACAGCTTGGCTCTCCATTACAGCTGCAAGACCAGGATGCCTACGTTTCCCATCAAAACTTGAGGGAAGCTGACTAGTGTCCAACCTGTGTCAGGTGTCACTTGTAGCTTGGCTCTAAGGATCTGCACAGATCACACAAGTGTGTCACCTCGCAGAGGAGCAGCAGGGAGCTATTTTATTTAACATTATTTATTTAGAGAATCCACTCTAGGCAGGGAACAAAGGGAAATGAAACAATACAGTTATTTATTTAATACATTTTTTCCCGACTGCTTCTCCACGGAACTCAGACAGGGTAAATGGTTCTCTCCCTCCATCATTTTATCCATACACAACCTTGTGTAGCAGGTTAGGCAGAGAGAGTGTGTCTCAGAACCCCATTAGTTCCATGGTATAGTTGGGATTTAAATCTGTTCTCCCACATCCTATTCCACTATGCCACAGTGGCAATAAAGGGTACATTTTTTCAAAGTTATAAATTTAAATCAGTTAAAACAATTTGATAAAGATAATTCATCAACAGTAAAACAAACATCCCATTTATGTGTTAAATTAGCAATCAATAAAACCAGCCATGTAAATAAGTGTAAAGCAATCAAAACAGAGAAGCAGACCATCATGTAAGGACAGAGGGCCAGAATCAATAAAATAGCAATAAGTTGGAACAATACATTTAATATTGTTATTGTTGTTATTTCAGGTACAGTCTGCCTTTTCACAAAGATCCAAGGCAGATTACACAGTGCAAGTGAAATACAATATAATCAATAGCCAGGTCATTCAATGAACAAGCTTAAAGTCAAGAATAGAGATGAAATCTTCTGAAACAGCACATCACTAATTTACATGGCATGTTAAGCAACATGGATAATTCCTAGTGGCACTTATCTGCATCAGCAGACAGTACCTAATAGCATAGCATATAGTCCCTGTCCCTACCAAAGCATATTTCTGAGCTACTTCTTATGACACAGCCCTATAATCTGGATAGAAAGCACTCCTGAATAATTCAGTTCTGCATAGTTTGTGGAAAGGAGTATAAATACTTTTAGCTTGCTGCCTAAAAGGTAGTAGAATAGGTGCCAGGTGAGCTTCAAGGGGGAAGACATTCTATAGAAGGGACATCATCAGTGATTACAGTGCTACAGGATCACCACTGAAAAGGACCCAACCCCAGTTGCCACCTGCCACTTTTATGGGTGGAGGCACAGAGCAGTTCATAGGAGATAAGACTTCATAAGTTGAGAGTAGTTGTTCCTTCTGATGCCTTCCCCCAAACCATTTAGGGTCCTCCTAACAGTGAGCATTTTGACTTGTGCCTGATAATAACAGACAGGTAATGGGTATGACATGGAGAAATGGGGCGGGGTCTATTCATGCTGAACCCAGTAAATGCAACTGAAGGTATCAAGAGACCAAGTTCTTGCCTTGGCCAACCACATTTCTGCCACTCAAACAACAAACTAATCTCACACTTATGCCATCAGGAACATTTATTTCTTTGCTTATTTTACTGACTTGATGTATACCCTGCCTTTCTCCTCAATGGGGACCCCAAGTGGCTTACATTATTCTAATCTCCTCCATTTTCTCCTCACAACAACTCTGTGAGGTAGGGTTGGCTGTGACTGTGTTACTGGCAACTAGAGATGGGCACAAACAGCAATACAAACTAAAAAAAGCCACAAACAGCCCAATCAGCTGTTCGCGAACAAGCTGTTCATGAGGCCCCATTCTAAACAAACAGGTGGTCATTACAAGCCTCCTTCGTTGCTGTTCGTCAAGCCAGACAATCTGGCACCTGCAATCAATTCCCTTGGCAAGTTAGGCAGGGATTGTCTGAATTCTGTCTGAACTCCTGCTGTTGCCCTAGAAACCCCAATCTAAGCCCAATTTAGCTTGACAGGCAGGTCTTCCTTTCAAGCGTGGAGCTCCACATTTGTTACAAGGAAGCAAAGAGCAGTGGGGAGGGGGGCTCCCAGCTCTGGTTTTGCAGACAGTGAGGGAGAGACAGCTGCTGTTGGCATTTTGAAAGAGAGATAGGATGAGTGCATTGGAGCTTGAATTTTCTTTGTGTGTGGTGGGATAGGGATCTACCTCTTCAAGTTTCAGGGTTGCTGCCAGGCTCTGGGCCAAGCTATTATTTATTACTGGTACCTTTCCTGCTGCTGCTCAGGTAGGGTTTCTGGGAGTGGTGTGGTAGGGATCTTGATGGCTGGAGGAGAGCCGGCTGGCCCCCATGAACAACGAATATGTTTGTGAACAGGTCATGTTCGTCAATGTTCGTTGTTCATTGTTCATGGATGGCAATGAAAAACTAACACCATGTTCGTGTTTTTTTTTCTGTTCGTGCCCATGTCTACTGGCAACTGACATTCATTGCAACGGTGCTTCCTTTATTTAGAACAAGCCTCTCTATTCATTTCAGTAATACTTAGTGGATTCCCCCCCCTATATTTAAATATTGCATTAGTGGCCCCAGGCTTATTTGGAGTCAGATCTGCACTATGCAATTATATGGCGTGAATTTCACAGAGAAACTTCCAAGCTTCAAAATGTACATTGTTTTGGATTATATACTGGAGGTTATATAGTGACTTAGCAAACTAAATTACTTTCATTTATACTTAAAAAAAATCCTATAACATAAGCAAAAGATATTAGATCTTCATATAAACAAACATTGCCTTTTGGGGCATGATTTCCAAATGCATATTGCTTCTTTTATGTCTTCTGTTACAAGGGAAATGTGTTTTCTGTTAAATCTATTGTTAGGAGGAAATTAAGCCCCCCAAATCTGCCAGCATGGCTTTTTCCATAACTCAAAAACTTCTATTTCAGAGTCATGAAAACTCTTTTTTTTTCCCTTAAAAAGGGGGAAAGAACAGCTTTTGCTTTGTAAATTACTCCATAAAAATGAAAAAAAGAATACTTTTGTGTGAACTTTAAAATGAATATACAAAAGTACCATTAAAGACTGACTCATTCACACATTACCTTCTTTATGTGTAAACAAGATGTTTCAAGCATATACCTAAGCAGGGCTTTTTTGGGGGGGAAAGAGGTGGTGGAACTCAGTGGGTTGCCCTCGGAGAAAATGGTCACATGGCTGGTGGCCCTGCCCCCTGATTTCCAGACAGAGGGGAGTTTAGATTGCCCTCCGTGCCGCTCAGCAGCACGGAGGGCAATCTAAACTCCCCTCTGTCTGGAGATCAGGGGGCGGGGCCACCAGCCATGTGACCATTTTCAAGAGGTTCCGGAACTCCGTTCCACTGCGTTTCTGTGGGAAAAAAGCCCTGTACCTAAGAATGTCACAACTAAGTGATGGAGAACTCATGTATCATACAGACATATTCATTAGAGAGTTGTGATTTGCTTTGGCTTTCTGTGCAATGATGGCAAACTGGGCTTTGCTGCTGTGTAATAAGTGAAAAAGTGCTTAAAGAGCACGTTGCTGGATTTGTGCTGTGAAAAGAAAAAGTTAATAGAGTTAATAGAATAAGAGAGTAATAATTACATTGTGTTCTCATGACACTTTGCTTATGACACTGTTGATTTTTAGTGTCCAAAATAATCAGATCAAATCAATTTAAAAAGCTGTGACTGATTAAAATGTCCCCCCACATTTAATCTGAGCAATATCTAAATAATTTTCAGTGCAAGTACTTATTATTTATTTCTTCATTTATTTATTTATAGTCTGCCTTTCTCACTGAGGCTCAAGGTGGATTGCAGGATATAAACATTGCAATCAGTCAGCATTAAACTACCAATGAACAATGCAATAGGGGTAGAAATGAAAGTAGACCATCATACGGCATGTGTGCGAGAGCCTTAAAACTCAGTGGCAACACTTGAAATTAGCATGAGCTGCCCACTGGAAAGCCAATGGGAAGTAGTTGGTTAGCATTATTTAACACAGTAGCTTTCAAATCCCAAATATTAGGCTGGACTTCCACTAACATTGTAGCGTTATAAGTAGCATTACATCCTTCTAAACCCATTGACTTCAGGTGACTTAGAAGGATACACCTCTGCTTGTGATTTCACTTAATACGTCTGCCAATGGAGAAAGGCTGCCTTTCTCTGATGAAATCTTTCACTCTCAAGGAAGATTTAGCAGTAAGGTGACATTGGATCTAACTTGGCAGAAGGCAGTTGTTGGATCCAAACTGTTCTATCGATCCTCACTGGTCTGGTTTCCCCAATTTTTCCAAAGTTATTATCAAAATTAATTCAAAATCTGATCATCACACCTCAGATTGTTAAAATGTTTTCAAGGCTTATTTGTTGTTCCAGCTAAATTTTACTTGTGCTCGTAGAACTTCAGGGAGAACTTCAGGGAGAGACTTTCTCTCTCTCTCTCTCTCTCTCTCTCTCTCTCTCTCTCTCTCTCTCTCTCTCTCTCCCCTGTGGGCATCCAAAGCTGCTTACAATATAAAACATAGAAATACAATAGAAAAAATTAAACAAATATAGGAACAGGAGAAGGAAGAGAGGCATATGAACACAGAACATCTCTCTCTCTCTGTGCTGATGTTCCTTGAAACTCTTGATGTCTCCAGACAAGAACCCTCAGGATAACAGCTACTGTATGAGTCCAGAAGATCTGGTTGGCTCCAGGGTGAAACGTAGGCTGCCAGTTCTGGGTTGAAAAATTCCTGGAGATTTTGGGGGTGGAGCCTGGGGAGATAGGAGTCTGGAGAGGGAACTCAGTTGGGTATAATGCCATTAAGTCCATTTTCCAAGGCAGCCTTTTTCTCCAGGGGAACCCATCTCTGTCACCTGGAGATTTCCCAGAATTACCACTGATCTGCACACTACAGAGATCAGTTCCCCTGGAGAAAATGGCTGCTTGGTAGGATGGACTGTATGGCATACAATAAAATGAAGAGCCAATGGGTTTGCCAGCATATTACTATTATCCCATTTCAAACTGAACTTCTTCAAACACTGATAAACTTTTCATATGTGTCCAAGTACAATACTCAGTTACATTCTCATCGCCAAGTTGGTCTGATGGGTGACGGTCAAGCGCTGGCAAATATGCTGGCAAATCCGTTCGCTCTTTGTTTTATTGTATTTCTGGGGCATGTCCGGGTGAAGGTCCTCTCATCTGGAAGGCACATACCTACAGGAACAGAGAACACAGAACAATTATCCATCAATGAATTTGCTGTGATGCCAAATTGACTTACCTTCTTCACTTCTCTGGTTCTTAAAGGAATCATTTTGTGCAAATGGATGAACCTTCACCAGTTGGATGTGTAAACATCCTAGGACTTTTGGGAATGATCTAGTTATATCCATTTATTGATTGGTCTTATATATTGATTGTTGACTGACTTTGTTGTATGACTTCCCTGCCGTTTCTCACCTGGTTGTTGTTGGTGGGGAAGTAAGGGAATATGGCAGTGGAAGGGGGCAAAGCGCAGTATGATATGGAAGTGCTGAGTCAGGCTGGGGGTCCGATTGACTCTAAATACTGAATTGCCCCCCCATGCTACTCTTCCCCACACACCCCATCCCCTGCTTTCTCCCCCAGATGACCTGGCAAGCCTATTGCCAAGTTTGCTGGTGGTTGGTGTAACGTGGTAGTTTTCCACTGTAAACCAGAGAAGGTGAGATGAGACTGCATGGCTGAATTGCACAGAGTTGGAGAGTCAGAGGATACAGGCCTGGTGGCATAATGTGCTTAGGAATGATTTGGACGGATGATTTCAGCAGATGTATTTGGAAATTGGTGTGTGTGTGTGCAGGAAGATGAGCTGTAGGCAATTGGGCCAGACAGGAGATGTTTATACAATCAAGATGACTTAGATAACATTCTTGATAATGTTGGCAGAGTGCAGAGATCAGATCTTGGAGGTTCTATAAACAAGATTTATTGCAGCCTGGGAATGTCAGTCATCAGGATGACAAATCAAATAGGGAGCCAAAATGATTACTCTTAAGAGGGCGAGAAACAGAGTTGTGCAAATCTAAGTGAAAATGCAATGGCTCGTTCAGGCATATACATCTGGTGGACTACTAAGCCAAATGTGGCCCACCAGCCTGCTAGTTGCATAGCTCACCCCCTCCCACAACTATACTCAACACACTGCAGGAGGATTATTAAGGCAGTAGAAAGCCCCAAGTATATGGCAGGTGAGCTGTGTTTTGCTCATGTAGGTTTGTATATGGAATGAATGGGGAGAAATTGCATGAATTAAACAAAGGGTTCACACCTTATGCCAGCATTCTTCTGTGTCTCTTTTGCTGCAGTTAAAAGGAAAAGATAAAACTGCCCTGTAAGGAGTTAAATTAGGCACGTTTGCCTCAGAGTAGCCTCCATTTTCTCTGGCATGGAGATTGAGAGCACTTGCTTGCTGCTGCTGGCTGTCGGCTCTCTCTCTGTGGTCTGGGACTGTGACCTGCTTTTGACTGTGACTTGATCCTGACTGGAGATGAGCACAAACCTAAATACAAACCAAAAAACCCCACGAACCAACCCAGTGTGGGGTTCGCAAACCAGGGTTTGCGGAAGCGTGTTTCCACGAACCTCCACGAACTGGACTACTGGTTCGTTTGGTTTGTATTAAAGGGCCAGTTTAAACGGTCATTTCCCCAAGGGAAATGTCCATTTAAACTTTTCCTGCCACTTGCAAGCTGTAGGTCCCTTTAAACTATCAGCTGGCAGGCGGCAGGGGGGATCCCCCCTCGCCGACTGCCAGCTGATAGTTTAAAGGGACCTGCCACTTGCAAGCGACAGGGCCCTTTAAACAGCCCAACCCCAGCCCCCACCCATCCCAGCCCCAGCCCCCCACTTAACTTCCCTCTGATGCTGGGGTGGTGGAGGCATCCTTAGCTGCCCCCACAGCAGAGGAGAAGGCCAAAAACACCCTTTATGCCCCTCAAATGGCAGCCATGGCTGCCATTTGAGGGGCGGAAAGGCAGTTTTCGGCTTCCTCTGCTGCCCTGTGCACCAGCAGGTTGGGCTGTTTAAAGGACCCTGCCTCTTGCAAGCAGTAGGTCCCTTTAAACTATCAGCTGACAGTTGGTGAGGGGGATCCCCCCTGCCGCCTGCCAGCTGATAGTTTAAAGGGTCCTGCCCCTTGCAAGCTGCAGGAAAGGGCCCTTTAACCTATTAAATGCCCCTTTCTCTGCCAGAAAGGGGCATTTAAACCCCACAAACCACTAAATGGTTCATAACTGGGCCAGCTCTGTGCCAGTTCGTGGTTCGTGGAAACCCTATGAACCACGAACCCTAAGGTTCAGTTTTTTTCTGGTTCGTGCCCCTGTCTAATCCTGACCTGGATTCCTTTTGCACCTGGAGGACTTCTGGAGGACTTCTGCTGCTGCTAGGTTAGCAAGTGGTTAGGCTCCTTTGGTTCCCCCCCCTCTTTTTTAGGGGAAGGGGTTGGCCTGGTGTCTGGAAGGGATAGGATTGGGGAGGGCAGAAAAGGTTTTTTTCCTTGCATTTCAAAAAGGTTTTTTGCTTTGTGGCGGGTGCTTTGGTTGGGCTTTTGTGTGAGGGGAGGGGCTTTAGTTTGAAGATGGTTATATTTACTATTCATTTTGTTGCTTGTTCTTCTGGGGGGGTGTCTTTTTTGTTTTATTCTGTTGTGGGTGATTCTCTTGGGAGTGTTGGGGGTGTTTTACAGTTCCAGTTAATTTTATTAAATTCATCTTTGTTTTTGCTGGTTGTTGTTGGGGGGCGGACTGTTTTTCCCTATTGTTGGTGCTTGGGGTGATGTTTCTTTAGAGTGTTCACTGTATTTTGCTTGGTGTTTTCTGTTTTCATAAGTTTGATTTGGTGTTATATTGTTGTTGGTTCAGGTTGTTGTTCTTCTTGGGGGGTGTTTGCTGGGGTACTTGGTTCAGTTTAGCTTAAATTACCTAGTGGTGTTTGAGTGTACTTTCAGGAATAGGTCCCCTGCACATTTGGTGGATTTTGCTTGCAAATGTCACCCTCACCTCCCTGGATAGCCCCCATAGTTTTCCCCATAGGGAATAATGGAGATTGGAGGTAGCTGGCTGCCCTTCTTTGGGGGGAGGGTCATAAAATGCTCCCCTGGGGTCCAATCTTTATGAAATCTGGAAGATCATTAGAGGACCATTAGGAGGACCACCCAGCAAATTGGGTGACATTTGGTCAACCCCCCCCCGCCAGACTACCAGACATATCCGAATAGAGTTTTCCATAAAAAACAATGGCCAAATTTTACTTTGCTTTTCCGAATTTACTTTGCTTTAGCGAACGAAATTGAAGAATGAATTTGGGATTCAGGGAATACCAAACTTTTTTTCCAGTTTGGTATTACTGAACCTGAATTTACCAATTTTTTTCTTGTGCACAGCCCTACCCACAAACTCACCCTCTGTTTTATCATCTATGGCTGCAGAGGCATGTGATGAAAATAGGCTCACTAAAAGAGAGAAGAATATTTCCACCAGGGTTTGCTTCCTTCCTCCATTTCCCCTGCTTCTGAGGACCTTGGAGGCTTAGTGTCCAAGGCACTCAGTCCCTCAAATGACTGACATTACGTGTCAGTAATATAGAGCTTCTGTGATGCTATGGAATGTTCACAACTCTCAATTCTGAGGGGAAAGCTCTCCAGAATAGCTGATGTGCTGCTGCTTCTATGGATAAAGGCAACGATGGACTGGACTGTGAGCCAAAGAGCAGAGGGGGAGGAGGCTATATGGTTTATATTTATTTAAACGAGCCAGCCAAAATTTTTGACTGCAGGTCTCTGGTTAATAACTAATTATCAGAATATAAACAGCTTTGTGATCTCCACTGTCACTTTGAGATCTCCAGTAGCTACAGAAATATTTGAGAAATGAAAACATTTAGAGAGGTTTGCTGATGATGTAGATGCTGAAAAAATAAGCGGGGCCGATCTTCTGCATTCACTGCCATTCCTCCCTTTAAGTCAAGCTGGTGAGAAACTTAAGCTCCTCAAAAGCACAGAAGACAACGGACATGCTAGAGTCATTAGATCCCTTTAGGGTGAGATCATGAATGGGATGTCAATCGGAGAGTGGCTTTCCTGAAGTTTAATATTAGACAAAAATAAGAAAAGAAAGAGGGTGGAGGATCAACAATGAGGAATTTAAGAGGAAAACCAGACAAGGCAGACCTGTCATAGAAGTCTGGCCATTAATAATCTCCCTACAGGACTGGTGTGGAACACCCACCTCAGATGTTATTTTTCTTCTGCAGATCCAGTGATGAGGTGGCTCCACAGGGGGGAACTCTGAGGGTGTAAAACAGGGGGCTTATTACCATTTCAATGTTACTTACTTCATGGGGCTGTGCCCTGATTTTCTTGGGGGAAAGGGTGGGAAACAAAAGTAAAAACAGAAACGAATTGGTGTGACTGTAACCTCAGCCTGCATAAATTCTATGGTGCTAAATCAGGAACAGAACTAGAAAGACAATTTAAGTCAAACAAGATTTCTTGAACTCAGAATCTCCTAGCATAGAGAACAATACAACAAGGTTCAGATAGCTAAACACTTATGTGTAACAGAGAAGAGAAACGTCTTTTATTTAGCCAGATCTATTAATGTACTGATGGTTAAAAAATCAGGATTTGCGTCCAGTGGCACCTTAGAGACCAACAGAATTGTTAGGGTATAAGCTTTCCAGAGTCAGGGCTCCCTTCTACAGATACAGGGAGAAGTGGAGATCCCTGAGGCTTTATATCTCGGTCACGAAGTGGGTGCGGTGAAGCAAAGAAAGCAGTAAGGATGTAAAGATACAAAGTGATTATGCAAGTGATTATGATAGGGTTGCCAACCTCCAGGTGGTGGTTGGAGATCTCCTGGAATTACAACTGATCTCCAGGCAATAGAGATCAGTTCCTCTGGAGAAAATGGCTGCTTTGGAGGGTGGACTCTATGGAATTACACTTGCTAGGGTCCCTCCCCTTCCCAAATCCCACCCTTTTCATGCTCCACTCCCAAAATCTACATGTATTTTCCAACCTGGTATTGGCAATCCTTGATATATGGAATTATTTCTTCTTCTATCTTTGTCTCTACATTCTGTACTGTCAAAATTTGGATTGTAAGTTCCTAGGGGCAGGGACTCATTGTTTTTGCCTATTTTATCTGATAAAGCACCACATACACTGGTGGTGCCTTAATGATAAAAATAAATAATCGTGACTCTATTTAATGGTTGAACAAATGGCTCACATAAATTGTGAAAGCAAACTTTCCCCCCCACAAAAAAAAACATGATTCTAGCAACTGGCGGGAGACTTATGGTATCAGAGTGGGACTTGCTGGTGACATTGTGACATCGCCGGCAATGTGGTAGCACCAGATGTGATATCATCACATAGGCATGATACTCTAGCATTTGGCCAAAATTCTACAGTTTGGGCGCATTGCCATATAAGATGATGTCATTTCTGGGGTTTGCTGGATGTGATTCAATGGTGCTGGCATGACATTGATTGCCCATCAGTGGAGCCAGTGACAGCCACCAGTGACAATGTGTGTGTGTGGGGGGGGAAGGGGAGGTAGTACCCCTGGTGCATCTCCTTCAAACCCTCCCGATGATATTTGTGTGGGGGTCAGATTTCCCATACATTTACTGCCTTTGCTGCTTCCTCACATCCCTCACCATAGTCATCAGAAAACAAAAACAAGCTGCTCACCAGTGTTGAAAACCGCAAGCAAGGACGGCGCTGTCCCCCATTAAATGCTGCCCATAACATCATTTCTGCAAGCTCATTAGAGCTCCCGCAACCACAATCCAGAGTTTGTTTCCAAAAATGACATAATGTACTTTCTGGCACTTGCATAATAGCTAATTAAAATAAAAGAAGATAAAGGAGAGGCTTTTCCTTTAATATTTAATTAAGAGCTACCAAATTGAATTGTTTTTCCAGTTCTGACAAAATATGGATAAGTATATTGCATGTTCTGTTGGAGCAGTCTTGCTGGGGCAATTAATCCTGAAAACAAAAGGGTCACTTAAGGGAAAAGGGGGTACTCTTGGTTAGCGTAATTGCTATTCCAAGATAAGAAAAACTGCACGGTTGCTATAGTGATGAAATAACACTTTGGAAGGAAGTGAAGGCAACCATCAGATCAACCTCATTCTGAATCTTTAGACAGACCAGAAAAGTCAGCAAGCAGGTTAACCAGGAAGTCAGGATTCCCAGCCGAATGAACTTCTAGGAAGGCAGGGAGGGATGAAGAAGAAAACGAATGGAAATTAACAAGGAGCCTCAGCTAACAGTTTAACTATGGAGCAGAGGTTTTCAACAGGCAGCTTCTGAGCCCGAGCCCAAGCATTATATTTTCCAGGCCCAGTACAATCCTGTAAAATGGTTCCCTATACACACACACTAACACCACGATCCCACATCCCATACATACACTCTTACGAACCATGAAAAAAGTTCGTTATGAGTATGACATTACTGTTATATATTCTTCATTTCTGGAAAAATAACGTTTGCAGGGCTTCTTTTGTTTAATAACAACACCCAGCTTGCAAGTCTTACAAGTTTGCTAACTATTTTGTAACTTTTTGGTTACTAAAACAGAATTATTTAATCAATGTCTTAAAAAAATAAAAACTCCCACTCCTCATTTCCTCAGGGGCAGGAAATAGGAGATGCAGACTGGTAAGCCCCTGCCCTGTAGGGCTGCCAGGTATCCTGGTGGAGGCGGGGGATGCCCCGCTCCCACTGTCTGCCCCCTGCCACAACCCACCTGGCTGGAAACAGGGGGAAACAGGACTCCTAGGCATGCTCCTGAGAGTTACATTATTGCACAGGTCCCGGGAGTGCTCCTGTGCTTCTCATCAGACAAATTTGAGGAAGTGCAGGAGCGCTTCCAGGGTCTGAGCAATGATGTCACTATCGGGAGTGATGTCATTATGCTGCACTGGGATTCCACACAAGCTTTGCTCGCATGAGGGAATCAAGGCCATTTCCACACTACTCACCTTCATCGGGAACAGGGCACAGTGTTGCGAAAAAACCATGGAAGATAGCGTCTTCTCGTGTGAGTTTTGCACGACATCACGCAAAACTTGCACGAGAAGACACTATCTTCCGTGTTTTTTTCGCAACGTTGTGCCCTGTTCCGGATGAAGGTGAGTAGTGTGGAAATGGCCCAAGATAAGTGCCAGCTCTGCTCCTCCTTCTGGGAGGGTAAGGGGACTTGGCAACCCTACTGCCCTGCGAAGGTAAAAGCTTTTTTTCCCTGGCATTTTTCTTTGTGCTGTTTAGTTGTTAGCTTCATTTCTGCTGTTCTTCCTAGTCTACGTTCTGTTTCTAGGAGAGGGAAAAAAACCTTGTTCACATGCTGGGGGAAGGAATAAAGTAGTTTGGGATAATTTTATCTACTCAGAAGTAGCTCTTATTAACGCCTTTCTATATGAGGGAGTTTAGTCTCCCAATGCAAAGCTTGCCTAAACTTCTCAAGTTCAAATTCAATGTGATTCATGGTTGGATGTATCTTGCCCCCAACTTCTTTTCAACCCAAAGCAGCCTTGGTAGGCTGCCAACAAGTAGAGCAATGCGGAGGGGAAATTGCTTAAATCTTCCAGTCATTTTCTCAGTTGCGTTTTTACTGCCCCGCCCCCGCACTGTATTTTCCCCTTGGTGTGGATTTCTCTTTGCCAGGAGAGTTTTAAACTATCTCCTGTTAACTGATTTGCAGCATTCAAATTGATAAATGAGCACTAGATGTTTGTAAAATCATTTTGAATGATAAGTATTATTTTTGTCTTTGTTAGTTACCCAGCGCTCCAAAAATTCAACAATATGGCTATGACAATATTTTTAGACTCTGTATTTGAATATTATATTGCTTATCTTCTTTCTTGGCAACTGCAGTTTTTGACAGATAAACTGATAATGGTTCGATGTATTGTCAAAGGCTTTCACGGCCGGAGAATGATGGTTGTTGGGGGTTTTCCGGGCTGTATTGCCGTGGTCTTGGCATTGTAGTTCCTGACGTTTCGCCAGCAGCTGTGGCTGGCATCTTCAGAGGTGTAGCACCAAAAGACAGAGATCTCTCAGTGTCACAGTGTGGAAAAGATGTAGGTCATTTGTATCTACTCAGGAGGGGTGGGGTTGAGCTGAGTCATTCTGTAAGAGTTTCCCAGGGTGTGGAATGCTAATGGCGGGAGGCTTCACTGTATCCTGAGGCGGTTCTTTTGCATATGGATTGGTGCTTGATGTGCTAATCTTCTCTGCAGGGCTATTGTCGGGGCAGTGGCTGAACATAGCCTAACTCAAACAGGGCACAGTATCTTATTCCAGGACACCAAAATACTGGACAACACTTCCAACTACTTTGTCAGACTGCACAGGGAAGCCATTGAAATTCACAAGCATAAGCAAAACTTCAACAGGAAAGAAGAAACCTTAAGAATGAACAGAGCATGGGCTCCAGTTCTGAAAAACACCAGGCCAACAAAACACTCCACACCCGACAATAGCCCTGCAGAGAAGATTAGCACATCAAGCACCAATCCATATGCAAAAGAACCGCCTCAGGATACAGTGAAGCCTCCCGCCATTAGCATTCCACACCCTGGGAAACTCTTACAGAATGACTCAGCTCAACCCCACCCCTCCTGAGTAGATACAAATGACCTACATCTTTTCCACACTGTGACACTGAGAGATCTCTGTCTTTTGGTGCTACACCTCTGAAGATGCCAGCCACAGCTGCTGGCGAAACGTCAGGAACTACAATGCCAAGACCACGGCAATACAGCCCGGAAAACCCCCAACAACCATGATAATGGTTCGTTTGATGTTTCACTCTGTGCATGGCTATAGAATAGTCCAACCCCCTGCCTAATGCAAGAACAGCCTAAAGCATCCCCGACAAGTATTTGTCCAGCTGCTCCTTGAAGAATGAGGAGGAACCCACCACATCCCTGGGCAGCCTTTTTCACTGCTGAATGACTCATAATGTGAAGAAGTTTTTCCTAATGTCCACCCGGTACCTTCCCTCCTGTAGTTTAAACCCGTTGTTTGGACTTCTATCCTCTGCTGCCAACAGGAACAGCTCCCTTCCCTCCTCTAGGTGACAGCCTTTTAAATACTTAAAGAGAGTAATCATGTTTCCCTGCAGCCTCCTCTTCAAACTGAACATTCACAGGTACCTCAGCCTTTCCATATAGGGCTTGGTCTCCAGGCCCCTGATCATCCCAGTTGCTCTCTTCTGCACCTGTTCCAATTTGTCCATATCCTTTTTGAAGTGAGGCCTCCATAACTGCACACAATACTCCAGGTGGGGCCTGACGAATGCAGTATATAGTGGGACAAGGACATCGTGTGATTTGGATGTTATGCCTTTGTTAATACACTCCAAGATTGTGTTTGTCTTTTTGTTACTCATATTTAGCGCTCAAATTTAGCTTCCTATCCACCCATATCCCAAGATCGTGTTCACCCACACGGTTACCCAGAAGTGTATCCCTCATCCAGTATGCCTGCTTTGCATTTTTGTTACTCAGGTGGAGAACTTGGCACTTTTCATTGTTAAATTGCATCTTATTCAAATCTGAACCCTTTTCCAGTCTGTTCAGATCTCTTTGAATTCTATCCCTGTCTTCAAGGATGTTTGCTACTCCTCCCAGTTAGGTGTCATTTGAAAACTTAATGAATAATGACCTCTCTGACAGCTGCCCTACAGTGCCCAACTACTTCTAGATACTCTTCTTCGGATGCATTTCATTCCCTCCATTTCTTGAACATCTCCATTTCCCTCTTTAGCTCAGCACAGAGCTCTTTGTTCATTCACATTGGCATCTTAGATCCTCTACCGCATTTCCGTCCTGCTGAAATGGTGATAGTTTGAGCCTGCAACAACTCTTTTAGGAGAGCCTACCCTTCCAGCCTTCTTGCCCATGGAATAACTGTCAACATATCTCTAAGTTTATTAAAGAGTTTGCCCAGCTAAAATCTACCCTGCACGTTCTTTGGTACCTCGCAGCAAGAAGAATTCCAGGAAGAGGTCATGTCTTCTCCCTAAGGCTCCTACCACTTTTACCCTGTCAACCAACTCTTTCTTGTTGGTTAATATCCAGGCTAGTATAACAGAACCCCTCGTTGCTTCCTCAACCATTTGAGAAAGTAATTTATTGGCCAGGCAGGTTAAGAAGTTGAGCGACCCTAGATATGTAATAGAGTTGGTCTTTTTACTTACCATGAGGCTGGAAAAGAGAAGGAAAGAGCTCCTGGAGCATACAAGCCATTGCAGTCAGGTCTTTCCACCTTACTTCCAGTAGATGTTGTGAGTAGATATGGGCACGAACCAGAAAAAAACTGAACCATGTGGTTCATGGTTCGTCAAATTTCATGAACCATGAACCATGGACTTTCATGAACCTGCCCCTGGTTTGCTAACTGGTTCATTTGGTTCGTGAAAATGTCACATTCAGGTCAGAAAAGCATCAGTTCCGGGTCAGCAGAAGGTCTGCAAGAAGTCCATCCCCTGTTGCCTAGGAAACTGATTGATTGGCACCAGGCTGTCTGCAGTCACAAACCAAAAAATGAACCAAACGATCCAGCCTAAAGTTTGTGGCAGTTCGTCAGAAATGGGATCTGACGAATCGTGATTCACGAACCATGAACTGGCCTGGTTTGTGCTTAATTTTAGTTCATATTACAGTTCGTGCCCATCTCTAGTTGTGAGGGTTCCTAGTCCTTGAAGTGTCACTTCATGTAGTGGGGGCATGGACTTTTGGCTCTCAAGAAGTTACCTTGAGCTCACTTTTTACTGGCTCCACTGATATTATATATCATGCTTTGTTTACTATGACCCATGTTTGACTAGTATGGCTGATTTGGAGTTGCCAGGGCCCTGTCCCATTGTGGACCCAACTAAGACAGAGTTGCCAGCCGATTACTGGCAATCCCTTAGAGATCTGGAAAGCAACAGGGCCAACATTGTAACATCATTTCTGGGTGAAAAATGAGAAGTGACATCACACCCACCCCATAACACTCTAGGAATCTCACAAATCTCTATGGTAAAGTTCATAAAGTTTGATAGAATTCCTAAAGTGTTTTGGTACCCTTTAATGTCACTTTCAGGGTTTTGCATGGAAATGATGTCATTGCACAAATTATAAGAGGCACCTTCACCCAATAACAAAACCAAAAGAGTAGAACCCTACATGTGAAGGAATCAATGGGAACAATACTGAAACAATCAACATATGTACTCAAAATTATCAAAATGTAACCAATTTGACCTTATTGCATATGAATCAGTACATATACATAAGTAACAATCAACATATAGCAATCAATGATTCACATACCATATCACATAATTCAAATTCCCATAACAATGGTCATAATCAGTACACATCAACTTCATATAACAATCAATCATATACAGACAGTGCACACTCTTCCCACCAGTAAATATTTGAAAAGTCCACATAAGATGGGAGAACACACCTCACTGTATAAAGTCAAACGGGAGAACATCCACTATTAAGTCTCCCAAGTAAGTATCCACATCTCCCAGGTACGTATCACAGGTAAGTGTCCAAAGATGTTTAATGAATAAGTAATGTCAAAATAAACGATGTTTTATCTTGTAATTTCTTACAGTGAAAGATGCAGAAGACACACTGGATGCCTCACGGTGTCCTTTGCCCAACACTCAGGGCCGGCGTCTGTATCCTGTTGTTTCGTCCTATGACCTCTTCTGGGGCGAAATGATACCAATTGAAATACTGTATATTTTATACTCGAGTCTCAAAAAAGAGAGACTTTGCTGTTGACTTCATGAATGAACTTTTTTCATTCACATGTAGGGTTCTACTCTTTTGGTTTTGGAAATGATGTCATGGCATCAGCCATACTCCCCCCCCCTCTTTCTTCCTGCTGCATTGTTCAATGTTGGACAATTGGGGTTGTCTGCCACTCCCTGGCAGCTGGCAACTAGGCAGAGTATTGCCAACTTGGTCACCCAGCACTGTATTTGACATGATCAGGAGCTATGAAACACACATACACACAGCATAATCTCCCAGATACGCTTGGTAAAGAAGAAAATAGCAGGGAAACAGTAAAAAAGGAAACATGATTGGAAGGAAGGAAGGAAGGAAGGAAGGAAGGAAGGAAGGAAGGAAGGAAGGAAGGAAGGAAGGAAGGAAGGAAGGAAGGAAGGAAGGAAGGAAGGAAGGAAGGAAGAAGGAAGGAAGCTCACATTCTAGTTATCAACAAAGTTCCTGATTAATGGTGCTACTATACGGTTAACTCAAATCCATTGTCCCCTTTTAAAGAGGCAGAGCCAACCCCAGTTTCAATGAAATCTGTGTTCATCGCAAGACCACAGAAAGCCTAGCCATGTCCTGAGAGCTCTTACTGTAGTAAATACCTAAAGACTGTAATGGCAAGTTAAGTGTTAAATATTTAAATTGGAACATAAATATTGTCATGCATAATTCAGCAATATGACACTCTTGTAGTCATATTAGGAAGGAGGTTATTGACCTCTGATGACTCTCATTTTTTGTACTTACAGGAAGTCTTTGTACATTTAAAAATCATTGTACACACCACCTTTCTTCAGACAAGGAAGTAGAAATGATTGAAGTTGATGTATATGTAGGACCTGCTTGCCTTTGGGGGTGGGGTGGGGGAGATGTAAATAAATTTTAGGTATATTGAAGGAAGTGGAAGTTTGAGTCTATCCTGAGAGTAATGCTATGACCCAATATTTGTACCATTCCATATTTCACTGCCCTTTTGACCCAGTGTCTTCATAGCAAATGCGACTTGTCACAGATCCACTAGATCTTTTGAAGAACAACTGTAGCTTAAATTGCTTATTTTATCATGATAATTAGACCTGAAATGAGTACTCATAAATATGCAAAGTTGGAATCATATTTTGAATGTGAAGTTTTAACACTGAAATTCAAACGTCTGAGGTTTTTTGGTGTCGTCTTGTAGTTTCAGTTTTTGGCAAGCTTCAGATCAGTTCTCAAGTACTAATTAGCATCGCCTGACAACTAGCAAATTAATCATAGTATTAGGTAGTTGTTGCCATGTAGCAATAATGAGTATATGATAGTTTGTGAGATTTCAGATTTTAAGCCTGCCAAAGTTAGAGCAACCAAGAGACATCAACAACTCAAAAGCATCTGAACATTGAAGCAAAAATTTCACTTTCCAAATGCAGATTCAAAATCTGGATTTGAAACTTCACATTCAAAAATGGGGTGGTGAAATTGGAAAATTTGGCACATTTTTTCCAAGAGTAGTAAATATTCATTCCAGCTTAGGGAATCAAATAAGCTGCCCTCCATTTTAACCACACAGCCTTTTTGTAAATCACCTTAAGTAATAGCTTTTGGTTCAAGGTTACTTCATAGCAGAAAGAGTATTTGAAATGAGATCTTCCTAAGGGCCAGCATGGTCTAGTGCTTAGAATGTCAGACTAGGAACTGAGACAATTAGGTTTGAAATTTCCACTCTACCGTGGAAATTTGCCAGGTGACCTTGGGGCAGTCTCTCTCAGCCTAATCCACTTTGCAGGTTTGTTCCAATTCATAAAGCCAGGGGTGCAACCCACCAACAGCACTATTTTAAATCTGCATGCCTGCTTCCCTAACTCTCTGCATAGGATGCTGGTAAGACCAAGTCTTTAGATCACAACCTGAGACCTGCCCCCTCCCCAGTTTTGTGTAACATCACTGAATTACAGAATCACAGAGTTGGAAGGGGTCATACAGACCTTCTAGTCCAACTTCCTGCCCAATGCAGGATGAGTCTAAAGCATCTCTGACAAATATTCATCCAGCCTCTTCTTAAAAACTGCCAGTGAAGGGGAGCTCACCACTTCCCTAGCGAGCTGATTCCACTTTTGAACTACTCTGACCATGAAAAAGTTTTTCCTAATATCCAGCCAGTACCTTTCTGCATGTAATTTAAGCCCGTTGCTTCAGGTCCTATCTAGACATGGGCATGAAGAGAAAAAAAATGAACATGGTGTTCATTGTTCATTGTCAACCACAAACAACAAACAATGAACACTGACTAATAAGATCCTGTCACGAACATGTTCGTTGTTTGTTGGGGCCAGAAGGCTCTCCTCCAGCCATCAAGATCCCTACTGCACCACTCCCAGAAACCTTACCTGAGCAGGCAGCAGGAAAGGTACCAATAATAAAAAATAGCTTGGCCCCAGAGCCTGGCAGCAGTCCTGGAACTTGAAGGGGTAGATCCCTACCGCACCACTCCCAGAAACCTTACCTGAGCAGGCAGCAGGAAAGGTACCAATAATAAAAAATAGCTTGGCTCCAGAGCCTGGCAGCAGCCCTGGAACTTGAAGGGGTAGATCCCTACCGCACCATTCCCAGAAACCCTACCTGAGCAGGCAGCAGGAAAGGTACCAATAATAAATAATAGCTTGGCCCCAGAGCCTGGCAGCAGCCCTGGAACCTGAAGGGGTAGATCCCTATCCCACCACACACAAAGAAAATCCAAGCTCCAATGCACTCACCCTGTCTCTCTAACGGCAGCTGTCTCTCCCTGTAAGCCAGAGCTGGGAGCCACCCTCCCCTCTGGTCTTTTCTTCTTGTAATAAATTTGGAGCTCCAGTCCACACTTGGAAGGAAGACCTGCCTATCAAGTGAAATTGAGCTTAGATCGGCGTTCCAGGGCAACAGCTGGAGTTCAGACAGAGTTCAGACAATCCCTGCCTAAGTTGCCATGGAAATTGATTGCAGGTGCCAGACTGTCTGGCTTGACGAACAGCAAGGAACAGCAACAAAGGAGGCTTGCAACAACCACCTATTTGTTTAGAATGGGGCCTCATGAACAGCTTGTTCGCGAACAGCAGATTGGGCTGTTCATGTTTTTTTTTAGTTCGTATTGCTGTTCGTGCCCATCTCTAGTCCTATCCTCTGCTACCAACTGGAACAGCTCCTTGCCCTCCTTCAAATGACAGCCTTTCAAATATTTAAAGAGAACAATCATGTCCCCCCTCAATCTCCTCTTCTCCAAACTAAATATTCCCAAGGCCCTCAGCCTTTCTTCATAGGGCTCAGTCTCCAGACCCCTAATAATCTTCGTCTCTCTCTTCTGCACCCTCTTGATTTTGTCCACATTCTTTTTGAAGTGGGGCCTCCAGAACTGTACACAGTACTCCAGGTGCAGCCTGACCAAGGCAGTATAGAGAGGGACTATGACCTCCTGCGATTTCGACGCTATGGCCCCTTTGATACAACCCAAGATTGAATTAGCCTTTTTTGCCACCGCATCACACTGACTGCTCATATTTAGTTTACAGTCCACTCTTACCCCAAGATCCCTTTCACATATACTACTGCCCAGAAGTGTATCTCCCATCCAGAATTTGTGCTTCCCATTTTTGTGGCCCAGATGTAATACGGTGCACTTGTCTTTGTTGAATTGCATCCTATTCACAGCTGCCCACTTCTCCAGAGTATTCAGGTCTTGTTGAATTTTAATTCTATCTTCTTGGGTGTTTGCTACTCCTCCCAATTTGGTATCATCAGCAAATTTAATGAGCAGCCCTTCCACTCCTTCATCCAGATCATTGATAAAAATATTGAAAAGTACCGGGCCCAAAACCGAGCCCTGCGGCACCCCACTGGACACCTCCCTCCAATCTGATGAAATGCCGTTGACCACCACTCTTTGAGTGCGGTCCTCTAACCAGTTCCCTATCCACCGAACTGTCCTATAGTCCAGTCCACAGTCTTCCAGTTTGCCCATCAGAATGTCACGGGGGACCTTATCAAAAGCTTTAGTAAAATCCAGATAAATCACGTCAACAGAGTTCCCCTGATCCAGTAAGCTGGTCACTCGATCAAAGAAGGAAACCAGGTTGGTCTGGCAAGATCTGTTAGGAACAAAACCATGCTGACTTCCCCGGATCACTGAGCGGTCCTTCAGATGCTTACAGACTGATCCCTTTAAAATCTGTTCAAATATCTTCCCAGCAACAGAAGTCAGACTGACCAGCCATATTTAGTTTACAGTCCACTCTTACCCCAAGATCTCTTTCACATACACTACTGCCCAGAAGTGTATCCCCCATCCTGTATTTGTGCTTCACATTTTTGTGGCCCAGATGTAATACTGTGCACTTATCTATGTTGAATTGCATCCTGTTCACAACTGCCCACTTCTCTAGAGTATTCAGGTCTTGTTGAATTTTAACTCTATCTTCTTGGGTGTTTGCCACTCCTCCCAATTTGGTATCATCAGCAAATTTAATTAGTCCGTTTACTCCATCCAGATCATTGATAAAAATATTGAAAAGTTCCAGGCCCAAAACTGAGCCCTGCAGCAGCCCACTGGACACCTCCCTCCAATCTAAATGCCATTGACCACCACTCTTTGGGTGTGGTCCTCTAACCAGTTCCCTATCCACCGAAGTGTCCTATAGTCCAGTCCACAGTCTTTCAGTTTACCCATTATAGGGGGAACTAGCCTGATGAAGAAGTCTGCTCAGCTCAAAAGCTTGCACACTGTTTTGTGTCATTCTGGTTGGTCCTCATAAAAGGTATTATGTGGCTGGTATGCTTGCTTTATAGGTGTTGTGTGTAGATAAAATGGAGGAGGGGGAAATGATGTTTTAAGCCCTTTTAAGTTTCTGTTGCCCTGACCTGGATAGCCCAGGTGAGCCTGATCTTGTCATATCTCAGAAGCTAAGCAGGGTCGGCCTTAGTTAGTAATTGGATGAGAGACCTCCAACGAAGACCAGGGCTGCAAAAGCAGCCAATGGCAAACCACCTCTGTTAGTCTCTTGCAGTGAAAGCCCCACCAGAGGTTGACCATAAGTCAGCTATGGCTTGAGGGCACTCACCAGTGCAAGTTTCTGTTGTGTAGAAAAAGTGGGGTATAAAATGAATGAATGAATGAATAGTCCTTGGTCTCTGAGAATAGTCCTCAATCCATTATACCACCTTTGCTCAAAGGGGATGCGATTTTCCATAATGGATCCAAGTGTTGGACAGGCTTTGGTTCAATCTTCTCCAAGGTACAGACATACACTTTTACTGCCACTTTCCTTCCGTATAAATAACCTGCCCTTAACTTTGACACATTGACACTTTCTAGGTTGAATTGTACTACCAGTGTTGGCATTTTTATGGCTTGGTTCTTGAGCGGCTGAGAAGCACTTAAAAACATACTCTATTTGTACAATAATTCACTTCAGTCCTTGACCGATTGATTTCCATGGGTTTACATGCTCCTTTCTGCACCCTCCCCAGTAACAATGTTAACGAGAAACGATCTATTTAACACTTGCCAACTTCTTTGTTGCCTTAATAATTGCATTAACTTTGGGACACAAGGCTGAGTTATTTCTCCCCCAGGTGTTGGAGGTTGATGCTTTGCAATAATAAATGAATAAGGGTCATGAACTGGTTAGCCCTTTCCAGTTTTTCTGTGCCAAAAACAAGAACATGTTTGTTTTTCTCTAAGGGACATGTTGATGAGACCCACAAATTGGCATACTGTACATTACCCATAACCAGGGCTTTTTTTCTGGGAAAAGAGGTGGTGGAACTCAGTGGGTTGACCTCGGAGAAAATGGTCACATGGCTGGTGGCCCCGCCCCCTGATCTCCAGACAGAGGGGAGTTGAGATTGCCCTCCGCGCCACCAAGTAGCGTGGAGGGCAATCTCAACTCCCCTCTGTCTGGAGATCAGGGGGCGGGGCCACCAGCCATGTGACTATTTTCAAGAGGTTCCGGAACTCCGTTCCCCCGCATTCCTGCTGAAAAAAAGCCCTGCCCATAACACCAGTAAAATACTTATCCCTACCACTGGATGCACTGGGCCTTGCTAATGCTCATGGATTTCCAGAGCATAAGCTTTCGAAAATCACAGTTCTATGCATGCATCTGATGAAGAAAACTGTGATTCTCGAAAGCTTATGCTACAATACAGTTGGTTAGTCTTAAAGGTGCTATTGGACTCTTTTTGATTTTGCTGCATTAACATGTTACATACAGAAGAGTGATGTTGCACTGTTGTGTGGAATCTCTGCTTCTTAATCATTTGAAAATGTTTTGGGTAGGGCTGCCATGAGCCAGAAAAAATGCCTTTGAGGCTGACTCACCCAGTGGCTTCCAGTTGGCTGTGCCAGGCACAGACTGCCTTTCTCCTAGTTGGAATAGGAAAAGGAGAACAGCAATCAAACCTGATCTTATTGATGAATGATAAAATTTGATCTTATTGATCTTATTGATGATCAAGAAATATTATTCCTAAAGAAGCAGAAGGACTTTTTCACTATGGTTGCTATCACTGGCACACTGTTAAAGAGTAAGTGGTTAAGGAGCTGAACTGTGAACCAGGAAGCTCTTGTTCAAATGTCTTCTTAGCTGTGAGTACACTCATTAGATGGCTTCGGCATTCCATGTGTAATTTGAGGATGATAATGATTATAGTCTACTGTATGAAGGTTATTGTAAAGATTTACAGAGATAATTTATGAGATATGAACACTGTAAAGTGAAGATTTACTATCCTTTCACTGTGCCTGTATGACAGAGATGATCCACCAGGTGTATAGTGGTTGAGGTGGGAGGGTCTCCATTCTTTGCCCGGTCTGATAGGAGGCAGACACTGTCCCCCCAGTCTGTACAACATCTCACCACCTGCCCCATGAGTTTTAATGAGGGATGGACAATATGAGTGCCACTGGGTTTTATAAATAGAAATTGTTTTAATTATGCTACCTGTTTTTATACCTTGATGTGATTCGCTCTGAGTCTGCTCTGCAGGGAGAGCAGAATATAAATATAATAAATAAATAAATAAATAAATAAATATGTTAAAAGTATGTTTATCCATTTACTTTTCCAGTCATATTGCTAAAAGTCGTGCACATGATTTAAAAATATTGATGTATGTTCCACTTACTTTAAAAAAACGGGTTGAATCCAACTACCTTTTTCCTCTTGAAAAAGACAGGAGGGGCTCTCCCTTGACCATCAAAAGACGAATGACATGCGGAATGGGGCTATAGAGTAAGGAGAGGAATTAGGTGAGATTGAGTAAAAAAGCTGGTTGGGTCCAACCTAACACCTATGTACATATGTATGTGCCATCAAGTTACTACTGACTTATGCAACTGGCATTCAAGACCCCAGCAACTGGCATTCAAGGCAAGTGAGAAGCAGAGGTGGTTTTCCAGTGGCTTCCTCTGCGGAGTCTTCCTTGGTGATCCCTCATCCAAGTACCAACCCTGCTTAGCTTCTGAGATCTGACAAGGCTGGGCCATACCATGCCACCTTCCCTCCCACCTTACACCAAACCAGAATTAATATGACATCCATAGAAACAAAAATGAATAAGCAGTTCAGTTTAAAAAGCCATTTGTCTATAATTTTTGGTGGTGGTTGTGATGGTAGTAGTAGTACAGGGGGGGCGTAATTGTAGTAGCAATAAGAATAATAACTGCACTTATATACCACTCTTATAGATAGATTAGTGTCCCACTCAGAGCAGTGAACAAAATCAGTGTTGTTGTTATTCCCAAAATACAGCTGGAGAGCTTGCCCAAGACCACCTGCTGAACTCATGACAGTAGTGGGATTACAACCAGCAGAGTGCTGACTCATAACCCAACCACTCATAGAAGAAGTTGAATAAAGATGTAGCCCTATCTGCTAGATTTGTTTTATTCTGAACGATATTATTTTTAAATGGCAGAAATAAATGGCAGAAACTTCAGGAATAACGAATATTCAAAATTCAGTGACTTAAATTGGCTACTGAACGGGAATTTATGACAGAATTGGAGTTCATTTATTTGACATTTCAGTGGGGCATGTGGAAGAGAACATCCCAACAACGGTAAGATAACAGAAGGAGGGGTGGGAAAGGAGACACCAGGCTTACAAGGGAGAAGTGGAAACAAATGCAGTTCTATAGGCTTTTTTTTTGAGTTATAAAGAGGAGCAAGAACTTAAACAAAGGCTTCTTGGAAATGGAAGGTTTTGAGATGGGAGTTGAGGCTCTATTTTAGTCAATTTGCAGAGCCAAACTTTTTGAATGACAAATAAACAGTTCTTAAAGCGAACAGCATGAGGTATAAGGATGCCATTCCCCCACCTGGGGCGAGGGATCCCCTGCTCCCACCCTTCCCTCCCCAGGGCCAACTTACTTGGCCAGCAGGAGGTGCGCTTCTCAGGGCGCCCCCCCCCCCGGGCAGCATAGCACACCCCCAGTGTGCTCTCACAGCCACAGAGGCCTGAATTCTGCCGTGCAGCACCCTGCAGTGGGCCTGGTTCGGGCCAAATCAGTGCTGCATGGGGAGCGCCCTTCTGCCTGCGGAGCTGGCCTAGGCCCATGTGATGATGTCACTCCCAGAAGTGACACCATCACGCACACCAGGAGTGTGTGCATGCCAACAAAGACTCCAAACCTCCACAGAGTAAGTGCCAGGCTCCCAGTCTCCTGATGGGTGAGTTAAAGGACCTGGCAACCCTAATGGGGTAACCTACCATCATGTTTTTAGGGCCTTTCCATCTCTTGTTCAAGCTGAAGCTTCGCTCAAGACCTGTTAGCGACATGGAATGTTCACAGTTCTGAATCATTGTGCCTTCTGACCATGGTGGAACTAGGATCCCACCTGACTCTGAAGTTTTCACAAGCTAAGTTGAGAATAACGAGTTTGGTTATGCCACTCTTCCTGTGCTAATGACAAGTGTGTTCCTTTGGTGCCAGAGGAAGTTTCCTTGCATGGAAGGAATGCACTGTCATTAGCTGACCAGAGTAGTCCGATTCAACCCACCCTCTCTGAAACACATCTGGGAAAGGGCTGCTGCTCAGTGGAAGAGCCTCTGCTTTGCATGTAGAAGGTCCCCGGTTCAATCCTTGGCTTATCCAGTTAGAAGGACCAGGCAGTAGGTGATGAGAAAGTCCTCTGCAGGAGATCCTGGAGAGCCACTGCTAGTCTGAGTAGACAATACTGACCTTGATGGACCGATGGTCTTATTCAAAATAAAGCAGCTTCATGTATGTGGATATCTTGTGGAAACTGTGAATACGAGACTGAACAAGCTGAAGAGAACTTGTCAATGGAGCTTTTTACAGGAAAGAAACAAAGCAATTCAGCAAAATTTGTGAAAAATGCTGATTCTGTAATTGTGTGGAGAAGAGAAAGATCATTGTAAAAAGCAAGACGCAGTTGGTTGGCTATCGAACTTATACATTTTCCTTTTTATAATCACATCTCGAGTCTGATTCAGTTATCTTCAAGGGGATTTCCATGAATTAGGCAAGCAGGTAGAGAATGCACGCTTGATTCATTAAATGTATAAAGTAATATTAATAAAGGAAAAATGTCCGCCCATCGCTCTGGGCTATTTCATAATAATTAAAATACTGGAGCTTTCAACAGCTACGAAAGCAAAGCAATTAGCAAATATGTATATAATGCTTTGAAGAATTGTTAACGTACATGCACGGTGATCCCATGCAGAGTTACCCCACTCTGAGCCCACTGAAATAAATCAGATTAGGCTGCTATAACTCTGTATAGGACTGCACTATAGAGAAATCTCTACTCAGAATCTTCCTCAGGTCTATCCAATGGGGCTTACTTCCAGGAAAGTATTTTTAGGATTGCATTATAAGTGTTCTATGTATAAAATAATAAATATAAAAAGAAATAATTCTCCAGTTCTGTCCCAGGTAAACAAGATGACTATCAGATGCTGGATTTCTTACAAAGTTAAGTCCAAGCCGCAATGGATGATTTTCTTCTATGCCACCAAATGAAGAACTTGGATACAATAGGCCAAGATTAAGTACTTTTACAGTCCATTAATTTCAGGCAGATGGAGCTGAATGCATACAGGTATCCCACTGATTTTTTTTTTGTGAGGTGTAATATCTGGCAGCTTTAAAGCCATTGCAATTCAGCAAGAGACCCACTGGTACAGTTCAGACATGACACAAAACCGCAGTTTATTTTAACTGTAGTTAGTTTGTTAAACAAAAATTTGACTTGCAGATATGCCTACTATGTGTTTGCTTATAGTGGGCAATCCCCCAGTGATTTTGTCTGTTGCCCACTGCTGCTCCAAACAACTGTGGGAGAAAAATGAAGAAAAATGCTGCCACTCTCTGCACTGTTACCCCACTTGTTTTCCACATTTAATCTGACTATTCAAACAGAGATCATTCCACTAACTTTGGTTAGTGACAGTATACAGAACCAAGATCTGGAATCTTGGTTTGTACCTGGAACTGAATGATAGAATCATAGAGTTGGAAGGGGTCTTATAGACCATCTAGCCCAACCCCCTACCCAGTGCAGGAACAGCCTAAAGCAGTCCTGATAAGTACTGATCCAACCACTTCTTGAAGAGTGCCAAAGTTTTTACTTTGTAGATTGATTTGTAGACCATTCTTGGCCCTTTGTAGTTGTCTTCTTGTTATGTTCCACTTTTTTTCTCTTGTTCTATCTTTTAACTTTTCTACAATAAAAATAAATAAATAAATAAAAAGACTGCCAATGAGGGGGAACCCACCACATCCCTACGCAGCCAATCCCACTGCTGAATTACTCTGAATGTGATGAAGTTTTTCCTAATATCCAGCTGGTACCTTCCCTCCTGTAGTTTAAACCGATTGACAATTGGTAGCTCTAGGAATCACTGGAAACTCTATGGTAAACCATAGAGTATTATCATAGAATTGTGGTGATTCCTAAAGCTATCCATTGTAGCTATTCCTAAAGCTATCCCCAGCAACCAGTGGGTTGGTTAGGGAGCAGAGACATGGGGGGCATGTGATGTCGGCAACATCACCAATGTCTCCTTGCATCACTTCCAGATACAACCCAGGTTCAACCCAGAAGTGACATAGTGACTTCGGTGATGTTGCTGCCCCCTGCTCCTCTCCTCAATCCTCCTGCTGGTTGCCAGGTTTGACCTGACAACCCTCCTTGAAGAAAATCCACCACATTCTGGTTTGCCTTGACAAACACTGGTTTCATCACCACTAGTTAATAAATCAACTTCTTACCAAGGTTCCAGATCTTGGTTCCGTGTATTGTCACTAATCAAAGTTAGTGGAATGACCTCTCTTTGGACAGTCAGAATAACTATGGAGAACTGTGGGATAGAATGGTTTGTGTGTCAGATTAGGATCTGGGAAACTTGGATTTAAATCTCCAGTTCGGTCATTAAAACTCTTTATCTGAAGATCTGTGGTAGTTCTTGGTGGTCCTGAGCTTACTTTATAGGCTACTGTAAGGTCCCCAGAGGGGAGGGTAGAACTATCACTCTGAGGTCTTTGGAGGAAGGGCAGGATAAAACTTTGATTGATAGTTAACAGTACCATCCTAAGCTACTTCAAAATGATTTAATTAAAGACCATAAATACATAGGTTGTGTTTCTTGTGTTTATTATTTATTATAATTTTTTTTTAAAAATCATTTTATTTCATGAATTTTAATCCCACCGTTTCACCAAGTCATCAGACTGCCATCCTCTATTTTACCCTCGCAACCTCATGAGAAGGGTTAGGCTAAGAGTGTATGACTGGCCTAAGGTCAGTCAGCAAACATTAACAATTTGAGATATGCTGATATCATGTTACTGGCAGAAAATAGTGAAGACTTGAAACGGCTACTGATAAAGGTTAAAGGAGAAAGTGCCAAAGCAGGATTACAGCTGAACATCAAGAAGACAAAAGTAATGACTACTGAGGAATTACACAATTTTAAAGTTGATGATGAGGAAATTGAAATTATAAAAGATTTTCTATTCCTTGGCTCAATCATCAACCAAAAGGGAGACTGCAATAAAGAAATTAGAAGAAGATTGAGACTTGGGAGAGCTGCTGTGAAGGAACTAGAGAAGATCCTTAAAGATAAAGGTGTCTGTCTGGGAACCAAGATCAAAATAATCCAAACTATGGTGTTCCCCATTACCATGTATGGATATGAAAGGTGGACAGTAAAAAAGGTGACAGGAAGAAAATTGATTTATTTGAAATGTGGTGCTGGAGGAGAGTTTTGTGGATACCATGGTCTGCCAAAAAGATACTAGATCAAATCAAGCCTGAATCCTCCCTAGAAGCTAAAACGACAAGACTAAGGCTATCATACTTTGGTCACATCATGAGAAGACAATATTCTCTGGAAAAGTCAATAATGCTATGAAAAGTAGAAGATAGTAGGAAAAGTCAATAATGCTATGAAAAGTAGAAGGCAGTAGGAAAAGAGGAAGATCTAAAACGAGATGTCTTGACTCAATAAAAGAAGCCACGTCCTCCAGTTCACAGGATCTGAGCAAGTTTGTTAATGATAGGATGTTTTGGAGGTCTCTCATTCATAGGGTCACCATAGGTTAGAGACGACTTGATGGCACATAACACACACACCACTTCTCTGGATTCCCCACATGGAAGTCTGAGTTCACATAACTTCTTCTCCGTGTCATGGTCCCATAAGTAGAACCATGTGAGGAGATGTGACTATGGAAATACAAGAGTAAAGGAGGAAACTGATAGGTATTGCCTTTATTCTGTGCCTCACACTATTTTTCCAGGTGTTTCAACAACTGGATCTGTATTCTTGCAGATGGGATTGCTGTGGGGAACAATGATGCTTCACATGCAACATATATTTTGGAAGCTGTGATGTGGCTTTTTATCAGTTGAAAGGTGTATCTTCTTCTTCTAGAGAGACTTTGTTTTCTTTAGATGAATGTTTGTGGTCTTGAGTATTTTAATGTCAGTTCTTTCAACCATCCTGTGTATTTGTTTATACTAAATTTATCAAGATGCTAGAATCTAGCAAGCCTATTATAATATAGGTTATCAGTCTCCTTTGATCTTGATGACTTGTGATGAGGTTGCTGCCCAGGCCACAATCTCGTGCTTTATGAAGACAGAAGGTATCTCGAGTGCTAGAGGGTATAAAAAGATTTTTTAAATGCATTTCAGTGTGGTGATGTGTGTATGTGGTTTTTTTTTACAGGCACATTATTTTTGATCATGGGTTGAGAATGTATGCAATCTGCCTTCTCTTATCTGCCCGCCAAACCTGATCTGCCTTCAAGTTAAATCAGATCTTTCAAATTAAAAATATGGAATGCTTTGAAGCAATTCCATGTAAATATCAATATGAACGGTATGTTGGTCTTCATGAGCTGTACTCACCTTATCTACGTAAGAAGGAGGGTGTATATCTTTGTGCATATGTGTATATATTATGGGCATAATGTCTATAAAGCAACATTCTGTAATCAACCTTGGTGGATATTTCTCTCTACATTTCTCATTGAAATGGTGAGCTGGTGTGTAGCATAGTGGTTGGGGGGAGGGATTCAAGTCAGCACTTCATTGGTTTTAATCCCACTGTAGCCGTGAGCTCAGCACATGGCCTTGGGTAAGCCACTCCTCTCAGGCCCAACTCCGTAGCTGTGGGGAACAACACTCTCAAAGGAAAAATGGAAACTTTTTGCTGTATGCCCAGTATTTACTACAAACCCCAGGGACCTGGCTAAGCATCTATAAATGAGGTGCCAAAATAGTAATTTAAGCAAAAATGTTCAGAGGAATAAAATAAAAATAGGCGTTCTGCAGGAGGGGGTAGTATCCAAGTCATAAGAGCAATAATTCTACTCTACTCTGTAGTAGTCAGACCTAATCAGGAGTACTGTGTCCATTTCTGGGTGCTTTAGATGTAGGCAGATTGGAATAGGGTTGCCTCCAGGTAGTGGCTGGAGATCTCCCAGAATTACAACTGGTCTCCAGGCCCCAGAGATCAGTTCACCTGGAGAAACTGGCTACTTTGGGGGGTGGACTCTATGGAATTATGCCATGCCAAAGTCCTTTCCCTCCCCAAACCCCACTTTCTCCAGGTTTCTCCAGGTTTCACCCGCCAGATCTCCAGGAATTTCCCAGCTTGGAGCTGGCAACCCTATATTGGAATGCTCTCAGAGGAAGGCAGTGAAGATGTTTGGGAGTTGGGAAAACCTACCAGGTCACATCAAGTTTCTCCCTAAGAAAACAAACATGATGTGACACTGGCATTTAAGGTAAGTTGTAATGAAAGTGTCAGAAGGTCCACAGATAAAAATGGAAAGTGTAGGCCACCAAATAATAGTGATAATCTCTAAGACTTAAACTGCAAACACATGGAATATAAATTTATTGTTATGTTTTGCTATTATAGCATATGTACATAATGTGGGGTAGCGGATGTATTAATATGTGGAACGATGACAGATTGCTTTCCTTTCACTCAATTTTTTAATAATTGTTGGACATCCTATCTAGTTAGAACTGGATACTTTAAAAATAAAAGTTTGTATCAAGCCAACTTTCCACTGACACTGAAGAGGGACGGGAAATCTCACCCAATTCTGCTCTTTAGTTCTACCTCCAACCGTTCTGGTAAATTATCCATGAGGATTCTATGACATCTAGCACCAGCTTCGAGGTGCGGGTGGGGGGGGGCACCTGGAGCTTCTATAGGCATGAGAAGGAGCTTCTGCCAGCAGGAAGGTTGCATGATCAAACCTAGTGATGATTATGACAATGGTGATTGTCAGCTACATCAATGAAAACTGGACATCATGTGTATGGGGAAAAAAATGGTCCTGATGCAGGGAAAGGTCCAACCTGTTTTTTTTTTAATTATTAAGTTCTTAAAACAAATTAATAAAAAAAGAACAAGGAAAAATGCATATCTATATAAAAAGCAAAAGAAATTAGGAATAAGTACCAATTTTCTCTGTGAAAAGATATATAAGTATTACATATTATACCCTCACTCCAAATTTACCCTTACTATCAATATTATAGCTTAACTCCAAATTTAATCTAAATAACTACTTCTCCTTTCCCTTTAAACATTTCCCCCTGCCCCTACATCCAAATCTTCAAAAGCACAAACCATCACTTCATTTCTCTCTGTTTCCCACAAAAAGCCTATAAAGGGTTTCCAGGTAACAATATATTTATCCAATGACTTTTTCCTAATCAAAGACATCTTGGCATACTCTATCATCTTCTCCAGCCAATGCTGGAGGTAATGCTGTAGATTTCCAACCTGTTTTTTCACTCAGCCTCTCTCTATTCCCTCCATACTACATTTCCTCTTGCACGTGGATTTTGTACATGCAGGTTCCGTTATATGCAGCTTAGCCTTTTTGGATGGTCAAAGGGGATCCCACCATCTTTTCTCACCAGCAGAAAACTGGATTGGATCCAACCCACGTTATTAATACTTTTGATATGACAGTCGAGAGTTTTATAAAATTCAACTGCCCCCCTCCCCATCTATGATAAGAGAATAGAACCGCAGCTTTGAGTACAGCTGCAGTTCAGTGCCAAAAGAAGAAAAAGGAGTCCTGTGTTTCATCCATCTTGTGTTAAATGGGCTGGTGAATGGAAGGTGGTGTGTCCTTTACATTCAGCGAGGGAGTACTTGATGATGATTTTCCTGGTGAGACATAAAAGGCCTTATCTTTAGGCGTGTACATATTATACTGAGTAATGGGCAGGACTTTAATTACTCAGCATATCTTTCAGCTGAGGAGATTTTATCACTCTCTTGAGGGCATCAGTGATTATAGGTAAGAGACAGATGCCTACAGGCACTTGTACATCTTATTTTCTGCTGCACAACCATATTGTCTGTACTCACGAAGGTAAGGTAGGTGGCCTGAGAGCAGAACCACAAGTGACAAAAGGCACAGATTGGACACTTGTCAGCTTCCCTCAAGTTTTGATGGGAAATGTAGGCATCCTGGTCTCGCAGCTTCGCTCTCTGACTGCTGTCCAATGGACTTTTCAACTGTCACTTATCCAACATTCCGCCAAGCTGCCTACATTTCCCATCAAAACTTGAGGGAAGCTGACAAGTGTCCAATCTGTGCCTTTTGTCACTTGTGGTTCTGCTCTAAGTCACCTGTTTTTAGTTCTGGTTTCCTATTTGCTAAACGGGGCTAAAAATGGAAACCCGCTTTAATGAACTAATCTAGGTAAGCTCTAAAAGCACTCCACAAGCAGCATGTGAAGGTCAAGGGTCATGGCAGACCAAGATGGGACGTTCAGCAGAGATGCAGTCCTCTTCTTCCAAGATACATGTAGAGTTAGCAATGTTGCTTCTCCGTTCCTGGAAACTGCAGCCAATGCTGTGGAACAGAAGTGGAGAAATACCAAGAAACTCAACAGGTATGTCTGACGAACATGAATGGAAAGACTTAATCTATTTTCCATGGCAGCCCTGTGTGGAGCATCACATCTGATTCCACCCTGCTTATAAAAATAATTGAATTTATGTAGCTCTTTCATATATCCAAAGCAACCCATCTATAATATTTTTTATAACAGCCCAGTAAAAGGGATGTTGTCAGAATATGTGCATGATTTCTATTTGCAGAGAAACTACTTTAACATTCTTTGGACTAGGGCATAACACTTGCGTTACTCTTCAACTCTTAGATTTTTAAAAACCCACATTGCTTTCTGAACCATAAGAATTCAACAACAAGGTCTTTAAATGTCCATAGTCGTGCTCCTTCCTTTTGCTGTTCATCAGTTCTGGTGAATTTTTATATCAAAAGAACATTAATACAATATACTAAGCAATACATCTTATGAATAATCTGGAACTCACATTTAGAAACGTTTGACTATATACATGACTGTTGATGTGCCTACCTAATCCTCTGATATGCTTTCTGGGTTCCCCTTTTTCCTTTGTGTTTGTAGATATCCTCTTTATTTAAAAAAAAAATTAAAAGGTGATGCTCAAGGTGCTATTGGTGTAAGAAGAAAAATATTGTCAAAGAGGCAGGTGGTGTAGTGATCAGAGTGCCAGACGAGGATCTGGAAGACCCAGGTTAAAATCTGCACTCTATGGCTGATTCTGCACGCATTGGATAATGCACTTCCAATCCTCTTTATAGTTCATTTGGAATAGGTTTTTTCATGTGCGGAACAAAACATCCACCTCAAACGATTGATAAAGTGCATTGAAAGTGCATTATCCAACGTGTGCGGAATCAGCCCATGTCACCTATGTGCTATGTTAGTCTGAGTTCCGGCAAATGACACACAGACACTGTTCTTGTGTTGGACTGGCCACAACTTTATTGATTACAGCTAGATGGAGCATTGGCCAGGCATGTGGGCACAGATCTCCATTGGCATTGGAAGGCTCACCCACTGTCCGATGCATATCATGCCAGCCCCATGCTGGTGCACCACATCAAGCATTCTTCCACTGCCAGCCATGTTGGATGGCTGTTGCCTCCCGATCTGTCAGGGTGAGCTGCCCAAATGCCCCACTCACCCTATTGGGATCCAGCCCAATGCCTCAAACCCACCAACATGAGACTGAACCGGAGGAGAGATGGACATTCTTCCTCTTCCGGGCTGACCACTCCTCCACTGCATCCTGTCCTCGGTGCCAGTACAGCCCTCTGGTGAGTCAGTGAGCTTCTCTTATGGAAGCTTGTTGGGTGACTTTGGGCCGATCACACACTCTCAGCCTAACCTACCTCACAGGGTTATTTTGTGAGGATAAAATGGAAGTCACTTCAGATCCACTTCAGATTCAGAGAAAGATGGAATATAAATGAAGTAAATAAATAAAGATGAGTAACAGGAATATACAGTAGAAAAGGGCAAGAGCCTAGTAGCACCTATAAGACTAACAAAAGTTGCGGCAGCTCACTTCTTATATATGAATATACAAAATATATTGTCAATGCGTTTATATTTTCTGGGAATAGATGGCTATGGTGCAGGAATGTGGGGTATCAAAGTAGTATTTACATTTTTTTACTTATTCCAATGTTGCTTCTTAGGAGTGGGTTAAAGAATGTGGAGCCTGTTCCAGATATAATAATGACTAATCAACGGCACTATCTTCAGTATTTACTGTATTAAATGGAAAGGCCATGTATTGATCCCGGAACTTTTTGCACACACCTTCAGGATACAGAATGTGTGCTCTGTGGCTGAGTTAATAGCTGGGAGAGCCAGTATTGTGTAGTGGTTAAGAGCGCGGAACTCTAATCTGGAGAACCGGGTTTGATTCCCTACTCCTCTGCTTGAAGCCAGCTGGGTGACCTTGGGCCAGTCACAGCTTCTAGGAGCTCTCTCAACCCCACCCACCTCACAGGGTGTTCTGCTGTGGGGATAATAATGACATACTTTGTAAACCGCTCTGAGTGGGCATTAAGTTGTCCTGAAGAGCGGTATATAGATCGAATGTTGTTGTTTGTTGTTGTTGTTCTTTTCCTGTGGATGCCAGGGAATGAACCTGCAAGTTCCTGGATTCAATGGCACTATGGCCCCCAACCCAATTCTGTAACGTGGACAGAACATTTTGGTTTTTGTTGTTACTCTGCAGTCCTCAGAATCTGTATATTACACCTGAAAGGGATGAACTGAAAAAAGTTAGGCTGGTAGCTAGCCATAGCCATCCAAATAATTCCATCATTGGATGAAGTTCAAGAGACAAGAGTTAAGCAAGGGATTATTTTTTCCCTTTTTTGAGAGAGTCACATTTTCACTCCAGATTTCTGTTTTTACTGGCCAGATTGAGGTATGTAAATCTGACTTTCCAGTTCAGGTCTGGCTTTAAATGTCAGTCTTTTGACAATAGTGATATTGTGCATAGATAACAGAGACAGAAGAATGAACCTTTCAGAATTTCTCCCCCTCCATCCATGATGGTTAGAAACACCACTATAGGGTTTGTTTTGTTTTCAAAATTGGGACGAGGACCAAGTTGGAATTGAAATGCAGACAGGAGTGGGGGCAAAGGGCCTGCAGCATAAATTCCAGGAAATGGGTTGGATGTATAAAGATGCAATTAAATGGTATTGCGAAGATATCAAAATGCTATATAAGGAATAATTAGGATAGCAATATCCAAAGGTATTCAAATGGTCTACTAGATTTAAAAAAAAACATACTTCAACGAAGAACCGATTAGCATGTTTCTATTCCTCTTAATTCAGCACTGTGCCCTTTAGCGGCACTGCTGCTTGAGCCATTATGGAGCTCAAGACAGATTCCCTCTGGCCTATCCTCCCATGCTACTGAGCACCAACCTCAGCATCATGTGAAAACACTTCACATGAATTGGCACAGCCCCCAAGAAGTGTGTGCTCCCCTCTTGGCCAAGCCCTGCTTGGAGTATTGTGTAGAGTTCTGGAGGCCTCATTTCAAAAAGGACATGGACAAATTGGTACTGGTGTAGAGGAGAGCAACCAGGATGAACATGGACCTGGAGACCAAGCCCTTCAAGGAAAGACTGAAGGACCTGGGAATGTTCAGTTTGGAGAAGAAGCAGCTGAGGAGAGACATGGTTGCTCCCTTTAAGTACTTTAAAGGCTGTCACTTAGTGGAGAGGAGGGAGCTGTTCCTGTTGGCAGCAGAGAATAGGACTTGAAACAACGGATTTATACTACGGGGGGGGGGGGCGGGACACCGGCTGGACATTAGAAAAAACTTCTTCATGTTAAAAGTAATTCAGAAGTCCAATTGGCTGCCCAACGATGTGGCATGTTCACCCTCATTGGCAGTCCTCAAGGAGCGACAGGACGAATACTTGTCAGGGATGCTTTAGGCTGTTCCTGCATTGGGCAGGGGGTTGGACTAGATGGTCCATAAGGCCCCTTTCAGCTCTATGATTCTATGATTCTGTGATAGATGCCAGTAGCCATGGTGGAGAAATGTCAAACTGTTCTGAGACTTTAACACATGCATACAATCTATACATGAATGCCCCACTCTTTTCTCTCACTGATTGAAAAGATTCCACTAGGCAGTACCTTAGACATATAAAAATGTCTCACATTGAGTCACACCAGTCCATCTAGCTCAATATTGACTGACTGGCAGCAGAGATCTCAATCAGAGGAAGATTTTCCCCAATGCCAGCTTCTTGAAATTGAACCTGGGACATTCTGCATGCAAATCAGGTGCTGTAATTTAGCTTCGACTCCTTCCCACTGCCTCCTAATTTCCATACTTTTCTTTTTGGGACTAGAAATTTTTGATCATAATGACCAGGTGAAAGAAGACACCACTTCAGTGGATATACAATAGTAGATATTACATATCACTACCCAATTATCCTTGCACTTCAAGTTTTCCAATGGTTTCAGTGCTTTCAATATTTCTGCAGAAACTAAAGAGTTATTTTCTTCCCATAAATGGACTAAGGACATAAAATTTATAGGCTGTCAGCTACTAAGAGAGAATTGGTATGAAATGTTCTTTAGATGGTACGCTACCCCCCAAGACATTGTGAGAATTAGTAATGGTTATAGTGGACATTGTTTGAAATATCAAAGCATGTACGCAACATTTTACCATATGTGGTGGACCTGTAAGAGAGTGCAAAAATATTGGATAAAGATATATGAAGAGATGCTGAAGATTCTCAGGGCCAAGCTACACATGACGAATGACACTTGAACGGCAAGTGGATTGAGTGGAGGGCAAGTGAACAGGGAGAAATACACTTGCCATTCAAGTGTCATTCGTCATGTGTAGCTTGGCCCTCAGACTCAGATTTGAGCTAAATCAAAAAAAAAAAAACTTGCTCTTAAACATCTTCCCAACTAATGTTAGAAAAGTACATGGAGGCCTTTTCAGTTACATGGTGATAGCAGCAGGAATATTATACACAGCAAAATGGAAAACAGATATATGACTGGATGTGTCAGAGTGGATAGATAAGGTTTATGAATATGCATCAGTGGCCAAATTAATTATTTATCTACATAACAGACCAATAGCTGAATTTTGAGGCAAATGGAAGGATTTTTTGACTACTTAGGTAGAAATTAATATTAATTAAGGTAACTTAGTACAAATATAAGAAGATAAAACCTAGGGAAATGATTAATCAAAAAAGTTGATACTATAGTTTGTATAAGTAACCAAGGATGGGAAAAGAGAGCCATTATACAATTACATTTAGTTATGGCAAATTTTGAATATATTTTTCTATTAATTTAATATAATTTTAAATGCAGTACTTGTATAAGTCTAAATTAATTCCAAATGTACTGTTTATATAAGTTTGTATAATTCTCAATCCAATTTCAAATGTAGTGTTTCTATAACCTTTTATTATGCACTTTCTATTTTCATATCTTTTTTTTAAATAAAATTTCTATAAAATAAAATAAAGAGTTATTTTCTAGCACAAAACCAATTGATATGAATGGAGAAATAAAGATGTGACCAAGCAGTAGGACAGAGTTTAGGATCACTCAAATCCCAGGCTCTTTCTCTTTAGATTGTACTCCTTATATTGTAAATCCTGTTCTGGTTGTTCCCGAATCCTTCGGTAAAGCTATTTTTAAAAATAAAAGTCCAGTGACTTTTTGCATGCTCGGGTGGGACATTCCACGTGTCGAACAGCTGCTGTGTGAGCACAAACTCCTAAATCAGGCCTGCACAACCTGTGAACCACCAAGCCCCAAACACCCACCAACCAGATGTTTGACATCCCCCATCCCATTTAGTGAAAATGTATCAAGTCACTGCTGAGCCTCCATGTGTGGTTGACTGTTCCTGGCTTAGTGTCCTCCAGGAGCTCACTACATCTGAGAAGACAAAGAACAGATTCCTTGGTGTGCCCTTCATGCTTGGAAGCTAAGGCTACCAACTCCAGGTTGTGGAATTCCTGGAGATTTAGGGTAGAGCTTGAGGAGGGAAGAGTTTGAGTTGAGGAGTAAGTTCAGCAGGGATGTGATGCCATACAGTTGGACCCCTGAAGCTGTTTTCTCCAGGGGAGATCAATTGCAATTTCAGGAAAAACCCAGCCCTCACCTGGAGGCTGACAGTCCTAACTCCCTGGAATCTCATGCTTGGTTACATTTAGATATGAGATATGACAACAGTGGGGGTATAATAACATAAAGTCCAGCCTCCAAAGCTGCTGTGTCCTCAAGAGGAACTGATCTTTGCAGTTGTAATTCTGGAAGATCTCCAGGATCCTCCTGGAGGTTGGAAACCATATTGGAAGCATACAGAAATAGAAACGTCGCCATAACCCTTGTTCCCTGCTGCTATTCCAAGTAGTGGCTGGAGGAAAAAAACCCACACTGGCTTTGTGTGCAATATGACATCCAGGGAAAACCCAGAAGTGATGTCACATTACTCTAGGAATCTCAGGAAACTCTGTGGTTTTATCATATGGTTTCCAGTGATCTCTAGAGTGACAAGATGTCACTTCCTGACAACCATGTAGACTTGTTGAGGAACATTGGAGATCAGTATGCTAATCTGTAATGCGTCGCACATACAGAAAGGACACAATGGCAGTCTCTCTTACATGAACATTTATATCCCATCTTCCTTCCAGGGTAGAAAACGTCGTTCTCCCCTATTTTATCCTTGTAACAACTCTGTGATATAGGTTAGTCTGAGAGAAAGTGACTGGCTTAAGATCACCACCACAGATGGTCAGGAGAAAAGTAGGCCTATAAATAAATAAAACCCAGGCCAAGAAATTTGAACCGAACTCTTAAGCCAACATCCTTACCCACTATACCACACTAACTGTCATGGTAATGCAGTGTAATAGCTATCATTTTCTTCCACCCAAACCACCCAGAGCAATACCTTGTTTGCAATCATAAAAAAGGGGAGTAATGTCCAGTGCCAGCTCCATGTTTGGGGGTCCTTTGGGCAACTTGCTGTCAGTAAAGACTCTCTCTGAGTAGAACCCACTATTTTATTGTTGCTGAGTTACTCGTGCAGTTACTGCCCAGAAGGAGAGGGTGATGAAGAACAAGCTGCTCCTTTTACTCCTTGCTCATACAAAGAAAACAGCCAAATTCCAGTCACAATATTAAGGAAAAGCTGTAAGGGCAGTAAGTTCCAGCAGGTCTCCTTGCATAGGGGTTGGCCTGAAGAGGCATGCAAGACTGCTTAACTCCTGATGCCTGATCTACCGGGTTGCCAGGTTGAACCTGGCAACCAGCAGGATGGATGAGGGGGCTGGGACATAGGGCGCATGTACAATGTAGAACTGACAATGGGTAGTTCTCAGAATCACCAGAAACTGCATGGTAAACTCTATGGTTTACCATAGAGTTTCCAGCAAATCCTAGAGTTACCCACCACCCAGGTTGTACCCGCATATCATGTGGCGGCATGAAGAATGCCATCATGTTTTTGTTTTATTTTTCTCCTGCTTCATTATGCAGTGGAGATAATCAACAGAAAGCATCTTGTCATACTAACGAGCAAGAAGGTTAGGAGTAGGGACATTTTGGGGGAGCAGCATCTCAGTCATCATGCCTGCAACGCTGCTTGCTTTTTAACCCCCCACCTACCCACCCCCCCACACACACTGGAAGCTGGAGTGCTGCCAGGCAACAAGAGCTTGGGGCAGGGGACCCTACAACCCTCTAGCGCTTGGCACTTAGCAGCACTAATTCTTACCCTGTTTTGATTGTTGTTTTTGTTTTGTATGTATATTTTAGTTTTGTTTTTGTTTTAGTGATATGTGTATTTTTTGTTGTTGTTTTTGATGGTTTTTAAGTTGCTTGTTTTTAATCTGTTAACCAACTTTATGGTATAAATTGTGTAATGGAAATAAATTCTACTTTGACATGCAAGATATCCATAAATCTTGTACCCCATTCTCTCATCTCACCATACACCTGTTTCCTATACTTCCGTGTGAGCGTATTAAAGTACTGACCTGAGTTTTGGGGAAGTTCCTTTACCAATGAATGTGCCTAATTTACCAGCATAGCTGTGAGTTTGCTTGTCAAAACTCCTTCATCCATGCACCTGATGCCTTTATGATTACTGTATGAAACTGAATTTGATGGCTTTACAGATCTGAATGGCCGCTCTTGAATTTTGATCCAATGACTCCAGTGCCAAAAGACTGAAGCCTGAGTTGAGGTAAGAGTATATTTGACAGGTGAAACTGGGAATTTTGCTTTTGGACACAATCACTGCATTATATTAAACAGCAATCAAGTGAAGCAGGCAGGTGCTTGTAGCTTGGTTTACTGCGGTTACTGGGCGGCATGTAGAAGGTTTGCTTGAAATATATATTTTTATATGTATATATCAAACACATGGTGGATGTAACTTTATCGTGCTGAGGAAACGTATATTTATGACGCTGCCTTCTCATATAAATGCTTAAATATTGCTTCTAAATGAAGAAAGGTTGAATGTTTTCCCTTGATTGCTGTATTTTCTGCCCCACTTAATTTCATTCTGGGCCCAGCCAATAACTGGGGGGGGGGGTGGAAATACTTTTTCGAGTAAAGCTGCAGCAAGACTCTCGGCAGATTGACCTACGGGACTGATGTATGGCAATGAGGCGGCCTTTCATCCTCCCCTCTATGTGGCTTTTCCCTGCTTGCATGCATTTGTCTCTGTATATGTTGGCACTCTGTTGGAATACTGACTCTCTCGACTGGTATGTAGAACCTTGAAGAAAGTCATTGTTTTTGCTGTAATTCGGACTCCCATCTGGGAGAGCTGGAAACTCAGCTTTCAGTTACCAAAACTGTAGTAATATCAAGAAGCCTAGCAACTGTGGCCTTTAAATGAATATACCAGATCCGTATGTTACCCAATAGCTCAAGTCTTGAAAGCCATTAAATTTACATCATACTTTATCACATTACAAATTGTAACAGGGCAGAATCACTGGTTTGCAAGAAGCCACAGACCTGGATTCAGAACATCTCTCTATCGTTAGCGCTGGAGGTTTTAATAAAGAAACGTTACAGATATATAGAACAATATTGCAGCTGTGGCAGTAATGCAGGTTTAAAACTTCGGTGTTCTTTCTCCTGTTCAGAGAAACCTGCCAACCTGTCCCACAAGCAGATTTAGGTTGGATATATACATTTGAACAAATTTCATCCTAATTTATCTCAACCAATTAAAGGATTTGTACCCCATCAACTGTCCTAGAATAATTAACGTGTCCCTAGTTCTTTGACAGGTGCCAGGGAAGATGTTACTACAGGTCAGATGTGTGCTAAAGTAATTATCTTCCCCAAGCATCCTGCAGTGGGCAATGTAGGAGCATAAACTTTGCCAGATTTTGGGGAACTCAATGCACATTTTTTTCCTTTGTCTTCCTCCACCAACTCTTTGCCACAATCTCTGGACAATCTCTACTGCAAGTATCAAAACTGCATGTGGAGGGTTTGAACATTCAGAGATTACTATGCATATTATTCTACCTCATGGATTACTTTGTCTACATACAAGTATATTCATGAGTGGGGGAAGAACAATACCATTATTATAAGGGCCTGCATAAGCGGCTTCTCTCTCTTTTCTAATGCAATTATGTGATTGACAGTGCAATCCTAAGAAGAGTTACTCCAGTCTAAGGCCATTGAAATGAATGGGCTTAGACTGGTGTAACTCTGCTTAGGATTGCACTGTTATTAGAGGGATTTGATTCCCTCTGTACAATGTTAAGGCCTGTCTGGGGGGCAGAGAGGAAAGAATGAATTTCTCTAAGGCTGGACTTTCTTTAGGGAGAGCATTGGCCTCAGGCATTTTAATCCAAGGGACAAGAGATATTTGTAAACTGTACAGCAAGCTGAAGTCAAAAGCCAAGGAGCAATCCAGGGCCGAATCCACATTTCCCTACCTTCCGCTTTTCATATGCAACAATTGCGCTGGATTCTATCCTGCAATGTCCCAGTCTGTGTTCACATCCCCTCTTTTACTGAGCCAGGATTGCGCTATACTCTGTTCACATCCCTGAGAGAATCGTGCGATACGGGGTGGGTTTAGATCCGACGTTGCTAATGACAACATCATGTAGCCTTTAAAAATAATTTTTAATGCTAGATTTTCGATATATCAATTTTCTGCTCAATTGCAATGGCGGGCCCACACCTCTATTGATGCCTGCAAATGGTTAATGTTACTGCTCAACTATAATTATAGGATAGCAATTTTTAACTATACTGATAATTTTACTATTTTTTTTTAAAAAAAACCCAGAAAGAGTCAAACTTAGCAGGCACAGTCCGCTTATCCGAAATTACCTAGGCTCTCCTTCGGCAGTGAAACATTATTTACTGCAAAATATTGGCAACCCCCCCCCCACCTTGATGCCTCCACGGACTTTTTACAACGCCACTTCCCAAACCGCTTGTGGGTGTGGGTGATCTTCATGAACAGGATTGCGCAATCGAGCTAGAAATGCCCCACTTAAAAAAATAAATAAACAGGACGTGGGTGCGGGCATGCCTCGGACAGAGTTGGGACCATAAGAATTGCTTGACAAAGAGGGACGGTGTTCTGGAAAGGCAAGAAACAAGGAAGTGGGGGTGGTTAAGAGGGGGCGGTCTCTTTGGCAACCGCTTCTATTTGTTCACATCCATAGTGAGAAATGACCTAGAGAAGCATTTGAAAGCATGACAACCTTGTCTGAGGCGCAGTGCAACAGATACAATAGAATGGTAGGATTGAAGTAAGAGTATGTGAACAGCCCTCTGAGAAGCACATAAATGGTGGAAAAATAGCGGCAAAATTGAGCTGAGTGGATTTGGCCCAGGAAAAAGAGCAGAAAAGTATAGGAAAAGGAGGAGGTGTCTATCTGTACAGTTCCTTTTTCATCACATGCTTCTTCCAAGGAGTTCAGAGCAGTGTATGTGGTTCTCCTCAGTTTATCCACCCAGCAGCCCTGCAAGTTAGGTTGGGCTGAGAGTGACTCAGTTCACCCAACAAGCTTCATAGCAGAGAATGGAACTCCCAGATCCTAGTCCAGTGTAATATATTTCCTGTTTTATTAAAGTTCTAGGGTGCCAGAATCAGGAGGCATTTTTGAGCAGGTTTTTCTTAGTACTCAAGGGTAAGCAGGATAGGAAAACTGCTATGAAAGCCTCTGTTAGGCCTTGCATTCCTTGGTAGATTCTCAGTAAAGTTATACCATGTTTACTTAAGAAGAATCTCTGCATCTTGCAGTATCTTACCGCCAGTCCTCTATCCAATGTGCCACACTGGCTCTCTAGCCGTATTGGAAACACCAAGGTTTGTGGGATCAGGGCGACAAGTAGGAAAAGGCAGGGAACAGCAAGTAAGCAAGAGCCGGTGGAAGATTCTTTGTTTCTAGAGTTTCAGGATTGACAGATCCCCCTGGTAACCAGAGGGGAATGGGGGGACACTAGGTCACAGAGGAGCTCAACCAGCTGGTGGGGAAGAAAAATAGCAGGGATGGGAATGCTGTCAGCATCCCAACATGTTGATGTCACTCCCTGTGCACATGGAAGTGACATCAGCACATCACTGGGGCTGCCAGGGAAGCTCTAGCATTTGGGAAAATCTCTCCCCCTGGTACTGCCCAGCTGAGTCGTGGTGGGAAGCAAGAAGAAGTGATGTAGGGACTGAGTTGAGGAGCGGAGCACAGCACAGATTTAGTACATCTATTTATCCATTGTATTTTTAATACTGCCCATCTTTCAAGGAGCTCAGGGCCGAATCCACACTTCCCTAACTTCCGCTTTTCATGTGCATTAATCGCGCTGGATTCTAACCCACAATGTCCCAGTCTGTGTTCACATCCCTTCTCTTACTGCCGCTGCCACGCACGATACTTCGTCCACATCCCTGGTAGAATCACACAATACGGGGCGGGTTTAGATCCAACGTTGCTGATGACAACATTCACGTTCCTGGTTTGTTTGTTTTTTCATTTTTTCATCAGATTTCCGCTATAGCATTTTTTTGCAAAATTGCTATGGCGAGGCCACACCCTTATGATGCCTGTGATTGGTTAATGTTATTCTATGCCTTCTTCTTTGAAATCCATTGGACCATTATTCTGGGTTTAGAGCCAACGTTGTTGATGACAACATTCACGTTCCTGTTTTTTTTCTTTTTTCATTTTTTCATCAGATTTCCGCTATAGCATTTTTTTGCTAAATTGCTATGGTGAGGCCACACCCCTATGATGCCTGTGATTGGTTAATGTTATTCTATGCCTTCTTCTTTGAAATCCATTGGACTATTATTCTGGAGGGGCTAATTTGAACTGATATTTAAGGTAGGGGTGATCCAAACTCTCCAAACGGGCAAACTAATTATTTGATGCTTGAATGTAATGTTAGAATGAAGGATTTCCACTATAACAGTAATTTCAGCAGTTAAAAAAAATTAATCTTAACAGCCACCAATATTTCCAACTGTTCGGCATCCTAAAAATGACATGGAAATGGAAATGACGCCACCCCTTGATGTCTCTGTGGGGATTTTGGAGCATCCCAAATAAGATTTATGGCCGGGATTGTGCAACAATGCTGGGAAAGTCCCCTTTAAAAAAAAAAAAGGGAAAGGGCGGGGCAGGAAGGCATGCTGCAGAGAGAGTGGAAAAGCTTGATAATTGCACGGCAAAGAGGGATGGTGTTCCAGAAAGGCTGAAGGGGGCGGTCTCCTTGTGGAACGCTTCTATTTGTCCACATCCACGGTGAGAACCACACAAGAGAAGCGTTTGAATGCATGACAAATTCGTCTGAGGCGCAACACGAAAGATGCGAGAGAATGGCAGGATTGAGGTAAGAGTATGTGAACAGCCCTCTGAGAAGCGAATAATGGGCGGGGAAAAAGCAGAAAACTTGAGACGTGTGGATTCGGCCCAGGTTTTCTTACTTTGCTCTCCCCTCCTCCATTTTACCCTCACAATAACTCTGCAAGGTAGGTTAGGCTGAAAGAGTGGCAATGCCATGTAACATCACGGCAGAATGGGAACTCAAGTCTCCACAGTTCTATCCTGACACTCTAGATACTATACTACACTTAGGGCCAAGCTACAAGTGACAAATGACACTTGAATGGCAAGTGTATTTCTCCCTGTTCACTTGCCCTCCACTCAATCCACTTGCCAGGCAAGTGTCTTTCATCATGTGTAGCTTGGCCCTGAGTCTCAAGTTAGGCCAAAGGTCTTCTGCAAAGAGGTAATAACCCAAGAGCAGGGCTCCATATAATGGCCCTGGGCTAGTTGCCAAATGCATATTTCAATTGGTCATGCTGCTATAAGTCTTTGTATTTCCTTATTCGCATGTTTAGGCAATCTTTAACATTCAGAGCAACCAGGAGCCAAATACTAATTAAAACAACCCTTCTAGTATCATGAATAAACAGCTAGTTCACATGCTGTCTAAGCTGTTTGAACACACATATAAATGCTCAGCTGAGTACTGTATTTGTATGACCAATGTCCTATTGGGGAAGGTTTTCCTGGAACACTGCTATGACTGTTCTTGTAAGCACAGCATTCTGGGAACAGGAAATGTCTTTTCATGTAAGTGATCACATGAGATGGGGAATTCCGGTTTCATTGGCATCATGACAACATTATTTTCGCCATTAACCAGAACAAATGTCTACGCATCAGGGTGATGCTCTAGTGTGTGTCCAGAATTCTGTGCTTTAAAGCATGAGCCATTGGACAAAGGACTCTTGGCTCTTTGCCTCCTAGCCCAAGGCTGGCTGCTGGTTCCCCTTGGATGAGCCAGCTATGGAGACCCAACCAGCTCAAGACATATGTTTTTCTTTTGTTTGTTTGTTCAGCTGAAACATTTATATTGTGTTTTTGTTGTAGCCGTGAGCCTTACCGTTGGTTCCTTTGAGGAAAAAAAGCAAGATATAAATTGAAAAATGAAATTAGGGGGTTAGAGCTAAAAGATCCTTTCTGCCAACATCTTTGCCTTCTCCCATGCATAGAGTTGCCAGTGGCTGATCGCCACTGTTGCCTGCTGACACTCCAAGCAGCAGCAGTGGGAGATAAATGAAAATGAAAATGCTTTCAGCCTCTTTTCCAGTAACAATGTGTGGCTCTGAGAATTGCTGGAAACTCTGTGGCAATTCCAACCCATTGTCAGTTTCAGGTTGTACCTGGATGTGACAGAGTGATGTCACCAGTGCCACATGCCCCCACATCTCTGCCCTTCCAACACTCCCACAGATTGCCCCGCTCAGCCTGGCAACCCTAAGGAGCTATTCCAAATACAGGAGACTCTTCCAGTTGCGCAAGACCCTCTTGTATCAGGAGAAGGTTCATTGCACTACAGGGACGTACCACTGCAAGAGAACAGATCCACAGTATCCAACCCAATACAGTATGACTGTGGTTCAACATGTCAGCCATGCTTGACTTCCTGTTAGGTAGCCGTTATTTTCTTCATTGTTTTCTATCTCGTTTTCAGCAATTTTTGAAAATGAGTTAAACAGCAATCCAGCACCGAGGCCCTTCAGTAATGTCAGCAGGCTGATTGTACTTCGAGTGGGGCTATCTGCTGTGCAAAAGTGAGGACATGAAAATGATTCATGTGCTTTATTAAAGGCTTTTAAAATAGTGCAATTGTGCTTTTTCTATTCAGACACAATAAATTATAGCATGTTCCGTAGTTTGGTTCAGAGTCCACCGAGCCTTTTCAATCTGCCAGCAGAGTCTGATCCCAAAGGATTTTTTTCCAGCTATAATTGTTGCATAAGACAGTTTCTTTTTTTATTCCACCAATATTAGTAATAATTGTTCATGAATTTTAATACAAGGCTAATGAAAGTTTTTTTTTAAAAAGAAAAGTTTCATAGTTCATCCATTGCTTTACTGCCCAGAGTACAGAATGGTATAAAACAAAATTTTATTTCTCTCCTGTATATGATTGTACATTTTGAATTATTGTGCAATAATTATCCCATATCTACATGGAAAGGGGGCTATCCCTGATGGGGCTGTCACTCACTAGCGGGATAGACTGGATGTGACTTTTGTGACAGGTGAGGCTTCTAGAACCTTCCTTAAAGACCTTGTTGTTCATAGCAGTATTAAGAGTCTTCATACTCAAGTGGAATCTCAAGAGCCCACTGTGGATTCAAAACCTTGGTAGAAGGTAGGCTGAAGGCGAACAGAGCCTGTCCTGATGGAATCTGAAGGAGACCGATGGAGTGAACAGGTTATGGACGAAAGGGTTGCAAAATGTAGTTTGGGAGATTTGGGGTGGGTGCCTAAGAAAGACACAGTTGGAGGTGGAGTTTATGGCAACCTTATGAATTAATGACCTACAAAATGTCCCGTTATTGACAGCCTTGCGCAGGTCTTGCAAACTAAAGGCCATGGCTCTATACTGAAACTGAATCCAATCAAGAATGGAAATAATGCTGTTTGAAAAGGCTGAGGCCCTGGAGGTCCTTGTACCCACTATTTTCCAAGGGATTCCACTGACCCTTGCTGACTCAATTAAGAGCACAGAGGTTATACCGGACCCTGCATTACTCCTGGGAAAACAAGTTAATGCAGCTGATTCCCCCCACCACACACACACTTTCTTCCAACTTTGTCAGTCCTGGAAGATGGTCCTCTACATTGACTTGGCCAGTTTAGAAACCTGGATCCATGCTAAGGTAACATCCATGAACTGTACTTGAGTCTACTCTACCCTTGAAGTCAACTCTGACACGCCAGCTGGTACAGCATACCGCAGGTTGGTTATGATCAGGAACTATGCAGAGCATGCATATTACTCCCATTCTGCAGTTATTGCTTTGGCTGCCCATCAGTTAATTGGGCTCAGTTCAAGCTTTAGGTTATCACATATAAAACCCTGCATGGCCTTGGACCCTCATGTCTGCAGTACCACCTTTCCATCTACGTTTTACCATGGCAGCTTTGCTCATCTGAGCAGGGCCTTCTGCAGGTACCATCTGCAAATGGATGAGATCAACAGCCACCAGTATACATGCATTCTCTGTTCTGGCCCCAGCCTTGTGAAATGTCTTACCTCAAGAGGTCAAGAAAGCTCTTGCGCTTCTGTCATTCTGCAAACTTTGTAAAACAGAATTCTCCAGGAGGGAATTTCTGTTAGGGTTGCCAGGTTTCCCCCAGCAACTAGTGGGAGAGCAGGGGAACTGACCAAATATCAACAATATCATTATGTCACTGGCAATGTGCTGACATCACTTCCTGTGTGCCTGAAAGTGACATCAGCACGTCACCAGGGAACACTGGTAATGAAACCATAGAGTTTTGCCCAAATACCAGGGCATCTACAGAATTCCCCAGCAACGCACTGATGTCACTTCCGAGCACATGGCGAGTGACATGTGGAGATTGCTGACACACACACACCATTTCCCCCCACTGGCTAGCTAAGCAACTACAGGAAAAGCCCACTGGCAGCAGGGGAGCTCAGCTAACAGCAGAGGAATGATAAGCCTAATTATTTCTATTACATAATTATATAAATTATTATTTATGTAATAGGACTGTACTGTAACAGAATGCTGCCACTGCATTATTTTCTACTGCATTGTATCTGCATTCTGTCTCATGTCCAATATTCTCTGCTTGTTCAGATTTCTATAACCTTAGTCCTAGTACATTTCTCATTAGATGTTTCATCATATTAATAGCATCAACTTATACTCTGCAAGCCTCAGTGAGAGAGGCAGACTATGGCCATTTTCACACTGCTTACTGGCCACCGAACATTGCACTGAGCTCCAGGAATGACAGTGTCTTCCTGGTGAGATTTCGCACGAGAACTGTTCTGGTGCAAAATCATGCCAGGAAGACGCTGTCATTCTGGGAGCTTGGCACAATGTTCCATGGCCGGTAAGCAGTGTGAAAATGGCCTATATAAACTAAATGGCACTAAATAAACAGATTTCTTTTTCCCCAGGCTTTTAAGTGCAGGATCTTTCTCTCTCTCTCTCTCTTTAAGCTGTTTTTATATTCGGCTACTTTCCTGAGGATTGTCTTCTGAACATCGTTTTGAGCTGATGCATGTTGCTTTATGCTGCTTTAGTGCTCTAGCTGTTTTCATGCAGTGGTTACCTGATTTTATGGCACTGTTTTATTTTGTGAGCTGCCTCAAGGAAGTCTCTGGAGAGACAGCTTGCCCATTTTCTGAACCAGCCAATTAAGAAGCCCTGATTTAGTATTGGCTTGTATTTCAGGTCATTGTGTTATATTAAAGTGCAGTTGAGCCTGTGGTTAGTAGGCAACTATCTATTTCCGTAGGACATGGGCAGCATTCTTTTGGGTTGGTCTCTGTGGTCCACTGGGCCTTGATATAGCAATTCAGTTCCTTCCTACAACCAATCTTTTTGATTTCACATGCTAAATCCAGAGGCAGGAAGATCACCAATACATCTGGAGAGGGTTGTAGAGATATGTTAAAAAGCACATGGGGAGTCATTCTTGTTTACAAGGTGACTTCTGTTAATGTACATCTCCTTTAAGTTTAACATACCAAACAATGGATGAAGCCTGTAACTAGAGATGGGCACGATCGGCATTACGATAGGAAAATACCCCCGATAACGGTGTTTGCGCCATTGGGACCCGGATGATTGGTGCCATCCATGGCAACCGATCCAGTGGTCGGGGGGGGGCACTTGTTTGGGGCTTGATCGGATCGATCGGTATCTGATTGTGATCCAGACACTGCGGCGCCAGCTATCTATTGCCCTGGCAACGAAGCCAGGGGAATGCCTGAGCTGTGTTTCCCCTCCTTCTGTCGCCCTGGAAACCCGAATGGAAGCCCAGCTTTCCTTGATCAGCAGGGCTTCCTTCCACGGAGCAGCAACACACTCCAGTTGGGAGAAGACAGCCAGGGGAGGGAGGGGGAAGGGGGTGTTCTGTAGCCATGGGCACTTCAAATTTTTTTGCTTTTTTAAAAAATGGGGCTTTGTAGGAGGAATGGCTGTTTTTCTGTCTGTCACTCTCTGTTTTTAACCTGTTTTTAAAACACTGTATTTTGTGGGAAAACCTCATTCATGGCTCTGTGTGTGTGTGTTTAAAAGGGAGTGGGTAAAAGCTGGATCCAGATGCTTTTAAACGGATCCTCATGAATTCATATGATTTTTTACTGAAACAAAACAAAAAGGCTGTCATATTATAGATCATATCCTAGTCTACAGACAGCAACAAAACAATCATGCATCCACTAATCCGTGGCGCTGCCACGGCACAAAAACATGCTAAAAAAGCACGGATCCGCATGGATCCTCTTGATTTTTAAGTGGGGCCACCCAAAATCCACCACACAATCACAGACCATGTCTGTTGCTACAAATGGGACCAAAAATTCAGCCATCCACTACTTCGTTTAACTGCCACGGCACAAAAATATGGTTCAAAAGCACGGATCCGCATGGATCCTCTAGGTTTTTACATGGGACCACCCAAAATCCACCATACAATCCCAGATCATGTCCATTGCCACAAAAGGGGCAAAAAAAATCAGTTATCCACCACTTCGTGGCACTCCCAAGGTGCAAAAACATGGTCTAAAAGCATGGATCCTTGTGGATCCTCGTGATTTTTATGTAGGCCCACCCAAAATCAACCATACAATACCAGATCATGTCCATATCCACAAATGGGACCAAAAAAATCATTCATCCACCACTTTGTGGCAGCGCCACGGCGCAAAAACATGGTTCAAAAGCACGGATCCTCATGGATCCTCTTGATTTTTACATGGGGCCACCCAAAATTCACCATACAAAACCAGATCATGTCCATATCCACAAATGGAACCAAAAAAAATCATTCGTCCACCGCTTTATGGCAGCGCCACGGCTCAAAAACATGGTTCAAAAGCACGGATCCTCATGGATCCTCTTGATTTTTACATGGGGCCACCCAAAATCCACCATACAAAACCAGATCATGTCCATATCCCCAAATGGGACCAAAAAAATCATTCATCCACCACTTTGTGGCAGTGCCACGGCGCAAAAACATGGTTCAAAAGCTCGGACCCTCATGGATCCTCTTGATTTTTACATGGGGCCACCCAAAATCCAGTATACTGTCCCAGATCATGTCCAATGCCACAAACAGGACCAAAAGATCTAAAATATGACAGCTTTTTTGTTTTGTTTCAATGTAAAAATCACATGAATTCATGAAGATCCGTGTCTCAGTTTCATGTTTTTTCACCGTGGAAGCGCCAAATATTTTTGGATCTGTGTTTTTATATTTCAGTCTGTGGACCTGGCTGCGATATGTGATTTGATGTTTCATTTGTGTTTTTCCTATTTAAAAAACCATAGGATCCGCGAGGATCCGTGTGGATCCTGGTTTTACTGTCTTCCTGTTTAAAATATGCTTTTGTAAGACTGGCTGCTTGCTTTTAAAATCGGGTGGGGAGGAATGGATTCTATCCCTGCTTTTTTAAAAAAGGTGGCTGAAACATGTTGACGGGGTGTCTCTCTCTATTTGGAGAGGCAGGGACGGGTTAAAAACTCCCCCCCTGCTCTAAATTTGTGTGTGTGTGTGAAAACGTCCCCTCCCTGAGGGGAGGTGGCTCGTCACCAGGTTAAAAACTTCCCCCTCCTCTGCTCTAAGTGTGTGTGTGTGTGTGTGTGAAAACGTCCCCTCCCTGATGGGAGGTGGCTTGTCACTAGGTTAAAAACTTTCCCCCCCTCTGCTCTGTGTGTGTGTGTGTGTGTGTGTGTGTGTGTGAAAACATCCCCTCCCTGAGGGAAGGCGGCTCGTCACCGGGTTAAAAACTTCCCCCCCCTCTGCTCTAAGTGTATGTGTGTGGGGGCCCCCTCTGCTTTGGCCTCCCCGATCCCGGATCAGAAACAGGACTTGATCAGTGTGGGTCGGTGATCTGGGGTCATTGCCGGCGTGGATCCACGATCAGCTTGATTGGTATTTTTTTTTGGATTGTGCCCACCTCTACATGTAACAGCTATTTACTACTGTCTTTGTAGGATTGCAGAGATACTTCATAAAGAGCAAATTGTTACTTTGCTAACTATTATTTTTGGGTGCTGCCCTATCTGTTCACTCATCAGGCATTGCTATTTAATTTTGTAGCTATGGTTCCACTGGAGGCTATATCATCTGCCCCAGTGGGATGCTCTTGGTACTTGTAAAGTTCTGTTCCAATATGTGAACTGTAGAATTTGGATATGAGGACTCTGTGGAGCTGGATCTTACCCGCTTTTCCACAGGAAAAAGAGAGAAAAACCAAGAAACCTATGCCAGAAATCCTGGTGTTTGCATGGACTAAAGCTGTGTAGAAGGGGGGCTGCTGTGAAAAGTGGAACCAGGTGAGATGAAGCTGAAGTGTTGATAGGATCCACCCTATAATAACAAGAGTCACAAGAAAAATCATAATAAACTGAACAGGACACATGAATCTGAGAATAATACTCAGATGGAAGGAGAATTTTATTCTAAAATGTTAAAATAATCGTGATGACCTCCCCCCCCCCGCCCATTGCATAAGACTTTTTAAAATGAATAGAGACATGGTGAGTATTAATTATGATCTGATTTTTAGTTTTGGGATTTTTGTTATTTAACCAGGATAGCCCAGGTTAGGCATATCTTGTCAGGTCTTAGAAGCTAGCACACAACAAAAGAGGAACCCACTCAGAACTGTATCGAGGAGAGTGAAACCACCAGAGTAGGGAACAACATAAAGCAATAAGTACAAGAATCAAATAAACAATGAATGGGTATAAGTTATAATAACTCAATCGCAATAATAAGCAAACAGTCAAACAGTCAAAAACAGTTAATGGAAAACTGCTCATACAGAAGTGTTGTATCAGGAAATTCATTTGTCAGATAAGTACAGAGAATCCAAAAGTAAATCAGTTAGTCAATATAAGTCCATATGAACACAGTTAATCAATAGTGTCGTTACAGGTGGTGCTGATGTGGCGGGGGATGCACACGGCAGAGCCACAGCACCCAATATGCAGCACCGGCTTGTTCCACTTTTTCGTTGCGAATGACCTCCTCAGGGGCGAATTGCCTCCACCTCACGTTCGAGAGTCACAGTCAAGGGTACAGTTAGTAATACGCACCATCCAGGTGATAGTCAACTCAATCAATACCGGCGTCTTCAAGCGCCAAAGCGCTTATTGCTTTACGTTGTTCCCTACTCTTGAGGTCTTAGAAGCTAAGCAGGGTTGGCCTTGATTAGTACTTGGATGGGAGACCACCAAGGAAGTCCAGGGTCATCAGGCAGGGGCAGGCAATGGCAATCCACCTCTGAATGTTTCTTGCCTTGAAAACCCCTTCATGGGGTTTGCCATAAGTCAGCTGTGACAGCACTTTCAACCTACAATGTGTACGGGATTTTGCATTTTTATTTTGTAAAAACAGGAGTGGACAAAAAGTGGGAAATCCTTATGAACACCTGGCACTTGGGTATGTATTTTTATATACATAATCCATTAAAAAAAACTTTTCACAGACAATGTGTAATATAGTTTAAGCCATCAGATCAAGCTACACATCATGCAAACAATTTCAGAATCTATTGTTTTGAGCAGATGCTCCTGATTATTTAGTTGTACATTGAGCTTGCTTATTTAAAAAAAAAAAAACCTTACTAAGCTGACTTTGTTTTTGATTAGTCATAACAGTTGTAACAATCAAAAGTTTTTCAAAGTATGTAAATCTGAGATCTGACTCAGCTACCTAGTGATATTGACACAGTTCCTAGGTTGGAGATCAGGGCTTTTTTTCAGCTGGAACGCGGTAGAACGGAGTTCCAGAACCTCTCGAAAATGGTCACATGGCTGGTGGCCCCGCCCCCTGATCTCCAGACAGAGGGGACTTGAGATCTCCCTGTGCACCTCTTGGCACAGAGGGCAATCTAAACTCCCCTCTGTCTGGAGATCAGGGGGCGGGGCCACCAGCCATGTGACCATTTTCTCCGAGGGCAACCCACTGAGTTCCACCACCTCTTTTCCCAGAAAAAAAGCCCTGTTGGAGATATACAATATTTTAACAAAGGAAGGTAATGTAATGGAACCTCTGCTTCCTATGGTGTGCAAATGCACTAATTACTTACTTGCATATGTGTACCAAACAGGTTTTGCAAGTTTTAATGCACTCCTGTAAAACCTGTTTAAGGGGACCGATAATGGGAATGAATGAGCATGCTAGAGGCATTGACGCCTGTACCATACCACTTTCACATTGGATCGTGGGTAATTTTGTACCTTAACTCCACTGAGTCTATTTGAAAAGTTTAAATAAAGATTTGCTCAAGGCAATTGCATATGAACTTATATTTAAATATCTGGAAACTTTTTATAGACACATAGGCATTGATTTGCCAACAATGTTTTTGCTTTTGTTGCCAGCTTTTTTTGTTTTTTGTTTCATTTTTGTGTGTTTTTGCACTAGTAAATTTTTTTTATGTGTTAAGAACCACCACATGCTGCAGGTACATTGAAAAGTTTCTATTCCCCTCTCCCAGATATGTTAACCATTTGTACCACATATTAGTAAAGAGTTCAGTAGCACCTTTAAGACTAACCAACTTTATTGTAGCATAAGCTTTCAAGAACCACAGCTCTCTTTGTCAGATGCATTTGATGAAGAGAGCTGTGGTTCTCGAAAGCTGATGCTACAATAAAGTTGGTTAGTCTTAAAGGTGCTACTGGACTCTTTACTATTTTGCAACTACAGACTAACATGGCTAACTCCTCTGGATCCATCTACCACATATTAGGCAGTTGTCAAGTAGTCAATGAGTGTGATGAAGCTCTCAGCTGAGGAGGCTTTAAAAGGGAGCAGGAATCAGACAGGAGAGCAGCAGCTCAGATTTCTGTGATGAACGGGCTCAAAGGAAGACTTGTACTCAATTTTGCTGCCTTGCATTATTCAACTTGCCACCTGAAGTTCCTGTCATGCAATAAATCCAGAAAATTACTATTTGCTCAGAAGTTCACTGTTTCAATTTTATGAGGAGACATAAGGCAGTCTCAAATCTCTGGGAAGTTTTAAGATTATTATATATGATTGTGATGAACTGAAACCTTCAACGACAAATGTAGGCGTCCTGGTCTTGCAGCTGCAATGGAGAGCCAAGCTGTAAAACCAGGATGCCTACATTTCCCATCAAAACTTGAGGTAAGCTGACAAGTGTCCAACCTGTATAAGGTATCACTTGTAGCTTGGCTCTAAGTCTCAAGAAAAGTACTAGGTAAGCTCATGTCCACAGTACATGGTTGGTGAACTAACTGCTGTGAAACCTCATGGCTAGGGTTGTTGTTTCTGGAATATACACAAAAAAAATCACTGTTTCGGGACATTACCATGATTTTCAGTTGCTGAAAGAGCGCAAGCAATTGTTCTAGGAAAAAAATCATCAAGCATTCTTTGTATCTTGATCTCCCCACAACTGAAATCTTCTGTTGGTGCATGCTGCAGGCAGTTCTGTCTGGGCAAAGGAATTTTTCTGGAATATTCCATCACATTTATCCATCGATTTCTGGAACAACATGATGCTGAGAAGTGGCCTTGCAGCATTTGCCACAACTGACCCTGAAAACTCTTCCTCAGACATATGGGAGTATTTGCCTAGAAGCTATCAAATTTATCTTGCAGCGGTTACTACAACTAGACGATGCATTAGAGGAGTTTTCTGATCGTACACATTTTCATCATGATAAGTACATGCACGCAAGAAATATATTTAGCCAGTTAGGGCCCTCAACGCACCAAACAGTTAAAAAAGAAAATGTAAATCAATTTTTTGAAGGATATATGTATAAACCAGCAATTAAAGATTTAGATTTTGATGTTTATTGGAAGATTGCATTATATCATATAAATCTTGGTTTAAAAATATGAGTGTTGTATTTCTCAATGCAACAAGCCAGTTTGGTGTAGTAGTTAAGAGCGCTAGGACTCTAATCTGGAGAACCAGGTTTGATTCCCCACTCCTCCACTTGAATCCTGCTGGTATCATGTTGGATGGTGGTCGCTTCTGGGTTTCGCCCCCGTGAGACCTCCCTCAAAGGCTAAAACAGCCCCAGGAAATGTCCTGCCCCCTCACCCTGCCTTTTACTGACAGAAACCAAGCTGGGAATACTGGCTAAACTGTTATGGTTGCCCAGCAACAGCCACTGAGGGTATCTGTTTAAAACTACAGGCGCTCCTTTTATCATTTTTATCCTTTTATCCTTTTGAGTTTTTTAAGCCCTGCAATGTATTTATTCCTTGTAGGAATGGATTGTGACCATGCTTTCAGTATTTCACATTTTTTAAAATCCCACCCTCTTGAAACCTGTTGCCTTGAATCATTTTGCCCCATGGGATATTACTTGATGTTTCTCTCAAATGTCTAAAATTAGTTTCCTAACCTCCAGGGCACATGCCTTACTCCTCAGCATAATCCCCTTCCTGACAATTGTAAACCCAAAGATGACTTGATCACTCTCACCAAGAGTTCCCACTACTTCAACCTCTTCTACAAGATCCAATAGTAAGAATGAGGCCTAAAATAGCCAACCCCCTCATTTCATCGCCCACCTTGTGTAATGTAAATTTATTCACCAGGCAAGCCCAAAGGTTATTCGACTTTTAAATACTAGAAGAGTAAGACTCCCAGCAAATATTGGGAGAGTTAAAATCTACCACCACTACCACCTTCCATAAAAGACCTTATCTAATTTTTGCATCTCACTCAGTGGTCTATAATAGACACCCCCAACAGCATCACCATCCTCACCTTCTCCTTTTATTTTCACTCAAACACTTTCACCCAAACCATCTCCCTCCAAACCATGATCTTCCTCATAGACGTATAATACCACTCCCCTTCCTTTCTCACCAACCCTATTTTTAAAAAAAGATTATATCTTTCAGTTCTTACGTTCCACTCATACATCTCATCCCACTAAGTTTTAGTTATACCAGTCAGGTTATAATCACCTTCCCTTATTAAGATTTCCAGCTCCTCTTGTTTGTTCCTCATACTCTCTCTGTTAGTATAAAAGTCATGGGCTATGCAACCCAATCTCTCCTTAACACCCACCCCCATCCACCACCCACCTCATGATATTCTGTCCCTCATAATTTTCTGGACCATCACCTTCCTCGACCATCCAACTCAGTTTAAAGCCTTCTTAATCAGATGTTCAAGACCCCCATCAAATATAATCTTACACAGCCAGTCATTCACTTCCAATATTCTCCTCACTCTTTCCCCTCCCTGCCCAGCCACAGGAAGAAGTGATGAAAAAACAGCCTGCACCCAGAGCTCTGCAACCAGTCTACCCAGGGCCTCATAATCTCTGAACATATGTGCCAGGCTATGTTGTACTGTGTCATTCATCCACACATGAATGAGCAAGAGGGGGTATTTATCTGTGGGTTTAATGATCTTCTGCAACTGCCTCCAAGGAGACAACACACCTCACGAGAAAGTTTATCAGGGCAACACACTCTGTCCCTCTCAATAGAGAGTCTCCAGTAACTACCTTTAGTCTCTTCCTCTAGTACCAGATGAACATCTGCAGAGAAGGAGCTACAGAGTTTTAGTGCCATGACAGAAAAGTCCTTATCCATGGTGTTTCTCTCTGCCCATTTCTGAAAGCAGAAGCCCTCTAAATGTAATTTTAACTAGTAGACAAATACATATAGAAGGCCATTCTTCAAACACTGAGATCCAAGACCATGTAGGGCTTAATAAATAGCATCTTGAACTGTGATTGGAGGACAACAAAATCTTTTAAAAATGATAGAAGATATGGTTCCTAGAAGTGTGCACTGAAAAAAATTTCCATTTCAGTTTTGAATTTTGAAACTGAATACTGTTATTAGTTTTTTCTGGGTGAGGCGTTGCCTGCTCAGATCTAATCCAGTTGGGTTTTTTTTGTTACCATGTGTTCAACCCCGCTTCTTGCAATGAAGGTGTTCAGGATCTTTGAGGCAGTTGTTTTGCCCTTAATAGAACCAAAATCGGTCGGTTTCGTTTTCTCAGCCATGCCGGACGCTCCTCTCGGCTGGTCCGGGAGGAAACGACCGGGCACCCTGACCGGGCGGCTGATCTGCAAGGATTAGCCCCCAGGACTCCCAGGGAGGGAGCCAGGGTCCGGGACGCGGCGGGAAGAACTCCCCGAAATCAATGCGGGGAGGGAATTGCCCGTTTGTCCCTATGGAGGCCGGCAGATGTGCGCGGCGCCTCGAGTGCCGCCGGGCAATGAGAAACGGCAAGTAAAAGAAACAGGCGGAAGCCTGTAAACAAGCGAATCCCTTCTGTTCTACAAGCGTTTGTGAAGGAGAGGTTGATCTGAAGAAGACTCGCTCTTCCCCTTCGTGGAGTTCCAGAATTTTGTTGGCGCCCCCCCCCCCCCAAATGGCAGCAAAGAAGCAAAGTCCCGCTCTCGGTAAGTCAATCTCGGCCACCTTGCAGAAAGGGGAGTCGCTCGAAGAATTGGTGCGCAGGGCGGTGGTGGAAGCTATAAAACCCTTTGTTGACAAGCTGAACGAAACTGATCAAAGGGTGGGCTTAATTGAAAGCGAGGTGAAAACCATTAAGGCAGCAGCGGGGGGGGGGGGCAGAAAAGTCTGCTCTGGAAAGTGCGTCACTTGTGAAGGCTACAAAAAAGGAGTTGAAGTTGGTGGAGAACCAACTGATCGGGCTACAAGTGGAACGAACGCAGACAATTTTGCGTCTCCAAAACGTGAAAGAGGAGGAAAATGAGGATCTGTGGGATTTGGTCTCGGAACTACTGGCGACACCCGCGAGGACGACTAAAGAAGAGGTTAAAAGCGCCATTTTGGAGGTCCGTCGGGCTTCTTCAAAATATGCAACAAAGCGACAGTTGCCTCGTGAGATCATTATTGACTTTTCAACTAAAAAGATTCGGGACACCATCCTATATAACTCATACAATGCGGATTTGGACTTTATGGGTTTGAAAGTCAAGATTTTGAAGGACGTTCCATTTCTAGTCCGGAAACGGCGTTTTAAATATAAAAAGTTTGCAGCTCTTCTGAGGGACCATGGAATAAAGTACAAATGGTTATTCCCGGAAGGAATATGGTTCAGATATAAAGATCAGGCCTATAAGATATTATCAGAAGATCAACTAAAGGATTTTGAGAATAAAAACCCAGAATTCTGCTGCACCAAGAACGAAGAAAAGGAGGAGCCGGAGGGGGGGGGGGGAAGAGGAGAGCATTGCAACAGCAGTTGCACAGAGAGAATTGCGTCCGGGACCCAGAAGGGGGAGGAAAGTTTAATCAGAATTTGAAATGTTTATTCTCTGTATGATTAACCACTCCATCATTATTCTATGGAGCTATTTTTGTATTATGACAGTATGAAGGGAAACATTGAAGTGTAGTGTTTAGTGTTTGTAGTTCATTCCCCCCCCCCTTTTTCTTTTTCCACTCCCCTTTGTCCCTTCCCTCTTCCCTTTCCTTGTGATAGTCTGGTGTAGTGTTTTGTAGTTATGAAAAATAAAAAAATTAAAAAAAAAAAATAGAACCAAAATCCATTCTCGCTTTAAATCTTTGATCCACGCTACGCACACACACACAGAACAATGGACACTGAAGAAGGCGAGTGTCGGTGACTGGTCACATAATATTGTAAGAAACTGGCATGCAAAGGGGTAGCAGCCATGAGGCAGTGGCAACACTAAAAACAATCCTGCATTTTGTTCACTTTTTTCTTTTTCTATAGCGCCAATAAGTTATTACCTTTGGTACTGTGTCTCCTTGAGCTCACTCCCAGGGAAGTGTCTTTAGAATTGCAGCCTATGATTGAAGTCTTCCAGAGCTATTGAACAGACCACTCGAATTTTCCCTCACAGTGACCATCCAAATGTCCTGGTAGGGGTTGGGAAACTGAGCAGTGCCCGCTCAGATGTAAGTCTCATGTTATTCAACAGTGCTTACTCTCAGGGAAGTATCTTTCCAAATTTCAACTCATGATTGAAATCTGCACATCTTCCCTTCCAAATGTTTCCAAAGCTGAGGTGGGTAGGGGTCTCCCCTGGTGAAGACCCAATTGACAGGGAGACAGGTAACGAAGGGGGGGGGGAAGATGCACTCTTGCGCATTGCGCACATTCCCTCTTCCCATCAACAAAGTTAATTAATAATGTAAAAGATCTTTTCCTTTGGGATCCAATCGGTGAATGCTGTTAGGGAAAACAAGTTGCTGCCCTGCAAGGCGAGCCCAGTGGTTGCCTGCTGCTGCAATTTACAATGCAAAATGAAACACACAAACTTTTTGGTGGGAGAGACTTGTTACAATTTTGTTTCCTGGATCCAGTTCAGCATTCCAGAAGCTGTTTTAACAAACTGAAACAGTGATTTCCAGGTGTATTTCCAGCTTCTTTGTTTTGTTTTGCACACCCATAATAGTTCCTACAATTCATGTTTGCAAGCAATCTTTCAGATACCTTTTGGACTGGTTAAAGCTTCCAGATAAACTTCAAAGGCAGCCCCATGCAGAGAACATTACAGTACTCCAATTTGGATGTAATCATTGTTTCCTCCCCACTCCCACTGATACCCCCCTTCAACTTCTTCCTTTTTAATTGTTAATTATAAAAAACTCGTCTGCAAACGAATAACATGGTTTAAATGTACGTATACTTGACAGTCCTATGCTTAACTTTGTACAAAAATAATTGGCAATATGGCCGGGGACTAGAACCGAGTGGCAAGGACATAGACATGATGAAGGAGACAAAAGGTTGAATCTGACATTGGGCACATGGATGATCACCCATCAGATCAGTGGCTCCTACTCCAAGAAGTATAATTGGCACCCATGATGACTGCACCATAAATTCCAAAGATAAGTGCAATGCCGTATGCCCCATGTAATCCTTCTATGAGAAAGAGATGATGACGAACACACAAGGATAATAAAAAATGAGCAGGAGCATTAATATCAATGGAGTGGAGATAAAAGGCACGAGACAGTGGCAATGATGGGTAGTTTAATTAAAAGAGTCATATGGAAAAAAAACATCAGACAGTAAATGATATTAAGGCATTTTATAACTACCCAATTTAATAACCAGTTAACACAGCAAAAAACCCTTTGGTTTTTGGAGAGCCATTAATTCCCTTAGGTCATCAGTACGCCAGATAAACTTCACCGCGGCAAGCATTTGCAAGCCTGCGGGACTGATTGAAAAGCGAATTTTTATATATTTAAAAAAGATCAAGAAATTACAACCACCATCCCATGTCAGAAAAGTTCAGGGAGACGCCTTTGATGATTTAAGAATATTAATTAGTTACTTATTGTTCCGTCTAGTACATTTTTATTCTAACCTTTCTCCAAGGAATGCAGGATCCTCTCTTTATCATTGTAGCCTCACAGCAACCCTGCGAGGCAGGGTCATGCTGAGAGAGAATGACTGGCCCAAGGTCACAGAGTAAGCTTTATAGCACAGCGAGGATTTAACCCAGGTCTTTCGTATCCTAATCCTAATCATGTTTGCTCTCTTGGATTGTTTTCCCTTGTACAGCTCTACTTCTATCATAGCCCCCATTTTCTGGAATGAACTGTCAGAAAACATTCACAGGGCTTCCTCTTCAGCCAGCTCTCTCAAACTGTTTAAAGCTTTGCCTTTGGTACATGAGTTTTAGTTGGCTGAATTACTTGATATTTGTGTGTTACAGACGGGCTGAATTTTTAAATAGCTCTTGTCCTTTTTTGTTGTATTTGACAGTTGTATTTTAATGTATTTTAAAATTGTTAGCCATTTCTAAAACAGCGATGAAGTGGGAGAGAAGTTTTTTGAAGAAACCAAGAGCTAAATGAAATAATAAAGTTTGTATCTCACCCTTTGCATAAAAAGTTCCATGAATAGTTCAAGCAAGATTCCGTGCAGAACCCCTGCAGATGTTGGCCAGGCCTAAAGCTGTTTAGCCTCAAGGGTACAACCACAACAAGCTCTTTCAGGCTACTCCTTCAACACATTTACAGTAGTCAAAATAATTCACCATTCTTAATAAAATGTCAGGGCATTCACAAGACTGATCACCATCGAAATACCAACAAATAGTTCATTTTGGGTTATTCTTTACTCTCTCTGTCTCTCTCTAGTGAACACACACACATGCATGAACACACACATATAGTACAGTAATTAGACTCCTGGATTCTGTAAATGTCTCATATGTAGCAGGAAGTTGTGGGTGATAGAGGTGGATGGGAATATTCATCATGAGTGTGTTTTCCATTCTTGGTGGTATAACTTCTTGTATGCCTGGAGGACTTTTAGAGTTAGAAGGGGGAGGGCACGTAAAATGCAAACAGACATAACAGAAACAAAAAACATACAAAATAGAGATGACAAACTTATAAACTGCTTATAAGAGATGACAAACATAACATTCCAAAAGTGACCAGAATAAAATTTTAATACCAGATTCCCAGTGCTGGCAACCATGAGAGGCTTGGGACGGGGGTAGAATGCAAATTGCTGTTGCTCAAGTGATGCAGCATCACTTCCAGTGTGAGCCTAAAAGTGACACCATTGCGCTGGGGCAACACTTTAAGATTTTACTGAAACCCTCTGATTTTACATAGAGTTTCGGTGGAATCCTAGAGCATTGCCCTGCTATGACAATGTTACTTCCGGGTTTGCACTGGAAGTGATGTTGTGGTGTTGGCACAATGGTTATTTTCCCTGCATTTTCCCTGTTTCCTCCCTACTGAGTAGCAGTGGAGTTCAGGATTGCTGGCTGGAGGTCTCCTGCTATAGCTGTAAGTCTGAACAATGTTTTTTTTTTCCCCCAGTATCAACAAGAATAGATTTCCATGTACAGATCTTCCAAGCTAGAATAAATTCCCTCACCCTGTTCCTGTTCTTATAAGCACTTTTGGTGCTTATAAGAAATGACATGCAATGTACAATCCTTCTGATATGTGTGGTTGGTGACCAGGGCAATGCAAGTATTAGCCAGCTTCAGTACATACATATGAAGCGAGAAATGTGGGCTGTAAATAAATGTGAAAGGTAAAAGGTAAAAGGTAAAAAAAAAAAAGTAAAGGTAGTCCTTTGTGCAAGCACTGAGTCATTACTGACCCATGGGGGGATGTCGCATCACGATGTTTTCTTGGCAGACTTTTATGGGGTGGTTTGCCATTGCTTTCCCCAGTCATCTACACTTTACCCCCAGGAAACTGGGTACTCATTTTACCGACCTCAAAAGGATGGAAGGCCGAGTCAACCTTGAGCTGGCTACCTGAACCCGGCTTCCGCCAGGATCAAACTCAGGTGGTGAGCAGAGCTTGGGCTGCAGTACTGCAGCTTACCACTCTGCACCTTAAAAAGTCTAAGCATCTGACTGTGGGTACACAGGGTAGAAAATCCATGTTTCCTTATCACACAAAATAGCAACTGTGCCTATTGGGAAGATTGCAAGTAGTGCAATATTCCCCTGCATGTGGTTTGAATGCCAACTTTTTAGTGACTGGAAATTTTAGTTAATAATATAGAGCAAATAGAGCAGGCATGTGCCACTGCTGAGGTGGCCGAGGGGCACATACAAGCCCTTTCCAGAAGCGCTCATTTCATGGACCAGTGAGGGATCAAAGAAAATGTGAATATGCAGATAGATATATGGAGGGCACCCCACAGTAGCAGGTCTTGAGAGAATTTCCCTTCTCCCTCCCTGTTCTGGCAGTCTTGGCCAGGGCAGTGAGACTGCAGGTGACAATATTTCTGGACATATCTCAGTCTTAGGCCTTAACTATCTGCAGTCCACAAACTGGGCTGTGCTAGGCCTGATCTATGCAAGAAGTAGAATGCATTGGTGGAATGTTGAGATGGAATGGGCTGTACCATTTCAAGCTGCAGTTGGGAGGAGATATTTTTAGTGCTCCTTCATTTAGAAACCCTACAAATAAAACTTCAAACAACTTATGACTTCAAACAACTTATGACATTTCTCTTTGGGGGAACACTGAAATATGTAACCCCTCATGTGCAGTCTGAAGTGGTATAGCTCATCAGGCCATCTAAGTACTCTTCACCTCATTACCACCTAGGGGTGTCAGGCCTCTGTCCTCACCCTCCTGAGACATTTTAGGGGTGAGGCACAGGAAGCAGAAATGTCAATCAATGTTGCAACATCACTTCTGGGGTTCAGAAGTGGCGTCTCTAAAACACTATAGGTTTACCATAGAATTTTTGTGAATTCCTAGAGCATTGTGATGTCATTTCTGGGTGAAACCCAGAAGTGATGTCATGACATCGACTAATGTCCCTTTCCCCCCATTTCCTCCACATTGGTTATTTGAGCACTGGTGGGGACAGGACAGAAGTTAGGCCAGCAGAACCGGCCAAATGGTATGCCTATTCCCACCTCATTCCAAGGAATGTATAAACCAGGCTTCAGGTAAACATGCACAACTGAAGTTTGTGGGTTTATCGGCTGCAGGCTGCCCATTCTGGTTCTAGGCCCCACATCTATCTTTGTAAGTGTAATGCATTTTTTTTAATGGATGGTAGTAATGGATGTAACAATGAGTTGTAGTTGACAAGGAGTTATCATTAGCATTACGATATAATTTACCCAAAGTTAAAAAGTCTCAAAACACTTGGCTTTTCACATATTCATTGAGTTAGCCTGATAGAGCTGTTGTCTGATGTTAAATGAAATTAGAATAAGTACTGAAGGAATGAATTAAAAAAGATCAGTGAGCGAGGAACTTAAATGCTGCTCATTAATCTGCCAGGGAAGCAAGATTAAAATAATTACAGTTTAAAATTTTGCATAGGTTTCATTAAACTTAGTCCAGGCTTTCCAATAAATGATTATGGTTCAGTGACAATTGAAACACAGAAACAAAGAGCTGTACGAGAGCCAGTTTGTTGTAGTGGTTAAGAGCGGCAGGACTCTAATCTAGAGAGCCGGGTTTGATTCCCCACTCCTCCGCTTGAAGCCAGCTGGGTGACCTTGGGTCAATCATAGCTTCTAGGAGCTCTCTCAGCCCCACCCACCTCACAGGGTGTGTTGTGGGGATAATAACAGCATACTTTGTAAACCGCTCTAAGTGGGCATTAAGTTGTCCTGAAGGGTGGTATATAAATTGAATATTATTATTATATTATCTCCTAGGGTCAACTAGTCCACCCCTTCTCAAGGAAGGGAATCTATGCCCCTCCCCCCACTGACCCTGGCCCCTGCTCGATGTCCCGAGGAAAGCAAAAAACCTCCAGGCAACCCAGCCAATATGCCCTGGAGGAAAATTCATTCTTGACCTCAAGTGGCAATCAGCATTACCCTGAGCCATGAGAGCTTAGCAGTGGCTTATCCCTTCATGTCCTCCCTCTCCCAATCTTTGTACATTCATATTCATATTGAGTCATAGGTAGAGATGGGCACGAACTGAAATATGAACCAAAATTAAGCACGAACCACGCCAGTTCATGGTTCGCGAACTATGGTTCATCAGATCCCATTTCTGACGAACCGCCACGAACTTTTAGGCTGGTTTGGTTCATTTTTTGGTTCATCACTGCAGACAGCCTGGTGCCAATCAATCAGTTTTCTAGGCAACAGAGGATGGACTTCCTGCAAACCTTCTGCTGACCCAGAAGTGAACTTCTGCTGGCCCCAAAGTGATGATTTTCTGACCTGGATGTGTTTTCACGAACCAAACAATCCGGTTCGTGAACCAGGGGCAGGTTTATGGAAGTTCGTGGTTCGTGAAATTTGATGAACCACGAACCACATCGTTCAGTTTTTATTTGGTTCGTGCCCATCTCTAGTCATAGACTCATCATTGCTGACAGGTGACCATCTAGCCTCTTCTTAAGTACCTCCAAAGAGGGAGAGCCCACCACCTCCCAAGGAAACCTGTTCCACTAAGGAACTGCTCTGTCAGGAATGTCTTTCTAAGATTTAGCTGAAAACTCTCTTGCTTTAACTTTAACCCATTGTTTCTGATCCAACCTTCTGGGGCAACAGAAAACAACTCCTCTCCATCCTCTATGTGACAGCCCTTCAAATACTTGAAGAGGACTATCATATCACCATTCAGTAGCCTGAAGGTCCGTATATTATTGGTGTGTTATAGTGGCACTATAGCAGTTTAGGGTGTTCAAGAATCTTGCCCTCTCACCTTTCCCCTAAAGACTTTGATTCCATTCTTTAGTCTTCTGTATTTGGATATTTATACACCACTTTTCTCCCCAATGGTGACCTCCAAACAGCTTATAATTTCATTCTCCCCTGCTCCATTTTATCCCCACAACAACCTTGTGGGGTAGGTCCTCTGATGAGCTTCATGAGGGCACAAATCTAAACATTGGTTCCTCAGATCCTAGTCCAACTGACAGTCCTCATACCCTACAAAAAATAAGCCTAAGCATATGTACTATGAGCATAACATTTTTAAATCCCACTTTTCCTCCATGAAACAAAATGTGGCATTCATGAGTCTCCCTCCATTTTATCCTCATAATACCCCTGTAAAGTAGATTAGGCTGAAAGATAATGATGACTGACCCAGTAAACTTCAGAGATGAATTGGGAATTTAAACCTAGGTATCGTCAGAGCCACTATACCACACTGACTCTGGCCTGCAACTATGTATAATCTTCTTATGTTACCCTTGTCCAATCTCTGATTCCCTACCTCTTCTGTCTGTCATGATTTTGATTATGAATTATGCTGCATCATATATCGCCATGTACACTGATGGCACTCTGTCATTATATCTAATTCTGAACAAGGCTATAGAATGTAGATCAAGAACTCTACACAATGGGGCCAGGGACAGACAGGAGGGATTTTTCTGTGTTTCTCATAAGACTATTATGTTGTGAGATCTCAGCTGCCATTCTGGGGGTTGCTAGGCAACCAGCAGCCAACATCCCCAAGGATTCCAAATCTCTGTTTGCATCACTGCAGGGTAGCATGGAGAGAGATTGAGTTTAAAAAGTATAAGTTAGAAACAGGTGAAAGTAAAGCTGGATGGGGAGGAGCAGAAAAGTTTTAAAAGGGACATTGAAGATGAGGTAGGAGAACAGAAAAGGTGGGTCAGTGAGGGGGGCAAAGACTGTCACAGGAAGAAACAGAAAAAGGTAGAGAAACAGAGAAAAAAGTAGGTAGATAGGTATGTGTGATATAAGGAAATGGAAGAGGCTGCAGGCACTGCCAGGGGAGGAAAAGAGTAAAAGCAAGAGGAAGAGAGGAATGGGAAAAAAAGATTCCCCCTTGTGAGTCCTTGCAGGCCCCCCATTTATAAATATAGTTCAACAACAATATTACATGGAAATCCCACATCATTGCAGAAAAAATAACTAGGGTTCTTGGGAAGGGAAAAGCAACATCTGGTAGCATTTCTGTGCACATGATGGTTTTTAGAGGTCTCTGTGTGTACAGCTACATAAGACAGTAGAAGATCCACGATGAGGTCTCCTGTGTTTTTTTGAAAAGCAAAGAAGCCACAGGAGAGGAAGGCTGGATAAGAACCACAATACTGGGATGGAGGGGCTTAATCTTTTCCCCATGTAGTTTTAATGATTTTAATGTCTCAGTGTGCTGCTATTTTGTTCCATGGGTAAAAATATAGGTGAACGTCAGCCCAAATATGGGGGGGGGGGGATGTGAATTAAACTTTTCAAAGTGTGGATGGGGAGAAAGACCTAACTCTCCAAAGTACTGCAGCCTTGATTTGAATGTTCCTCAATGTTTGTTTGTTTGTTTGTTTGTTTGTTTGTTTGTTTGTTTGTTTGTTTGTTTGTTTGTTTGTTTGTTTGTTTGTTTGTTTGTTTGTTTGTTTGTTTGTTTGTTTGAATCTGAGGAATAGCTGGTTGCAGATATTCTACAGTGTCTTCTGGCTTACTTGATGTAGGTGTGTGAATCTATTTCAGGAAACAGAGCCTGTATTTAGCACGTTTCAAGAGGGGCTGCTACAGGGATCTGGAGACCTAATGCCTGGTCTACACATGCCATCAACTGAGGTGGATGTGAGGTAGCAGAGAGCTGAGAGGCTAAAATGGATTCTTCCATTTCAGGCTGCATGTGGGGGAACTGCATTTTTCAAAGTCCTTCTATAATAATAATTCCACATAAGTGGAAAATTACCATAGTGTGTGAAGGGCGAACCAGGCCCTTTGAGGTGCTAATTGCACTACATGGTGGTTTTTTTTTACATGGGGGCAGGGCTGGATCTAACCCAAGTCCAGCCGCTCTCGCGTGCTCCCAGCACTGTGTGATGACGTCACTTTGTGCAGTGGCAGCACCAGCGGCTTGGAGGCTGCCCGCACCACTCGCCTGCCCCGCTGGGGGGGCAGCCAGCTTGCCGCGTGCTCTCTGTCCTGCAGGCCAGGTGAATGGTGCCGGCAACCTCCCAGCAGGACAGGGAGCGCGCAACAAGCCATCCGCCCCCTCAGCAGGGCAGGCGAGTGGCGCAGGTGGCCTCCCAGCTCTCCATGCCATTCACCCACCCAGCTGAGGGGGTGGCCAGCTTGCCATGTGCTCCCTGTCCTGCCGGGCAAGCGAATGGTGTGGGCGGCCACTCAGATGCCCGCGCTGACGCGCTCCCGGCGGCTGGCAGCGGTGCCTGGGGTGGTGCCTGGGGATGGTGGAGTTTGGGAATGGTGTGACAGCACTTCTAGCTGATACTCTTTGGCAGTGCTGGGGGCAGACTACCCCCCTGCCCCCCCGATCCAGCCCTGCATGAGGGAACATTAAAAATGTGACGTGGAGGAACTCATACTATAGGGTTGCCAGCTGGGAAGATATGGGGGGGCAGGAGGATCTGGTGCAAACCAGTCCTTGCTCGGCAAGTAGTTTTAAACAAGGTGCTCATTTTAAACAAAACATGGGCCAGTGGGCCAGTTTTAGCATTAAAAGGAAAGAAAAACTGCTGAATTATCAGATCTCTAGGAAACCCTACGTGATCTGTGTTCTTTCTTTGATTGATTTCCCATCTGCTCTTCAGTCCTGTCCTGCTTTTCTCCACGTAGCCCTACATTCACTAATGCCGCAGCTCCTCCCCTACAAAATATGGGCCAGAGAAGCAATGCGAAATGCAGCGTCGCAGAACACAGGAATCCAAAGTCTCAGAAGTTTGACACCAATATAATAATGGTTTTAAAGCCACTAAAAAGATTCAGATGTTTATTAATATGATTTACTGGAGCGTTGTTTTCATTTAAAGGCAATCGGTTTTATTAGGACAAACACTAATGCAACATTGACACAGAAGATGAAATTGTGTTTCTCTTCTGTCTGGAACACAGGGCTTAATTATAACCTATTGGGGTTTTTTTTCCTTTTGCTATTTTAATTATGATCATGTATTATACTTCTGTACTGTTGCCATTCAATAGGACAATAAAACTTAATTAACACAATAAGGGACATAGAAACTAAAGATGGAAATACCTATTAGATCATGCAGTTAGATCCCCAAGACAGCAAAAGGGTTGTTCCTTCCAGTGGATGTATCTGAATTAACATTTTTCCACAAACCAGCCACAACAGAGATCCACCATAACTTTCAAGTTTGCTGCTTTTAACTTCAAAAGGACAGGATTTGGCTTTAATGTTTGTTCAGTTTTGTTTACTGTATAAAAATATCTACAATGCCCCCCAATAAGAAATGAGACAAAGTTCACTATCAGAGAGTAATGAGGAAAACACCACAGATGCTTATGAAATACCCATATCGCCTATGAATGTGACAGATATATAAGGGAGGGCTCCTATTAATGTTATTGCCTAAATCCATCGTTTGGTAGTTATGGCTCAGTGGTAGATCATATGTTGTGTTTGTTCATTCTCTGGCATTTCTAGTTAAAGAATATCAGGTAGGAGGTGTTGGCACAACTACCTGCCATAATTATGGCTCCTGCCATAATAAGGAACTTGATGGACAACCTTCATACATTGTATGAGTTCAGGCTGCAATTCATAAATCAAGTAAGTCGGAGTACTTGGACCTAAAGCAATATGGTGTGTTCACCATATGTCAGGATCAGTCACAAAAAGTCACAGGTTTTATTGGCCATTTATTTACCCTTACCATGGTTTTTAGCACTTCCTTGGCAAATATCAAGAGATTTTGAGGGTGGTGCCTGGGGATGGTGGAGTTTGGGAATGGTGTGACGGCACTTCTAGCTGATACTCTAGGAATCTCCAGAGTCTCTGTGGTAAAGAAAATAGCAACAAGGGGAAATTCCTAGAGTGTCACGACGGAGGCCATTTTCTGGCAGTTGTTCTCCTGCTCCTCAGTTTCTCTAGGGTTGTCAGGCTATGGATGACAGGCTATGGCAGATAGATCCCTGTACCATTGCAGCAAGAAATCTAGGCTCTTGGTTAAATGGCTTTATTCAGAAATCACAGATTTCTGAATAAAACACAGATATGTCCATAGAATTACTCAGAAGCAAGGTAAGCAGCTAAGCAGTAAGAACAGGTTGACAGGAATGGTAACCTGTGGGAAAATCCTTCCTCTTAACACACACATTTGTTCCTTCCTCCTCCCAACAGTAAAACAGGACTTTTGGTGTGAACTCGCTCTGAAACCGTCTCACATATTTGTACTATCAAGTCGAGACACTGAGAAAGCAAGAGATCAAAGTTGAGACATAGCAGTGCATGGGAGTGAGCAGTATACAAGGTCAGAAGCACTGAGAGTTTCTACAGTCTGTTAGATAAGGCACCTGGAGCTTCAATAAGCCTGTGAAAGGAAACAGTTATGGCACTGGCAATATGACATCAAGTTATAGCATGAAACATTGGTTCAGAAACAACAGCTCAGCAAACAACAGATCAGCATTAAGTAGTGGCATGGATGGGGCACAGCATGACAAGGGTAGAGAATTGGGGCTATGGGCGAGGTGGTTTGCTGTTGCCTACCTCTTGCAACCCTGACCTTCAATGGAGGTCTCCATTCCAATTACTAACCAAGGCCGATTCTGCTTAGCTTCTGAGATCTGATGAAATCAGGCTCATCTGGGCTATCCAGGTCAGCGCCTCATCATCTTCCATGATATGTAAAGTTTAACAGGGCTGTATATAATGGCTGTTGGAGATTAACTTTTTATTTTTCTATTGTAAAGAAATGATCTTACCTTATGTGCTAATGTTATTTCTCTCTCACTCAAAACTATTATGATCCTCTCTGCATGGGCTCCTCCTCCCTAATGGGTGTAACCCTAAGAACACTTTTACGGGAGTAAACCCAAGTGAATAAAATTGGACTTACATATGAGTAGACCATCTTAGGCTTGCTCTCAGTGTCTCCTCATCTTCCATCTCCCTACGTAAGGATCAGCAGCTGTTGGCCTTTGGGCCAAACTGAACATTTAGTCATGTAGTTACCAGGTCATATTTTTAAAGAGAGTGCTTTCCATGGTCATAGATCCAGAGGAGTTAGCCGTGTTATTCTGTAGTTGCAGAATAGTAAGAGAGTTGAGTAGCACCTTTAAGACTAACCAACTTTGTTATAGCATATGCTTTTGAGAACCACAGCTCTCTTCATCAGATGCATGGAGGATATGAAGAAGCTGGCCAGAGATGTATAGGTAGTGAGGGGAGGGGGGAATAGATCAGTTGCAAAAGTCATGAAAGAGGTGGAGTGCACAATTCAGGCTGGGTGTGACTCCTCCCCTCCATAGCTGAATCTGAATGGAGTGCTTGAAGCCAGTGACTTCTGATAATGACATAACCATCCAGAATCTCTATTCAATCCAAGTATGATTGAGTCAAATTTACACATGAATTCCAATTCAGCAGCTTCCCATTGGATTCTGCTTTTGAAATGTTTCTGTTGAAGTATGGTGACCTTTAAGTCCTTGATGGAATGTCCTGGTAGATTGAAGTGTTCTCCTACTGGTTCCTGGATATTGCCATTTTTTATGTCAGGTTTGTGTCCATTTATTCTTTTGTGCAGAGGTTGGCTGGTTTGTCCTATGTACAGAGGAGAGGGGCGTTGTTGGCATATAAGGGCATATATCACATTGGAGGATGAGCAGCTGAAAGAGTCAGAGATTGTGTAGTTGACACCATTTGGTCCTGTAATTGTATTTTCTGGGTAGATATGTGGGCAGAGTTAGCATCTGGGTCTGTTGCAGGGTCAACACAAATCTGACATCAAAAATACCTGCCAGTCTTCCTTCCCAAGCTAGCCAAGCTCTCAGCTTCAAGAAGAACCATTTCAGAGGATGGAGCTTCTGGGTTGCCACTGGATGAGCCAAGAAAACCAGAATCAAACGTAGAGTTATGAATCTGTCTTGTAGATGGATCCAGCCTTGCCATTTACTCTAGAACTTCCTCTTCCTAAGAGAAAGAAGACATGAATTTACTAACATTGCAAGACATCTGTCAAATATTGCTTAAGTCCCCACTCTAAACATCAAACGTGACTGAAAGTCAACTTAAGATACCAGACATCTAGAAAATAGTCAACAATTATTTCGAGCAAAAATATAAATGATAAGCATTCATTACCAAAATTCACAGAGGACCATTCTGTGAAGAAATTGGGGGAACAAATTTGCTTCTATTCTAATAAAAAAGCCAGCCAGCCAATTAAGGAATTTCAATGAGTTGAAGAATTTGTAGTCAATTAAACATTTATCAAGCTATCACCCTTTTATACTTTTCTTCCTCTAAGAAATTCAGGGTAATATTTGTCATTCTCTTCTGCTTCTCCTTTTTTACTCTTCACATCAACCCTGCTTGAGAAAGTCCGTCCCATGTTCTCAGAAATTAAAATGTTTCCCACTAAGAATATTTAGTTGAATAATCTACCAATTAAATTCTATAGTCCTACTAAAGATAGTGTGTGTAAAGTGCTATCAAGTCACAGATGTCTTATGGTAATCCTATAGGATTTTCAAGGTACAAGATGTTCACAGGCGGTTTGCCATTGCTTGCCTCTGTGGAGCAACCTTGGACTTCCTTGGTGGTCTAAAGATAATTATATTAAGGTTTGGAGAAAAAATATCCTTAAAGGTGAACTAAATGCTACGTGTCTTCTCCACAGAGCTGTTGCTGTCTGGATATATTGTCCACATTACATTCTCGAAGAGGTTATATAGTGCTATGTTTTGTCCCTTTGCATTTTGCATAGCACACCTCTCCCTTCTTTTTATGCTGTGTAACTAAAGTTTACTGCCCTGACCTGAATAGCCCAGGTGAGCCTGATCTCGTCAGATCTCAGAAGCTAAGCAGGGACGGCCTTGGTTAGTAATTGGATGGGAGAGCTCCAACGAAGACCAGAAGCAGGCTATGTCAAACCATCTCTATTATTCTCTTGCCATGAAAACTCCACCAGGGTTGCCATAAGTCAACTCTGACTTGAGGGCACTCTCCACCACCATCAGAGGTTTACTAGGGGTAGGAGAAGGCTTAGTGAGAGGTAGTGGTAGGCAAAGCTTAATGATTGGCCCCTTTCTTATCTTTAATTGCATGCAACCTGTTCATTTCATAGCTCTGGTGGAAAATGACATATATGCCACAAGATGGTTAAAAGAGGATATTAACTGCACATTCAACACATTACAAGAAATATTTTTCAACACGTGAAATCATGTTTGAGATCTTCTCCTGCTAAATCCAAGCAGATGAAACCAATTTCATAATTTTGCGGGAATGTGAATCCCTTCGTTGACATGAACTTTAGTTCACGTCCCTTAATTGTAGAATTATATAATGGCTCTTCCTGGAGCAAAAATGTAGAAATTTTGACAAAGCTAATTGCCACTATATGCCAACCATATGGAAACTTCCAGTTAATGAGTTGCCTTAAATAGTACACTTTTTGCTACTCTGTTTTAGGATTCATGGGCAATTCAATTTATAAATGTTATCTTTTAAAAAAATATCCTAGAATAAATTATCAACCTGTACAATTTGGAAACACAAAATGCAAACACTGAGCATGATGAATTATACTCAATGCAAAGAGTTGCAAGCCAGGAAAAGAAAATAAAGGAAGAATTTGATGCTTGGTGGAATGCTAGTTCATGTGGAGCAGTGGGTATCGCACAAAAGGCCTGAGTTCTCTCATATTCAATTTGTTGAGAATCATCTTGTCAATCAGACACTGCTGAGTCGTAGCCATAGGCTGAAATCCCCTGCATGGTTAGGCTGTTTAGAACTCATTCACTTTTATGGGATTCAAGCAACATAACTGTTTGCTGCCCTAGGAAGGTTGCAGTGGAATCACCAATTAGATGGTCTCTAAATAGGCCAACTCAGTGTGCAGCAGCAGTGAAAATGCAAATTCCTTTCTAGGGGTTATTAAGGAAGGGGTGGAAAATAAAATGACTATTATTGTAGGGCATTTGCTCACATTGCTGATGCATTTGGAACAGTGTGCATAATTCTTGTTTCCTGAAAGACCTGGAAACAGTGTAGAGAAAGGCAACCAAAGAGACCAGGGGGTGGGAGCACTTCTCTACACAGAAAGGCTAAAACATTTAGGGATTCATTGAGTGGGTTAGAAAAAAGGATGGTTTGAGGTCTAACTGACAGGACACTGGGAGTTGCCTGAGTACAGAGACCAGAGGCATTTAGTTACTACTTCATGGGGTCCTACTGCAGTTGGGACCACAACATGAGGGTCGTGTTGGGAGCGGTAGCAAACACCCAAGAAGATAGAATTAAAATTCAACAAGACCTGAATACTCTGGAGAAGTGGGCAGCTGTGAATAGGATGCAATTCAACAAAGACAAGTGCACAGTATTACATCTGGGCCACAAAAATGGGAAGCACAAATACTGGATGGGAGATACACTTCTGGGCAGTAGTATATGTGAAAGGGATCTTGGGGTAAGAGTGGACTGTAAACTGAATATGAGTAGTCAGTGTGATGCGGTGGCAAAAAAGGCTAATTCAATCCTGGGTTGTATCAAAGGGGCCATAGCATCGAAATCGCAGGAGGTCATAGCCCCTCTCTATACTGCCTTGGTCAGGCCACACCTGGAGTATTGTGTGCAGTTCTGGAGGCCTCACTTCAAAAAGGATGTGGACAAAATCGAGAGGGTGCAGAGGAGAGCGACAAGAACGATCAGGGGTCTGAAGACTGAGCCCTACGAGGAAAGGCTGAGGGCCTTGGGAATGTTTAGTTTGGAGAAGAGGAAGTTGAGGGGGGACATGATTGCTCTCTTTAAATATTTGAAAGGCTGTCATTTGGAGGAGGGCAAAGAGCTGTTCCAGTTGGCAGCAGAGGGTAGGACGCGAAGCAATGGGCTAAAACTACATGCACAAAGGTACCGGCTGGATATTAGGAAAAACTTTTTCACCATCAGAGTAGTTCAAAAATGGAATCAGCTGCCTAGGGAGGTGGTGAGCTCCCCTTCACTGGCAGTTTTCAAGAAGAGGCTGGATGAATACTTGTCAGAGATGCTTTAGGCTGATCCTGCACTGGACAGGGGGTTGGACTAGGTGGTCTGTATGGCCCCTTCCAACTCTATGATTCTATGATTCTATGAGTCTAGGGTTGCCAGGTATCCCTCACCTCCCATCAAGAGGGTGGAGTCCCTGGCACTTACCTTGTGTGCTACATGAGGTCCTCTTTCACGCGCACCTCAGATCTGGTGTGATGACATCAGTTCTGGAAGTGACATCACCATGTCGGCACTCCACACAGGACCGATTCAGCCGTTTGGGGCCCAAATCAGGTCCAAACGAAGTGCAGGAACACTCCAATGGGTGGCACGATGATGTCATGTCCAGAAGTGATGTCGCCAAACCAGTTGGGAGTGCCCACATGGCGCGAATTCCTGAGATGCTTGCCTCCTACCACCGAACAGTGATTGGTGGACGAGGAAGCAAATCTCCAGAAGTTTGCTTGCCACTGGTGGGCACTCACAAAACTGAAGGGTGCCGTGGAAATGCTAACAACAAGGAAAATCAAAGACCTTCCACTGAGGAGGCTAACAATTACAAACTTTTAGTTCATTAAAGTGCACCGTGCCTAATTCAGTCTTCAATCACAATTTTTCATTCAACAACAGATAAAGTGCAAGGTGCCAATTCATAAATAATTAATTTCAGTAATAAATAGGTAATAAATACTCATGCAATAAACAGTGCAATGTCGACTTCCTGTTTGGGATCCATGGAGGTCTAACGCAGCTCCACTTGCGGAGCTGACCGGACTGCCGTTTTAACCGGCCGGCGGGGTGAAAATAGCCCGCGGCCGACTGCTCTCAGGCGGGGAGCAGGCAAAGAACGCTCAAGACCCTAGGGTGAGTTAGATCTCGGACGAGGGGGGGCTCTACACAACGGGTCCCCTCCCGATCCTTGAGGTCCCACCTTGTGACGGGTCGGCTATAATCTCTGCGGCAGTTTTGGGGCCAATTCGGCTGGCATAAGACCTACATACCCAAGCTTCGATTGGGGGAAGAAGCTGAGAGGAGAACTTAAAATCGAAACAGCGATTACAACCCGAGAAAAGTGAAGAGAAGGTAAAGATCATTATCTTCTGAGACGGGACAGATTGATAAAAACAGAGGAAAAAAAGTAGATTTTTAAACTGCAACAGACTAGTGAAAAGGAGGGGAAGACTCGGCAGGAATTGAATCTAAAAAGAGACTAAGTTTAAAGAAGTTATTAAAGAGATGGGACTATTGTTTTGAATACCTGTGGCTTTGGAGCTGTGAGAAAAAGACACCATCACGAGATCTGCTGTGGGAAGACGGGAGACAGGAAGTGCGTAATAACAATAGAGTGGCTGGAGAGAAGCGGCCCTTGCTGGAGGGCAGGAAGTAGGGAATCGCCATTTTTGAAAGGGGAAGGGTCGCGGCTTCAGCGGAAGAGGAAGTAGGCCATCTTGGATTACAAAATCATAGAGAAACCATAGAGAAAAGACGCCCGACATTTTGGACTCTTTAAAACTTAATTTCTATAAGAAGACCGGGACATTTAAAATAGAAAAACGTTAAATTTTACGCCACGGAGTTAAGGAAGAGAGCGGATTCGTGGGAGCGAGCTAAAGCAAGCCCCACGATGTCAAAAAAAGAGTGGCAATCGGCAATAGAAAACCTGGATAAAAACTTGGATAAAAAACTTTTAGATATGATTAAAGAACTTAAGGACACGAAATTGGAGCTGATAAAAGAGGTTAAAGAGGTTACACAGACAGTAAAATCGGAGCTGTCAGAAGTGAAAAAAGGTATGGAAACAATACGAAGTGAATTACAAGGAACGCAGCAGAGAGTTAAAACAGTAGAAGACGCGATGGAGAATTTAGTAGACACGCAACAAACAGAGATGAGATTGGTGAAGGGGAGAATGTCAGTTGCAGAAACTAAACATATGGAGAAGCAGCTACGTTTTCGTGGCTTGCCAGAAGTGGAAGGAAAGTCAGCGCAAGAACAGATGACTGAGGTGTTGGCTGAGTACCTGGGGAAGGAGGAGGAGGAAGTTGTGGCTATCCTAGATGTGGCATACCGTGTGAATTCGAGAATAGCAACCCAGAGGAAACTACCAAGAGATGTGATTGTGCAGTTTACAACACGAAATATGAAAGAGAGGATTGTGACAAAACAGTTTCAAGATCCATTGGCGATTGATGGCAAGACGATTATTATAATGAAGGAACTGCCCAGATCAGTGTTACTGGACCGGAAAAAATATAAAGTGCTAATTCAGATTTTGAAGGACATGAAAATCAGGTACAGATGGGAGTTACCGGAAGGAGTGTCCTTTGAGTTTGGAGGGGCCAAAAAACGCATCAGATCTGAGCGAGAGATGGAGCGATTTATTAAGGACAATGAAAAAGACTTACCAACAAGATCATGAGTATGGAGTGTAAAGTATTATCTTGGAATGTAAATGGACTAAACTCACCGAATAAGAGGAAAAATACTTTTCACTGGCTACTAAAACAAAAATGTGACATTGTTTGTTTGCAAGAGACCCATATCAGAAAGCAGGATGTAAAATATTTAAAATCTGGAAAACTGGGCAAAGAATTTGTAGCGGCCTCCAACAAGAAAAAAAGAGGAGTGGTGTTGTACATAAAAGAGGAGCTACAGCCAAAATTTGTTATGAGAGATGTGGAAGCTAGATTTGTAGCAGTGGAATGTATTTGGAATTTAAAGAGAGTGTTGGTAGTCGGACTTTATGCACCTAACGGTGCAAAAGAAAGCTTCTTTGAGGATTTAAGGAAGCATTTAGACGATCTTGCATATGACCAGATAATTCTTGCTGGAGACTTCAATGGAGTGACAGACTTGGAACTAGACAAAAAGACTACAACGGCACAAAAGAAAAGAGGACTATTACCAAAGCTTTTTTTTGAGTTGATTCAACAAGAGACTCTTGAAGATGTATGGAGGAGAGAATATCCTAAAAGCAGACAGTTTACTTTTTATTCTGCAAGGCATTCTACATTATCAAGAATTGATATGATCTGGGCCTCAAAAGACTTAGCATTATGGACTAAGGAGGTAGAAATAATGCCTATGGTAGGCTCAGATCACAACCCAATTATGTGGAAATTTGGAAAAAAGAGAAAAAGGAAAGCATGGAGAATAAATGAGGACTTGTTACAGGAAAGAGAGAATATGGAAATATTGAGAAGAGAGACAAAGTTTTTTATACAATACAACGTGAATAAAGAAGTACCAACCAATAAAGTTTGGGATGCTTACAAGGCGGTTGTAAGGGGCATACTAATGGACTTAAATGGTAGAGCAAGAAAGAAGAAAGAGGAGAAAAGACAAGAGATTGAGGAGAAAATAAAAGCCAAAGAAATACAGCTAAAAAAGAGACCAAGGAAAAAGAAGGTATATCAGGAAATTAAAATACTTCAAGAACAGCTAACAGCAATGAGCAATAAAGAATTGGAGTGGAATCTCAAAAGACTGAATCAAAAAGCGTTTGAGGGTGCTAATAAACCTGGGAAGTACCTGGCATGGCAATTGAAGAAGAAAAGGGAAAAGAAGATAATAAATAAAATTTGCGAAGATAACAAAACGTATTTGGAGCAGGCTACCATTAGTAGAGCCTTTTATAAATTTTACGCTAAGCTGTATAATAAAAAAGAAGTAAACAAAGAATCAATAGCGTCATATTTGGAGAAAACCAAACTTCCAGAAATCTCGGAAGCTTGGAGAAATAAGTTGAATAGTGAAGTAACTGACGAGGAAATAAGTAAGGCAATACAATCTGCAAATCTAGGAAAGGCGCCAGGGCCAGATGGACTTACGGCTAAATTCTATAAGACAATGGCTAATGAACTGGCACCATTCCTAAAAGAGGTGATGAATGGGGTTTTAAGGGATCAAAGGATTCCAGAAACTTGGAGTGAAGCGAATATATCATTGATCCCAAAAGAGGGCCAAGACCTGACTAATGTGAAAAATTATAGACCTATATCGCTACTCAACAATGACTATAAAATTTTTGCGAAGATATTGGCGGAGAGATTGAAGGGGTGGCTCTCGGAAGTCATAGAGGAGGAACAAGCAGGCTTTTTGCCAGACAGACAAATAAGAGACAACTTAAGGACAGTGATCAATGCTATTGAATATTATGACAAGCGTTGTGACAAAGAGGTTGGTTTCTTCTTTGTAGACGCTGAAAAAGCGTTTGACAATTTAAACTGGGACTTTATGTTTGCCACTATGGAAAAGCTACAATTGGGAGAAAGATTCATCAGAGCAATTAAGGAAATTTATAGAGACCAGACTGCAGCAATCGTGGTGAATGATGAATTGACCAAGAAATTGACGATAAGTAAAGGAACAAGACAAGGTTGCCCGTTATCTCCATTGTTGTTCATTTTAGTATTGGAGATTCTGATGATACAAATACGTCAAGATGATGAAATTCGTGGAATAAAAATAAAGGACTATTCATACAAGGTCAGAGCATTTGCGGATGACATAATGTTAATTGTAGAGGACCCATTGGAGAACATGCCAAGAGTGATAGATAAGATCAAGGAGTTTGGAGACTTGGCAGGTTTCTTCATTAACAAAAAGAAGTCAAAGATATTATGCAAAAATATGACTAAGCAGAAACAACAATTGTTAATGGAAACAACGGATTGTGAAGTAACAAGTAAAGTGAAATATTTGGGAGTCGAATTAACTGCAAAGAACATAGATCTATTCAAAAACAATTATGAAAAACTATGGACTCAGATAGAGAGAGACTTGATTAAATGGAATAGATTGAATTTGTCATGGTTGGGCAGGATTGCAGCAGTTAAGATGAATGTGTTACCAAGAGTAATGTTTTTGCTACAGACAATACCAATCATCAGAGACTCCAAACAATTTGAAAAATGGCAGAGGAAAATATCAGATTTTGTTTGGGCAGGCAAGAAGCCTCGAGTGAAAGTGAAAGTTTTACAAGATGCAAAGGAAAGAGGCGGAATGCAACTGCCCAATCTGAGACTTTATCATGATGCAATCTGCCTAGTTTGGTTGAAAGAATGGATGACATTAAAGAACAAGAAACTATTAGCCCTAGAGGGATATAAAAAAATATTTGGATGGCACGCATATTTATGGCATGACAAAGTAAAGGTCAACTCGATGTTCCTGCATCACTTTGTTCGGAGAAGTCTATACATAATCTGGAAGAAGTACAGAATTTATCTACAAGAAGGAACCCCTTTGTGGGTGGTTCCATATGAGGTGATAGACCCGAGAGCTGTTGATAATGAACAACAATGTTTAACGTATAAAGAAATAACTAAAACTGAAGCATCCAAACTTAGAATAAAGACACAAGAGGAACTATCACCTAACTACGATTGGTTCCAGTATAGACAGATCAGAGACTTATATAATTCGGACTCTGTAAAGGGAGGTATACGAATAGAGAATTCGGAACTAGAGCAGACCCTTCTTAAAGAAGATAAGAAAAGAATATCCAAGGTATACCAAGTACTGTTGAAGTGGTATACCGAGGATGAGATAGTTAAAACACAAATGGTGAAATGGGCTATAAACTTTAATAAAGAAATAACAATGGAGGCATGGGAATACTTGTGGAAAACTACAATGAAGACAACGACATGTATTAATATCAAAGAGAACATTTACAAAATGATCTATCGTTGGTACATGACACCAAAGAAGATTGCGCTAGGGAATTTGAATACTTCTAATAAATGCTGGAAATGTAAGAAGCATGAGGGCTCCCTCTATCATATGTGGTGGTCGTGTGAGGTAGCCAGGCAGTACTGGGGGGAAATAATAAGAGAAATGAGTGAAATTTTACAATTTCAAATTAATAAGAACCCAGAACTCCTGCTACTGAACTTGGGAATGGAGGGAATTCCAGCCCAACACAGGACGTTGATATTTTATATGACAGCAGCAGCTAGACTTTTGTATGCGCAAAAATGGAAAGTACAAGAAGTGCCAACTATTGAAGATTGGACTTACAAATTGCTGTATATGGCTGAAATGGACAAGATGACAAGAAAACTGAGAGATCTGGACTCAGGGCAGTTCAACACAGACTGGGAGAAGCTGAAACAATACCTGGAGAAGAAATGGGAGGTGGGAGGAAAACTGTGGCAGTTTGAGAACTACTGAAGTATTGAAGTAGAGGGGGGAGACTTTACCGGGGGGAGAAGAGATAAATGTGAATTAATAAGCAGTCAGATTAATAGATTGACATATATATAGATATATATAGGTTAACAAACAGAACATAGAGAAAATAATTAATTATAAGGACTAAATATAAGGAGCGATTAACTAACAATATTTTCTTTTTTTCTGATAAGTTTTGTACCAAACTGAATGTCTGAAGATATAGATGGGTCAAATTGATTGACTACGTGAGGAGAGATATATAGAACTATTATAAAAAGATAGAATGAGTAATATATATAGAGAATAAGTCAAATTGTTTGATATAAACGAATGTATGATCTATATGGTTTATGATATATAGAAATATCTGAAATTGAAAAATTGGGATAAATTGTTTATCTAAGATGGAAACAAAGACTTACAGTTTGGGCATATAATGTTAAAAATAGTTAAGGATGTACTGCTTAGAATAATGGAGAATATATATTTGTTTTAGATAGAGGAAGCTAATAAAAGTAAAGGAAAGGGGACAAAGGGTTGGAAAGCTGTTGGAAGTCAACAAAAAGGGGGGGGAAAGGGAGGGGGTTAGAGATGAAAAAATTGGGGAAAATTGAATGTAAATGTGGAAATAATGGATTCTAACCCAATAAAAATTTTTTCAAAAAAAAAAAAAAACAGTGCAATGTCAATGACCTAATTCAATACACATCAAAAGTTCACATCCAATTCATAAATATTTTACACAGTTGTAAACAATATGGGGATAAAGGGAAAAAATATCACTGTCCCTGTGCTCATGTATCCTCAACTGGAAGCGCTTGCAAAATTCACGGGTGGCTCCATATGTCCAGGTAAGTATATAATGGTAAGTCCTTATAATATATTGTCTAGTAACTGGCTTTACCTCTCTGTTATTCCAGGTGCAAAACCTGCATTCCGTGGGTGGTGAAGGATTAATAGGTTCTCCCAAAAGGAGCCTTCTGAAGCTGCTTGCCAAGTCCACAAGTGTACTTCGCCGTTCAAAATCTGCTCAACAGGCTGCTAGCTACACTCCTATTTTGAGAAGATCTTTTCAAAAGCGTGATAATGCAGTGATAAATTTCAATTCTACAATCATCCTTTCTACATACAGTATCTTTCTAAGTGACTTTCCCAAAAGCACAGTTCTGGCAGGAGGCTAGGGCTGCCAACTCTGGCTTTGGGCACTGCCTCAGGAGGGGCAGTTTGGGGAGGGGTGGAACTCAGTGGGGATGTAATACCATCGAGTCTGCCCTCTGAACAGGGTTACGGTTCTCCCGGTTGGGCTGGGAGAGTAAGGGAACCTGGCAATCCTGCCTCTGAAGCTGCCTACAGGGGAACTGACCTGTGTAGTCTGGAGATAAGTTGTAGTTCCAGAAGAGTTCCAAGCCCCACATGGAGGCTGGCGATCCTTCGAGAGGGCTGGGGGCAAGGATAAGGGATCATGGCTGTTTCCACACATCTTACCTGCCTGCGGAACATTGCACAAAAGACCCGGAAGACAGCACCTTCTCGCATGAAATCGTGCCAGGAAGATGCTGTTATCCAGGAGTTTTGCGTGCAATCACACAAAACTCCCAGATAACAGCATCTTCCTAGTGTGAATTCACGCAAGAAGACGCTGTCTTCCGGGTCTTTCGCACGATGTTCCGCAGGCAGGTAAGATGCATGGAAACTGCCCATGTGTCATTACCTCACTACATCACTTTCAGGAACAACCAGGAAATGACAACAGGTAGCTCTAAGAGTTTCCAACAAATCCCAGAGCTACCCCTTTTCACTTCCATGTTGTGCTTGGAAATGACATAGCAACATTGGTGATGTTGCTGGCACTATGGTGGGAGGCCTGGGTACCAATGAATCCAAGACTAGCTTCAGAGAGAAGTTTCAGGTGAGGACAAAGGTGTAAAAAGAAAGGATTATATCCATCCTCCCCTAACTGAACCAAGGCCCCTGACTAACTGCTATTTGCGAATTAAAAAGTGGAAAGATTCAGCCATGGCTCTCACAATGTCTCTCATGTAGCTAGTTCCTACAATGTGTGAGTGATGTGAAGCAGAAGGCACAGAAAGGATTTCTTTAACCTTCTCTCATAATATTTGGGCTTTTCCACTAAAGCGAATTGGTAGTATATTTCTTCACACAATACATTGTTAGTTTACACAATTTGCTGCCACAGGGTGGGATAATGGCCACTGGACTTAGATGGTTTAAAATGGATTAGGAAATGAATCGAGGCCATTAGCCATAATAGCTAAATAGAAATTCTGGGTCCAGAGGCAGTAGGCTACAACTGAGCTGCTGGGGTATAGAGGGACAGGACTCAAAAAGCTTTCTGATGGAGGGTGATCTGTTTAAGGAAAATCAAACAGGAGTCTAGTGGTACCTTAAAGACTAAACAAATTCAGTTCATGCGACTTTTCATGAGTCACTTCATTAGATGTATGTGGTGTTTATATCCTCTGGAGCCAGTTTGATATAGTCCTTAAAGACAGGCAGGACTCTAATCTGGAGAACCGGATTTGATTCCCACTCCTCCACTTGAAGGCAGCTGGGGGACCTTGGGTCAGTCACAGCTCTCTCAGAGCTCTCTCAGCCCTACCCTCCTTACAGGGTGATTGTCGTGATGATAATAATAACACACTTTGTAAGCCACTCTGAGTGGGCGTTAAGTTGTCCTGAAGGGCAGTATACAAATCAAATGTTATGTTATTATTTTTACTCATATCACCTATGGGTGCTCACCTCATTCTTTTAATGAAGTGAGCTCTAACTCATGAAAGCTTAGGTTGGAATAAAAATTTTTAGTCTTAAAGTTCCATTGGACTCATGTTTGATTTTATGGCTGCATAGCAGCTTAAAAATGAACAAAACAGGATGCATAACCCTTTGGGAGGAGGTACCAGAGTTCACTTCTTCTGTCTTGGCTACCATCAACTTAAGGTTGGGGGCAGGGTTTGGATGCAGGGCACTGAGTGAAAAGACAGAGATAGTATAGAGACAGCACACACTGTTTCTGAAAATGCTTAGAAGCCATACCACTGGAAAAACAATGGGAGCACACAAGGAAAAGGGCCATGATATCATCGGCAAAAATAAATTATCGACAAGTGTGATCTGCCCTCTCAACATAATGAGATACAAACATAAGACAAACACTGCAGGATCAAGTTAGTGGTTCATCTAGTCCAGCGTCTGTTTCACACAGTGGTCAACCTAACCAGTTACCATGAACAAAACATGGAGGTTCAAACAGAAGAGGCAAGAGCATTCCATTTATTAGCAAGAAGATACAGGGAACAACTGGTTTCAGAACAAGGGTACTCATGCAGTGGACAATTCTAACCAATGATCAGAATCCAGCAGAGACTCTGCCCCATAAGACTAAACCAACTCACACAAATATCATAACAGGGAAGCGAGCAGACTATTCCATTGTAACGTATACAATAAAGACTCCACAAAGACGGAAATGGTTGGACCACAAAGTCCAGTACTTCTCCAGAACTATATCTTAAGTTATGAACACTGCCATCCTCAGCGGAGTTACACCTAGAGATGGGCATGAACAGCAATACGAACAAAAGAAAGCCATGAACAGCCCAATCTGCTGTTCGTGAACAAGCTGTTGGTGTTGAGGCCCCATTACAAATGAACAGGTGGCAGTTGCAAGCCTTGTTCATTGCTGTTTGTTGCTGTTTGTCAAGCGAGACGGTCTAGCACCTGCAATCAATTCCTTTGGCAACTTAGGCAGGGATTGTCTGAACTCTGTCTGAACTCCTGCTTTTGCCATGAAAACCCCAATCTAAGCCCAATTCAGTTTGATAGGCAGGTCTTCCTTTCAAGTGTAGAGCTCCAAATTTGTTACAATAAGGGAGCAAAGACTAGGGGGGAGGGGGGCTCCCAGCTCTGACTTTGCAGACAGTGGAGAGACAGTTGCTGTTGGCATTTTGATAGAGAGAGTGCATTGGAGCTTGAATTTTCTTTGTGTGGGGTGGGATAGGGATCTACCCCTTCATGTTCCAGGGCTGCTGCCAGGCTCTGGGCCAATATATTATTTATTATTGGTACCTTTCCTGCTGCCTGCTCAGGTCAGGTTTCTGGGAGTGCTGCGGTAGGGATCTTGACTTGGATGATGTCTGGAGGAGAGCCTGCTGGCCCCCACAAACAGCCAACCATGAACATGTTCGTGGTTGTTCATGAGTCCCTGTTCGTGGATGGCAATGAACAACGAACATCATGTTCGTGTTTTTTTCTGTTTGTGCCCATCTCTAGTTACAGCCTTCAAATTGATTTCAGTGGAATAAGAAGGGTGTACTTATGCCCAGGGTGGTGATACTGCCAACCGAATTTTGATCTCTTCTTGTCCTTCCTAAAGTATTACATATTGTTTCAGCATCATTCCCCCTTGATGAGTTCTCTAGGTAAATAATTTAATTGCCTCATTGACCTTCATGTCAGCACAGGCATTTTTTTTCAAATGCAAGATGTAACTTTATATCTTATTCAGATCTCTTTTACAGTCTCCTCCTTGTTTTTTATTTAATACACCATTGTTAAAATTTTGATTGATCGCTGCTCTGGCTTACTACTGCTCATCTCTTATATATGAAAGCATAGGTGTAAACTATGGGGGGGCTGAGGGGCTCGAGCCCCACCTGGATTTGGCCAGGGGGGATGAGCCCCCCCGGGCAGCCAGTGAACTACATGGGGGCTAAGGGGTTCAAGCCCCCTCAGATCTCATATGAGCCAATGTGAGCCAATGAAGCACAGGATTGTCCACCCTTCCTGTTATATCATAGTATAATTTCTATGATTCTTTGGGGCTTTGTTCCAGTTTTTTGCTTGCACGCATTAGTGTGTTTATTAAGAATTTGTCATTTTTAAAGGTATTGTGGTTTGTATAAACAATTTACAAATAAATGTTATAGAAGAATTAAGAGAGACTGATAGAAGATATTTGATTTTGAAAATCAGGCTCCTGGAAGGCAAGATTTACACACTAGCAATAATATATGCACCGAACAATGCAAGAGAAAGTTTTTATGAAAATGTTTTCCAATCCATTTTCAATTTTCAAGAAGATAATGATCTTCGGAGACATGAATGGGGTAATGGATCTAAGAAAAAGATAGGTGTGTGGGGGGAAACAAAGGCAAATTTCCCCGAAATGTGCTCTCTCCCCTCCTATCAAGAAACTATTTTTGAAGTAATATCTTAAATAGTATATGATGGCTTCAGTGGGTAAAATGTCTAAAAGATTTTTGATCCTACAAAGGGAACATAAAGCTTACAAACTATCAACCAAGCTTGTGTCTCTTTTACATTGTGGGCGACTGAAGCGGTTTACATAAATAAAAGAAAGGACCAGAGAGCCTGTGAGATTTTGACAGCCATAAATCCAGAGAGCATTTACCTCAGAAGTCTCTCCCCTCTCTTCACTTCCCCCCATCTTCTCCAAAATGTGTTTGATTATATGGAAATGTTACAATTGGAAGATGCTTGTAGGATCAAAAATCTGAATATTGGAGACTATACTTTCTTTTCTGACAGACACTAAACACATTCAAGGATTGATATCTGCTGGATATAAAAACATGAGCTATTTATATTGTTTGTTATATTATGTTTACTCTTTTTCTTTTGACATCATTATAATTGTGCTGTTGTTTTTATTTTCTTTTTTCTGTTCTGCTTATATTTATAAAAATAAATTTTATATAAAAAAGAATTTATACACTGCCTTAAAATACCTTTGACTCTGACACACTAATTAGCTTAGTCCTTAACCCTGGCTGGCTCCAGCCATTTTCAATATAGCAACAGTCAGATTGTAAGACCTCTGTTGGATATAAGTGCAATATAAGTGCATGGCTACAATTTACATTCAGGGAATGTTAGAAGATTCCACGTCTAATGCTGTACCATTCCTCAGGTTTCAGAGGGGGAGAAACCAGAGAGTTAGAAAGATAGACAGGTCAGAGCATCTGTTTACTGTTTATTCCTTTACTGCCCTTTGATGTGTAGATTACTACTCAGGAGTAGAGATGGGCAGGAACTGAAATACAACCCAAAAAAACCCACGAACCAAGCTGGTTCGGGGTTCACAAACCAGCGTTCATGGAAGCTCCTTTCCTCAGAACTTCCATGAACTGTATGCTGGTTCATTGGGTCGTATTTACAGGGGCAGTTTAAACGGCCATTTCCCCAGTTAAATGGACAGTTAAACTGCCCCTTTAAGGGCCCTGCTGCAGCAGGTTCCCCCTCCCCCACCTGCCAGCTGATAGTTTAAAGGGACCTGCCTGGGAGAGCCATTTAAACTGCCCAAACCCCGGCGGCCTTCCTGCCCTTCAAGAGGCTGAAAATGGCCTTCCTGCCCTTCAAATGGCTGCTACGGAAGCCATTTGAGGGGCAGGGAAGCTGAAAACAGCCTCCCTGCCCCTCAAATGGCTGCCACGGCATTTGAGGGCCATTTGAGGGGCAGGAAGGCCGTTTTCAGCCTCCTCCATCGCCCTGCAGATCCCCAGAGAGGTGGAAGAGGCCAAAAACAGCCTTCCTGCCCCTCCTGGGAGGAGAGGAAGGATGCTGCACTGCAGGATAAGGTAAGTGGGCTGGGCTGGGCTGGGACTGGGGGGGTAGGGGGGGTTGGGCAGTTTAAAGGGCAGGTCCCTTTAAACTATCAGCTGGCAGGCTGCTGAGGGGGGATCCCCCCTGCCAGCTGATATTTAAAGGGACCTGCTGCTTGCAAGGCAGGAAAGGGCCCTTTAAACTGTTAAATGCCCCTTTCCCTGCCGCTGTTAAGGCCAGAAAGGGGCATTTAAACCCCACGAACCACGAACTGGTTCGTAACTGGTCCAGTTCCGTGGTTCGTGAAACTCATGAATCACGAACTTGCTGGTTCGTTGGTTTTTTTTGTTCCATGTCCATGTCTACTCATGAGGACTTCCTCCTCAGAACAGATCTGTAGGTAGGAAGCTCTCTTCACTTTCCTTTCAAAGTATGGAGTTTCTATAATTAAGAACTCTGATTTCTTTTTTAAAACTAAAATTTTTCTAAAACTGCTTCCCTTTTAAAACTTATACACTCACATCAGTCAGTACGCTCCAGCCACCCATCATAACATTTTCTCTGCAGTCAATGCTACTCTGTTAAGGACCAGTTTCTATTCCTTTTAACAGGGGGAAAAGTGAGCATCTATTTTACTTTCCAGTAACCTTATCATTACATTGTATTTTGGAAATGGAACACTGGGAAAGGGTAGGCCTTATGTTTCCTTGTTGAAATAGCTTTGTTTGCTTGTTTGTGGCTTTTTTTTTTTTGCTGGGTGTGGGAGAACAGTTTTTTTTCATGGGAATGTATGGGGGGAGCTGCTTCAGCCACTCCTAAACTCCTCTTTCAATTTCCATTCCATGTTTAAATGGAGAGGTGGTATCTATTGCAAAAAAGGACAATTCCTAAAAATGAGTGCTGTCTCTCTGAAGCAATGAGAAGCCCTATCTGCATGAACAAGATTGGAAGAGGGGGCGTGCAGATCAGAGGCCTTTTGCCCTGTGTCCAGGCTGTGATTTGGTTAATAATGTTTTTTAAGGTGGAGTTTAAGCAGTGTGCTAAGAAAGCAAGGTATATAAAATCCTAGGTAGTATAACTGCGAGTTTTCTTTGGGGTCATGACTAGCACTGTTCTGAATTGCCTCAAAATGTGCTTGTACTCACTTACAAGATATGAGTTTGAAGTGAGAAGATGGGAGTTTGCTACTATTTTGCACTCTGTACACTGCTCAGAAATCAAACGCACGACAACTGTTTTGTATTCTGCCCTGGTTCAAACTTCAACCATGCATTTACCAAACGAAGGCATCTGCAATGCCATAATTTAGTCAATTTCAGTACTAAGTTACCTTTATGAATAAGGCAGAATCAAGACTCCTGTAAATGAACGTCCAGGAAAACTTTAAAAATGTTCCCTTTCAGGCTTTTCTGTGTTGTCTTTCGTACTGTCAAATTTATTACCATTAGTTTGTCCTATACACATGGTATGTATAATTATAGATCATAAAGTGACTATCCTAAAAGTGAATTTCAAAAATAGGACACAGCAAGAGATCGCTGAGATAGCACTGTAACCACTGTCCAACTCCCACATTTTCCTAGGTTTGGCCCAGCTCAGGGGCATTGTTAGGGGGGTCCCCATGGGTGCCTGGGTCTCCCTAAATTTGTGCGGAGCCCCTCCCTAAATCTCCCATGGTCCCGCCTCCATAGATGGTGGCAATGGAAGCCTGTGATGTCATTGGCTCCTCCCTGTGATGTCACTGGCATAGCAATACCTCTGGCCCGGCCCCAGCCCCCCCCCCCCGGGAAATTGGAAAGTTTACGCTCCTGTATGAAAGCTAAAAACACAAGGCATATATCTATGCTATACTACACTATAAATCTTTATTGTTTATAGACTAGTTTAATTGTAACAGTTCCTAGAAAGAAAGGAAGGTCTTTTATAATGGCTTTAAGCAGGGCTTTTTTTCTGGGAAAAGAGGTGGTGGAACTCAGTGGTGGAACTCAAGACCACACAAGCTGTCACTTTGGGTCAGCTGGAACAAGGGGGGAGTTTTTAAACGTTTAAATTGCCCTTGGTGAAAATGGTCACATGGCCGGTGGCCCCGCCCCCTGATCCCCAGACAGAGGAGAGTTTAGAGTTTAGCAATCTAAACTCCCCTCTGTCTGAAGATCAGAGGGCAGGGCCACCGGCCATGTGACCATTTTCAAGAGCTGCCAGAACTCCATTCCACTCCATTCCCGCTGAAAAAAAGCCCTGGTTTAAGACTTCTACAAAGAATCAAGGTCTCCTAGAACTCTCTTACAAAGCATCATGGGTCTTGTAGTTTGGCAAAGGTTCTAATACTTTGCCAAGAAACATGGAACTCATAGAGTTCTCCTTCAAAGAGTCATGGGTCTTGTAGTTGTGTGAAGGTTTTAAGACTTCTCTGTTAGAGATCCTTAGTCCCCTATTAAACCTGTAGGTATTGCATCAGTACCATTTGTGGAGCAAAGGTAACTAAGAAATCAGAAGACTTTTTCAATACAGTATTTAGTAGGATTATACTACTAAAGGCATAAAGGTAAGGTTGCTAGCTCTAAGTTGGGAAATTACTAGAGATTTGGGGGGATGGATCCTGGAGAGAGCGGAGTTTGGGGAGGGGAGAGACCTCAACAGGATATAATGCCGTAGAAACCACCGTACAGAGTCCACCCATTTTCTCCATGGGAAACTGAGCTGTATTTCCTGGAGATTAGTTGTAATTCCAAGAGATCTCCAGCCACCACCTGGAGGCAAGTCTCTCTCCCTTTTCACCACTGTGCAAACCTTTTAGAGTTTGGTTTCTTGCACCCAATCTTTTCTGGCATTATCAAAACCTTCTTCAAAGTATATTATTTTATTCCACCTATGCACATATTTCCTATTTCATAATTTTATCAATGACTGACCTTGGGCCAATCACTCCCTTTCAGCCTAACCTACTCCCCAAGGTCATTGTAACAATAAAATCTTGAGCTCCTTGGATGAAGTGAGTGAAAATGAAATAAGACATACATTATGATCAAGGCACGACGACTCTTGATTTACAGCAAGCTGTAAATAAAAGACTACAATACTAAATAGAATTATACCCTTTCTAAGTCCATTGAAGTTCAGGAATTTAGGAGGATGTAACTCTACAGGAATATCAGAAACACAAGAGATGCATATATAAGAGTAGGGGTCCTAATTTGGTAGGATTGGAGATGGGCACTTTGGGGTTTTGAATAAAACACCTGTTGACTACAAAGCCATCGTGCATGCTGGCTATTAAGATTTGAGGCATAGCTTTTTCTAGAACATGCTGTCTTCCCTATGAGCCTGGCTGGACTGGAGTAAGACAAACAAATGATAGTCCCTGATTGCTGTGCAGTTCCAATTTTTCTTTCTAAAAAATTCTGCCTGGTCTCAGAAATTTCAGTGGATGGTGGAGATGCTACACAGACCATCAGTGGTTAAAGGAAATCCTTTCCCTAGTTCCCCTGAACATGCTCGTGGCTTACCAGGTCTGTAGCTGGGGCTATAACGGACAAAGTTCAGTAGACTGCTAGATTAATTTTGTGCAACAGGAAGCTTTCTGTCTTTGTGGGGTGGGACTTCCTCTTTCAAGGAGATGCCTAAATGCCATAACTCCTGGATTTGCTCCACTTTACTACCACATCATGATGTGGACTATAGTACTGAGTAGTCCTGAGCTACTAATGGGTAGCTTTTGCATCATTTAATATGCCGTGTCTAATTGCTTATGCTTTGTTTCAGCATAGTTTCAGCTGGGTATTTGTATTTCTGTTTGCATTCAAATGTCTGCAATCTATACCCTATTGCATTTTTATTCAATGTCCAAGCCATTGATCGTATTCTGTGTAATCCACCTTGAGTGTCAGTGAGAAAAGCAGAACTAACGAACGAACGAATGAATGAATGAAGACATACAGGATTTCCCACCAACTCCATGATGGGTAAGAGATTCTCATTTCAGATTTCCAGTCTTGCTTGTGCTTTTCCCAAACTGGTTACTTATTTACTTATAGAGGCTTTTTGATATTTAGTATTTTAAAAAATTAAAATCTGCCTCCCAAAGGGTGGGAAAAAACCCAATCTCTAGTACTATAGAAGGAAGTATTCTGCAAGATTAAACAGACTGCTTTACCAAAGCCCTACGCTCACTCACGAACATCTGAGACACTTAATTACCATTCACAATGAGCAGCTGTCTATATTCTAAGACAGGATCTGAAGAATTTGGCTGTCATTCTGTCAGTTATATCACGGGATTAAGAGGGTTTTTTACTGATTTTCTATTTCTTCCCTCAAGGGCTGATATGCTTTTCAGGAGTAGTTAATAGAACTCAGAGTCTATCAACCCATACATCTTAGATCAATGTAGGTAACAATGGAGAATGTAGGGTTCTGCATCCATACTTGGCAGATTCTGATAAGCAAGAGGTCAAGGCCCCCTGCCCAAAACTGCTCACAGAAGTATCCAGAAACAGCAAACAAGAATCTAAGTGGGAAAAGCTGCAGCTACCAGGGTAGACTGGACAGCCATCTTGCTCCTGTTAAACAGGCTAGCATTGGTCCGTACTTGCATGGCATTGGGCATGGACATTATGCTGCTTCTTAGTGGAAACTGTTGAAGGGGTAATGGCATGTGAGCAGTTTTAATCATAATTAATGTAAATGCTAAGAGAGGTTGTGTTTAGTCCATCTCAACCCTAGAGGGAGCTGTAGAGTATTTTGGCCACTGTTTGATGCTTGTTGAATGCATCTCTTGTTTCCCCGCCTGCTTCTTGTTGTGCTTGCTATCTCCCAGTAAGCAAATTCTTTTAATGAAATGGTGTCTCTGATGCCCTTACAGAGTTAGTTTCATAGTTAATGCTGTTTCCAAATCCCTGTTGTTGCAGGAAATTTTATAAAATGCAGCTCTGTATGCATGGGACTAGATGATTTCTGCTAACAGAAACAAAGTAGAATGTAAATGTAGTAAATACATTCATAAATAAATTACTCTTCTTATGTAGAATATACTTTGGTATAATGAATGCAATGCAGTGTTGTTTTTATTGTATGCATGCAAGTTGCTTTACTCATTTTTTCTTTTTTTCCTCTATGGAAGTAGCCATCAGTAATCAGCAATTTCTGCTGGGGATGCTTGAACCCGTCTGTTCGGCTCAGGTCATGAACGGACAGCCAGTTTGTCATTGATTAGTTGACTTCACAGATTTGAACTTGAATACTTTTCACGTATTCCAACTTATGGTACAATGCAATTAGCACTCACACATTTGCTCGCAGTCTAATCAGAGTCTTACTTACCCCTGGCCCTCCAGACTGTTTGCCACTACATGTTTCTTGATAGCCAACTGTATAAATAAGGGGTGAGCAAACCAGTCAGCCAGCAATTATAAAGCCTGTTAAGTTTTTAAAAGTCTTCCCAGCTGGTGTGCATGTTATCAACATTATACTATGCATGTGCCATTTTCTATAGTATTATAAAAGTCATAGTCCCCTCCTCCCCTTGTGCCATTTAATTAACTGACCCAACCATCCATGACCCTGGATGGAGAATCATCTCCCCTACACAAAACCCCTGCATGGCAATGGCAAGGAAATGGAATTCCACCACTGCAGGCACTGTGTAGCTGAAAAGTTATTCAAGACACAAGACAAAAAGGCCAGTTTGGTGTAGTGGTTAAAAGTGGCAGAACTCTAATCTGGAGAACTGGGTTTGATTCCCCCCTCCTCCGGTTGAAATTAGAGATGGGTGATTTTGCCTTTGTTCTGCCCCTTCACTTCTTGTTAAGTAAACGTGAACTTTGGGATGTGTAAGGATGCTTAGGAGAACAAGTCCTATGTGAGCCGATTCTGATTGTTAACAAGACAAGATTTAAAGAACCATAGTGAGCTATAATGCATTACAAAAAACCCTCCTTATATGAACAAAGCTTTATATCATCTTGTGTCTCAGATCGGCTACGTTAGAAGTGCTGTTTCCAATATCACACAATGTGTCTTGGGCATAGCAGAGAGAGTCTCAGCAATATTTAAAGCACTACTTTTGAAGCTATCGCCAACCGAAAAAAAGAATTACGTTTTTAAAAGGGTTTATGAAAGGAAGGCAGGTCTTCAAGTACCATGGCCCCAAGCTGCCGAAGGCCTTCAAGTTAAGAAACAACACTTTGTTTCTTGCCTGAAGTCATTTTAAAAACATTTATTCCTTTTCCAAAATTTCATAGTAATTACAGCTGTGTTATCATTGCAGTCACACTATTTCTCTCACATGTACTCCTTTTTTAAAAAAGCAATGGGTTTTGTGTCTCTTCAGTATGCATTGCAAGCTCACAATCAAGAATTGCCAGTCCTGGGCTAACAACTAGAGATGGGCACGAACAGCAATGCAAACTAAAAAAACCCACGAACAGCCCAATCTGCTGTACGCGAACAAGCTGTTTGTGAGGCCCCATTCTAAATGAGCAGGTGGTCATTGCAAGCCTTGTTCATTGCTGTTCATTGCTGTTCGTCAAGCCAGACAGTTTGGCACCTGCAGTCAATTCCCTTGGCAACTCAGGCAGGGATTGTCTGAACTCTATCTGAACTCCTGCTGTTGTCCTGGAAACCCCAATCTAAGCTCAATTTAGCTTGATAGGCAGGTCTTCCTTCCAAGTGTGGACTGAAGCTCCAAATTTGTTACAAGAGGAAAAGACCAGGGGGGAGGGGGGCTCCCAGCTCTGGCTTTCAGGGAGAGACAGCTGCTGTTAGAGAGACAGGGTGAGTGCGCTGGAGCTTGAATTTTCTTTGTGTGTGGTGGGATAGGGATCTACCTCTTCAGGTGTCATGGCTGCTGCCAGGCTCTGGGGCCAAGCTATTATTTATTATTGGTACCTTTCCTGCTGCCTGCTCAGGTAGGGTTTCTGGGAGTGGTGCAGTAGGGATCTACCCCTTCAAGTTCTAGGGCTGCTGCCAGGCTCTGGGGCCAAGCTATTATTTATTATTGGTATATTTCCTGCTGCCTGCTTAGGTAGGGTTTCTGGGAGTGGTGCGGTAGGGATCTTGATGGCTGGAGGAGAGCCTGCTGGCCCCCACGAACAACAAACATGTTTGTGAACAGGATCATGTTCATCAATGTTCATTTTTCATTGTTCATGGATGGCAACAAACAATGAACACCATATTCAGGGGTTTTTTTCTGTTCATGCCCATGTCTACTAACAACCCCTGGGAACTTCACTAGGGGCTGGAGATTCATGAATGGAGCACTGCATCATGATAAGACATCACTTCCAGTCAGAAGTAATATTACACACCCTACGATGCCCTAGTAGGCTTGCCGGTCCCCACCCCCACCCTGCAACCCTGCTACCTTTCACTAGGCTGGTGGTAGGGAAAAGGTGCAGGAATGGGGCAGTTGGGATGAAGCATGCTCTCACGCTGAGCCAAGAATGATGTCATTTCTGGCATGATGCACAAGCAACAGGTTGCACTAGGGAGCGATTGAGTAGTGAGGTGAGTTCAACCATGGTGAGATCCCCCCTCCCAACCCCTCTCCCCTGCTTTCACTCCCAGGGAACCTGTCAACCCTATGACCTAGCACTTTCCGAACTTTTTATGGTTTTTACCATAGATATTTGGAGAATTTCTAGAGCATTGCAGAATGCCGTGACATCACCTCTGGGTACGTGACTGGAGAGTGGACTCTATGGCATTATACCCAGCAGCAGTCCCTTATCTCCCCATTTGGCCTTCTCCACAGGCTCCACCCCTGAATCTCCAGGAATTTCCCAACCTGGAGTTGGTAACCCTTGGAGGAGGCTTGTGCAACCTGTGTTTCCAAAACACTCTGTGGGGGAGAAGGCATGTCCTGTTCCCCAATTCCAATGCAGACATTAAAGAGAAGACAAAATCCTATTCAGTAGCTTCTCCCTTGGAAGTCCTCCTGAAGCTTATTTCCACACCTAATGCGTTCTTCCACATGTCCTCCAATCTTTACACATCTCCCTTCATGTTGTTTTTTTGCATGCTTGTTCCATCACAGGTGAATTAGCAGTTCAAAGTATGGAACTCTGGTGTCTGCTAAAAGTTGGCAATTCCGTTGGAGATAGTGAGCTAGAGAATTTAGCATGATTTTTACTTTTAAAAAAATTTATTTCAACTTTTATTCTGCCCTCCCCGCACAAGGCTCGGGACGGATTACATTTACAAAACAGTCATAATAAAACTTTCACCTTAAAACAGATTAAAATTAAAACTAGCCAGAACAGAACAGTAAAATGTCGTTTGAAAAAATACAGATAGCAGCAACCAGCTCATTGGAGGCGGTCAGTTTGCCACTGAAGCCTGCCATTTAAAAACTAGAAGGTGGATGCTTCTAATGGGAAAGATTCAATCTTCCTTCTTCTCCTCCATTAGGCTGGTGGAGGCCTAGTCTAGCTGCGACCATACGCCATATGATGTACTGAATGAGCAGGAAATGCACACACACAAGAGGCAGTGATGGAATAAGTCTACAAGCCACAACAGAAATAAATGCAGCACTGTATAAAATATGCACTGGAATAGATGGCTGTCGTGGCTGGGGGAGGGGAGCAGTCTTGCTCCTGTTTTTAAAATGGGCCTGTAAGGAATTACTTCTTTGCTGGCAAGAGGGTGTGCTGTGACATTAAATAGAAGAATGCCAGAGCCCCATTTTTGCCTCAGGACCATTCCTGTCACTTAATCACCTCATTGTCATAAGTGGCTGGCTGCATCCTTGAGGGGCTTTGCTCTTGATGAATGTCAAGAGTTCTGTCAAGAAGAACACGGCTGGAGTCAAAGGGGCTGCTTCCCTGTAGACGAAGGCTGAGCCAAAACGTCTCACGATTTTTCATGGACATTTTTCTGGCTTCATTGAAAAAAATGCCCTTCATCCCTTGTATTTTATTACTCCTTGAGGAAAAGCTCCCAAGTTCATTGACACAGAATTTACATTGCTCTGACTTGTTCTCAATTGACTTCACTTGCCCTCGGTGATGTCATCCTATTTCCAGATCTGATTGGTTCCAATGCATTGCAACATCTTGTTTACTTGTCTAGTCCTATGGCATTGTGGACCTTTGCATTATGTTCATGTTTGATATGGCTTTAACTGATGTTGTGTATGCTAGAGATCTATGTGTGGGTGCTTGACTGTCTGTAGCCTTCTGTGTTTCAATAATTATGTGATTGAACATACTGGCCTAAAAGTTTCTCTTATTCTGTAAGGTTGTCTCAATGCTGACAAGAGGAAACACCCTTTTTTGCAAGACCTTTCTGCTCCTATTTAGTGGGATCATCACAATGTTGGATAAACAACTTCATCAGCTTCCATTACGATCTCACTTATGGGATTTGAGTCTTCAAAGTCTCTAAGGAGCCAATATGCCAGTGTGTCATAGATCCAGAGGAGTTAGTCGTGTTAGTCTGTAGTTGCAAAATAGTAAAGAGTCCAGCAGCACCTTTAAGACTAACCAACTTTATTGTAGCATAAGCTTTTGAGAAATACAGCTTTCTTCATCAGATGTCATAAGAGAGCAATTTAAAAAAATGTTTGCTACACAATACATAATATCAACTATGACTTACTACAACGGGGCAACTTTCACTCCTGCTACTTATATGGTTAAAAAATAATGAGATAACTGTAACATCTAGAATACACCAAAAGAAATTCATAGGAATCCCAAAGACTGTTGATAAGATTGGAGAAGTACCTCTTGAGAATTCTACACATTTATTTATTCATTACAATTTATGTATTTGGTTACATATTTTACTTTACCTTTCACCTTCTAAGAGGGCCCAAGGTACCTTACAAACAATATGCAACACTGCTGAATAAACCCAAATGCAAAATAACAATAGACCAATTAAACTATTGTAGATACTTCTTCAGATCCTAATTTCCTTCAAATGTTGTCTTGAACATCATTTATTTAGATACAACCCTAAAAATCTACAGGGTCGGAGCTAGGGTTGTCAGGCCACGCCTGGTAACCATCAGGATTGTTAGGGTTGGGAACATGATGGGGGTTGACATCATGGGTATGATGATGTCACTTCTGGGGGAAACCCAGAAATGTCTGAAGGTAGCTCTGGAAATTGCCAAAAACTGTATGGTAACCATAGAGTTTCCAGCATTTCCTAGAGCTACCTGTCTTCTGGGAAAACCCAGAAGTGACATCATCATACCAACAATGCTGCCATTTTAAAATTCCTCTATCATTGATTTGCATGGTAGCAGGCAACAGGAGCTTGGTGTGGGGAATGCACTGCCCCTATTGGAAGCTGGGCATTCTTCGTTGGAGGCTTCCTAACTATTTCAGATAAACTTTCCATGTGGCTGGTGCTACTGCTGAAAAGGCCTATAACCGGATTAAGGCAGATCAAAGTTTATGGAGGGCCCAGAATAAAGTATGAATAAGAACAGAACTATTCCATGGGCCTCATGTATCCTAAAGTTGTCAGCAGGCTTCACCTAAAACAAAATATAAATTGAGTTCAAGATGGTGGGGGTTTTTCCAGCTAAATGTTTGTAAAAAACCAAGAGTATTGGAAAGTCTAACAAAGTTTCTGGCATGTCCCTGCCAACAATAGCTTACTGTCTCCTTATTAGTTGGATCTCACTGAAATATTTTCTTCATGGCAGAGCTTTCTTTTTGTAAGGCCTCCCTTCATATTGGGTGCCTCTCTATTGCAGTCAACTGCAACTTTTAAGACCTGCTTGCAGTCTCTTTTAACTTTCCCTTTTTATTAAGGAAATCAAAACCAGAACAATTAGATACCCTGATTCTTATTTGTTTTAATATCATGAGAATGTCTGCAATGGCCCAAAGAGTGGAGGGAAATATGTAAAGCAGCAAAGCTGGAGTTTCTGGAGGCAAACTTCAAAGGAAGCATGCAAAAAGCAAAAAGGAAATCTAAAGCAATAATGAGTTACATTTGTGGGGTGTCCTTTTTATGTAGAGTTCTGTTATGAACATTGGAAGAAAGATGGCGGGGGGGTTGGGGTGGATGTTGGACTGAGGAAATAACTAAGTGTCCTTTAAAGCAAAATATATTTGGGAAACAGAAAAAAACATAACCCTCCCATCCCACAATTGAATGTTGCAACAAAAAAAATCCATTTAAACATTTGCAGATTCAGAACAGGATAAGATCTATTGTATAAAGTCAGCATTTTGAAACTCCTAACTATATGATCATATTTTGGTATGCCTTTATTTATATCAACAAGGATTTGCAGATAGTCTAATTTTTATCGTTTACTTTTTATTGTTTACTTTAACCACAATGGTGCGACTGAACGGAGATGAACACGGCATGCTGCAGCCCTTCTTATGAACATCATCACTGTTCAAATAACTATATTTGAACTCTTCACATCCACACATCTTGAGCCCCTCACCAGATCCTCTTGCTGTACTGCTCAGACTTCAGTTTGAATTTCACGTCAAGCACCCATACATCTGTGCAGTAACTGCTTCTAGAGGCTTTGAATAAGATGGCAGCATTTGAGTCCAGTGGCACTGTAGAGACCAACAAGATTTTCAGAGAGTTAAGCTTTCGAGACAGAACTCTCTTCTTCGGACAGCTCCCTTCTTCTTCAAAAGGGAGCTCTGACTTTCAAAACTTATACCTGAAAATCTTGTTGGTCTCTAAGGTGCCAAGGACTCAAATATAGACATGGGCACAAACCAAAAAAAATTTATTGAACCAGCGGATTGTGGTTCGGTGCGGACCACAATCCCGAATTCCTGAACAGCAACGACCATCTCCTGTCCCCGAACCCAGATCGTGGATCGTGGATTGTGGAAAATGCAGTGGGGCGCACCGCTGTTCCCAGCGATACAGGAACGGTGGTTTATGCCGGCAGCCGCCGGGCCTGGCAGGCACGGGGAGGAGGCGGGTGGTCTGCCTGCTCACTGATGGCACTCGCTGGCGGTCTGTGTTTGGCCGTCAGAGCTGCCTATCAGGGTTTGCAGGGATGAGATTGGAGTGCCCATGGCTACAGAACACCCCCTTCCCCCTCCCTCCTCTGGGTGTCTTCTCCCAACTTGTAACTGCTTTGCAGCTCCATGGTTGGAAGGAAGCCCTGCTGATCAAGGAAAGCTGGGCTTCCATTTGGGTTTCCAGGGCGACAGCAGGAGGGCAGACAGAGCTCAGGCATTCCCCTGGCTCTGTTGCCAGGGGAATAGATTTCTGGCGCCTGAGTCTCTGGATTCCCGAACCAAGCCCGAATGCCATGATCCAGGCCTCTCCCGACTGCTGGATTGTTGGCCGTAGCCGATCACGATCCGCCGGGTCACGATCGCGCGATCACCATTTTCATGGGGTTTTGAGGTTTGTAATGCGGTTCGTGCCCATCTCTACTCAAATGCTGTTGTTCTAGTGCAGAACAACCCATATAAACTGATTAAGATGCTTCACATGCTAAAAGTAGGGTTGTTATGGATTGTGGAATTTCTTTTTCTGAAATTCACTTTTTAAAATACAGCCATTGGTTCCTCTTGGTCTCTTTTTTCTCTGTTAAGAACAGGATTTCTCTTTCATTTCTTTTTGAAGAGAAATCAAGGTGCCATTTTGTAACGTCAGTCCTTACAGTTGTTTTTAAGTTTTACACCTCAGGGTGGAGCTCTAGCAGGAAGATTAGGAAGGCTTGGGAAGACATCACTTGCCTCTGAGCACCTGCAGAGTGAAATTCTGCAGAACATCCCTTCTTGCCCCTCCTCTCTTCGGATTTCTCTTTGATCAAAAAGGAACTGTTAAGAAGCTGACTCCAAATTCCTAAAAAGAAAGGGATTGTTGGATTTCAGGGAGAGACTGGTAAACAAGAATGAAAAGAATTTCCCTTAACAACCCAATATACAAGCGACCAATCAGAACAAATCTTTGTGGAAGCAGAATGCGAGTCCAGGGAATAATGTGTCTCTCCCTCAAAATAACTACAACTCCCACAAGGCATTGCAAAAATGCACGTGTGCAAATGGATCCAGATCAATACGGTTTCCCTGCCATTAGTCACGCAGCGAAAAGAGACTCAGGAAGAGATGCAAATCACTAACTTTGAAATGCAAATGTTTTATTTAAAGGGATGATATGGCAGTGGCTAGGTGGAGGGAGTTTTGACCGAGCAATTCATGATGGCTCTTGCGCCAATCATTTTTTTAAACAAAATTGAGCATAGTTGAAAGTCAGACTGTTGAGCATAGTTGAAAGTCAGAAAGCATTGGACTGTTATGAGCACAACTTACAAATAGAACACAAACCAAATACATGGGTGTCTGAGCATCAGGGACCTAAAGCAGGATTCTGTGACTGACAAGCAAAGTAGGATTTTTGAAAGACATTGGTGGAGCATGCCCTTAAGTCATAGCCCTGGAGGGATTTTTCATGGCAAGAGACTAATAGAGGTGGTTTACTATTGCCTGCCTCTGCAACCCTGGTCTTCATTGGAAATAGCCCATCAAGTTACTAAGGCTGACCCTGCTTAGCTTCTAAGATCTGACAACATCAGGCTCACCTGGGCTATCTAGGTCATGGTTCTGAAAGGTATTACCCTCATTGTATCCTGAATTTTATGACTGTGAAAACAGAATGTGCAGTCACACCCACCAGACCTACCTCTAACTTCCGCACCTCCAAATTACAGATTTGCACCAAGTCTATGTGACCTGGATAGCCAAGGCAATCCCAGTCTGATCAGATCTCAGAAGCTAAGCAGAGTTGGCATGGGCTAGTAATTGGATGGGAGGACTTTAAAAAAGACCAAAGTCACATTGCAGAGGAGGACAACAGCAAACTTCCTCTGTCAGTCTCATGCCTTGAAAACCCCAGCAGGCATTGCTAAAAGTCAGCTATGACTTGATGGCACTCTCTACCACCATCTCTGTATGCACGTGAACACAAGTAGGTTTTACCTTGGATAAATAGAAGGTATGGATTGTGCCTATGGGAACCTTATGAGTCAGTTCTTTTTGGACAAAGATCTCATTTCCTTAAAAGACCAGCTAAAGTTTTCAGGATTTCTCCACTGGATTCATAATTTCCCATAAACTTACATATGCAATTGTATAAATCCAATTAAACTCATCCATCGTCATATCCTGTTTGTTTTATAGTATGCAGCAAATGTATAATACAGACATTAGCACGCTAGATTCCAATTTCATCCTGTTTTCACATCAGTATAACTTAGAGTAGTTTCATTACTTTAATTGAAAGGAAAATCAGTTCCCACTAACACTAATGGGAGACATGTGAATAAACAGAAAAGAAATATACAGTTCGCTTGCTGGAGAATCTCTTCTGCAGATTCTGAGGAGTACGGCAATTCAATTATATAGAATAACTCATATGAGAAAGGTCCCTTTCCTCTCCCCAGTTATTTAAACTGAAGTCCCACGTCAGCCACTGGAATAGTTAATTCAGGTCAGTATATGCAATTGCCACCATTCTCTATACCAGGGGTGGGCAAACTTGCTTAATGTAAGAGCCACATGAAATAAACGTCAGATGTTTGAGAGCCGCAAGACATGATGCATTGAATTGACTTCAGATGAAGAGGTGGGTTTGGGGGAGTGTCCTGAAAGTGACATCACAGGAAGAGGTGGGGTTTGGGTGCAGTATGCTGGAAGTAACATCATCAGAAAGGGTGGAATTTGGGAAGATCCATCACCTAACCTTTGGTTTGGAAGTGACAAAACAAAAGTGATGTCACATCCATGCTAGGCTTCACCCCCAAAGTCCCCAAGTATTTTCTGAATCAGACCTGGCAACCCCAACATTTTCATTGAAAATATGAAAGACGTGGAAATAAAGAAGGAAAGAAGGAAAGGGAGGGATGGAAAGACATGGAAAGAAAGGAGGAAGGGAGGGAAGGGAAGGGAAATAAACTAAAATAAAATAAAATGTATGGCCATGGTGATTCTCAGAGACCACCGGGAGCCACACAATATGTCTAGAAGAGCCATATGTGGCTCCCTAGTCACAGTTTGGCCACCCCTGCTCTATATCCTTTCTCTCAAATCTCTTCCTCCTGCCCTTTCATAAAAACTGGACTGCAAACATTCAGAAAGGTTTGTTCCTCAGGTAGTTGTTTGTGAGCTTTCTGTTCCCTCATACAAGGACAGCCAATCAGGACCAGAAGCTTTGCCACCAAAAATGCAAATACATTTGCACCTTCAGTCCAGAGCTCTGGTGTGTACACTGAACTTCCCCATGTGCTCTCTCCAGTTACAGCAGTTATGCACGGAGTGGGACGTGGGCATGGAACTTCCCTGAAATGTGCCATGAATTAAAAATTCCAGAGCTCTGCATGCGGATTAGAAATCTCATGGAAGAACATCGAGAGGGGCCAGAGTGAAGGTACTCCTGTGCTTGAGAATGAGTAAATTAGCTAAATAATTTGACAACACCAATTTCTTGATCTTAAGGTGATGGTATTTTGTAGTGAAACTTAAATGAAGTTCAATGTCCCAGATCCTTTGCTTAATTTCTAATTTGGCTTTTGAACCCAAGGCTATTAAGCTGCTAGGAGAATATCCAATGGATTGAATTTCTCTGAACAAGACTTTTTCCATTTTGATTGAAAGGTATTAATGTCATGGTGGCTAGGCTAATGCCAGGTTGCTTACAGAGATCATATTTCCCCTGCGCTGAAAGATCTGTTCTGGTTACCCATCTGGTTTTGGGAACAATTGAAAGCCCTGGTTCTTACCTTTAATAACATAAAACAGTACACTTAAATACTATTCTTCTAGACAGATGAGTGCCCCACTCAGAGTGGTGAACAAAGTCAGTGCCATTATTATCCCCACAATACAGCTGGGGAGCTGGGGTTCAGAGGAGTAGCTCCCCCAAGGCCACCTAATGAGTTCACGGCAGGAGTAGGATTGGAACCAGCAGAGTGCTGATTTATAGCCCAACCACTTAACCACTAAGCATCAAACGGCCGGGGGCTAGCGTACCCTGAAGGACTATCTCCTCCCATACTATCCACCCACCAGTTGAGATCCGCCTCTCAAGCCGTGCTCTCTGTGCTCCCACTTTCAGAGGTGAGACAGATGATAAGGAGGGTCAGGGCATTTTCTGTGATAGCACCACCTTAGGAATACCCTCCACATTCAGACTCATCTGGCACCTACTTTACTTTCTGTTAGCACCAAGCCAGAACTCATCTTTTTACCCAGGCTTTTAATTAGAGGTTTTATCTTATCAGCTTTTAAAGGTCTGCTTTGGTTTTATGGATAGTTTTTATGCGGCTTATGTCCAATGACTTTTTTTAATGGCTTGTTTTTAATTAACTTTGTTTCTGTGTTTATTGGTGATCTCAAACTGTGCTCTTTAAACTTGGTTTTTATACATTTTATAATTGCTATTTTATACATATATTGTAAGCTGCCTTGAGTTCCTGCAAAGTAGAAAGATGGCTAATAGAGATGGGCATGAACTGGAAAAATTCTGAACTGTGCGGTTCATGGTTCGTTGTGTTTCACGAACCATGAACCACAAACTTTCACGAATTTGCCCCGATTACAAACTGGTTTGTTCAGTTCATGATAACGTCACTTCCGGGTCAGCAGAAGGTCTGTGGAGAACCCAGCCCATTACCTAGGAAACTAATTGATTAGCACCAGGCAGTCTGCAGTGACAAACTGAAATATGAACCAAACAAATCAGGCTAAAATTTGTAATGTTCGTGAGCAAAGAGATCCCATGATCTGCCGGTTTGCGAACCGTGACTTGGCCTAGTTCATGACAAACTTTGGTTCATTCCCACCTTTAGTGGCTAATAATGTTTTAAATGAATGAATGAATCATTTAAAGTAATAAATGTATTAATTATCAAACAAGTCTCTGGAGAGATGGCATATAAAATTTCTAAAAAATAAATTTAATATTAATTAAAATACTTCTATCCAGGCTTTTTCAGGGTCAATAGGGCTTCAAGGCAGTTTACAAAGCCAGTAATCTCCGGTATCTATCTATCTATCTATCTATCTATCTATCTATCTATCTATCTATCTATCTATCTATCTATCTATCTATCTATCTATCTATCTATCTATCTATCTATCTATCTATCTATCTATCTATCGTCCCTCCCTCCATCTATGTAGGTAGGTAGGTAGGTAGGTAGGTAGGTAGGTAGGTAGCCATGTTATTTATAGTCCTCCCTGAGACTCAAGGTGGATTACACAGTATAAATCAATTTGATTAACAGCTGGGATTCTCAATAAACAGTGCAATAGGGTATGGATTGCAGAAATTTGAATTCAGCAGGAATCTGAAACAGAGGCGAAACAAGGTGGAAGCATAAGTAATTAAACATGACATATTAAACATTGTAAAAGCTTCTCAGTAGGTACAGAATCCCTGTCCCTTCACCAAAGCATCTCTCTGAATCATTTCCTTACAGCACAACCTTCCTACCTCTGTAAGAAAGCCCTTCCAAATAATTCATTTTTCCATAGTTTACTAAATGCCAGGAAAATGGGAGCCTCAGTTGAGTAGTGAGAGGAAAATGGTGGTCTAATGGGGGTATTTTCAGCATCCCAAGTGCTGACATCATTTTCTTTGTGACCGGAAGTGATGTTAGTTTACCACCAGCTATGTTCTAACATTTGATCAAAACTCTATGGTGAAACATAGAGTTTTGACCGACTGTTAGAGTGTTGCCAGTGATGTACTGATGTCACTTCTTATTGTACAGAAAGTGATGTCAGTACATTGCTGTCCATGTCACCACCTCCCCAGTGAGGGTCCCTCCTGCTGGTTGCCAGTCTCAAATACCTGCTTGCCATGAATTTATCCGGTGACCTTGGGCCAGTCATTCTCTCTCACCCTAACTACCTCCTCATAATAAGTACAAATTGCTGAGGAAAGCCATGTGCTCTGCCATGAACTCATTGGAGAAATGGTTGTTGTGGATTTTCTGGGCTGTATAGCCGTGGTCTTGGCATTGTAGTTCCTGATGTTTCACCAGCAGCTGTGACTGGCATCTTCAGAGGTGTAGCACCAAAAGACAGAGATCTTTCAGTGTCACAGTGTGGAGAAGAAGTTGGCAGGTAATTTATATCTACTCAGGAAGGTTGGGTAGATATAAATTACCTGCCAACTTCTTTTCCATACTGTGACACTGAGAGATCTCTGTCTTTTGGTGCTATGCCTCTGAAGATGCCAGTCACAGCTGCGGGCGAAACGTCAGGAACTACAATGCCAAGACCATGGCTATACAGCCCAGAAAATCCACAACAACCATCGTTGTCTGGCCGTGAAAGCCTTCGACAATACATCATTGGAGAAAGGCTGGAATAAAAATGTTCTCATTAATTACAACCCAGGCTAAGGTGAACTTGCAATCTTTTTGGCATTCCTTGACTGTTAAAATAAGTGATAGTAATTTTTTTTTAAAAAATGAGCACACTATAGACTTGTGGTGTGAAGTGCAAGTCCCTCCATATGGAAGTCTCATAGGCCCTGTCGTTCATCAATGCTTCAAACAGATGCTTCCCTAACCCCCCCTCCCAAATTAATTAAATGTAAACCCATTGTGCTTAAACAAGAGACATTTCTTTCTTTCTTTTTTCCTGTAGTGTGAGCATAAAGTTAAATATACTAGAACAATTAGCCTGAATTGCTAAGTACTTCATATTTTAATCACACAGGCAGAATAAGGTTTGTTTTGTCGTCCCACCCCAAGATAGATTAGTTCAAGAATGCTAATCAGCAAGAGCATCAAAACAAACACTGAAGCTCCTTGGATTTGTATAGGACTACCTGGGAAAAAATGGTATGAAGCATGTTATTTTATTGTGCCTTGACCCTGCTTCAGTCAACGAAGTAGGTAGGCAGGCCTGTGCTTTGAACGATGGCTGATCATACATAGAGATGGATGCTCTACAAACCAAATGCACACTCAGGCGACAAGCTGTCTGGGCTCTAAGCAAACAAACGCAGGGCAGCTTGTCTTGAAGTTCAAAGGAGCATTTACAAGAGTGACTAATCGGAGTGACAAAGCTGTTAAAATGACACATTTTTCCCTGACCCTGCTTGGGCTGGTGAGGCTGTGCCGAGCCTTTCAAGGTATCACTTTAGCATCTCTGTCTTTCTCACTCTCTCGTTCTTTGGAAGATAGCAACAGATTGCCTGCTTCAACACTCATTGTTCCAATTGCTTTTGTTTATTTGGCCCTTTGCTAAGCTGCTGCTAGACGAGAAGAAAGCAGATACTTCAAGCCCTCTGCAGAAGTTCCATTCTGTTCCATTCATGAGAACCAGGAACCTGCCAACCACGTATATCACATGGAACACACAGGAAGCTGCCTTATAGTGAACCTGGAGGTGCCAGGGATTGAATGTGGGACCTTCTGCATGCTTAGTGGATGTTATTTATTTTATTTATTTATTTAGCTTTCCCTGTGAGCAAGCTCAGAGTAGATTACAACAACATTTAGATTTACATTGAAAACCATAAAACATACAATTCAGTAGTAAAAAAACTGCCATAAGCGGCGGCTCAAATTGCCCAGCCCCAGTATAACATTTCTAAAGCATTTCTAAGAGTGGGAGGTGAGCGAAAGCAATGGTCCAGCAGATGGAAAAAGAAAAAAATGGGAAGGAGTTACATTCCCCCTCCCCAGGTGGCCAGCAGGAAGGCTCTTTCATAGCCCAGCCTCAACCATATGCCTGGTGAAACATCTCTGTCTTGCAGGCCCGGCAGAAAGATAATATATCTTGTTGGGCCTGGGTCTCAACAGACAGAGAGTTCCACCAGGTTGGTGCCCGGACCGAAAAGGCCCTGGCTCTGGTTGAGGCCAGGTAAGCCTCCCCGGGGCCAGGGACTACCAGCAAGTTTTTATCAGCTGATCTGAGGGCCAAGCTACAAGTGACAAATGACACTTGAACAGCAAGTGGACTGAGTGGAGCGCAAGTGAACAGGGAGAAATACACTTGCTGTTCAAGTGTCATTCGTCACTTGTAGCTCCGCCCATAGATGCATTACTACTGAGCCATGGCCTTCCCCATCAGGAGCTCCATACACACTGTCTCAGAGCCAAGCTACAAGTGACGCCTGACACAGGTTGGACACTTGTCAGCTTCCCTCAAGTTTTGATGGGAAATGTAGGCATCCTGGTCTTGCAGCTGTAATGGAGAACCAAGCTGTAAAACCAGGGCGCCTACATTTCCCATCAAAACTTGAGGGAAGCTGACCAGTGTCCAACCTGTGTAAGGCATCACTTGTAGCTTGGTTCTCAGTCTCATGTGATTTGGATAATGCACGTATATCCCATGTGGGTACAGCTTCCATTCAAGCAAACCAGAACCCTGAAAAATCAAGAAGAAAGGCTCTTTGGCTGGATAAAGACTTCACACTTTGCTGAGTAGGGTGACAGAATATAAGCCAGTAGGTAGGTTTACCAGCCCCTCTCTGTGGTTGAGATAGGGGATCCCCTTCCCCAGCTGGCATTTAGGGCAAAAATAAAATTTTAAAAATGACCATTGGCTAACAGCATGATGTCACTTCCGGCAAAACCCAGAAGAAATGTCACACCTCTAAATGCATTTGCCAAAACTTTGTGGTAAAACCACAGAATTTTTGGTGATTCCTAGAGAGGATTCATGTCATTTCCAGGTTTCATTGCCATGGCAGTGTCTGAAAATAGTCCGGCCTTAAGGTTACAGAGGCATGAATCTGCTTAGCTAAGTCTGCTAAGGGCCAAGCTACACATGACGAATGACACTTGAACGGCAAGTGTATTTCTCCCTGTTCACTTGCCCTCCACTCAATCCACTTGCCGTTCAAGTATCATTCGTCATGTGTAGCTTGGCCCTAAGTCTCAGAGGGGAGATAACTTTCATGCTAGTTGAACTGGGGGAAAAGTAGTTTCAACCACAACAGTAAATTGTTTTTCTAAAACAAAAAAGGGATCTAACAGATCTCCCAGTCTTTTAACTGAAGGAAAGGTTCACCTGATCAAAGGTTAGTGCTGCCTGGAGTTCTCCCCAAATTACAACTGAGCTAAAGACTTCAGAGCTCCCTCCAGATTCTCTGGAGAAAATGGCAGGGTGGACTCTATGGCCTCACATCCCTGCTGAACTTCTTCCCTCCCCAAAGTCTGTTCCCAAATCTCCAGGAATTTCCAAAGCCAGACTTAGCAACCCTGTAAGAGTGGAAAGAAAAAATCAGCTCTAGAAGCATAACCAACCCCTCTTATTTGAATTCAGTTTCTTCTTCCATAGTCATGTAGATGTACTTAAGTTTCATTTCAGGTGTAGTTGCAGTCCTAAACTAAAGGCATCATTGAAGACATGGAATTTGGTATTTCGCCCAGGTGTGGCCAGAGAATTTTCTGGCAAGGGAGGCAGTAGGAAAGTTCCTTTTAGCTTACTAGAAAAAATATGGGCTAAGTTTATTTTCTCCTCTGTTTGCAGCTACATAAGCTGGGTGTGCCCAAAAGGCATTTCTAACAAGAGAGAAGCCAGCAGCTAAGTTCTAGACTGAGTTTGTTCTTGCCTCTGCTTACAGATTCTAGCTTGGGAGTGGCCAGTGACACAAGTCCTTGGGTGTGAGCTGAAGGGCAAGAGCCAAAGGCCATTTGGCTCTTCGCCCATCGCTCCTGTGGCCCCAGGACTGCATTAGGCAGGCAGTGGAAGGGACCCTGCCCAATAAGTGTTTTCTTGATTTGTTTGTTTAAATGGTTATTGTGTGTTTAAATTGGTTATTAAATGGTTAAATTGTATTTTGGTATTTTTTTGTAAATAAATAAAGGGCAGATCAGACCTGTTTCTGCAAATCAGGTCTCATGTTCTCATTCATAGTGATGAAGCAATCTTTTTCGCTTTAGACAGTCTTTCCTAGCTTTTCATGCCTTCTTGCACTGTCCATATGGCCCTCTTTGAGTACTACCAGTAGGATGTTCACCTGAGTCTCCGTAAAACAAAAACAGGGTTGCCAACTTTCAGGTGGAGCCTGGAGATCTTCTGGAATTACAACTGATCTCCAAACTATAGAGATCAGTTCTCCTTGATGAAATGGCTGCTTTGGAGGGTGGATTCTATGACATTAGACCCTGCTAAGGTCCCTCCCCTCCCCAAACCCCACCCTCCCTAGGCTCTACCCCCTGCCCCCCAAATCTCCAGGAATTTCCCAACCTGGAAGTGGCAAGATACTCATGGCACTTTAAAGGCTAACCATTTTATTCTGAGATAACCAGTGGACTCTAGTCCATGAAACTTAATTCCATCAACAGCGCAGCCCTATACATAGTTAAACCTTTCTAAGCACGTTGACCTCAGTGGGCTTAAAAGTGTGTAATGCTCTTTAGGATTGCACTACAACAGTTCTTTAAGTGGTCATTCTTTTTACTGTGGCAGAATGGTAAGGCTACTCCTCTAAAAATTTCTTCAGAATATTTTAGGCTGGAAATAAATGCAGCCCACCTGAGTCCCTCTTCCTTAGGGGTAAAGAGCAGATCCAGGACAGCTAATTATTCAAACTTTTGCCTTTGGGTTGTGAACAATTGAAAAGTAGGACCAATCTTGTAAGGGTGTGTAGGAGGGGGAGAGCTGCTCTGAATATATTACTGAAAGAAGGTTACGATTTATGGGCTATAGCCTCTGGCTTCTGCAATGTAATAAATCTAATATCATCTAAATCTATTAATAAGTGCTTTAATGAAAAACATTTACAGAGAGCCTTGCTTGTTAATAACTGAAATGTGAAGATAAGAAGAAATGGCGGTTTACCATAATAATAAATTAATAGTTGCTCTCACAGCCTGACTGGTCGAATCTAAATCTCTAAGCAGAACCTCTTTCCTTTCTGGTCCTGGGTTCTATATTACTGCCTTGTCTGTTTTGTGCCTCTTGGGCAGGAGTATGACGAAATTCAGGGCTGCCATTTAAAACTGTAGCCCCATCTCAAGAGCTCTTTGCCTCTATAATCACCAGATTTATTTCTATTTTTATTTAGTTGGTCCATCCTACCATCCATGGTGACTCAATAAGAGTGTTTTTTTTATTGCAAGCAGCCCCTCAAGCTAGTGAAAAAGAGGGCAGTACAAGAATAATTAAAACATTATCATAAAAATACAAAACTGTCCAATGTTCTGTTCCTCCAAAACCATCAATGGGATGCCAACAGGAAGCAGCAAACATATCTGGCAGTGTTTGAGTTGCTCATTGCAATCCAAACATATCCCTGATCAGCTCACAATCTAATTACACGTGTTGAGCAAGGTAGGTTCAAGTGCAGAAGAGGTTTGCTGAGACACCCCTAAACAAGATGCGGTTGGAAGAATTCATTCTTTGCAACCAATTAATCTAATTATGGAAAAAGATATGTATGTATGTATGTGTGTGTGTGTGTGTGTATGTATGTATGTATGTATGTATGTATGTATGTGCTGCCAAGTTGCATTCAGCTTATGGCGACCCCATCAGAGGGTTTCCAAGGCAAGTGAGAAGCAGAGGCGGTTTGCCATTGCCTTTCTCTGCAGAGTCTTCCTGGTTGCGCCCCCCCCCCATCCAAGTACTGATCATGCTTAGCTTTTGAGATCTGATGAGATCGGGCTATACCATAACATTCAACATCCTCTTAAAACGACAGGGTCCAATAATACTGCTATGCTCTTCACACAGTTTATCCCATTGTGTACCACAGCAGAATTTGTTTATTTATTTATTCAATTTTTATACCACTTCTCTTCAGTTAAGATCTCAAAGTGGTTCACAACAATTACAACAGTTAAAAACATAATATTCAATAAAATCACAATAAAGCAGCCTAATACAATTAATTTAAAAATACTCTAGTCCCCACCCCAGCCTATAAAACCCTGCGAATAACATAAAAATTGCAGGTAGATAAGAATGAGCAGTTCCTTGGACTCAGTGGCACAGATATCTCAGAGGATTGCTAGTTCAGGTTGCTACATGGAGTTTGTCTGACCCTTGCAGACTCAGTTAAGAGCCTAGGGGTTATACTGGATCCAGCGCTACTACTAGAAAAACAAGTTAAGGCAGCCGCAAAAAATGCTTACTATAATCTCTCTCTAGCTTGGAAGATGGTTTCTTACCTCAACACGTCCAGCCTGGCCACCTGGATCCATGCTGTGGTAACATCAAAACCTGACTATTGTAATTCACTATACATTGGTCTCCCATCTAAGTTAACTAGGAGGCTTCAATTGGTGCAGAATGCTATGGCTTGACTGTTAGCAGGAGCGAGCAGGAGCATGAACTTGGCTCCCATCCTACAGTCACTCCATTGGCTACCTATGAGTTACTGTGCTCAATTGAAGGTATTGGTTATTACATTCAAAGCTCTTCAGGGCCTTGGCCCAGCATACCTATGCGATCGCTTCACTCCTTATGTCCCTCCACAGCAGCTTTGCTCATCTGAACAGGGTCTCTTGCAGGTGCCAGCCTGTACATGGGCAAAATCAACAGCAGCCCATACACGGGCTTTCTCTGTGGTGGCCCCCACCCTATGGAATGGTCTGCTTGAGGAGGTCGGGAGATCTCCCACTCTCCTGGCTTTCCACAAACAATGCAAAACCGAATTATTCAAAAAGGCTTTTACTCAGATAGGAGGGAAGTATTATAGGGAGGGGTCTCAAATGCTTTGCTAATGAGCTAGGGACCATAGACCTCGCCACTATGTTGCCTTGCATATTATCTGTTGCTTGAGTATATACCCTTATACTACCTGTACTTCATGTTTATCTAATGTCAGTCCTAGAATTGATTATGTTCTGTTTCAGCAATTCTTCAACCCCGTATTGGATCTTTACTAATGCTACGTCTTTGTAAAATCCTATGACATTGTTGTGGAAATGTCCTTAATTTTATACAATTTTATACAATAATTTTAATACAATATAATTTTATTGTATATGGAATAGTGTTTTAATGTTTATTTATAATATTTTTATTGTTTTTAAACTGTATGTTACAAATTGTATGCTGTTATACCGCCCTGAGCCTGTCTGATGGGGAGGGTGGTATAGAAATGCAACAAACAAACAAACAAACAAATAAATAAAAATTAACACTGTATGGAAATGTTCCTAATACTGATTGTACTAATCTCATGCTATGTAATCCGCCTTGAGTCTCAGTGAGAAAGGCGAACTGTAAATGACATAAATAAATAAATCATAGCCTGAAAAAATCTAATTTTCACCCCACTATCTTTTTTCAATCTCATAAATCCTGTCTGATGACGAGTACTGGTGAAGTCAAAAGTTTGCATTATGCTTTGTGCCAGTTTAGTTGGTTCTAACTCAAGATATTATTTGGAATGTGTGCTTGTTTTTGGCACTATTTTAAGCCACCTTAATCACATAAATTGCTGCTGTCACAACCTCAGTTGTGTACATTGGCTGTAAAGGCAGCATATACATTTTCTAAATAAAAAAAAATAATAGCTATTTCCTCCATCTGGTTGTATCCACCATAGGATGGATCCCTTCAGGTTTTTTTTCCTGGTGAAAAAGGGAGAACTATGTTGTGGGTCATGCAATCTGCATGGGATGAAGGCGTACTATGTATGGGAACTGGGTGAGATTGAATGAAAAAGTTTGCTGGAGCCAACCCTCTGTGCGCGGCTCATTCTAGAGTGTGTGTGCTGGCTCTTTGAACGGTGGGCAGCACTCTCCATAAAACCAACACTAGGGCAAAGATTTTCATCAACAGAACCCAGTAAGTATTGTTCAGTAGAAGATGGAGGAAACCAGAGGTAATTTTTGATATATCGTAAAAGCCATTCTGTTGCTAGACCTTGTGATAAAAACCGTATATTGCATTAATTTCCCACATGCACAAATGGGTCTCATCTGGAAGATGGTTGTTGATGTTGCTATCATTGTTTCTGTTTGTTATATTTCAAGCACAACTAGCTGCAAAACAGCTTTCTAACAATAGCTACAGTCTGCAGGAGAAGCGACAACTTTCCCAGTTTATTGTAGGTGGTGTCAAAATATTCACAATGCAGAGATAATTACTCTTTCCGACCTGCAATTACTGTCTTTTAATTTTCTGATTCAACACGCTGCTTTCAGGCTACGTGGCATCCCATGGCGCCATGTGACGAGTCTGTGTTTAAAGTACTGTAGCCCAGGAGGTCATAAATGTGAAAAGGCCAGCCTGATATGAGAACCAAAAGTGCTTAATTACTCCTTTGTAAAACAAGAAATCTTAGTTATTAGCTGGGACTTTTTTATTGTTGACTAATGACTTTTATCATGAATTAGTTTGAGAGCATCTAAAAATAAATAGTGCTTCCCATTTATAGATAAAGAGGTTAGGCTTGGGTTCCCAGGTGACCAGGATTTTTAAAAGTTTGTCCTTATTGCAAAACATGATAATTTGGGGTGGAGCTGTGGCTTACAGTTGGAACATCTGTTTTGCATGCAGAAGTCCCAAGTCCGATCCCTAGCAACTCCAGTTAAAAGAATCAGGTAATAGGTAACATGAGAGACGTCCATCTGAGATAGGGATTGTAGGTACTCGCCAGTAGCGGGCAATCCCCCAGTGGTTTGCCTGTTTGCCCATTGGTTGCTGGCGACCAGTGGGAGGTTTCAGGCCACCTGGTGATTGCCTGCCACCAGCAGTCACCCTGAGAACATGTGCAGTGTGCACTCTTCCAGAAGACGTGACAATGTCACTTCCAGAAGTGACATCCTCACGCTGGCCATAGGCGTGATCATCAATAAAGAACTGGGTCCCCTCACTCCTGCTGGGAGGATATGATTATCTGGTAACCCTAACCTGAGATCCTGGAGGCAGCTGCCAGTTGCAGTAGACAATACTGACCTTGATAGACCAACGATCTGATGCTGTATAAAGCAGGTTCATGTGTTCAGTTGTGCACCTATCATTAATATTGACCATATAGTCATGTATCGGGGCAGAACACCTACAAGCACACACAAACACAATCACAGACCATTTAACACACAACAGAAAAGTTGCCTGGAATCATACAGAACATAAGAGGATGATTTTTTTAAAAATTGAACACCCTTTAGTATGAAATGTTGACTATCTAGTATCTATGGTGGAAGGCAAATTTCTGCACTATAATCATCAACATTACATTTTTTTTCACCCTTCTAAGGAGCTCGGGGAGGTATACATCATTCTCCCCTGCCCCCTTTTAATTCTTACAACAACTTTGTGTAGTGGGTTAGGCTGAAAGAGAACAATTGGCCCAAGGTCATCCAGTGAGTTTCATGCACTAATGAACCTTGGTCCCTCCAGTCTCTGTCTACTATGCCAACTACGACAACATCTCACTTATATCGAAGTGGATAACCAGAAAGTGTGAATGAGTTCATCTAGTGCCTAACTGGTCAGTAGAATAAGGAATCAAGGGCTGATTCTGCACACGTTGGATAATGCACTTCCAATCCTCTTTAGAGATCATTTGTAACTGAATTTTTCGTGTGTGAAACAAAAAATCCACTTCCAAATGATTGCTAAAATGCATTGAAAGGGCATTATCCAACGTGTGCACAATCAGCTTCCGACAATCATTCCCGAGTGTGAGAGTGGGTTACATCTTTCTCACAAGGCCTTACAAATTCAAACCATAATAGCCTATTAAATGAAGTCGTATGTTGGTTTCTCTTACTTCTGCTTCGAACGACATTTATGATGAAGGGAGTTCTTTCCTAAGAAAGAACATGCCAAACTACATTTGTTAGTTTTCTGGATGCCATGATACTCTCAGACATTTTCTTCTTTCGTTGCTTTCTAAATCATTTGGTACCTGAAAGCAACTTAACATGTAAGCGCAAACAACTACTACAAGTAGCTACTGGCAGAAGCATTATCTCATGGGATAGCCCCACCAAAAGGGACATCAGCGAATGTTTTAAATCCCTGGAAGCTTACAGAGGCATAGTTCTTTCGAGTCATCAGTTTGGCAACACAATCTGGCACCTGTCGGTTTCAATTATACTAAATGGAATCAATCTCTTCATCTTAATGAAGGCCACAGTGCTTTATCGCTAATTCATCAGTGCAATCTAAAGGCTGTGTGCCCAATCAAGAGAAAGTTAAGCAAACGAAGATGGTAAAGCCTCTCTACACTTGCTTACTAAGTCCGTTTGCTCTCAGTTGGGCTTTTTGATAAGCAGGAACAGGACCGGGCAGCAGTCATGGGACTTTCAATGGACTGTAACGCTCAGGTCTCCTGATTCCATGGAGAGCCCTAGGGTTGCCAATCTGGTTTGGAGAATTGCCAATCGAGCTTGGATAATTCTTGGAGATTTGGGGGTGGTGTCTCAATGTGGAGTTTGAGGAGAGGGAGCTCAACAGGGATGCCACTGAGAGTCTCTCTAAACGAGACGAATTACACAAGGACACTCAACTGAAGTGAAGTGCAATATTAGCTGGGAAGCCATGTTTTGAAAGACAGATCGGAAGGCTTTGACTCAAAACACACGAGACGAAGTACCTAGATTCAACTCGTGTTCTCTTACCTAAAGGTTTGTCGGGAACTGTAGGCGTCCTTGCAGCTTAAAGTTTAGCATTTACAGCGCAGCAGGGAAAGACGTGCAGGTGTCCTTGCAGCTTAAAGTTTAGCATTTACAGAGCAGCAGAGAGGGAAGTGCGGGGGTCCTTGCAGCTTAAAGTCTCCCGGTGCAGCCAGGCGTCGCTCTGCAGGGCCAGGCCGGGTGAGGGGAAGGGAAAATGCTGTGATGCACCTTGAGAGTGGGACGAAAGGCACCCCACACCTGCACTTCCCTCCCTGCTGCTCTGTAAATGCTAAACTTTAAGCTGTAAGGACGCCTGCACTGTAAATGCTAAACTTTAAGCTGCAAGGACACCTGCACGTCTCTCCCTGCTGCTCTGTAAATGCTAAACTTTAAGCTGCAAGGATGCCTACAGTTCCCGACAAACCTTTAGGTAAGAGAACACGAGTTGAATCTAGGTATTTCATCTCGTGTGTTTTGACTCTTTGTTAATTTCCCCTTTCTACAGAGCCTGCAAATATTGCTGCTCAGGGGGGGTTGTTTATTTCCTGTTCAGCTCCTCGGAGGCTCTGCCAGTTACTCCTCCCCTTACGGGAGGTGGGGGCTTCCTTTGCAGTCCCCCAGTCACTGTTGTACTTCTGTTATTTCCTGTGAGAGATGTCCAGGGGGCTGGAGTGGTTGTTGTTCAATCAAATGTTACCAAAATTGCAGTGATGTGTCTTCTGCTTATCCTTCAAGGAACCCCCAAGTTTCAAGCAAATTGGGGAAAGCATTTAAATTCTTCTGGCCCTCCCACCATTTGGCTTTTCTACTTTCACAAGAAAGAAGTCTCTCTCCAGCTCACAAGGAGGGGGGAAGGAAGAAGAAGGAGAGGAGGAGAATGGCAGTTCTCTGCAGCTTGGGATTGGCTGGGAGTGCTCTTTGCTCCTCCCGTGCCACGATCTGATTGGAAGGGAGAAATTCAGTACTGATTCAAGTGAAATGCAAGCTCATGCTACATTGTTGGCAAACAGCAGAAACCTACCCATCTCCCAAAAAAGAAAAGAAAAAGAAAAAGGCGCGGATTTCATGAGGAAAGGGTTTAGTGACTACAAAACTGCACTGGACATTCACAAATAAGACCAGAAAACAGTTATTTGCATGAGTTTTGCAGCTCAGGATTTTTTATTATGCACACTCCTAGATTTCACAACAGTGAAAATGCTATAAAACTGATATATATTTGTAGTAAGGGTGTATCCATCATCTTAATGCTGCATTCCAAATGACAAATGGATCCTTTGACTCTTTAACGCTCACCCCATAGGGCTTTTTATAGAAATGAAGCCAAGGATTCTCTTATAGGAGGCTGAAGGTGACTGTCAGGCCTTTTGGGTTGCCTATCTCTAAAAGATAGGCAACTTCTTATTAAATACCTTCCTTTCCAACCCTTCTGATTGCTTCACCAAGATGCATAATGAAACCTCCAAGTTGTGAATTCAGAGCCCAATAGCCCGAAGTAGATTTGGTTGTGCAAGAGAAGGTTTATGATGAGGGAGAAGAAGAGGAAATGAACAAAGAAAATTATCTCCCAGTAGGAGGGCAGTTTTAATTGACTTCTATAAGAAGAACAAAGTAAAGGGAAGAGTCCTCTTTATTTCAAGATAAACACTGCACAATATCTTTGCCTTTAATCTGTGCTTATAACACACATTTATGGTAATGATAATCTTTCCTCTTGTATCTTTGGCATAACTGAACCAGTGATCTTTTTTTCCTTCCTTTTGTATACTATATGAGGTGTTCTGTGATAATTGCCTGGGAGTCTTTGCTCTCTTTCAGGCTTGATAGTGGGTAGAAATCAGTATGAGCTTGTGATTAAGCATAATGTAAGCTACCAAGGATTTTGAACCAGGAACTCTAGCAAAAGCATGAGGAAACTTGCTTGCTGCAGTAAGTAGGGACAACCTAGTTACCTAGAAAGGAGCTGCTTACAGGGTCACTGTTGTGCTATAGCGCCACCAGAGCAGATGGCCATAGAGTGGTATTACAACCACTAGAGCTCTGCTAACACTATGAAATTGCTGATTCTGGTCTCCTACCTACCTGAGCAACTCAGACTGACCTGTTTTGGGACTATGCTATCCATACCTACTCATCTGCTTACCTCCAGCCTAGAGATGAAAATGAAATTTGCTTCCCCAAACTCTATTTCCTTTTTTTCATCAAATATTCTCCCAATATTCTCTGAATATTGCTTCATAATGTTCTCTGGATATTTGTATAATGTTCTCTGAATATTCAGCATGTTTATTTGATAGCCAGTGATTTGATTTCGAGGCTTAAAAACCACCAGATGCATTTTTAAAAACCGCTTGATGTTTGATGGTTGGAATGCAATGGCATTCTGTTTGAGAGAGAATGTACAATCACTTGTAAAATACCTTTTTCTCATATTTGAAAGAATAGTGAACAGGCTTTGGCCATTGATGGTTCATGGGATTTAATTTTTGACGCAGGCCAAAATCAAGAATTTTCCAATAATTCTAAGGACCAAAATGGAGGTGGCACGGAGAGATCTCATGAATGAATTTTCTCAGCAATATTTCCAAAGGGCAAAAGCAGTCATCCTGATTGGGGCTGTGAGTATGGAGAAAAAAGGGTTTAGCCCTCCCCCCACATCCAGTTTCAGAGATTAAAACTGACTGTCTTTCACACTGTTATCCTACGTGGGCAGTTGTCTGGGCAGAGAGAGTTGCACATGGATGCACACATTGCTGAATGGCAGGTGAAGGAAGGAGACAGGGTGATGGAAGGGCTTGCCAATTCTGGGTTTGGAAATCTCTGGAGATGTCGGGGGTGGCATCTAGAGAGGGTGGAGTTTGGGAAGGAAAAGGGTCTCAGCAGGTATAATACTATATTTTCCAAAGCAGCCTGTGAGGTAGGTTAGGCTGGGAGCATGTAACGGGCCAAAAGTCACCTAATGAGCTTCTCTAAAAGAGTGGTCATTTGAACCTGGGTCTCATGAATCTGACCTACCAGAGTTTTTCTTACGTTGTGTTCTTCTGACACGTTACTGTACTCTGGCCATGGCAGGATCCTTTTCATACTTCTTTCTGTATATGGAGTGCAAGTCAATACTCTTGAATGAGGAATTATTTCATACTCACATGGACGATACTTAAATGTCCTGGGATTCATCATTCAAAAAAGAGGTAACTGACACATACTTACATGCTTATCTCTCCATAAAATGACTGCTGTTTCCCCTTGTAGAATCATGAGCTCTTTAAATAAAGAAGTCAGGACCTTTTTATTAATGTTGCTGTTGCTAATGTGTCGGTATTATCAGGAATGAAAAAGAGAAATAATCTCTCACTGACACTACGTACTCCAAACAGCTTTGTCAACACATGTACAAGCATGCAATTCAATGCAATTTATACTCTTTCTGCCCAGCATTCTCATATCCGGTTCTCTACCAATGCACTTGCTAAATTGCACATAGTTTAGAAATATTTAAATGTAGCATTTTGCAGCTAGAATGACAGTGTTTGAGAATATGTCTCCTCACTCAGTGCAGCAGAACATGAATCAAAAGTTGCATTTTTCACACTCTAGCATGTCTGTATTGGAAAAAAAAATAGGCCCCATGGCAAATAGCTGAAAGAAGAACCACATACCACACTCCGATCTCCGTGGAGGCTGGATGGATGGCTGGATGGCTGAATAGATAGGTGGGCGGACGGGCGGGCGGGCGGGCGGACGGACGGACAGAGAGAGAGAGAGAGAGAGAGAGAGAGAGAGATAATGCTGGAGTCCACAAAGTGGTGCCTGTGGATGCCATTGCACTTGAGGATACCTTTCTTGGTGCCTGCCAATTGTTTGCAAAAAGTCGGTAGGGGAAGTTGGGGCTTTTGCCCACTTTCTGATTGGCCATTGGAGATCTGATGGGCTGTGCAGTTTTTAAAACAAGAAGTTGCTTTGGCAGCACCTGAGTCACCTGCGACAAGGATCTTCACTGCATGACTAAAGGTAAGCAGTGGCTGATTCCACACACGTTGGATAATGCACTTTCAATGCACTTTATCAATCATTTGAGGTGGATTTTTTGTTCTGCATACAAAAAAATCAATTCCAAATGATCTATAAAGAGGATTGGAAGTGCATTATCCAACGTGTGCGGAATCAGCCTGTGTGTATGCAAGAAAATCAATGGGCCTAGACTGGAGTAACTCTGCTAAGGATTGCACTGTTAGATTACTTTCATCTGAAGATCATGGGTGCTGGGCACTCAAACCAATCACACAGAGATGGAAGTCAAATATTAATAGTGCTTTCACATTCAGGTGAACTATCATAAAGTTGTGTGTGTGTGTGTTGCCTTTTGCTTATGTTTCCTAGCCATTGGTATCTTTTCTCTTCCCTTTTGTTTGCTGTATCACTTTCCTCTTCCCATTTTATGTTTCCATGCAGAGTAACAGTCTGACTGTGTTAAGAAAAATATTAGGAATCGTAACTGGCTGCATGAATATTGCATCAGCTACATGCATTTGCACAGTGCCCCGAGGACATGTGTATGAGTACTAGATGGCGTCTCATGAATACTTTGGGTTTCTCCAGACTGTACAGTAGGCATATTCCTTTGATAACAGCAAGTGAGTCTTCCTAAAATTAAACCAAGGGGATCCTATGCCATCAAAATGAAGGGCTAAGAGCTTGTTCCAGAAATGTGGGTGAAAATCATAAGGATGTCAGATGTGTGGCTTTTAAAAATTAGAGGTGGCAGCAGCAGTAGACAGAGGCAGCAGTAATGAAATGTCTAATTGTGTGAGAAAAGCATGTAATTGCACAAATTGGATATACTCAAAGGTGGCTTCTGCACAGGGATGGGATTTTGTGGTTTCCCTGGTGCTGGTGTGGCTGCAGATAAAGTGTAGCAGCAATGGGGCTTCCACGTGGCAGGTTTTCCCACAGTTCTTCTGCCCCAATCCCATGGAAGTGGCCACCCCTTCTCCCAGACCATTAGGACTTTTGCAATTTTTTTAAAAAAATCAGCACTGGAATATTGTTATATCAATATATTGTAACAATAGATGTAGCAGGTTCCTTGAATTTTTGGCTTTTGTTTTAAAAAACAGTAATTTTTTTTCTTAAAAAAGAGATGCTGGTATTCCTGATGTTTACCAGCTTGGGAGCCCATGCCCACTAGCTGAAAGAGATGCTGGTACCATGGAAAGAGATGCCGGCACTGCTGAAACATAGGCCAGAAAAAAAGTAAGACCTTTCCCAAAACTTCCAAACAAAGCAGGTTTTTGAGAAAGATTGGAGAAAAGCTGGGAAATCTCAGGTGTACACAAATGCACAACAATCCTGCAGGGAAGCAGGAAAAAATGCACTTCCCTAAAGCAATGAACTCGGAGCAGGTAACCTGTGCAGAAATGGACAGATTCTCTCAGAAACTTCCAAATCGCTCATTGATCTATTGTATCCTTACTTCTGACTAGAGATGGGCACAAACCAGGGAAATTCTGAACCGTGCGGTTTGTGGTTCATCGCATTTCACAAACCACGAACTTTCATGAACATGCCCGGTTCGTGAACCGGTTAGTTTGGTTAATGAAAACATCACTTCTGGGTCAGCAGAAGGTCTGCAGAAAACCCACGCCCACCCTCATTGCCTAGGAAACTGATTGATCAGCGCCAGGCTGTCTGCAGCGACAAACCAAAATACAAACCAAATGAACCGGGTTAAAATTCGTCACGGTTCATGAGAAATGAGCTCCCACGAACCGCTGGTTTGCGAACCACAAACCAGCCTGGTTTGTGACAAACTTCGGTTGATATTTTGGTTTGTGCCCACCTCTACTTATGACTCGTGAGAAGGATATGGGCTGAGTTGCCAGGTGACTGACGCTGAGTACAAAGTATATGCTGTTCTCTTCAATTGCACTTTTTGGTTTGTTCAGCTCTCATTGTGACCTCTGCCTATCGTTAAAGCCCCACTGCAATGGTTGTGTTTTAATGAAGCCCTTGGGTTCCTGCAATGTGGCACAGAGAAAGATTTTGCCTTACAAGTTTATGGAGCAGTTTCAGAAATGAGCATAGAATCTATGAGTGAGCAAACTGCTTCAATGCTGGCAACGAGCAGCAGCCCATGAAATGCACTGCGTTTTGCTAATTATCTATTTATTTCTGCATTTCTTGGCTGGTGAGTCTTTGTCGTGAGACAGGCCAGATGGCAGAGACACTGGCACCTGTAATTAGAAGAGAAATAAATACTGCAGAATCATAGGTCCCATCCTCACTTATCTTCCCTGAGCTTTTCTGGAAGTTACTGCAGCTGCTGACACTGCGTTGTACTGGGTGCATCCCCCCCCCCCCGCCCCACGACATCCTTAAAGAAGCTGATACCTTTAGGAATTCATTTCTATTTTCTGATTTTATGAGGCTGCAAAGTTTGTGCTTTAAAACAATGAAGGAATGCCGGGAGGAATACAGGAAATATGTCATCCTCCAAAACTGGAGAAGAGACAATGTCATTAGGTTCTAGCCATAGCAAAATTCTAAAATATTACAAAACAAAGACACCATCTAGGCTTGCCAACCGGCCTGGAAAAAAATGCCCTCTGCTTTTAATAGAGGCTTGATGCATGGAAAGGGGCAGCTGACACTTTTCGTAGCATGAAGGCAAATAACATTATCACGTAAACAACATCCCATTAAGTCTCTGTTAAAGAGACAGGACAATTTTTCTCCCGGCCAGCTGGCTTTTCCCTGTGGCATGGAAAGCATCACCTGCTGATTTTTACACATCAACCTGTCGTCAAATGCACTAAAACAGGCACAGATTTTTTTCCCTGGTCAATGATAAGCTCTAGCAGGTGATCAGCTCTGAATTCATAACAGGTCTGGAAAGGCAGAAGAGAAGTACTCCCATCTGACATGGCTGTGATTTCCTGAATCTCTGCATTGTCTCTTTCCCATCACTAGATGGCTACCTCTTTGGGTCTAGAGCTTCAGAAGACATGTGTGATGACAGGGACAGGAACTCAGGATTCCCCAACCACAAACCTTTGTTCTTTGACTTCTGAGAAAGCACAAATTCAGGTTGCCCTAATTGTGAAGACAGTGCTTGGATGCCCTACAACAAAATGAGGAATGGTGAAAGACCTATTGTGCCGGGATGAAAATCTCACAGCAGGAGGCATCGACCGTGGAAATCCAACAGGTAAGTATAGTCCCCATGTGATATTAGGTAAAGGTAAAGGTAGTCCCCTGTGCAAGCACCGAGTCATTACTGACCCATGGGGGGATGTCACATCACGATGTTTTCTTGGCAGACTTTTTACGGGGTGGTTTGCCATTGCCTTCCCCAGTCATCTACATTTTACCCCCAGGAAACTGGGTACTCATTTTACCGATCTTGGAAGGATGGAAGGATGAGTCAACCTTCAGCCAACTATTTGAACCCGGCTTCCGCCAGGATCGAACTCAGGTCGCGAGCAGAGCTTGGGCTGCAGTACTGCCGCTTACCACTCTGTGCCACAGGGCTCTTTTTCATGTGATATTAAATGTGTAATAATCTGTTTGTATTCATTTCCACCGGTAGGATCATCATAAGGAAGGGCATGTATGTCCCCTGCCCAACGAGATGCCAGCGAGTGTAACTCATTTTGCAGGAAAACTTCCTCAAGGGCAACACAGTGATCCTCTATTCAGCTGCATCCAAGGGATTGCCAAAGCTCAAACCAGCATACCGCTGAGTGACGGCCATATCCGTCTCCCATCAAGTGTATCACTTCAGGCCAAACCATGGTATCAGATCCATTAACGGTAATCAGATCTGTGAATCTTGATCCCCTATCCCTTCGAATACACCTTTACTCCATCAGTGCCCTGCTGACTAGATCTCTGTCACAGTCCATCTACTTTTAATTGAACTCCAGTTTTAAACATAGTATCATTTTAAAGCAATGAGGACAACAGTTAAATTAACATCAGATTGCAGAGTATTCTTTTTTAGAAACTAGAAGCCAACTGATAAGTTTCAGCTTCTGTATCATCAAAGCCCCCAAGATTTTGATTAAAAAGGACACATTTCTAAATGGTACGTTTATGGTACTTCCTATACAATCTATAGTATAAATGACTATAAGGGATAAGCCTGTGAGATCAAAGGCACAAACAAGCGCTCTGTTGTCGAACATGTTTATTTTTTGTTGCAAGGCTTGAATATACAAACTCAGTTTTTGAGTATGGAGGTTGGTATGTGACAATCTGAAGTAATACTGGCTTACAGAATCACCTGAGAAGTTTATAAAGAGCATGCAGACTGTTTATTCAATTCAATGTACTGCAGATGGTATGTTTATACACCTTAGTCTCTGTGTATAGGTTACGATTTTATTGAAGCATAGTCAGAGAAGAACGAGCAGTGGAGCAACTCCTGTTCCTTTCATCCCTATACTTTTACAACCCACATCCTGTGAAATTGTGTACTTGCTTTCCATTTTCATGGAATTTAGCGGCTCTGGGCTAATTGCTTAAACTAGCAAATGAAAAGGAGGTTTGGGAGTGTCCGGGTGCAAGGATTTCCACAGTTGCCTTCCTCATCTGATGGTGGTCCCAAATGCCCCCCAATCCTATTTCTGAGGGCCAAGCTACACATGACGAATGACACTTGAACAGCAAGTGTATTTCTCCCTGTTCACTTGCCCTCCACTCAATCCACTTGCCGTTCAAGTGTCATTCGTCATGTGTAGCTTGGCCCTGAGGGACAGGAGACCCCCAGGGCATTTCAGGCTGCTCTGAAAGAAGGGAAGCAAGAAAGTCACTCTCTGCAGATGGAAATCCCCACCTCCATGGAAATGCTGGCCATTTTCACAAGGCCACACGTCCAGAAGATCCCGCAAAACTCACGGCATAAAAGTGTCTTCCTAGCGCAATTTCTTGGCATGTTCCCGTTTAATGGCCCTTTTTCTGATGTCATTCTGCCTTTAAAGGGAATCGTGCCAGGAGATCGTGCTAGGAAAACGCTTCATGCCATGAGTTTGCGCGATCTCCCAGGGCCCATGTGAAAACAGCCGCTGTTCTGTATTCAAGCCAGCAAATTTACAGTGCAACCCTAAGCAGAGTTACTCCAGTCTAAGCCCATTGATACCAATGGATTTAGACTGGCATAACTTTGCTAAGGATCGCACTGTTAGTTTCCTTTAGAAAAGGTAATGAGTGATGAAATATGAACACTGAAAGCGCTGTTTAAATGTTAATTATGTTTTGCTGCAGTCTAGGCTTTTTAGGTATACATTTACAATGTTTTTAAGTGTGCCCCTAAATGTGAAGTGTTTTTAAGTGTGAAGGTGACACATTTTGCAGATGCATGTTTAAGTCAGGTACATTTGTCAGGGATCCAGGACTATTGAATGGATACGTAGCAGCAAACCCATATTTTCCACTGTGCGATATGCATCCATCTGAGCATAACCAAAAACCCCTGCTCTCCTCTGTGCTCCCACCAGAAAACTTTCATCCCAACTGCCGAGAACTTTGATTCTTTTCTTTTATCACTTTGGCTGCTGACCCACGATGTGAAAACATTCATTTGAGCTGGAGCTCATTATATAAATGTGATGTAGCAGGCAGATCTTTGCTCTACTTTCTATGAGTGTGCAGTTTATAAGCATTATTGTGGGTGCGCTAATGCCGTCAGAATTAATGGTGTGAGATGGCTCTCCTCATTGCTTCAGAAGGAGTCATGGATAGAAGGCTCGAATCTTTTTTCTGCTCTCCTAATTTTGCTTGCCTTAAAGATAATACGCTTTGTATTAGGTCATATAAACATGTCTGTCTTTAAGGCAAGTGGAATTAAGGTCAGCAGCTGAAGTGATAAAGCAAAGAATCAAAGTTCTCAGAAATTGGGATGGAAGTTATACTGGTAGGAGCGCAGAGGACAGCATTCTTTGGGTTGTGCTAAAACAAAGCCACTAAACTCAGTGGCTTGGATCCATTGCACAATGCCAATAGCGGGCCTGGCTTTCGGAGTTGGAGTTATTCCAACACATCATTTTTGCAATTCAGAGAGACTGTGCCCAAAAAAAGCTTATGGATGTACTGCCAGTTCAGTGTCTTTGCCCTTGTTCCAAAGTGATTTTGGAACTGGGAACCGCCTTCTTGAGAGCTGAAAGATTTCCAGAAGGGTTTTTTTTTTTTGCTGGATTAGACCATTTAACCTAGCTTTCCATTTCCTGAAATAATCAGAAAAATGGCTCTGCAAAAGTAAAGTTTGTCCAGCAGGTACAGGATTAGGACCTAGGTGCCTTTGTTATCAGGACAGTATCCTTAGCTACTTAGTCTGCAGAACTAGGGCATCTGAGGTATAGTGCAGAAACCAGCCAACAAGGACAGCTTAAACACTCAGGTTCAAACTACAAGCTATATGGGAAATCCAAGATCAGATTTCCTGACTCATTAAAAATAAGCCACGGTTTGGGGATGGTGTTGCCTACCTCCAGGTGGACCAAGCATTCTTCTAGAATTATGACTGATCTCCAAAATACAGAGATCAGTTCTCCTAGAGATAGAGTTGCCAGGCTAAGGGTAAAGCAACTACTCCTCTGCAATTACAAACCGTACTTCTGAATCTGGATTTGTCAGGAAGAGAGCAAACTATATTTCATGGCTTAGATGTGATGCAAAACTAGGGTCTTTTATAGTTTAATTACTGAGAGCCGGACCACACGATATGAATTACACGTGAATGATACGAAAACTTACTTACACATGTTCCAATGTTGTTTTCAACTACACGCGCCAGGACTGCAGGACCTCCATCGAACCCGTGTTCATGGTGGCATGGGTTTTCTCCGTGTACCTCCAAGATATCCCATCATGCATCTCCATTTTGTACAGATAGGAAGCAGAAGATACAGGAAATAAGGACGCTAAGCATTGCCGACTTACTGATCGTGACCGCGTACACGTGCCGTCGAGACTACACTGGAGCAGAAAATTTTGAATGCATGCCTGAACCAGGACACGTGCTCATCAATAGAATGCTGGACACAGGCATTTGGGGTAAGACAGGACTCCTGACACTCGCTCGGTCTCATGTAATTCGTATCGTGTGGTTTGACTCTGAGTCATGTGTTAGGATGGAGGTTTCCTTAGTACCATTCGCATAATAGCAAACTATGGTTTGTTATTATGTCCAAGCTGCAGCTGATAGTCTTCCAGAAGGAAGGAGCCAATACAGGTGCTATTGAACCTTGGATAAAACTTGAAGATTCTTTAAAGGGTTGATTTGTTATTGCTTTGGGTAAATTATAAATTCAGGCAGTTGCTTGCCATAAAAATTAGCAAATTCAGATCTCAATCCAAAACGAAGAAAAAAACAAGGGTGAGAAATCTTTAAAGTGTTCATGTGATCTCCCCAGGTATCCTTGCATTGCAATCCATTCTGAAGAGGTGTGTGGATTAGTACAATTGGAAACCCAATTGATTTGAGGCAGAGGATGTATTAAAACAAATTCCTGCCTTCCTCGGTTGATGATACAATTTGATTTGGCACTGTGAACATGCAATGACTTTCCATCAAGAATTTAGAAGTTTCCCACCCACCCCCTTCACAGTTTAGTCAAGTTCCTGAATGTAGGTTCATTGGGAAAAAGCTCACATCAGAACAATGTGATTTGTACTGCTGAGCTTTGGTACAGCAGGAGGGCGGATGCTACATATTTGATTCAAGGCACAAACACCTCCATGTATACCAATCTGGTCTACCTGTTATAGGGGACTATAAAGTTACCACGATGAATAGTCTGTGAATTGCTCCTTCCCATTGCTCTTGCCTGAATTTAAACTCCAACCATGTCTGCACTGCAGGCTAAATTGATTCTGTCTCATGTAGTATCAGCTTGCTACAGACAGTGCATTTGAACCCCATTGTTGACTGTTCTCTACTTCAAACACTGAAGCTTGCCAGTACTGCTGCTGTCTGCAAGAGTGTTCTGCTACAACCGTTTTTGTGGTTATTTGGCAACAGGAACATGTTTCTGGTACTCTGGTAGTTACCCTGCCATAGGAAGAGGGAGGTTGCAACACACAGTGAACAGGTGCAAGGAATACCTGCCAAGCAAATTCCTTTTGTGCATATGAACATGGGTGATCTTTGGGTTTTGTGTGTGTGTTATGTACGTGCGTGTGTGTGAGAGAGAAAACAGAAGCAATATTTTTGTTTGATTTGATTTCTCCTTCAAATTTCACCACCAGGTTAGAGAGCTGGTCAGTGGTAGTTGTTAAGAGTGAAGGACTAGAATGGAAGAGACCTGGCTTCTAAACCCTGCTCTGTCATAAAGGGCACTGGGGGATTGCAGTCCTAAGAGCATTTTCCTGGGATTGAGCTACACTGAGTTAAAATGGGACTTGCTTAAGATTGTTCATGGGTGACCTTGAGGAAAATCACATTTGCAGACTCACCTGCCTCACAGAGTGATGATAAAATCTAGGAAAGAATGATGTCTGCCATCTGAGTTCCTTAGAGAAAGAGTAGATCCTTAGAAAAAGAGTAGGAAACATAGAGAAGACACAAGAACAATCTTGATTGCTGTTCGTAGAATCCCTCTAAGGGCGACACTGCATGCCTTGAAACTGTGGGTAGTAGATTGCCAGTCTCCTGGTGGGGCCTGAAGATCTCCTGGAATTATAACTGGTCTCCAGGCTATAGAAGTAGGGTTCCCTGGAGGAAATGGCTGCTTTGGAGGGTGGACTCTGCAACATCTCTGCTGAGTAACTTCCCTAAACTCTACTCTTCCCAGGTTCCACCCCCAAATCTCCAGGATTTTCCCAACCCAGAGCTGACAGCCTTAGCAGGTAGAGGGGAACTAGGCATGATAGGGTTACCAAGTTGGGAAATTCCTGGAGATTTGGAGGTGGAGCCTAGGAAGAGAAGGGATCTCAACTGGGTATAATGTGGTGAAGTCCACATTATACCGATATATATATATATATATATATATATATATATATATATATATATATATACAAATTCAATCAAAAGTCCAACAGGTATAGCTTCACCACAGAGTGGTTACTTGAAACCTCCAGAGGTGCAGTTCACAATGAATTAATCCTTTTTTCTGTTCCCTTGTAAATTGTGTTGGTTCCTGCATGGAGTCTTTTCAGAAGACAACATGTTCTAGTGGTTATAGTTGGAAGCCAAAAATATGGCTGAAGAGCCTGATGTGTTTTGCCAGCTTGTAATCCCATTTCAGCAAGATGCTTTTTCAAAGGCTCATAGCTATTTTATACAAATTACTCCAATACCATAATACTCATCTCAAGGTCAATGAGTAATCCAATGGACCATTGCCGTGAAGCTATACCGGTTGGAATTTTGATTGAATTTGTATATATATATATATATATATATATATATATATATATATATATATATATATATATATATATATATATATATATATATATATATATATTTGTATGTAGGCTTCTGATTTGAAAGGCTGTTCTAGTCACAAGAATTTATGCCACAGGTGTTGTGTAAGTGAAGAAATTGTGTATAGTTCAGTTTTCATATAGAAAAAAGTAAAAGGGGAAAACAGTGAAGATCCATGTTTATTTTATTTGTTTGTTTGTGTTTGTGTGTGTGTGTGTTTGTTTGTTTATATCATATTTGTATTCTGCCCTCCCCACAAGCGGGCTCAGGGTGGATAACAACCTTAAAATCATTTTAAAATGTTCCATATTAAAACATTAAAACATCATATAAAAATAGCAGCACTCTTTGCCTGGTGGCAACAATACAACTAATAACCAATGATACGGCAACACAACAGGATATAGCAGCACAGTAACAGCAGCTGAAAACAAACAGCGATGGGCAACTTTATAATTTCTGTGAACAAAACTGAAAAAGATTTGGGTCCAGTAGCCCCTTAAAGACCAAATCGATTTCCAAGGTATAAGCCTTCGAAAACTCTGGTATCTGAGGAAGGGAGCTCTGACTCTCAAAAGTCCATACCCTGGAAATCTAGTTGTTCTTTAAGGTGCTACTGGACCCGAATCTTGCTCTTCTACTGCAGAACAATCTACCTGAAATTTTCAAAATATGAATAAGTGTCCTGAATATAGAACAGGTGACAATGGATGGAGAGAGAGAGAAGTGGGTTTTTACACAATTATGCAGATGAACAAAATGGAGAAGAACTGTGGAGAGCTTGCACAGGGATAGTTTGGTTATCAGTTCGAGTTACATATGGTGTGTAGAACTGTTGTTTTGGATTAGTTCCCCAAGTCATAGCTGGCAACCCTAGCCTTATTACTGAATAAAGAAAGTGGGAGTCTGCAGTAAATATATTTAATTTACTTTTCCCTATTTTATTAATACTTCAGAGATTATTTTTGAAAGGTCTGATAAAAAAGCTTTAAATAAAAATATATAGCTGGAATTCATGCACATTGCGCTCCTTTTTCACTCCTCTTACTTCCCTTTGCTGTTTTCCAAGAAGAAAAAGATGACAATGACAACAATGATAACAACAACGGCATCTCTAGAAAACTTGATTTGACTGATTGGCCTGATATGTAAGCAGGGCTGGTGGCAGGGTTTCTGGCGCCTGAGGCCAGGGGCAGCTTCAGATGTGCTCCTGCCCCCTCAGGCATGCACGTGCACCCAGACTGCGGGGCAGTGGGCAGCTGGGTGGGAGGGCTGCCTGCTCAGACTGCCCTGCACTGCCCCGCTGGTGTGTGCTCCCAGCCAGGCACAGTGGGTGGCTGGGGAGGCACGTGTGTGTCCTCCCAGCCCTCTTGCTCCATTGCTCTGTGCACCACCCTGGACGCCTGCCGTGCCTGGCCCACGGCTGCTGCACCCACCCAGGGGCACGTGCTGATGGCGGCAGCAGTGCAGGAGGGCTGGGAGGCTGCAGCAGCTGCATGGCAGGTGGCTGGGGCGGTGCGCGGGAGGCTTCCCATCCCTCCTGCTCAGTTGCCCACGCACTGCTGCCGCCAGCTCCGCAGTGTGCACCCTTGCCCCTGGCACCCCCTCTGGTGCCTCAGCACTGAAAGTGGTTGCCAGACCTGCCTCAATGGAGGCGCCGGCCCTGTATGCAAGCCTGAAGCATGCATGCATTAGATGGGGTTTAATGATGCCAGATTACAGTTTTACTTCATCCATGCACACATTTCATCACAACCTTTCAATATTTCCATTAGTTCACTGAAGACAGGTCAATAAATGATGGTCATGTGTTCGTGGGGTCAGAACTGGGCACACACTGGAGACATGAGACAATCATTCTTTGAATGTAGAGTCCTTTGGTAGGGCTAGCATCATGCTTGGCAAGTTTAGAATCATCCACCAAGAGACCATGCTGACATCTTGGTTGTCACTTGGTACAAGTCATGGCCAGGCAAGGATTGATGAGCGTTGTCCATCCCTGTCAGCCACAGTGCTACCTTTGTGATACCTCAGTGGACTCTGTGGCTTCTATTTATTTGTGTACCACACACCTCTCAAGTGGCAATGCCTCTTCCTCTTTCCCCTTGCAAATGTAAGCAAACCAGAGCCCCCAGAAAGCCAGGATAGATTCAGCAAGTAGTCATCCACATTTCTGCAAACATAATTCCTATGGTTTTGTTTACTAAGTGGTAAAAATGGTAGAGTTTAAACATGCTTTTTCAGGACTGCCTTCAAAACGGGGGCAGAGTGAGAAAGTAAAAGCAGTTCTTCGGTAAGCATACTCAAGTTGCTACAGTTTGAAAGCATGTTTCGTCTGTTTCACGGAAAGGAAATCCCTACTGGGCAAGAACACTCTAAAAAACACCTGCTGTATGCACAAGGAATTAACCTTACATTGTGTAACGCTGACACAGGGAGGTATCATGTCTTCCAGATGGCAGCCAGAGCCTAGAGCAGACATGGCTAATTATTGGAGCACCTCACTTACTGTGTATAGAATACATTTTATGAACACATTGGAAGGTCCATCAGGGAGCCTTGTTTCCTTCCACATTAATACAAGGGGAGCCAAGGGGGAGTTTCATTCCATAGCTGAGCTAAAGCTTTTGTCATGGACGAAAGTAACATTCTACATTACTTATGGATGATGTCATCGGAAATGTCCCGAGCACCTTTGCATCCCTCTGAATCAAACATTTGGCTTCAGGAATTGTTATTTCTTTAGAATGAATGGATTGTCCGAAGAGGCACTGCAACCTTTTTGAAAGAGTTTGCAGAAAATTAATGAAATGGCTTTCAAGCGATCGCCTTCACAGGGATTTGATTGGCAACATTAGCAAATTTTCATCTCATTTGGAAACATATTGTTCTCATTTCAAATCTGGCACAGACCTTAATTTTCTTAAATTCAAAAGTTTTATGTACTTCATTGTTTGCCTCTTTACAAAGAGCCGAAGGTAGATTAACAATTTAAATTTATAATTAGAACACATTGAGCTTGCTGATAAGAACTATTAAAGGTTCACCTTAAGCCTGGGAGTGGCTGGAAGTACATACCTTTTGGTGTGAGCCAAAGGGCAGGAGCCAAAGGATTCTTGGTAATGAGCCTGTCGTTCACAGCCTGTGGCCATTGAGTGAGCTGGTTACTGGACCCAGAACCTGCCCAGGATGCGGTTTGTGTTTTGTTTTCTTTGTTTGTATTTTATTTGATCTGTATTTAAATTAGGCAGAAAAATTGGGTGATAAATCAGGACGTGCATTACATATATGTAGTTGGTTTTGTGCCACATTCACCATTGCGGCTTCTCTTGAAGAATCTGAGATTTTTGTTTCGGAACAGGATATACTTTTCTGAAAACAATTTTGACACACACACACACCCGCCCCCAAGAAACAACTAAATAAAAATCTTTAAACTTTTTGTCCAGGAAAACAGACATTCACTCAGAAAACTGAAAGAACAGAAAGAAAGAATATGGAGGAAAGGAGTTGGGATCTCTTACACTTGTTGCTTGTAAAGGTCTACAAAAATGTTGAACGTACGATATTTTAAATAAGTATGGGGGATGGAGAGGAGACATTATGTAGCTTAAGTACTCTGTTATATATTCTGTTTTTGTTCCTTTATGCACTGTTTATTGTTTACTGGTATTCTTTTTTCAAATAAAATATATAAAACTTTTTTTTAAAAGTCTACCAAAATGCAAATCTGGTGCTATAAACTGAATCAGTTCCCCCCTGCATTGCCCCCAAAACATAACCTCTCCTCTATGTGCTGTGTATGTGCTGTCAAGTCACAATCAACTTATGGTGACCCCTGCTGGGGCTTTCAAGGAAAGTGAGAAGTAGAAGTGGTTTGCCATTGCCTTCCTTTGCAGAGTCTCCCATCTAAGTACTGATCCTACTTCACTTCCAAGATCTGATGAGATCGGGCTATACAACGCAGCCTTCCCTAGCATCTGTCATAAAATCACATGAATTAGGAAAGTGGAAGAGACAAAATGAGTAATCCTAAGTGAGTCTCCACAGAATCCTATTCAGATCTCTTCAATTGGGTTTACTCCCAGGAAAGTCTTATTATGATGGCACAGAAAGAGGTCATGTCATTTCCTCTGTGTTCCAGTCCATCCCCCACAGCCTGTCATAGAATCATAGGGTTGGAAGGTACCTCTAGGATCATCTAGTCCAACCCCCTGCACAATGCAGGAAATTCACAATTACCTCCCCTACCTACACCTCCAGTGACCCCTACTCAATGCAAAGAAGATGGCAAAATATGCACAAAGAAGACTCATTAGTAGACATTCTCACAGAGCAAATAGCTTGTGATCACTCATAGTGAGCCAAGATACAAAAGAATACCAACTTAGCTTCTTGCTTCCTCACTGCACTCTGTGCAAAGCCTAGCTGCTCTCGACTAGCAAGAACTAGCCCAAATAAAATAGCTATCCAATCTATATTTAGAGACATAGAGCTTGAGCTGGCATGAGACCCCAGGGATTAGAACCAGCAGGCTTTCTATCATCTCTTCTGTCAATCGCAATTGTTCTGCCACATAACTTTTGCAATAGTCCTTTGTGTGTTTGAAATATGCTGGCAGACCTTTTGGTCTATGCGACAAAGTTGGAGTGTGGCATTCTTTATTTGTGCAAAGAGATTATGATAACCCAAGAAGATAGCTGATGGGCCATTTCCATGCAATGAATTCAATTAAAGACTTGGGTCCCAACCCAGAAAAGGCTAGGTGCATCAAAATCTCATTGAAGTCAATGGAACTTTGCCTAAATTCCTTTGGATTGAAGTCTTTGTCTCCAAGATACTTCAAAGAACACAAGCGTGTTTTTCAAGATCAAAGTCTTTGACTACTATCTGAATAGTCCACACCCTAAACCAGAGAGACTCTTCAGCGAAGCAAACTTGATACTCAGCTACGTTGTTAGCAAATGAAAGACCTCTGGAATGGGATCAGAGATTTAATCCACAGGTACCATCTAACCCTTCCAATTTCATTTCACCTTATCCTTCCTGTTCCTCCCCAGATTTTGCAGACTCCTACCCATTTTGCCCTCTAGCACTACATATGAGGTGAGTTTTTAGTATATAATAGTCTCTTTCTCTATATATAAAGACAAATGTCCTGACTGACTCGTCAACGCCCAGCCCAAACCCCTGGACCTAGAAACATCAAATTTGGGGAGAACGTCCCTTTTGTGATGTAGAGGCTCACTAAGAAGGGATTTTAAGAAATTTGCCCCCTAAGGGGATAAAAAGGGGTAAACACATGTTTTCCCATAGGGATACAGCTTCCCTGTGTGGCTGGCAGGCTGCAGCCTGCTCCCCCCCCCCCCGCCACTCCCAACTGCCAGCTTGGCCACTCTTCCCTGATTAGGCTGGCCTTTCAAGGTCATTTGCATATGCGGTCCAACATTCTAAACAGTTGCTAAGGGAGTCATTAAATGTGTCCTGAGGTAAAATGCACCTCCCAGTCTTCCCCTAAAAGTTCACTAAGGTTACCAATCTCCCTGTGGTGTAGGGTTGCCAGCCTCCAAGGGGTGGCTAGAGATCTCTTGGAATTACAACTGATGTTCAGATGACAGAGATCAGTTCCTCTGGAGAAAATGGCTGCTTTGGAGAGTGAACTTTATGGTATTATACCATTCTGAGGCTTCTCCCCTCCCCAAACCCCACTCTATCCAGGCTCCAACCCTAAAATCTCCAGGAATTTCCCAACCTGGACATGGCAACCCTACTGTGGGGCCTGCCTGCTTGTACCCCCTCTCTCTGGCTGGTCAGCTGTGGAACTCTGTGTTCTGAGGTAAAAATCAGGTCAAGGAAACTGCAAACAGTTGAAGAAAGATGGCACAAGACTCCTGTCCTGAATAGGGACTTTATATAATAATCAGTATAGCAACTTTTAAATGTTCATGGGGAAATAGTGCACAACCTTTCTAGGGGCCATTTCAATGTGAATTTCTCTCATGAACCTGCCAAAGTGCTCACCACATAGGGTTGCCAGCCTCCAGGTGGTAACTTGAGATCTCCCAGAATTACAACTGATCTCTAGGCAACCAAGACCAGTTCCCTTGGAGAAAATGGCTGCTCTGAAGTGTGAACTCTATGGCATCATACCCCACTGAGGCCCCTCTCCTTCCTCAATCCACACCCTATCCAGGTTTCACCCCCCAAATCTTCAGGAATTTCCCAACTTGGACCTGGCAACCCTACCACCACATCACCCTTCCCACAGTCCAACTCCACCTCACACCTTTCGCAGCCATCATCTCTTACTGCCCCCAAGAAGTCTCCTGGCAGACGTTGTGCAAGATAGACCAATGCTAAAAGGAGGAAGCAACTTAGAGATGCGGCAAAGAAATATGCACATCATATTCCTGTGGTGCACTGAGTAGTGGTGGCCAAGTACAAGAAAGATCACTTTGAGATGCACAGAGCAGCAGAGTCTTTCTATGAGCAAAGCAATCCTAGAAGATGAGTAGAAGGTCCATGGAAGGTCAAGGCTCAGTCAGGCATGGCATATGATCCTGAAGTGGCTTATGAGGCAGACAGGAATTTTCTCTCTCGGTATCATGACTCACAAATGCAAGGACTGCAATGACCTTAAGTGGAAGGAGGTCATGTGTTACATGCGGTGCAGCAATGGCAACATGCAGCTCCCACCCTTCAAACCTCTGCCCCAACCTCTCCACAGCCTGGTAATGGGCAGCTACCCTGACCGTGTCCATTTCAGGGACTGTGTACAGAAGTATAATGGCTGCTTCAACATGATATCATTCAGGTCCAAGCAGCTACTATGAGACACCTTCATGCCAACCTTCAAAGTTCAGGGAAAGGTGTATCACTTGGTCAGAAGTCTGCTGGCCACACCTCCACAGGAAGTCCAATTCCTGCAAATCTATTTAGTCGGCAAAGACAAAAAGGAATTGTGCTTGAGGTGCAGCAACTTTACTGATGTCAAACAGGAATTGGTCATACAACTGCAGAGGATGCTACACAACGTCAACAGCTACATAAAGAACCTGAAGACCACCCTGGACATAGTACCTCCAAACTGCAAGAAATTTGAAATTGTCATCTATGCAGATAAAAAACACACTGATGCTTATGTAGGTCATTTCAACACACCAATGTACGTTGAACTCGACGTACTCCACTGCCCTGCCTCAGCACAACCTCAACACCATGTTGCCCCTCAAGAAGACAGTCTCCTACCTCATCGTGGTCAGGCAAGGGGAGATCAACCATCTGGTGTACTTCCGCTCCCTCTTCAGTCAATTTTTGATTGACATGTATGCCAAAATAGAGACTGAGAGGTTGAATTACGTTAGGATCAACCAGGTACTATGCTATTATACTACAAAACCAACTAAAAAAACACGCACAAACCAAAAAATGTTACATACCTATAAGTATTATAACTGGATTTAAAGTAGTTAAATACCATAGCAAAGCACAGGTATCAAGCTAGTAAACAATAAACTTATTTTATTGCACTGATGCAAATTTGCCCAGCAAACAAAAACAAAGAAAAGAGGTGGGAGAATAACGTGATTTGTCTGTGTATTTGTCTAATGTCTGCCCAAATGTAAAATCTATTGTTTAAAACTCAAACAAAATATATGCATGATACTCTGATCTGTGTAAATTTTAGTATAGCAAGGGTTCCTAACCTTGTTAACCTTTGAGACAGAAAAACTGCAACAAAATGTCTGCTATGGGGACATCAATCACAAAATGGCTGCCACAAGGGTTCCATCCATTCACAAAACATCAGGAAGTTCCACAAAATGTTATGATGTTCCAAGTCAAGTGTTATGTTGGAGGCAGCTGTTTTCACATGGCTGCTTCCTGCAGATGTCTTCTTCAAAGCAAGTCCAATAAAATGGAGGACGGCCCATGACTGGCTATTTGTTTTGAGGAAGAAATGTTTAGAGAAGTAAATGGCACCAAATAATAGATCAGCAGGCACCAGATGGGGATCCACTCCTCTATGGTCAAGAGTTACATTTTTATACAAAAGGAACTCAAGGCAATGTATATTATTCTCTCCCTATTTGCATTTTATCTTCACAGCAACCCTTAGAAGGAGACTGAGAGGAGGCCCAAATCTATCCACTGAGTTTCATGGCTATGGGAGAATTAGATCCTGGGTCAAACCAATTCCAATCTATCTATCTATCTATCTATCTATCTATCTATCTATCTATCTATCTATCTATCTATCTATCTATCTGTCTGTCTGTCTGTCTGTCTGTCTGTCTGTCTGTCTGTCTGTCTGTCTGTCTGTCTGTCTAGTACTGCTCAAAATAGCTATCGCCTTAAGCAGAAATTAAAATAGCAAAAACCTTGCTTAATATTATTTCTCTGATATTTAATTATTGTCCCTATATATTTTGCCTCGGAAAGAGTAATGGAATCATTTATATCCACGAATAACCTCATCACCTGAGCTCTCATATTAGGTAGTTCCATATTTTTAAGTAGAGGGGTAATTAAGGAAGCTCTCAACTAATTAAATATGGCATTCTCTATAATCATGTGTTTGATGGTTTCAACTTTATCATATGGGCATCTGCATGTTCTGTTAGTATATGGTACTTTCTTACATCTACCAATTCTGACATTCAAACCTTCTTATCTAATTCATTCACTCTGGTAGAGTGGGAGCGTGCTTAATATCTGTTCAGTTGTGTAAATACACATGTTCTGTTAAGACAAAGCCAAAAAGTAGAACACACACCAAAATGATAGTTCCAAGTGGGTAACTGTGTTGGTTTACAGGAGAAGAGCAAGATTTGAGTCCAGCAGCACCTTAAAGACCAACAGGATTTCCAAGGTGAAAGCTTTCAAGCTTCCTTTGGGAGGTATGATTCTCCCTGGTAATCTTGTGGGACTTTACGGTGCTACTAGACTTGAGTCTTACACACCAAAACCGACAGTTTGTGCACTAAGCAAGCTTCCCTTGTGCCAAGTTGCTTATGAGCTCACTACCATAGGCACAGGCCCAAATCAAGATGAGGAAAATCAAGGTGGTTGAAATGCTTTGCCTAAGCTAATTATACGGCTTTTAAAATATTCCTGATTATGAAAGCAACTTTTTAAGTCACTTATTGTTCTCTAACTTTTTTTGTTGTTTCAGATTTCGGCATTCAAGAAATGATTTTATTTTTTAGTGGCTACTTTTAAAAAAATACAAACTTATACCTTGTTCCCCATCACTCAAGTTCTGGTTTTCAACATATTCAGAATGTTCCCTTTTTGAAAAATAGGATAGGAAATAGTTTAAACTTGGGAATGCTATGAATTGCCAAGGCAGCATAAGTATGGTGGAATTCTTTCCCACAAAATGTCCCCACTCCAGGATTTGATGCGCTGTCAGGGGTCTTGAGAAGTCCAATTTCCCATCCATCTTTGTTTTTCTATAGCTAGCTGGCCACTGTCGATCATTTGCCATACTTTTCAGGGTCTATCTAACTTAGTAATATATGGACTTTCTTCATCCCTCATGGTTACACTCAGAAATGTGACCGGACCCTATAATGAGGTGAGTGGCAGGAGATCTTTGTGCATCTTCCACCTGTTCTTGGGCAGCATTTGATAAAAGTCCAGAAATGTGGAATTAACTACAGGGATATTCTACTGAGCAGTAGCAAACCTCTTGCAAAAGATAATCAGAAATTTAAATACTGTGGTTTCATTTTAAGCTCTCTGTTGCATAGCTTTGCAAATAAGTATTATGCAATTATTCTAAATCCATTCTTATCCTTTCCAGAGACAACACGGAAATATTTCATGGTTGATGTAATTAGTCATATAACTACAACCAAAGAGCAGTGTTTTGTTTTTTTCCCTTCCCCATTCTGGTAACACCTACACAAGCCAAATCTGGATGACAATCTCCATAAGTACTAGAAATGTCATCCTGGCGTTTTATCTGTCTTGCATTTTTATCTCACCTTTCCCCCATGGCTCTGACAGCATGTGCCTTTTCTCCTCTCCTTTATTTTGTTTTCACAGCAACCCTATGAGGTAGGTTATGCTGAAAGGTAAAGAGAATGACTGGCTTAAGGTCATGCTGAACTTCATGGCCTATTGGGCATTGGAGCACTCATCTCCCTGGTCCAATGCTCTATTCAATATACCTTAAAGGCTCTGAGACCAACAGGAGAACTTATAACGGGCCACTGCGGCATCTAACTACACTTGTAATGTTAATTCCCTCAAGACAACTGGAAAGGCCCATCTATGCTTTGGCAAAGTTAACCGGATATAACTGCCAGATCTCCTGCTTCAGGTTGGTGTTTATGGAAGGGACCGAGCAGGAAGCCAGGGTAACCCACAGACAGTATGGACTACTGGTAGTTCCTTTGATTGCAAGCAAGCAGCTGTCAGTATTTTTCTAGCAGAAGTTTGATGAAGACTGAGGGCTTAAGAAGTCCTGCAGGGAGGTGTGCGTCTTCATATCTCATCTCTCTGGAGACAACCGGTGGAGATTAAAAGAGCTAGACTCAGTTACAGATGCATGTGGTTGGAGCAGGGGGGCTAGAATGCCTCTTGCTGCCCTGGAGGAAAGTGGAGAAGTACTTTCCTGGGCAGTAGATGATTCTAAGAAGACCTTGGAGACAGAGAACAAGAGAAGTTCTTCTTCCTTGGGGAAAATGGATGGCATTGCATCCTTTCTTTGGAACTTTCCTGGTCTTTCCTCTTGAGTTGGCTGGATGTTTCCAGAGATGGTTCCTGATAGCAGCACTTCTCATCTTCTATGTCTCCAAGCCTTATTTCTGATATACTGCAATCCATGTTAATCACATTTGAAATAACTTTAAAAAAATAAATTTTGTGTTGGGTGCTTTATGGGGAATTTTTTGAGCAGGCACATTCAGGCAACTCAACAGCTATTTTACAGGACCATGTATATAAACAGTAACTTCCAAGGCAGCAATAATATAGCAATCACAGCCTACAAACTGTGAGATCAAAAGCTGATAGAACTTCTGGCATCTCCTATGGATCAATCCTCAGAAGTGAGTTAAACTGAAAGACAAGCAAAGTGTTTGGTTATTTCCAGATGCGACTGTCTCAGCATCCCCACAGTATAAACACACAGAACATTCCTTGAAAGATTTGTGTTTGTTACCTCTTCATCCCCAGTGCTTTGGAACAAGACAATTCCATTTCAAAATCTGTGTGCAGGTTCTAAGAAACGGGGAATATCCTTAAGCATAACTGCTAGCTTTGTTCCTTCACTTTGGGGACCATTTGCCAAACATGACTTTGCTAAATGAACTGTTAAGCTCTACACAGCAGCAATGTGTAGTGGCCTGGAGCCAAGCTACAAGATCAGTTGTCTCATGTCATGCATTTGTTCCTGAGCCGGGCCAGACTACAGATGGGGGTACTGCTTGTTTGTACATAAATACAAAAGTAAAATCTCAAGGAGAAAAGCAGGTTAGAATCATTTTCATGAAATACTAGATTTTGATTTGCAGTGAAGTCCATCCTCCCCACCCCAGCCAAACACAAATCCTACACTTAGGCCATTTTCATGTGCCCTTAAAGGAACAGTCCAGTCACCGAATGCTGGCAGCTTTTCCTCATGAATCCAGATGTCTCCATTTGCAAAACGGTTGCGGGCCATCTGGCTTCCATTTTTTTGGCACCTTTTTGGGGAATGCACTTTCCACGGTCCCAGAAAAGGCACCAAAAAACCAGAAGCCAAACAGCCCACATCTGTTTTACAAATGGAGACACTGCCAGTGTTCCAGTAGTGTGCTGTCCCTTTAAGGGCATGTGGAAATAGCCTTAGGCTAGTTCCACATATGGATTTTTCTCCACATGCAAAGCAAGAAGGTCTCACATTAAAAGAAAACATCCATGTGATGTGATCATTGTAAGCACGACTCATTGCATTCCCTGGGCTTTCTCCTTTAAGGAATAAACTTGTTTTAATCTGGCTCAAAGAGAATCTATGGAGTGGCTGTAGGGTAGGGTTGGCAGAGACAGGCTGGCAACCATTGTGAGCTTTGGGGGGGCAGGGTTGGGCATCACTTCTGGTCACATACCCTGTAGTGACTTCATGCATTGCCAGGATACTTTAACCATTCCCCCTCTCTCTGCTGAGCATTACAGCCATAGATTATGGCTCAGTGGGGAAAGGGGAAAGGAAAAAGGAAGGCTCAAGGTTGCAGGGTATCCAGGCATGATTGCTGTCAGGCCTATGCTTTTGCACAAGTGCAGTGGGGAAATGGGGAGGAGTCGGTGGAGGGCAGCGGCAGCAGGGTGAGCCAACGGAATGGATGCCGATGTCGTTCTTGCCCATTCCCACTCGGCTGGCTGCTGCTGCCATGATGGGGCTTATTTTGTGCTCCCTTGTGGATGCTGCCTTCAATGGCACAACCCAGCAAAAGCTGTACTGTGTGACTGCTATGACTGTGATGTTTCCTCTGAGAAGAATGCTCTACACATGCTCAAAGTCTCTGTGTATGCCACCCGGTCAGTGCAGAATCACAGCCCACAGACATGAGTAGACTGACTTCCCACTGCCTATACTGGCCAGCCAGTTGCCTTGGGAAGTAGGGTGAACAGCTCATCTTTTCTCCTGCCCCCTGGTAATCAGTATAATATCTCTTAAGAGATTCCATCCATAGCTATTATGGCTAATAGCCATTGGTGGACGCTTTATGTAGATCAATACCCATGGTATCAGTGTCAGACTATAGCTAAGGAAACAAGGTCAAATTCCCATTCTGACATGAAGCTCACTTGTTCAGTCATCCTCAAGCAGCCTGGCCTACCATACAGGATTGTGCTGCCCCAGTGTCATGTGGATGGCTGCCCCGATTTCCTTAGAAGAACGTCAGGATAAAAAAATTGATATCACGCTATTGTATCAGAAACCGGATCAATGCTGAGGAAATCCGGCTGTGTCCCTGTTTTCCCCCTGCATATTCTGTCAGACATTCTGTTTATGAATCTTGATTAGATACTGAAGCATTTTGGTTGCATCAAGAGCTGGTTTACTGTTACGTGCCTCTCGTCTTTCTTTTGCAGGTGGGTCTCATTTCCAATCCTGCTGTTGGCTGATGCCATCATTTGTTTCTCTTTGCTTTCTTATGTGCTTCCCTTGCGCGCAGCATGTGGCTTTCAAATGCATTGTAAGAGGTCGCATTCGACCTACTTATTACATCTGAATGAACATCAAATGACTAGGAGCAGAGTTGCTCTGTCTTTTCTTCGGTACCCCTCCATAGTTCCTTTTCTGACTCACACTTGTTAACGCGATGGATTGGACTCCTTACTGTTCTCGTGTAGCTACTTCAGCACAAGAAATCTGATGGGTAAATTTATGTCTATTGATTCTGAATTTGCTCTTGCTGGCTAGAAAATCCAAATATAAAATTATGGGAAATGCTGGTGCAGAAAGCTATTTACTTTATATTGTGATTTTTTTTAAAGAAGGTCAATACTTGTCTCCTAGATAAGAGGACAAAATTTGATTCTACCTGTAAGGACTTTGTAGATAGTCTGTACAAGAAGCGGAGTGACATTCTGTAGCATAGTGGTTAAGTGGTTGTGTTGCGAGTCAGCACTCTGCTAGTTTAACTCCCATGACTGCCATGTACTCTACAAGTTGGGTAAGCCACTCCTCGCAGCCACAGCTCCCCAACTGTATTGTGGGGAAAGCAACAATACTGACTTTGTTCATTGCTCTGAGTTGGGCATTAATCTGTCTAGAAGAAGAGATGAAGAGCAGTATATAAGCATGTTGTTGTTATTGTTGTTATTGTTATGAGAGGATTGGACTGCACCACTTCAGGTTAAGAATGGAGGATTCATTTTTGAATGTTCTCTACTTTAAAAAGACCAACACATTAGAGAACAGGTTCTAACGCCGTCTGCTCCTGTTGTGCTGGTTTTCTGTTTACACGGTATATTATACCATTGAGGAGTATTCAAAAATGTAATCTTCCTCCTTTCTGAAGTTTTACTGTCCAGTCCTTCACCTCAGAACACTAATTCATTTCCACTGGCTCTGCGAATAGACCATGCAGACTTATAATGCAGGTTTAATCTTTATATCCATTTGCAAACTCTGTCAGCTTTGGATAATTTTTTTCAGGGCACTTAATATAATTACAGAGAGATGAATGAGGTGTCAAATTAAAACACGGAACATGAAGATGTGCAGGAAAATAGTGGCTTTCCCCCCAATTTATCCTCCAAATCACATAAACCTGACAAAGGAAAAAAGCCTCAAGGTAAATTTAGGCTGGAGTCTTTGAATTGTCTGTAGCTATCTGCTTCGAGAGCTCAGGCTTTCTTATATGAAAATGCACCCTCTTTTGCTATTGCAGCTACTGCGGTATTGCAGAAGCTTTATTCTAGCTGATTCCAAAACATAGCATTCCAACTGTGCAGAATTTATTTGAAAGGAAAAAAAATCCAGAGTGTACTCAAAGCTAGGACCAGATAGGACTTGCGCTGCTGGTGGAACAGCCACAGAGAAGAGAAGCAGCAGTGTGTGTTTGTGCATGAGGGTGGCATTTGAGTGATACGTGTAAGACGTGTGAGGCAAAGAACTTACGTGAAAGTATTTACTTTATTTATAGTCTGCCTTGCTGGACTGGAGACAAATTACAAAATATAAAAACACAATAAAAGTGGTATAAGACAGTCAATCAATGATGCAATAAGACTGGATTACCGCATTAGAAAATAATGTAAATAAAAAACAGTGTAAGACATAGCATACCATACACGATGCAAAAACTGGATTGCAAAAATTAGAAAACAGTGCAGTAAAAACAAGATGATACATACAATAAAATTTCAATGAATGGCATTCCTGTTCTCTTCATAAAAGTGCCCTTCTGAACAAGTCCATTTTAGCACAGACCTTTCCCTAAAAAGTAAGGAACATATCAGACAGAAAATGTATATGCAGGAGGGTATAAAAGAAAGACTGAGGGCAAAGGAGACTACAGAAAAGAAAGAGGCGGAATGCAACTGCCCAATCTAAGACTTTACCATGATGCAATTTGTCTAGTGTGGTTGAAAGAGTGGATGACGTTAAAGAATAAGAAATTACTAGCTCTAGAGGGATATAAAAAAACATTTGGATGGCACGCATACCTATGGCATGATAAAGTAAAGGCGAACTCGATGTTCCTGCATCATTATATATGGAGAAGTTTATATACAATCTGGAAGAAGTACAGAACCTACTTACAAGAAGGAACCCCTTTGTGGGTAGTTCCATATGAGGTGATAGACCCGAGAGCTGTTGATAATGAGCAACAATGTTTAACTTACAAAGAAATAACTAGAATTGAAGCATCTAAACTCAGAATAAAGACTCAGGAGGAACTATCACCTTATTATGATTGGTTCCAGTACAGACAGATTAGAGATTTATATAACTCGGACTCTGTAAAGGGAGGTATACGAACAGAGAATTCGGAACTAGAGCAGACCCTTTTTAAAGAGGATAAGAAAAGAATATCCAAGGTATACCAAGTACTGTTGAAATGGTATACTGAGGATGAAATAGTTAAAGTACAAATGGTGAAATGGGCCATAAACTTCAACAAAGAAATAACAATGGAGGCATGGGAATACTTGTGGAAGACTACAATGAAGATAACGACATGCACCAGTATTAAAGAGAACATTTATAAAATGATTTATCGTTGGTACATGACACCAAAGAAGATCGCGCTAGGGAATTTGAATACTTCTAATAAATGCTGGAAATGCAGGAAGCATGAGGGCTCCCTCTATCATATGTGGTGGACGTGTGAGGTAGCTAGGCAGTACTGGGGGGAAATAATAAGAGAAATGAGTGAGATTTTACAATTTCAAGTAAATAAGAACCCAGAACTCCTGCTACTAAACCTGGGAATGGAGGGAATTCCAGCCCATCATAGGACGTTGATATTTTACATGACGGCTGCAGCTAGACTTTTGTATGCGCAAAAATGGAAAGTACAAGAAGTGCCAACTATTGAAGATTGGATTTACAAATTGCTGTATATGGCAGAAATGGATAAAATGACAAGAAAACTGAGAAATCTGGACCCAGGACAGTTTAACACAGATTGGGAGAAGCTGAAACAATATTTGGAGAAGAAATGGGAGGTGGGAGGAGAACTGTGGCAGTTTGAGAACTATTGAAGTATAATAAAATGCAGAGGGGGGTGACTTTACCGGGGGGGAGAAGAGGTAAAAATGAACTTCTAAGCAGTTATGTTATTAGATTGATATATACAGAATAATAAATAGAATATTGATAGAATATAACTAATCATAAGGTTAATTATAAGGAATGACTATCTAATAATATTTTCTTTCTGATTTTGTACAATGTATCAAACTGAATGTGTTTATATGAAGGTATATATGAGTCAAATTGATTGATATCATATATAGATCTATGATTGAAGGGAATAGAAATATCAATATAAACAAATATAACTAAAACAGAAAGAAGAAGATAGAATTAATAATATATAGAGTATAAGTTAAGTTGGTTGATTTATATGATTGTATGGCTTATATAGTTTACATAGTTTACGTTATATAGAAATATTTGAAAACGGAATTATGGGATAAATTGTTTATTCATTATGGGTACAGAGCATTAAAAATAGTTAAAGAAGTATTGCTTAGAATAAAAGGAGAATATACATTTGATTAGATAGAGGAATATATAAAGAGTAAGGGAAAAGGGACAAAGGGTTGGAAAACTGTTGGAAGTCAACAAAAAAGGGGGGGAAAGGGAGGGGGTTAGAAATTGGGAAATGGGAAAATTGACTGTGATGTGTAAATATATGATCCTAACCCAATAAAAATTTAAAAAAAAAAAAGAGAGAGACTACAGAAAAGGTATCATGCAATAAGTCTATCTGTGCCTCCACTTCCTGCTCCGATTCACTGAATAGACATTGTGTCAGGCTATGGGTAACAGGATATGGTAGACAGGTCCCTGTACCTTTGCAACAAGAAGTCCAAGCTCTTGGTTAAATGGTTTTATTCATAAATCCAATCATTTCCATATATATGTCCATAGAATTACTCAGAGGCAGGAAAGCATCTAAGCAGTACACGCTTCCTTGATAGGAATAGAAACTTGAAGAAAGTACAGTTCTAAATACTCAGTCATTTCCCCCCTCCCACTTAGACCACAGGTTTGCGTGGGAAAGGGTCTGGAAATTTCTTCTGGAGATTATACATCAGCCTAGACAGGACAAAAGGCATAAGAGTAAATTGTAACATTTCAGAGAGTACAAGGTCACTTCTGTGAGCTTCAAAGAAAAGAGAGAAGACAGCTGTGTTCTCAGCTTCTCAGGCTGCTTGAGAAATGAAAGTGATGGTTAGAGCATTTGTAAAATGAAATTAAGGTACAGCATTAGCAATGGTTCATCACATCAACAATGACATGGATGTAGGGGTACAGGCATGACACATTGGGCCAAGCTACACATGACGAATGACACTTGAACGGCAAGTGGATTGAGTGGAGGGCAAGTGAACAGGGAGAAATACACTTGCCGTTCAAGTGTCATTCGTCATGTGTAGCTTGGCCCATTGATGAGGCATCTAAGCTGCTTGTAAAGCAAGCTGAGGGTGCTGCTGGTGACACAGCTAGTCAGTATCCAGCAACCTACCTTAAGCATGGGAACAACTAGAAGGTGGTAACCAGAAGACCACAGGGCCAATGAGGACCTAAGGGGAGAGACAGACCTTCAGCTATGTGGACTCTAAGCCATGAAGGGCTTTAAAGGTCATAACCTACACGTTGAATGGAACTCAGAAACAAACTGACAGTTAATGTAGTTGTTTTTGAAGATGATGATATTCAATTTATATATTGCCCTTCATGACAACTTGACACCCACTCAGAGCAGTTTACAAAGTGTGTTACTATTATCCTCACGACAATCACCCTGTGAGGTGGGTGGAGCTGAGAGAGATCTGAGAGAGCTGTGAGTGACCTAAGGTCACCCAGCTGGCTTCAAGCGGAGGAGTGGGGAATCAAACCCGGTTCTCCAGATTAGAGTCCTGTGTTCCTAACCACTACACCAAACCAGCTTTTAAGTAAGCATCAGCAATGCTGCCCCTCCCTGTGCCCCCCCCCCAAATCTCCTGGGTGTTCCTAGGGCTGGCAACCTTAGCTGACGCAACTCTAGATTCAACCCCCTGCAGTCTGTAATGGTTCTGTCCAAGGTAATTTTTTGATGAATTGTAGGCATTTGCTTTAGATTCACTTGATAGGTGGCTCACATGATTCCCCCCTCCACTTTCCAGTAAGGACTGTATGAGCTGAAGAGTTGTGTTGGCTGTTTCCTTCCTCGGGCCTCCACTGATTTAAAAGCCAATTAGGTCAATTGTTTCCATAACAGACAAACATGATTAATGTATAGTATGTTATCAATCTGTCAAAATATACTTATATAGCAGCAATGTGTGAATTAGCAGGCTAAGTTAATATATAGTCTGTGCATTAGAGTCCACACACCATCACTTAAGGAGTTTTAAGTTCTAAAGACTCCAGACAGGGACTTAAAAATGATATTTGTATCTTGCACAAAGAAAATTTTAACAAGGCATTCTGAAAAGGCAAAATAGAAATGATAACAGGGGCAGAATTATACAAGTACTAGGAGATAGGCACCGTCCCTGATAAATAGGACACTGAGGGCGAAGCTACAAGTGACGAATGACACTTGAATGGCAAGTGTATTCCTCCCTGTTCACTTGCCCTCCACTCGATCCACTTGCCGTTCAAGTGTCATTCGTCACTTGTAGCTTGGCCCTAAGAGCATGTGTTTTAAAAAAGTGAAAAGTTGTTTCTAGGAAAGAAAAAAAATATGGCTATTATAAAAGGTAACAGTAATGCCCATCCCCCAGTGTACTGCTCCATATTTTGCCAACCTTTCCTGCCCAACTTTCATCAGGGAGGATGTTTCAATAGCATTTGTACTCTTTTCATGCTTAAGTGATCCTAAAACAAATCCCCCTTTAGCTCTTATGCCTCTGAGTGTGGCAAGGCACTTAGAAGAGATAAATCACAACTTAAGGAAGTAATTATTTATTTAAGGAAGGCGCTTATTATAAGTCGGTACAAGCTTCTGAAGTTGAAAGGTTCTTATTCAAGTCCCATGTTTCTGACACTAACAATTCACCGACAAAGAAGATACACATAGACACTTAAGTGGGTTTTGCCAAAAGTTACTGAAGTTCTTATTGGCTCCGGAAAAATGACAGATGAAATTCTTAAAATCGACAAAGATAGATGAGAAGCAAAAGTAATAAGGTGACAAAATAGAATCAAAATTCTAAAAGCAGCTTTTCAGTGACTTGCACAAAGGGACAGAGGGAACTATTATAATAACCAGTGCAAAAAAGCCTGGAAGAGAACAACACAAAAGGAAGAACAAAAGATCTGTTCCTCAAAATCTAGGAAACCAAAGGAAAATGCAAACCATCGCTAGGGATGCTGAAAGATCAGCATGGAAATACGGTATCCAATCAGGACAAAATTAAGATGGAAACAATAGTCTGAAGAGCTATACAGAAGAGATGGATGGATGACAGATTCCTTCATAGAAGAACCTGCAGTTTTAGAAAGTGAAGTGAAAGCTGCAATCAAAGCAATTAGGAGAAACAAATTGCCTGGAGTAGATGGGATATCGATAGAGCTATTTCAAGCTACAGTAACTGAGTTCATCAAAATCTTAACAAGAATATGTCAACAAATACAGAAAACAAAACACTGGGCTAGAGACTGGAAACATTTAATCTACATTTCAATGCTGAATAAAGAAGATGCCAAAAATTGCAGAAACTATTGGACAATCACATTAATTTCTCATGCAAGCAAAGCAATGCTCAAAATTTTACAACAAACTCTCTTGCAAGAAATGCCAGATGTTCAAATTGGATTCACAAGAGGCACTAGAAATCCTATTGCAAACTGATAATGGTTAACGGAGTATACCATAGAATTTCAGAAGAAAATCAGCCTGTGCTTTATAGATTACAGCAAAACTTCCAACTATGTGGATTATGGAAAGTTATAGATTATGTTACAAGAAATTGGTGTGTCACAATATCTGATTGTGTTAATGCGCAACCTGTAATCTGGACAAGAGGTTAATGTTAGGATGAAATATGGGGAAACAGAATGGTTTCCAATTGGCAAAGATGTCATACAATGATGTATATTATCTTCCTGTCGGTTCAACCTATATGCAGGATTTATTATAAGAAAAGGTGGGTTGGATTTAGAAGTTGGACTGAAATTAGCGGAAGGAACATTAACAATTTGAGATATGCAGATGACACTACATTATTGGCAGAAAATAGCAAAGACTTGAAACGACTACTAATGCAGGTTAAAAGAGAAAGTGTCAAAGTAGGATTACAGCTGAACATCAAGAAGACAAAAGTAATGACTGCTAAGGAATTACACAATTTTAAGACTGACCATGAAAGAATTGAAATTGTTAGTGTTTTTCTATTCCTTGGCTCAATCATCAACCAAAAGGGAGACTGTAAACAAGAAATCAGAAGAAGATTGATACTTGGAAGGGCAGCCATGAAGGAATTGGAGGCCTCTAGACTTACCTGGAGCCACATTGCCACCGGCGGGTGGGAGGGAATGAAGCATGGTGGCCGCCATTTTGGGAGGGCTCGCCTAGTATTCCCTGGGCGGGCCCTCAACCCATCAGTTAAAATCCTGCCCGCCCAATCACGAGTGGCCTGGGATCAGTCTGGGAAGGTGGGGCTTGGCAATGGACTGCAGGCTTGCAGTCTTCACTCAGGTCACGCCACCGGGTATATTGTCTGTGGCCAGCCCAGCTTTTCCTCAGTGAGCTCTGGCCTTCGAACACCCACCCACCTCTCCCTGTTTCAGGTTGTGAACGTTAATTTCTTGTCACAACTTTGTGGGTGGTTTGTCATTGGATCAGATCCCTTTTGGGGGAGTCAGGGCCTGTGTGCCCAGGCTTCCCAGTAAGGGGATTCCCATAAGGAATCTTGGGAGTGAGTTATGGAGGTGCATGCCTAGCTCGGGGGCTGCCAGGGCAAACTCACACCCAGGTGGCAAGGGTACCACTCAGGGATGTACACCCAGGTGATCTCCTTAATGTCACTCCTTGGTTCCCCCCCTCCTCAGCCTGGGTCTGGGGGGGGGGGGGTCATTGGCTGGCAGGCAGGTCAGCCAATGCTTGCTGGGACCTGATCCACATGTGGCGCCAATGCTCCTTCATGCTGTTCTCAATAAATTTGTGGCCATTCTTTCTATTCCAAAATGTGTGGGTCTAAGTTTGTCACTGTGCTTCCTCCCCTTCTCTGCCCTCAGCCCTAGGCGGCAACTAGAAAAGATACTTAGAGATAAGGATATGTTTCTGGGGACCAAGATCAAAATTCATACTATGGTATTCCCCATTACTACGTATATATGGATGTGAAAGTTGGACAATAAAGGAAGTTGACAGGAAGAGAGTTGATTCATTTGAAATGTGGTATTGGAGGAGAGTTTTACAGACACCTGTCAGGATGTCTCCTGTCATACTCTGCAAGGCCTGTGTACTGTTTGATTGTATTTGACTCTGATGTTAGAAGCTGAAGCTGTTCTTTGCCTGGAATGTGAAAGCCTGCTGTTATCGTTGTGGTTTCTCTTTCACCTCATGGCCTTGGAGTGTCTAACACATCATCTCTGCTTTGTCCTGCTGCTCATTCATTGAACTTAGCTAGCTGTTTCCTGAAGGGGATGGGAACTGGGGGATTAGGCTGTGTTTAGAATCCTATATATCTTATGTGCTTGTAGTGAAACTCCATTCCTGGCAAGCAATGTAATAGGGAATGATACTAGTAGCTTATCAATAAAATTGCTTTAACTCATGCAGTTCCTGGACTCATGCAGTGAAGTCATTGACAGTTACTTGGCAGAACCTTACAATACCATGGACAGCCAAAAAGACAAAAATATTTGGGGTCTAGATAAAATTAAGTCTGAATTCAACCTAGAAATTAAAATAACAAAATTGAGGCTATCATTCTTTGGTCCCATCACGTGGAGACAAGACTCGCTGGAAAAGACAATAAAACTAGCAAAAGTTGAAGGGAATAGGAAAAGAGGAAGACCCAACATGAGATAGATTGATGCAATAAAGGAAGCCACAGTCTTCTGTTTGCAAGATTTGTGTAAGTGAGTTAGTGAGAGGACATTTTGGAGATCTTTAGCAGACAGAGTTGCCATATGTTAGGAGCTACTTCACAGTACATGGAGAAATCATTGGTTTTCTACTTGGCAAAGAGGACAACCTCATTTAATGAGGAAGATTGTCCAAAACCCCACCTCGATCGGGGCAAAAACTTGCAGCCATTTCTAGAAAATCTAGAGTCTCTTTCAACGTCATTTATTTGCTAGAGTCAAGTGTGTAATTTGAATATCCTTGGCGCAGAATTGGTGCCTTCTTGAAGGACATTTTTTTTTAAGTTGCCGCCGAGATTGAATCTGCATGATCTTAACATTGTACTGTGGGAGTGTGTTTAGACTTACGGAAAACAACAACTTCCAAATTCTGTCTTTTTCCATCTCCACCTTTCTCCCAGAAGGGAGACTAGAGTGGAAACTCTGCAAGTTGAAACTCATGTGGCTTCCTGCTCTTTGCATAATTTCCCCATTGCCCCCACCTCCAACCATGGAAGAGGTGATTCAGCACTAATCTTTCTGAAGAGCATAAGAAGAATCTCTTAAGCAAATCTTCACTAGTGGATTTCACCATTGTAAGTAAAGAGGGAACAACAGGATTTGGGATACAAATCAAAGAAACTCATCTGCAAAGGGTAGTTCCAGATCTCACAACTCAACTGACATGGTTTTGTTGGAAGGTAAAAATGGAGTTTCTGTGCTGCTTTCTTGTTTCTTGAAATGCTTCTGTACATTCAAATTCCCAATGAAAGCATCCTAAAATAATGATCACCGTCGGACTAGGATTTAGGACAACCTAGGTTCAAATCTCCACTGTTTCATGAAGCTTGTTAATAATAATAACAACAGCAACCACAACAACATTTGATTTATATGCCACTCTTCAGGACAAGTTAATGCCACACTCAGAGGGGTACCCAAAGTGTGTTATTATTGTTGTTGGGTGACCTTGGGCCAATCACTCGAACTCTACCTAATTTGAGTTTCTGCGAGGATAAAACGGAGTAGGAGAAAATGAGATCTACTGCCCTGACCTCCTTGGAGGAAGGTTGGGATAAAAATGTATTAAATAATACATCTCTACTGCAATGGCTACCTGGTTTGGCTTGCTATTACACTTTTTCTGAGTCCACAGGATTTAAGTTGTTGCAAGATTAACCCTTTCTAAGATAAGCAACAATCTATGTATGTATCTATGTATGTAGGTATGTGGTGATGGTAGAGATGAGTGCCCTCAAGTCATGGCTGATGTATGGTGACTCCTGGTGAGGGTTTTTTAAAAAAAATATTTTTATTAGTATTAAGCAAATTAACATTTAACAATAGTATTATAGCCATAACAACGAGAGAAAATGTTCCACATTACATCTGAAGATAGATTTAACAAATAGATAAATGGAATATTAAAAGAAAATATTCCTTATTATACAGATCATTGTATATTTTTCCAAAAGCAAATTTCTATGATTTCTTTTGACTGTTAACATGCTATAAACATACATAATACCAACAATGATTTATATTTAGCCAGTCTTTTAACCTTTTTACCTGGTGGGGTTTTCATGGCAAGAGACTAAGAGAAGTGGTTTGCCATTGCCTGCCCCTGCAACCCTGGACTTCATTGGAGGTCTCCTGTCCAATTGCTTACCAAGGCTGACCAGCTTAGCTTCCAAGATCTAACAAGATTGGGCTTGCCTGGGCGATCTAGATCAGGGCATGTATGTTTGTCTTTAGATATTTATATCCCTTTTTTCCCCAGTATGGAGGAGAGGCTGCATCATATAGTCTGATCTCACTGGATCTCAGAAGCTAAAGAAGGTCAACTCCAGTCAGAACTTAGATGGGATGGAAGATGAGAGTTGCTCTGCAGAGGAAGGCAATGGCAAACCACCTCTGTTTGCACTTGCCTTAAAAGCCCCTTGCATGGGGTTGCCAGAAGTCAGTTGCGACTTGACAGCAAAGATGTATGTACTTTTATTCCCAGAGAGGACCCAAATCAGCTTACAACCTTGTTATTCCCATTTTATCCTTTAAAAAAAATGCGAGGCAGGTTAGGCTGAGAGGGTGACTGGCCCAAGGTCATCTCGTGAGCTCCCATGGCAGAGTGGAGTGTCAAACCTCGGTTTCCTGGTCCCAAGTCTGACACTCTAACCACTGCATCACACTGGATCTCAATTACTTTACTTAGGAAAAAAGATGCCTAATAAAAAGGAAGGGGGAAAAAAGCAGGCCAGGCTGAAACATCTTATGGCTCTTGCTCTAATTAGACTCAGGAAGTTCCATTCCACGTAGAAATTTTCAGTAGGCAGGAAAACTCAGGAGGTCAAAGAATAAGAGGGGATAAGGCAACAGTGTTGAGAGATTGCTGAGATCAGGAAGCAATACACCATCTTTGCTTTGATGTGTCAGACCAGGAATAGGTGCTGACAAGCAATAAAAGCAAAACTTGTATTTCAGAGGATGTTCTGACTGCTCAGGTACAGGAATGACCACGTTGTGTGAATCAACCCGCAGGGATCTCCTCTCCTAATGTTCTTGCATCGACATTCTCATATATTGCAAGGAAACATCGGCAAAGCAACGAGAAAACATTAGAACAGCAAATCACGTTGTAAAAAAGAACACTGTCTGCTTGTAATTACTTGTGGCGGTTACTCTGATTACAATAAAGGTGGACCACTCCTTTCCTTTTACTAGACACCTCCTCTCTTATCTAATCTCATCTGTCTCTCCTTGTGGTCTATTTTGCACAGTCATCAACTTTTTGGTGGAAAGATGTTTTATTGAAATTGCTATCTGATCATCTCGAGCAATCACAGGCTGAATAAACACAGAGTGACCCACAGTGCAACATCCTTTATCCTCATCCTCTAAGCCCAGGCATGTCCTGTTGTGGGAACTGGTTTCTGGTTGAGAAATGTTGCAGGTAAGATATCAGAAGTCTTCTCTGGTTGATATGGGAGAAATTAGTCTCTCCATTTGTCAGAATTGCACCCAGGGTTTCAGGACAGCCTCAGTTTTCATTCTGCTATTTGTCTGATCTGCATATGGGCATATTATGGCTTGGTGCTCTAGTCACAACAAATAAGTGAGGCAAGCCAGAGAAATTACAGAAGTGGAAGCCTAAACAATCTAAAATGAGTTGCAGGCCGAAAGTGTGCATCTACGTTCAGGCAGAGTTACATTACAGAACAATGAGAGAGCCAACTAATCTGGACCATATTTTAAAAACTACAGAAATGCCTGTCGTTATGGTTCTGCCAAGGATGAGATATATATGGAAGGAGAGCATGAACACAACAGGAGTTCATTATCGGTGTCCCTGAGCCAACCTGAAATAGTTAATTTTTAGTATAATTTTAGCTCAAGTATATCCAAATATACACCTCTAATTTTGGTATTTGTTTTTCTTCCTTTTAAAGGCTTGGATTTGGACTAATGTTTCTGTGGGCACAAGGACTTCCACCTGTGGAGTGCAGTTGTCCCACCTCCCTTGCCACACAGTATGCCGAAATGCCCCAGGGATCCCCTCTCCTTGACAAACAGCATTTCAGGGGATATTTTGGCCTGCCCCAAATCCTGTTCCTGGGGAGGAGGGAGTGGCTCCCTGGGCCCATTTCAGGTCAGAAAAACACTGGGGGCGATCTAAGCCCCCTCTCCATGTGCACTGTGGTACCTATCCTGGAAAAGATGGATTTCCAAAATACATCCCTTGAACGAGCTGAGGCATGTCCCCTGGAAAAATGTAGCTTGGAGTTAGGGTATAATAATAATAATAATAACAACAACAACATTTGATTTATATACCACCCTGCAGGACAACTTAATTCCCACTCAGAGTGGTTTACAAAGTGTGTTATTATTATCCTCACAACAATCACCCTGTGAGGTGGGTGAGGCTGAGAGAGCTCTGGGAGAGCTGTGACTGACCCAAGTCACCCAGCTGGCTTCAAGCAGAGGAGTGGGGAATCAAACCCAGTTCTCCAGATTAGAGTCCTGCTGCTCTTAACCACTACACCAAACTAGCTCTCTAGCTAACTTAAAGTACTAGAGGCCTGCAAGGATCAAACCTTTTAACTGAAAGGTTTTTTTCCTTCTTTATATGTGAAATGGGGAGGGAAGACAGCACGGTATAGCCTGGTCTTGTTAGATCTCAGAAGCTGAGCAAGGTCAGTGCATGGATGAGAGATCACCAATGAAGACCCTGCAGAAGAAGCACCATCAAGTGATTGATGGCACCTTACATTGATAGCACTTTAGACACACACATATGTGATATGGCAATCTTGAGTTTAAACAAACAGGTCACTGCCATCCTTAGGCAGTGACCTGTTTTGGCTACCTAATCTGTAATTTTTACATTTTAGATATTTAGATATTTTAGATATTTTTCACAGTTGTAGCCCAAAGTTTTTTTCAAGATGTGCAGATGGTCAAAGGAGGCTATTTATTTGCACTGTGAGGGAAACTGAATCGAGTAATCTATCCTGGTCCCAGTCCTCCAATTTCATGGCTGAGATGAAATCTCAGGCTTTCCCTGAGATAAATCTAGGTTTTCCCACGAAGTCACAATTCTATAGGTATAAAATCATGCTGCCCAGCAATTTGTGAAAAATGATACTGGCCTACCTTACAGATGTATGGTAAGGATTACTTTGAGCACTTAACAAGAAGACCTCTATACTCTTTTTTTTTATCTGTATGTTTTGAATGGGAGGGAAGGTCACTTGGGTATAGCCTGATCTCACCAGATCATGGAAGCTAAGCAGGGTCAGTACTTGGATGGGCAACCACCAAGGAAGACTCTTCAGAGGAAGGCGCTGGTCAACCACCTCTGCTTCTCACTTGCCTTGACAGCCCTTGGCCAGGGTCACCATAAGTCGATTGCAACTTGATGGCACATACACACAGACATACACATTTTGCACACTACTGAGTGTAAATTAAAGATGCTCCCAAATTTCTGAACTATTCTAGTGACCGAATTTTTTTTCTGCTTTCTTAGTGCTCAGAATGAAATAGCTATTGAATTTTCCGCAAAAAAAAAAAAAGGTAGTAAAATTTACATTAAAATTGACACATGTTTTCATAAAGAGCAAAATGGGAAAACTAGTAGGGAAAATAACATGATCCCTGTCACAACAAATATGTATGAAAATTGATATAAATGAAAAATGGCACATTTATATATCCCTCCTCTAGATAAATGCAAAATGCTTCTGTACCATAAAGGGTAGGAATAGTAGGAGTACAGTTTCCTTAGTAAACAGTGCAATAAATCCTGCATCCTACCATTTGAGTGATACAACACTGGAATGATCTTTGCTACTGGCTGTTTTTCTCTTGCAAGTTGTTAATCTCTACTGTATTTACTGCACATCTCTAAGATCTTGGACAATGGAGAGCGAGAAAGGTTTCTTGCAGCAGTAAGGGATGGTGCATTATGATATATAATGTATAAAAATATATGTATAAATATATGTATAAAAATACATCATAATAATTGGAATAAAATAAATTATGTTAATTATGAATACATGATGGACAAGCAAGGAAAAATAAAAACATGGGAAGAAATTCAAGACTATGGAAAGAATATCCCATGGTTGACATATTATCAATTAGTGTCTAAATTTAAAAGAACAACTATCCAAAGATTGAGAGAGAAAACAATGTTTGAACAACTAATCTGTGCAGAGGGGAGACACCTGTTAGGAAAATTATATAAAATCTTATTGCAACGTGAAACAAAATTGGAACAGGTCAAAAATTGTATGATTAAATGGATGTAAAACTTTGATGAAAATATTTTAATGAGTCAATGGGGAAATTTATGGACTAAAGAAATTAAATTTACAGACTGTTAAATGTTAAGAGAAAATTGATATAAAATGTTTTTAATGGTATATAACTTCTAAGGATATTGCAAAAACTAGTAAAGGATTATAGCGGAGAGTGTTGGAAATGCCAACGTATGGATGCAACTTTCTATCATATATGGTGGACACTGGAGATGGCAAGAAGATACTGGATAAAAATACATGAGAAGATGCAAAAGATATTGAAGATTCACTTTGTGCTGGACCCTAAAAATATGTTATTAAATATTTCACCAAACAGTACAATAAAAGAGCATAGCGAACTTTTCAAATATGTGGTGACAGCAGCAAGAGTAGTATATGCAACAAAAAGGAAGGCAGAATCTTGTCCAGGCATGACTAATTGGATGAATAAACTGTATGAATATGCGTCGATGGCAAAATTAGCTTCTTATATGCATAATAAACCAAATCAAGAATTTCAGGAAAAATTTAAAGGTATTTTTGAATATGTAGCTACAAACTAAGGATAATTAAATATAAGTAATATAAAAATGGATCAATTATTAAGCTAAATAGTTAAGTTAGCAGCCCAAATCTATCCACTGAGTTTCATGGCTATGGGAGAATTAGATCCTGGGTCAAACCAATTCCTATCTATCTATCTATCTATCTATCTATCTATCTATCTATCTATCTATCTATCTATCTATCTATCTATCTATCTATCCATCTATCCATCTATCCATCTATCCATCTATCCATCTATCCATCTATCCATCTATCCATCTATCTTGTAAATCTCTTTCTGAGCCAATCTAGTTTTTCAATTTTCAGTGTCAACATCAGGTGATTACTTGAATCCTTGAATGAGTCACCAGAGATTAAGCAGAACAGGCAGAACTTGCCTACAACCTCATATCATCATGTGCCAGTTCACACAGTCAGATGTGAGTCACCAAGTGATGTACTTGTGTATGTGAACCAACTTTCTGATAAACTAAAATTAATTCATCTTCTTGAAAAAGATCTGAAAATCAAAGATCATTTTATGAGAGTTGTAATGGACTGCACATTTTTAAAAGCCTGGAAGTATTGTACACACATCTGCAGGACTGTTAAGGGTAAAGCCTTCATAGAAACAGAACTCTGAGTGACAGGCTACTGCAAGGAATCTTATTTGGTAGCATGCGTGGGAAAGAGAAGGAGGAATTGAATGTGAAGAGTTGAGGGTCCTAACGGAGAGCAGTTTTAACAGTGACAGGAGAACTGGGGAAAGTTGGCACGGAAGTTTGGGAAGTAGGTGAAGACTCCCAAATTGGCGAAAGAAAGGGGATAGCTCTTCTAAAGAGAGGAGATTTTCCTTACCCAGTCAAACAGGGAGGTATATCTGGAGAGTGAAGAGATCTCTGGTAAGGGGTGGTTGGAAACTGCCTGTAGAGATCTTCAGATTCAGTTAACAACTGAAGAAAAGTACTGGTGTTTGGAGAGAAAGGAATTGGTGTACTAGAAAGTGTGTACCAGCATTCCTAATTCCAAAAGAGAAAGAAAATACTAAAAGAAAGTATGCTAGAGTGTTTGGGGAATACCAAGGGAACAAAAGCCTCAAAACAGAGCATTTAAATATCTGTGAAGACCATAAGAACTAAAGTCTGTGCATGTACTGATTTTACTTCAGGTACACATATTTGATTTTACTTCAGATATATATCTATCTGAGGTAGAGATGGGCATGAAACAAACCATGGAACAAAATTACAAATGCAATGGCTGGTTCGTTTTCAAAGAAACACGTTCCATGGGTCCGCATTTTTATGGAACAAATGACTTTTCCTACCGTTCCATTCCATTCCATTCCATTCCATTCCATTCCATTCCATTCCATTCCATTGCTGGTTCGGGAAGCCAGATACTTTGCTCCATTCGTTCCATTGCCAAGGCAATGGTGGCAATCTTTTGGTTGCCCCCAATCTGAGGCCTCCACACTTGATTGGCAGCTGTCCCTGCAAACTAGAGAGCTCCCACTCTGGACCAGCCAGCCAGGAAAATGGCCAGCCCCTCAAAGTAGCTGCCAGCAGACACTCCAATTTTTGCCACTGCGAAGAAAAAATGACAGGAAAGAGGGGGACCCATGGATCATACCTTTCCTAGTGTTCAATCTCTCTGAAACTTGGGGGGGGGGTGTCTTTAGAGGACAATAAGGACTAGGCCACCTGCAAATTTAGTGGGTATTGGACATTGAGGAAGTCTTGTTTAGTTTGGCTGTGAGCATGAAGGTGCCCGCTCTGGGCTCCCTCGAACCAGTTCGGAACCGGCTCAAGTTTGGCCAATTCGTGGTTCATGTTCTGTGCAAATGAACAAACCATGAACCACATGGTTCATTGGTTGTTGAGGGTTTTCCGGGCTGTATTGCCATGGTCTTGGCATTGTAGACGTTTCGCCAGCAGCTGTGGCTGGCATCTTCAGAGGTGTAGCACCAAAAGACAGAGATCTCTCAGTGTCACAGTCTGTGTCACTGTGTCACAGACTGTGACACTGAGAGATCTCTGTCTTTTGGTGCTACACCTCTGAAGATGCCAGCCACAGCTGCTGGGGAAACGTCTACAATGCCAAGACCACGGCAATACAGCCCGGAAAACCCACAACAACCATCGTTCTCCGGCCGTGAAAGCCTTCGACAATACACATGGTTCATTTTTCCCCATTCCGTGCCCATGTCTAATCTGAGGTATATATATTGAATTACCTCAGAATTTTTCAACCCCTTATTTCACCTAACCTTTCCCCTCTAAATTGAATAAACTAGCTAGTTATATTTGAATTTTAAAAATGCCTCTGGTGCCATTTCTGCTGTTTAAGGATGAGGGAACGTCATAGGGTATTTTTTGTTTGTTTCTTAGCCAGTGATTCCCAGCCTTTTCGGTATGGTGACAATCAAGTCCATACTTTGTACGGTGATGATTCATCCAAGCCTGGTCCAAGAAATTGAGAAGATATAATAATAATAACAACAACAACAACAACAACAACATTCGATTTATATACTGCCCTTCGGACAACTTAATGCCCACTCAGAGCGGTTTACAAAGTGTGTTATTATTATCCTCACGTCAATCACCCTGTGAGGTGGGTGGGGTTGAGAGAGCTCCAGAGAACTATGACTCACCCAAGGTCACCCAGCTGGCTTCAAGTGGAGGAGTGGGGAATCAAACCCGGCTCTCCAGATTAGAGTCCCGTGCTCTTAACCACTACACCAAACTGGCTGAGGGGGACGGCTGGCTGAGAAGAGAAGAGATGTTGGCAAAGAGGTGGATGGCAAGTGGCTTAGTGCAATATGTCTCCCACAGCAGGTAGAGGTCAGGGAGGCACTGCAGGGGGCTGGGCAAGAGGTTGGGCTGCTGAAGGAACAGCACCAAGCCAGAGCTTATGCTCACACACACCTCTTTCTCTCCTCCTCCCGCTTTTCCATGCATTGCACAGCCCCAACTACTCTCCAGCCTTCCCCCCCACCTTCTTCCAACTACTCTCATAAAATTGCTAGTTGCCAGTCAGCTTTCCCCCCTGATTATTGTTGCAAAGGGCGAGGTAAGAATGCGAGAATTTGGCAAGGAAGGAATGGGTCTTTAAAAGTGCTTAACAGTGCAATCCTATACAAAGATAGCTTAAGGTGAGTAGTTATGTTGTTCTGCAGTATTTTTTTACTTATTTATTTAAAATATTTATTGGCCACCATTCTACATTACAGAATTCAAGGCGAGCTTACAATGTAAATAACACAATAAACATAAAACATACATAATAAATCTAAAAATATATAAAATGACCATTTAAAATCACAGCAGAAGAATAAGATTCAAGTCCAGTTACACCTTAAAGGCCACCATCTTGTATCTGACAAAGGGAATTTTGACACTTGAAAACTTACACCCTGGAAATCTTGTTGGTTTTTAAGGTGCCACTGGATCTTAAACTTGCTATCCTATACAAAGTTACTCCATTCTAAGTTGCTTTCATTGGGCTTAGATACATTCTTCATAGGATTGTGCTGTAAATGTGATTGGTTTGCTTATTTATTTATTTATTATTTTATTTATTATTTTATTTATTTATTACATTAGATTTTTAGTCCGCCCTCCCCGACAGGCAGTTTTATTAAGTTTATGCCCAGTTTTCCTAAGACACTATCTTCATTTTCTGCCTGTTACGTTTGCATTAAAATAAAGATGTGATTGGTTAAAAATTGCCAATCTCTGTTCCAAGTTTCTCCCCCCACCCCTTTTTAAACAATCTTTGTCGTGACATAAAAAGCAGAGTAGCCTAACCATGGCAGGAGTTGGGAAAACGTGCAAGAGAGCAAACGAAAAATGGCATATATTACAGCTTCAACTGGAACCTGTTTGTGGCCTCTGCATTTTCCTATTGATTTCAATTAATTTCATTTTTAAGGCCAGTTTTATTACGTTATTAAAATCAGAGCAAACACAAAATCAAGTAAGCTGTCTGCTTTCATTCAGAAAAAAAAACTCTAAATGAAAGGACAGCCTGTACTGAATGATAAAACTCTGTTTTTAATGTCTAGCCATGTGGTTTCTTCATAGAAAATTAATAAGTTAAAGATGAAATTCCTCTCTTCGTTTGCATATATATCTCCTTGCTGGGTTGTACTCAGCGGAGGCATAATTGGAAGCATTTCTGCAGCTGAATCTTAAATGTTATGTTCCTAAGATCTTAAGCCCTCAAATGCCTTCCCTTCCCTAAAAATCTGTTTGTGACTCTAATCCTATTCAGTTGGAGATAGCATTCAAATGAATATATTTATCGGGAAGGAGAGCTGCAGAGATTCAATAGTACCTGCTAAATCCACTGCTAAAGAAGGAGACAAGGTAGCTGCAGCTTTCTCTAGTCATGTTATTCACCTTCACCTCTTGTCTGCTGATATAAGCAAGATTCCAGGCATGCAAAATACAGCAGCCAAGGAGGAGAGAGGACCAAGGCAAAGAGATGAGAGTAGGCTGTGTTGCTTTGCCTCCAGGTTCACCGGCGGATTTAAAAGTTAGGGGGTCTCCAGACACTGTTCTTCTGGAATACTTTATTCAGAGAACACAACAGTGTTCGCACAGGTCATGGTTCACTCTTTACAACTTTTGGGAAAGGAGAAAATATGTATATCCATATGTACACAAGAAACTTCTTCAAGAGCAGATGGTTGTTGCCTAGCTCAGGCAGGTGGCATCTACCTGGCTGTGAGTGGGTGCATGCTCCATACCTCTGCTGTGCACATAACAGCCTTTATCTTACTGTTGCACTAAACAAAATCTGAAACCTTCCTCCAGCTTAAGAAGGCTTTCTCCTCCTTCAGTGGCCCTTTCTTGCATGGCAGAGCTATTTGTTCGAGGATGACTTATTAGGCTGGATGAAGTTTCTGTAACCTAAGTTAAGATACTGCCTTATGTTAAGATGCAATACAAGGGGTCCATTCAGAAGTCTGTACACATGATAGCTATATGTGGCTCATCATTTTTGAAGGGCATAAAATCAGGCCATTACTCATACGAGCTTCCACCTGGAATACCCATGTCACAAGTTGTGTTAAGTATGGAGTGGATCAGGCAGGCCATGAGGGTTGCAATACCAGCTTGGGAAGTCTCTGGACTAGAGATGGGCAAGAAGCAGAAAAAAACCAAACCATGCACTTCGTGGCTTGTCACGTTTCATGAACCATGAACCACAAACTTTCATGAACCTACCCAGGTTTGCGAACTGGTTCGTGAAAACGTCACTTCCGGGCCAGCGAATCACCACTTCGGGGTCAGAAGAAGGTCACTTCCGGGTCAGCAGAAGGTCTGCAGAAAGCCCATCCACCTTTGCCTAGGAAACTGATTAATCAGCGCCAAGCTATCTGCAGTGATGAACTGAAAAATGAATCAAACGAACCGCCCTAAAGTTCGTGGTGGTTCATCAGAAATGGGCTCTGTCGAACTGCTGGTTTGCGAACCATGAACTGGCCTGGTCCATGCCAAACTTTGGTTCATATTTCGGTTCATGCCCATCTCTACTCTGGACCAAGCTTATAACTCACTATCCTTTTTTCTTCCTACAATAAATAGAGGACACTTGAGGGCTGCATGGAACCTTCTCCCCTCAGCCTAGAGGTATTGTTAAAACAAGCTATCTATAAACAAGATATGGGTGGAGACTATGGGCTTTTCTAACCAGTTATCATAATATCTTTTTTTAATTTCCTTTTTCAATAGGAGTTCAAAAAAAGACAAAGACTCCGCCTGAATTCCCAAGGCTTTTCATATGAGAGTGACGTGTCAGAATAACATGCCAAAAAAATTTTTTTTTGAACTAAATGAGCTGAGCAGTCTCCCAGCCCAGGTTAATAGTTGGGTCTCTTGTTAAGTGTACACTCAACAAGAAGCCATAGTCAACCCTGGCTTTTGGCTGAATATACTTAGAGGATACATGTGTTTCTAATTATATGTATGTCTCACCCACATATTTCATTTGTAGGCATTTATACAGAAATGTATATTTAGTGTGACATCCAAGCAAGCTGAAACATCTAAGAAAGCAGTTCCAAGGAAGAAGCAACGGTACACACAAAGATGTAAATGTTTGACTATCACTTGCCCTGTTCCATTGACCAATTAATTCTAATATAAGGAGCTGAAAAATTTGGATCCTGCAACCTGTCTGGCATAAGTGCCTTTACTTTATCGATGTTAACAATCTTTCATGAGAAAAGATGATGCCATCTTGATAAACTATAACACATTGACAACACCTAGACTCCAATTAGGCTGCTCCTTCCAGCTCTTGCTGACAGAATATGTTCACATGTTGTCCAGCCTCCCTTGTATCACATGCAAATTCAACATTTGTTTCTAAAGGATCTGATGGCAGTAAAGCCTCGCTTCACCAACGATTAGCCAGGCCCGAGTTGCTGAGTGAGTTCTATGGGCACGCCTGAATATGGTGTTTAGAAAGCTTGCTGACGAATCATAAATAGATAGTACAGTTGTATTTTTAAAAACCTTATAGCTGGTTTATACCTTTTGAAAGTGAGCAGAGGATGACAAAAATACAAATCAGTTTTTAGGAATTCATTTTGCTGGTGGGGATGTGGGGATCTTTGCTACTGGAATACTAGTATGCATTTAAGCTAGGTTGCTAGCTGACACACACGCACCACAGCCCCACAGGTACCCTACCTGCTACAACCAAGAAGAATGGAGGGAACATAGGAGGCGTTTTTCCATTCCATGTAAATGCCCAATGGAGGGGCTATTGCTTTGTGGCAGAACATCTGTTTTGCACACAGAAGGTCATAGGTTCAATTAATTCATCTTTGGTTAAAAGGATCTGATAATAGGTGATGTGAAAGACCTCTTCTCGAGACCTTGAAGAGTTGCTGCCAATCAGAGAAGACAATACTGATTTTGATAGACCAATTATCTGACTTGGTGCAAGGCAGCTTCATGTATTTATGTAATGGAGGCCTTACAAAACTCAGTCAGGTGATTTTCAGTAGTGTCATGTGGGACAAGGGTCAAGGCTGAATTCAAATCCTAGCAGCTGGGCCTAAGTCTCAAATCAGATGAGAAGGGGAATGCCTGTAAGATAGCTGAGCTGTTCAGAGGTCCTTTGGTGGCCAAATATGAAGGAGACCTTTTTCAGGCAAAGGAACTCTATGAACAGCCATCTCTAAAGGCAGTAAAGGTGGTTTTAAAAAAACCATTACTGTTAGCAGTCATACCCCCTCTCTTACTGAAAGGGCAGTTTATGAATATGGAATATCATAAACTCCTTTTTCTTGTGTGCTTTAAGCACAAAAAACTGCCCAGCCAAGCAAAAGAGTTGCCAACCCTGGCTAGAGTTGGAAAATTACCAGAAGGTGTGTCAAATTAACTAACTGCCCCTCCTCACCCCAGAGAAGCACTTGAGTGAAACCAGGTCTTTCAGGAATTCCTGCTTAATCTCAGCAACACCCTTCTGTACCTTCCCTTACCCATCTTCCCAATTGGAGCTGTTCAGGGACCTGATAAGACCTTTCCATCCAGCAACCGCAGGATGTCAAGCACCCTTCTCACCTATAGTTTTACTTAGATATGTACAATCAATCCTTTCTCACTTTGTTTCACTTCTAAACAAGCCATCAAGCTATTGTTTCGGGGGCAGAAGACATAATTCTGCCTTAGGATATGTTTTGCACTAAATATAGGCTGCCCCCAGCCATGTGCTCTATGTGTGTTCCTTGGATCCATATGACACCCTCAGGCTTGTATCTGAGCCTCCTTGCCGCAAAATGCTGGTCGCTCACGCTGCTGCCTCTACAGATGTCTCACCCTCACCTAGACTGGTAAATATTGCCCTACCCTGAACATCATTCCCTCTTCCTCCTTGATTGTTCAGTTAGCTCTGCGTGTATGCTGTGTGTGATTTTCTGTGTTTGGCTTTTATTGCTCTATTAATAAACCTTTGCTTTGCCTGTTCATTTGAAAGTTCTCTAAGGGAACAATCCTGGTATATTTTGGTGGAGATCCCTAGTTACTGTGTCCCATTGTGTCTCCTTTAATGTTAATTCCCTCAACTCACAGGGAGACTCCCCATTAGAGTAACACTACATGAAATCAGAGTTATATACAGCTCTGCACTCTGTCAGGAATTTGAGAGTGTGGCTGGATTCCACACTTTCCATGAACAAGCAAGTGCCCATGATGGCATTCTACCATCTACCATGTATTTATTATATACAGTGGGCATGAGTAGGATTTAGGGATGGTGTTGTTCTTTTAGATGTATGGGGTTTAATGTTTGTATATTAATATGCTGTTGGTTTTAAATGTCTGTATTCCATTTTAATATTGTATTAATGTTTGTATTTTATATGTATGCTGTAAACTTCCTTGAGAACCAGACATGGTGGAGAGGTGGTATATAAGTTGGATAAATAAATAAATATAATATTATAAGTAACTAGTAAAAGCACCATCAACAAAACAAGGATACGATCACATATATAGTAATTGAGAAATCCCTCTCAGCTTCATTCACAAGTGGATCAGTAATTATAAACATCAGTGGAGATTCCCTGAAGTTCTTTATTGATTTTTATTGTAGAGTTTCTGCTTATGCACAGAACATACATGGGTTCTGGTTTTTTTTGTTTTGTTTTTGTCTGCGCTTCAGACACAAAGTTCTGTGAGTAGAATTTCTTGCAGTTTTTAAAATGGTAACTGGCAGTCCCAAACAGTGGCTTTAAAAATCAGAGGGAAAACCTCTGGCAAAAGGAGTATTTAACCTTCTCCTTTAGTGCCTTGCCCATAATTTAAAGGAACCCTCTGAAGTCAGGTAGCTCTAAGGGATGAAAAAGACAGGTATAACTGCTATTTTTCCACAGAACTGTGGGCAACCTATGCAATCTCTGAGTTTATCAGGCCAAGCTCTAGGAAGTTTCCTATTCCAGTTAGTCTATGACTTTGCAAAGGCTTTATTTGTTTTCTGCTCCCCATTAGACATGGGCATGAACAGAAAAAAAAAATGAACATGTTTGTTGCCATCCATGAACAACGAACAACGAACACTGACGAACATGATCCTGTCACCAACATGTTCATTGTTAATTGTTCATGGGGGCCACCAGGCTCTCCTCCAGCCATCAAGATCCCTACTGCACCACTCCCAGAAACCCTACCTGAGCAGGCAGCAGAAAAGGTACCAATAATAAATAATAGCTTGGCCCTAGAGCCTGGCAGCAGCCCTGGAACCTGAAGGTATCCCACCACACACAAAGAAAATTCAAGCTCCAATGCACTCACCCTGTCTCTCTAACAGCAGCTGTCTCTCCCTGAAAGACAGAGCTGGGAGCCCCCCTCCCCCCGGGCTTTTCCTCTTGTAACAAATTTGGAGCTCCAGTCCACACTTGGAAGGAAGACCTGCCTATCAAGCTAAATTGGGCTTAGATTGGGGTTTCCAGGGCAACAGCAGGAGTTCAGAGTTCAGACAATCCCTGCCTGAGTTGCCAAGGGAATTGATTGCAGGTGCCAGACTGGCTTGACGAATAGCAACGAATAGGGGTGTGCAAGCCAAAAATTTTCGGCTATAGCCGAAAGTAGAAAGCCGAAAGAAGATTCTCTATCGTTAAAGCCGAAAGCCGAAACAAGAATCTCTTTCGGCTTTCGGCTTTCGGGATTCTTTCAGCATTCTTTCGGCTTTTTTCTATGGGAAAATGCCTCCGTCCTCCAGGACACCTGGAGGAGGCATTTTCCCACCGAATAAGCCCAAAATTGGTGGGGACCTTCCTCTAACCCTTCTCTAACAACCACCCACGTTTCAGACAGATTGAACTTTGGGGGGCCATGTTATGGCCCCCCAAAGCAGGTCCCCCCATCCTCCCATAAGAAAGCGAAGGAGCAGCATATTGTTAGCATGCTGCTGCTCATCTTTCCTCATTATTTCCTATGGGGAAAAAATGAAGAGGCAGGCTTCCTTTGCCAGGGGTGGCATTTTGCATGCAAAATGCCCCCTTACCCTCAGGGGCCCTTCTCCCACCCCTCCTCCCACCCCCCACCCAGGCTCAGACTGCTCCCACTTGGGGGGGGGCATTTCATGGCCTCCCCAAGTAGGTGCTCTAATCTCTACCACTGACAGCTGGGGGAGGCTTGTGTTGCCAGGGGTGGCATTTTGCATGCAAAATGCCCCCCAACCCTCTGGGGCCCTTCTCCCACCCCTCCTCCCACCCCCCACCAAGGCTCAGCCTGCTCCCACTTGGGGGGGGCATTTCATGGCCTCCCCAAGTAGGTGCTCTGCTCTCATCTCTACCACTGACAGCTGGGGGAGGCTTGTCTTGCCAGGGGTGGCATTTTGCATGCAAAATGCCCCCCAGCCCTCTGGGGCCCTTCTCCCACCCTTTCTCCCCCCCCCACCAAGGCTCAGACTGCTCCCACTTGGGGGGGCCATTTCATGGCCTCCCCAAGTAGGTCCTCTCAGCCCCTAAAGTCCACCCCTTACAGCCCCACACAAACCCAATTCCCCCCCAGCTGCCACACACAGACCCAAATCCCCACATTAGCCCCTCACAGACCCAAATCCACCCCCACCTGCCCCACACCCATAACCCCAGGAACAGGCTGGCAAAGGCCAGCCCTCTCCCTTTGTTCCCTATGCTGGGAACTTCTAAACTCTCTTTCCCTGGGCAATTCTGCACAGCCCAGGGGTGCCACAATGGTGGGCACACTTCTGAGTGCCAGCTGGTCCCTGTGAAAGAGCACCTGAACCACAGACACCCTCCCTCAAATTCCCCCACCACCTACAGAGATGGCTGGCCAGCCAGCCCCATTGTTCCCTATGATGGGAACCAACTGCACAACAAAGAATAAAACAAGAACAACACAAAATAAAGTTTTAAAAAAATTATTTTCTCCCTTCCAAAGTACAAGTAGGCAAAGCATTATGACACATTACACCAGCAGTCCCCCACACAGAAAAATTAAAACAAAACTCACTTAACATCAGAGAATCACAAAACACGATTCCTGTCAAAAACACTTTATTTCTTGAACAGCTTTAGGTTACACAGCAGGGGGGAACACCAAAGGGCATGGCAGCACTATCTTACACAAAAATAACACAACTCACTTAACATCAGAGAATCACAAAAGCACAATTCCTGTCAAAAACACTTTATTTCTTGAACAGCTTTAGGCTACACAGCAGGGGGGGGGGACACCAAAGGGCATGGAAGCAGTATCTTACACAAAAATAACACAACTCACTTCACATTAAAGAATCACCCCAAAAAATTGCTGTCAAAAGCACTTTATTTCTGTAACTGCTTTAGGTTACACAGTAGGAAGGCACCACAGAGCAGGAAAGCAGTGTACTACACAAAAATAACACAACTCACTTCACATCAGAGAATCACACAAACACAATTGCTGTCAAAAACGGTGAAGTGGGTTGTATTATTTTGTGTAGTACACTTCTATCATGCCCTTTGGTGCGCCCCCCTGCTGTGTATCCTAAAGCTGTTCAAGAAATAAAGTGTTTTTGACAGGAATTGTGCTTTTGTGATTCTCTGATGTTAAGTGAGTTGTGTTATTTTTGTGTAAGATAGTGCTGCCATGCCCTTTGGTGTTCCCCCCTGCTGTGTAACCTAAAGCTGTTCAAGAAATAAAGTGTTTTTGTCAGGAATTGTGCTTTGTGATTCTCTGATGTTAAGTGAGTTGTGTTATTTTTGTGTAAGATAGTGCTGCCATGCCCTTTGGTGTTCCCCCCTGCTGTGTAACCTAAAGCTGTTCAAGAAATAAAGTGTTTTTGACAGGAATCATGCTTTGTGATTCTCTGATGTTAAGTGAGTTGTGTTATTTTTCTGTGTGGGGGACTGCTGGTGTAATGTGTCATAATGCTTTGCCTACTTGTACTTTGGAAGGGAGAAAAAAAAATTTAAAACTTTATTTTGTGTTGTTCTTGTTTTATTCTTTGTTGTGCAGTTGGTTCCCATCATAGGGAACAATGGGGCTGGCTGGCCAGCCATCTCTGTAGGTGGTGGGGGAATTTGAGGGAGGGTGTCTGTGGTTCAGGTGCTCTTTCACAGGGACCAGCTGGCACTCAGAAGTGTGCCCACCATTGTGGCACCCCTGGGCTGTGCAGAATTGCCCAGGGAAAGAGAGTTTAGAAGTTCCCAGCATAGGGAACAAAGGGAGAGGGCTGGCCTTTGCCAGCCTGTTCCTGGGGTTATGGGTGTGGGGCAGGTGGGGGTGGATTTGGGTCTGTGAGGGGCTAATGTGGGGATTTGGGTCTGTGTGTGGCAGCTGGGGGGGAATTGGGTTTGTGTGGGGCTGTAAGGGGTGGACTTTAGGGGCTGAGAGGACCTACTTGGGGAGGCCATGAAATGGCCCCCCCAAGTGGGAGCAGTCTGAGCCTTGGTGGGGGGGTGGGAGGAAGGGTGGGAGAAGGGCCCCAGAGGGCTGGGGGGCATTTTGCATGCAAAATGCCACCCCTGGCAACACAAGCCTTCCCCAGCTGTCAGTGGTAGAGAAAAGAGCACCTACTTGGGGAGGCCATGAAATGGCCCCCCAAGTGGGAGCAGTCTGAGCCTGGGTGGGGGTGGGGGGAAGGGTGGGAGAAGGGCCCCTGAGGGCTTGGGGGCATTTTGCATGCAAAATGCCACCCCTGGCAACACAAGCCTCCCCCAGCTGTCAGTGGTAGAGATTAGAGCACCTAATTGGGGAGGCCATGAAATGCCCCCCTCAAGTGGGAGCAGGCTGAGCCTTGGTGGGGGGTGGGAGGAGGGGTGGGAGAAGGGCCCCTGAGGGTAAGGGGGCATTTTGCATGCAAAATGCCACCCCTGGCAAAGGAAGCCTGCCTCTTCATTTTTTCCCCATAGGAAATAATGAAGAAAGATGAGCAGCAGCATGCTAACAATATGCTGCTCCTTCGCTTTCTTATGGGAGGATGGGGGGACCTGCTTTGGGGGGCCATAACATGGCCCCCCAAAGTCCAATCTGTCTGAAACTTGGGTGATTGTTAGAGAAGGGTTAGAGGAAGGTCCCCACCAATTTTGGGCTTATTCGGTGGGAAAATGCCTCCCCCAGACGTCCGGGAAGACGGAGGCATTTTCCCATTGAAAAGCCGAAAGAAAGCCGAAAGAATCCCGAAACGTTTCGGCTTTTTTCTTTCGGCATTCCCCGAAACGTTTCGGCATTCCCCGAAAGAAGCCGAAACACTTTTGTTTTGGCATTCTTTCAGCATTCTGAATGCCGAAACGCACATCCCTAGCAACGAATGAGGCTTGCAACAACCACCTGTTCATTTAGAATGGGGCCTCATGAACAGCTTGTTCGCAAACAGCAGATTGGGTGGTTCGTGGGTTTTTTTAGTTCGTATTGCTGTTCGTCCCCATCTCTACTCCCCACCCACAGATTTCATTTTCTTGGCTTTGTTATCCTTCTATAAGCTTCAAGGTTAAATGATACGCAGTGTAGGGCTGCAGAAATAAATTTTAAAACCCACATTTTAACTTGCCTCCGAAAGGTCAGCAGAATTAGGCCCCAGAAACATCCTGAGACAATGTATTTGAGAACTACAGTGCAACAACAAAGGTTACAAAATCTGGGTTGGGAAATTCCTGGAGGTTTAGGAGTGGAGCCTGGGAAGAACATGGTTTGGGGAGGATGGGATATCAGAGTCCACCCTCCAAAGGAGCCATTTTCTCCAGGAGAACTGATGTCTGGTAGTCTGGAGATCAGTTGTAATTCTGGGAGACCTTTAAGCCCCGCTTGGAAGTTGGCAAACCCCATGACAGAGGACAACCTATTTCTACTTCATACCAACCTTTCAACAAACAAGTAAGAACCCTGGGTTTATCTGTGGCTGCATTCAGACATCAAAAACAAACAAACTTCCATTTGTTCCATTTGTTCACAACAGATGTGAACCCAGTTTACTCCTATGCTTTCAAGTTTCTCTCCTTCATCCCCTTCTGCCCAGAGAGCTGTGGAAGGTTTCCCTGGTTTCAGAAGACTCGGCTCGAATGCCAAATTGTTGCGATATCCAAGTACAAGCACGTGGGCAAACTGGAGTTTGCTTCCTTCTAATAAAACAGGATTCTAAACTGGGATTGAACCCTGGTTTGGGACCTGGGGCTGGGAGAGATGGGTGGAAAACGAGCTTCCAGTTCTCTAAGCTCTTGCATTCATATGACATGGCAAATTGAAGTGTAATCCAAGGCTTCTGAACCCAACAATCCTTCAGATGCTCTTCATGTACAAGGAGAGGAGGGAGGAAGAGTGCGAGCATGGCAAAGTGTCCTTGCTTCGTTTGTTTCAGATGTCTGAATGTAGCCTGTGTATTAGTCAAAAAACTGAGCATGGGTGCTCTGTCACCTTTCTGAAGTTCTTTTGCCTAATCCAGTAACAAGCAGATTTAAATATGGCTGGGGCTGGAGGAAGAACACAGCTATTCTGTCTGAAAGAGTCAAGCCTGGAGCCAATTCAGATGCAGTATGAGGGTGGCCGCTTGAATTGGCTGGTGCTTCTACTACGGATGAGTTAAGAAAGGAATCCCCCCCAAGCGAGGGTTGCTAGCAAAGGGGGGGGCTCCCCTTTGACAATTTAAAGCCTTTGAAGAAATATTTCTTTTGAGCAATGTGAAGTCTTTGTGGTGATGGGAAACATACATTTATAATTAAGAGGAACACAGTGTACAGTAGAAATGGTGTAATAGCATGCGACTTACTGAGCGTGTTAAGAGCAAAACATCCATCTGTAAGGCCTCATTGACCTACTTTGTTTCTGGAGGCCCTGAAAATACAAGGTTGTTAGTCTGAAGATGTGGCGACGTGAACAATGTAAATAATACCCCCTCCCCTTCTATTTTCACCTCCACCATGGTCCTGGGGTAGCTCTTCTTATTATCATTTGGATGCCTCATTTCGATGGAAGCCCAGGTTGCATCAGTTGCATTTTCCCATCTCCATCAGATCAGGCAGCTTGTCTTCTCTCTCTCTCCCCACGGTCTAGCCACAGTGATCCATGCAATGGTCATCTCCAGACTAAACTGTTGTAACTTGCTCTATGCAGGGCTACCTTTGGGACTGGCCTGGAAATTGTAACTGGTCCAGAATGCAGTGGCACGGGTCCTTATGGAGATCCCGTACAGGGCACATATTCATCAGGTGCTATGCCAGCTGCACTATTTGCCAGTTGAGTTCCGGATCAAGTTCAAGGTTCTTGTTATAGATCCAGAGGAGTTAGCCGAGTTAGTCTGTAGTAGCAAAATCGAAAAGAGTCCAGTAGCACCTTTAAGACTAACGAACTTTACTGTAGCATAAGCTTTTGAGAACCACATGCATCTGATGAAGAGGGCTGTGGTTCTCGAAAGCTTATGCTACAGTAAAGTTGGTTAGTCTTAAAGGTGCTACTGGACTCTTTTCGAAGGTTCTTGTTAAGACATTCAAAGCCCTAAGCAGACGGAGACTAGCATATCTCTGGGACCAGCTCCTCCCTTACATCTCTTGCAGGGCCTTACGTTCTTCTGGCCAACATCTGCTGGTGGTCCGTGGCCCAAAGGATGTCTACCTGTCCTCAACCAGAACCAGAGCCTTTTTGGTTCTGGTGCCAGCCTGGTGGAACACTCTTCTGGTTGAGACCTGGGACCTGCAGGATCTGTTACAGTTCTGCAGGGTTTGTAAAAGACAGCTGTTCCACCAGGCTTATAGCTGAGGCAGGCGGTCCCTCATTTTTTCTTTCAGCCTCCCTGCTGTTGCCGTGGTGAGTCTCTGTACTATATACTATGAGATTCTGGTTACACTTGCTGCACTTTATGTGAATTAGACACCACGATGAGATTTTAATTGTGTTTGTATATGATATTTTATGATATTTATTATGCATAGTTCATTTTGATTGTAACCCACCCTGAGCCTGCTTGCGAGGAGGATGGGCTAAATAACTAATATCATCATCATCATCATCATCATCATCAATCAATCAACAGCATACACAATAAAAATCATAATAACAATAAAAGGTGGCAAGCTGGGATGGATTGGGCAGTATCTTACCATTCATAGTGTTAAAAGCTCACAGAGTATTCCCCACATTCCCCTTCCTTTCTGCATCTCTCTCTGACCCTGCATCTCTCTCTGACTTCTGGCATCACAGGATCCACGCAGAACAATAGCTGGGAAGGTCAGTGGGCTGGAACAAGGAGGGTCAGGGGGTGACATTGGCCTCTCTCTGCAGTGGAGCTGTGTGTGAGGAACAGGAAGGAGGAATGATTTCCACTCCTCGTCCCTCCTCCCAGCCTCCAAATATCCAGTACTGTTCATTCTAACTGGTCTTGGTTTTCCAAGTTGGGGAGCTCTTTCCAAGCTACCTGAGGTCTTTCAGTTAAACATGTCCTACCAATCTGAAAATAGACCAGTAGACTATTATGGTGGCCTACCTCTACCTGGTCACACATGAAGCTGCCTTATACTGAATCAGACCATTGGTCCATGAAGGCCACTAGGTCTACTTAGACTGGCAATGGCTCTCCAGATTCTCAGGCAGTAGGAAAGAGCAAAAGTCGAATAGCGCCTATAAGAGTAACAAAATTTGTGGAAGGGTATGAGCTTTTGTGAGTCACAGCACGCTTTTTCAGATACAGGTAGAATTCTCAGGCAGAGGGGTCTTTCACATCACCTACTGCCTAGTCCTTCTCTCTATTTATTACAAGAACTATTTTATACGAAACAGTTACTTACCTCAGTTCCAAGAAGCAGCCTTTGTTATCGGCAGTAAGAGAGAACAGTTACACTGTACCTTTATTGTGTCTTCTACCAGCAGAGACTGTAGCTGGAATATACTAATTGTGATATTTTGTATCTTTGGTCATCACTACTCCTGTTACTTATTTCTTAATGTATCTATATGATATTTTGATATTGTTATTTATTGATTATATTGTAGCACCTTTGCACGCTTGCACTTTAAGAAACCACTTTTTGAAAACTTGATAATGTGGTTTAGTGTCTACCATGGGGGAAATCCCCATTGTTTTTGCTGTTTAGACTGTGGCAGCTTCTCTTGTTTTGCATGCCAGGATTGAACCTGGGACCTTCTGCATGCAAAGAAGAGGCCGTTCCACTGGGCCATAGCCCCTCGCCTCACCTACGAAGATGCTGATGTGCCAGCAAACAAAATTTATTTATTTTACTTCATGTATACCTCATTTTTCTCCAGGGGGAGGGGAACCAAAGTGGATTACAACATCCTCTGCTTCTCCATTGTATTTATTTACATTATTTAGTCTGCCTTTCTCACTGAGGCTCAAGGTGAATGACACAATGTGAGTAAGTACAGTCAATTGCAAAGACATTTCAATAAACATATAATTAGGAATATAAATGCAAATTTGCAAAGCTTTAAAACTAACAGGAATCTCAAACTGAGTTGAAAAAATGCTAAACAGAACATAGGTAATCCTAAAACTATATTAAACAACATATAAACTATCCAGTAGGATCATTCTTATAGCAACATACAATAAATAGAACGTAAAATCTATAGTCCTTATCCCTTTACTTGTGGATCTCTTTGGGACCACTTCCCTACAGTACAGCCCTCATATCTGAGTAAAAAATCCCTCTTGAATAATTCAATACTGTATTGTTTGTGGAAAGCCAGGAGAGTGGGAGCTTTCCTGACCTCTTCAGGTAGGCCATTCCATAGAGTGGGGCCATCACTGAGAATGCAAGTATAAGGGCAACCACTGATTTTGTCCAGATGCAAGGTGGCACCTGCAGAAGGCCCTTTTCAGATGGGTCTTGGTGGAATGTAAAACAACCCTGTAAGATAAGCTGAGAGTGTGGGACTGACCCAAGTTCACCCAGAGAGTCAGAGTGGGATCTGAACTTGGGCTTCCCAGATCCTGGCCTGCCACTCTAACCAAGGGTTGTACTCGGTCAAACATGCTTGGAGTAAGCTGAACCTCAGTAGTACTGCCAGCATCTCAGGGATACAACTTGGACTTGGCTAGTGGTTGTGCAAATTTGGGAAGTGAAGACAGGAATAAGGCATGACCGTTACCTTCTGCTATATCCTTGGTGCCAGCAGTACTACCAATGCTTTCATTAATTTGGAAGAGTTCTGGCCCTGGTTGCCATGCAAATGGTCTGGTGTGCCACTGTTGGCACATGTGTTGAAGACTGCATACACTGGTGACAGGATGCACCATCCAATGATAGTCCATCATATTTAACCATGTGAAGGAACTGGTAATTAGTGGACTTGCCCAAAGATCATACAGCCTTAATTCTAGAACAACGCTTAAAAGCTGTAGTACAAGACATTTTAGTTGCTGCTCCTATTAAGGTTGTTTTAAGCCATTCCTTATTCTCATAGTCTTTTTCTGTGAAACCAGAAATGCGGCGCACCATTGCTTATTGAATGCCCTGGCTGATGATTGTATTGAATTACACTTTGTAATCTGCCTTGAGTCTCAGTGAGAAAGGTGGACTATAAATAGCATAAATAAATAAAACTTTAAAAATGACTGGCGTAATATGAACACAATGAAGGTGTCATACCGCAGAGCTATGCCCTCTACTTGTCCATTGCCCATTGTCCAGATTTCCTAGATTGCCATCTGATTTCAGGGGTGGCATAGATGAAAGGGAAAGCTTCCCTCTCTGTATGTACTCAAGTGCCTCTGGGTATAAGGAGGCATTTTAAATAGCAAGCATAACTTTGGGCTATCTATTTCATAAGCATCAGGGGCTGTGTTCCTTGTGTTCTGACTTGGTAGCTAATGCTGGAACCAGCTGGAGCTGCTCTCCTAGAACCATGCCATTTCTGTAACTGAGAGCAGAACCACGAGTGACAAAAGGCACAAATTGGACACTTGTCAGCTTCCCTCATGTTTTGGTGAGAAATGTAGGTGTCCTAGTCTCGCAGCTTGGCTCTCCGACTGCTGTCCAATAGACTTTTCAACTGTCACTTGTCCAACATTCCGCCAAGCTGCCTACATTTCCCATCAAAACTTGAGGGAAGCTGACAAGTGTCCAACCTGTGCCTTTTGTCACGTGTGGTTCTGCTTTTGTTGCTTCTCTCGCCATTCAGCAAATGAAATTAACACCTCAGGATTCAATGTTTGTTGATACTTATGTACACAAGTATGATATCTAAACAGGTAAAGGTGATTGGTGGGCTTGCGAGAAATATATATTTTAACAACATAATAATTGCTTCGGGTAATTAGACCAAGATTTAATTAGTCCACAATTCTGTTTTAAATAGCAGCCAGCCAGTGGCTTCTGGCAACTCACAAGCAAGGCATGAAGGCGAGACTTCTCCAGTTGCCAGTATCCAACATGTAGCATTTAAAAAGTATAATTTTTACTGTATGGAGAATGTGAATTTTATTTTTCAGGGCTAATATCTTCACAAATTTATTTTCCATGAATTTGATATTTCCAATTTTCTTAGACAGGGCATGCTTCCAGATCGCGTGGAAGAAGGTTAGTCATTTGGCTAGCTTGCTGACATAATTAGATAGTTCTATAATTAGATGGGTAGCCGTGTAACTGCAAAATGAGTCCAGTGGCTCCTTAGGGACTAACAAAATTTATTCTAGCATATGCTTTTCATGAGTAAGAACTCACTTCATCAGGTGCATTGGAGATGCATAATTGACATAATTAAAAAGTCACTTGGCATTAAACAAACAAAGCAGGCTTATATTGTTTATTATTTATTTATACCCTGCCTTTCTTTCCAATGGGACCTAAAGTGGCTTACATCATTACCCAGATTATCTTCTGGCCAATGTCAAGAGGCATGGTGTATTTAAGTGCTGGCAGAGTATAAATGTTTAACAGAGGCAAAGGCAACAGAGGCAGACAATCAGCCATGCTGATCCTATTAAAAGGTATTACATGACTTTTAATTTTACAAGGACTTTTCTGCCCCCTCCCTGAACTATAACCCCCCAAACTGCCACCTCAAGCTTTTTCCAACCTGACATCTCAGCTTGTCTTTGCGTCAATAATCCACCAAATTCCACCTATCCTCCAGGACTCTGGACCAGTTCTTGTCTATGTAAATCCAAGTGATTGCCAGCCAGAGTTCCTGGAACTCCTTTGGATGGAAAGGGGTGAGCCAGCCTCAGTTTTAGAAGGAAAAAAAGATAATTTTTCCCTCAGACAAGAATTTTGTTGGCTGTGTATAACAGCATAAGCTTAGATAGGGTTTTTTAAAAAAATTAGGCTCTTACTTAGGATTTGGGATCAGGTTAGGGAAGGAAAGAAAATTTGTTTTTAGTAAAGAAGCACCCTGTTAAGGGTGCCATGATCTTTGTGAGGTAAAGGAGTGGCCTGGAACCTGAGTAGAAGCCTGTCTGCTATGGTAAAAAGGTTACAGTTGAACCATGAATGCTAAAGAACCCTGTCTGGAGAAGAAGGACTCACAACTCCCCTCAGTGTTTGTATTTGGTAATTAGGGCATAGTTTTAATGTGTTAACCCCCAGTGGGAAATGCTTATAATCTCTGGGGAGTGAAGTTGAGAGCGATTCTACATTCCATACTGATCATTCCACACAAAACCTTTAACTTGTTATATACCTTATTTTCTGTAAATAAATGTTTGTTGTTCAGTTCCATCTGAGTCTAGTCTGTCAAGTCAAAATAGCTGTAGAAAGGCGGTTTGTAGTTACCTCACCATATTAATATGGTATTAAGTACCATATTATTCTTATAGGGTCACAAATAAGAACCTTTCAGGGAACACAAAGCTTACACACTACCAACGAGTTGAACGCAGCTCGAGTCTCCCTTTTTTACTGATAAAGTTGGCTGAGGCATAGGCAGGCAATGGCAAACCAACTCTGTTAGTCTTTTGCCATGGGTCACCATAAGTCAACTATGACTTGGGGGCACTCTCCACCACCAGGTGGCTGAAGGGGTGTTAAACAAATAAAAAGAGAAGCCAGAGCATGGGATTTGGTCAGCCATAAGTCCAGAGGGCAGTTACATCAGAAGTCTCCTTCCTCTCTCTCTTCTCCTCCCCCATCCCATACATGTTGCACTACAATATAAAAGTGGTGACCGTGCAACTGCCACACCTCTGCTTCTCATTCTCCTGCCCTGATGTTCTCTTCTGCCTTTGTTTCCACTTTATCCCAGGTCCCCATCCTGCTCTGCTTCCTTTCCCCCTCAACCTCCTTTTACAGCTTCTCCTCAGTTCCCAGCTCTCCTTTCCTCCCCCTTTACAAGCCCCATGTCTGTCCCACTTCATCTTTTCTATACCTTGTTCCCATTTTCTCCACCTCCTATTCTCTTTGTGGTCCGTGATGTTTTCTTAGGTAGTCTAAACAGCAGCAAGATGTTATCACAAGACAGTTCCTTTTTTGACTTGCCCGCACGTACACAGACATCAATGGTTGAATGGAGTTCTAAATGATTTTTCTACAGTCCTGGGCAACTGCAGAAGACTGTCTTAGCCATGGATGGACTCCTTTGCAGATTTTTGTATCGTCACAATGGAGTCAACAAATGCTATTAAATGTGTGATTTTTTAAATAATTGGAACTTATTATAGTTTAATGGATGTATCCTATTATTTTTTTCATTTTCTTTTTGTGCATCAGTATCTGGAATTAAGTGTTCTTTGCCCTCTTCTTTTGGGTGACCTGTGCTAACAACAGCCAGAACACAGAGATGAGCAAATCCTCTCTATTGACGTCATCATCAATAGAACAACGTTGTCACTCTGGCCATAAGAGCGCTCCCGTGCTTTGTTTGGGGCTGGTTTTGGCCTCGCACAGAATGCCGGGAGCATTTGCATGGTCAGTGTGATGTCATCACCCCCAGAAGTGATGTCATCACACATGCACCAGGAGTGAGCGCACTGGGAGGGGCGATGGACCTGGAGACCCTATGGGCCACACAAGGACTGGCTGCCGTGCCTGTGAGCCACCTTTGGCCCAGCTGCCCCAATGTAAGGAACATGGAGAGGGTGTTTTGGGGAGGAAGGAGGGAGGCAAAAGGGAAAGGTGTTTTGGAGGAAGTTAGCCACAAAAAAGTAGGGTCTTTGTGAGAGAAGGGGGCCCAAAATAAGGATGTTTAGGAGGGGAGTGAAAAGGGGAAAGGTGTTTGGGAAGAAGGGAGGGCAATGAGGAAGGGTCTTTGGGAGGGAGGTGGTAACATGTTTTGGAGGGAATGCAAAGGGGAAATATGCTTGAATGGGAGGGGGGAAGGGGGAAGAGTCTTTGTGAAGGGGGGGCTGAAGTCCAGCATGGCTCCTTGGAATCCAACCTGCAATTTTTGCAGCCTCTGCCCCACAAAGGACCGGTTCCAGGTTGGGGGGCAGAGTGTGCTCAGGGACCCCCTATGACCACTCCTAGGCTCCCTTCCTTGCCCTCACGCACATGTGCCCCCCAGCCTATATGTCCGTCCTTTGTCCACTTCCAAGCTCTCTCACCACCTGCAGTCACAGCTGCCCACTCTGTCTGCCTGTCCTTTCCCCAAAGGTGCTGGATGATGGGTGCAGCTAGGAGTAACCATGCCATTGACACCAGGAATGCTGATGTTTTCGGCCCCTCTCACATGCCCTTTGTCAGTAGCACTAGACAGAGGATGCAGCTGGGAGTAGAGGTGACAAAGCACTCACATGCAGGCAGTGGAAGGGGGTGTGTGCAGGATGCAGGGGAGATGTGTGAGTAGGGGGTCAGCTGCAGCAGTGGGCCCCACTAGAAGCCTTGGGCCCCAGCAGCTGCTGTGTGCTGACACCGTCCCTGCCCCGCTTGTTCATTTCTATTTTTAATCAGCAATTTCAATTTTCCATTTTAGCTGTTAGTTGCACAGATTTGTCTCCATTGAATCATTTTACCGATATTTTATATATTTATTTTTATATTTATATATTTTATATGTATTTTAAATATATATATGTGCCATATTTTAAATATATATATGTGCTTCTGTGCCATGAAACTGTAGCCACTATACCACACTGGCTTATGTAGGGTGGCTGCTGAACAGCAGCACGTAGCCAGTTCTTGGTGAGCCATGCAAGTTGTGTGGTGGCAGGTTGCCTAGTGGTTGCTCAAAAAACCAACAAGAGGGGAATAGTCTCCAATAGATAGGTGCAATTATACATACAAATTAGTATAGTATTAGTATACAAGTTAGTGCAAATTAGTATACAAGTTAGTACAATTATACATACAAATTAATGCTTTGATCATAGAAGTGATCAATTGCAAACCACCAATCTACAATATCTTTAAATATAACCAATGCTTCACACAACAAACTACATTTTATATAGAATAGTCCATAGTAATCCACCAATCATCTTTTTTTCCCCACGAACTGTTTGAAATTGACCCCAATGCTTTGAAACTGACTGATGTTTATTGTGAATTGACTGATATTTATTGCCTTACACTTAAAAGAGGCTGGTGAAGAAGCAGTGCGAAATGGGATATTTTAAATGCTGGCACACCTGTTGCCAACTCTCCAGGAGCACTACTACGCATTGGTTCGGACCTCCTTGTCCATGACGGCTTGGTGCCTATAAAGAACAAAAAGCTAGTAAGATCTAACCCACCGGTTCCTGTTCTTTCATCTGTCCCTGAATTTAAAGTACAACAATTCCACTCACAACACTGCTCTGCCATTTGTCAATGAGGAATATGTCTTAAAAACAAAATCCCATGCATCACCCTGCATGCCAAAGACAGGCTTTTGTCGTTGTTAAGCAAAAGTTCTTGGTTATTTTACATTTTTAAAGGCCAATAAGATACCTGATTATTTTCTTCTGAAAAGCACAGGATATAAAAAGCAAAGTGATACAGAAGCCGTATAAACTGATCATTATAATGCCAAGGAGCCAGTAGGGAATTCTAGGACCAGCAGTAGCTATTACAGTAAAGGAAAAGTGAGCTAATATAATAGTTGCAAGGAAGTGGCAATGGAAAATGCATCTTTTTTCCATCCTTCTGGGTATTATGTGAAAGAGGAACTCTTGCCTCTTCCACAAGGAGACACATGTTCTCTTGAGATTGGTCCACCAGGACTTGAAAGAGCAAGGCAGAGGCAAAGCAATGTAGACGTAGGTAAGAGGAATAGCAGCAGCTGAGCTGTGTTCCCTTACTGCTTTGACTCATGAGTAAGCCTGACCTGAGCTTTTATAAGGATCAAGGAGTAACATATGACTTATCCTGGCCCATAACTGTTCATGCCTTTAGTTTCTAATCTCTTTATTTTCCCTTTGGCTTCCAGTTTGTTTCCAGGCTCAATTAAGTCTATTGGTTTTGACCTGTATAGCCCTAAACAGTCAGTTCCCAAGATATCTAAATGAAACCTGTTCCAAATATGAACCTGCCCATTCATTAAGTTCTGCCTCAGAGGTCCTTCTTTGGGTTTCCCCAGAAGTGAAGGTAGGTGGTGATTAGGAATAGGGCCTAATCAGTTGTAGGGCAATCCATCAGGTATGACTTTGCTCCTGAGATTCCCCTGGTACTTTCAAGATTGATCCTTAGAACTAGGTAAAGGCATCAGGCATTTGAGTGATCTATTTGGTTCTAGCCTGCTTTGCTGTTTTATTTTCTGCACAGATGTCTTGGATTCATTGTTGCTGATCTGTGGTGCTTTTGATATTATAGCATTAGCAAGTTTTTTTTCTTTTAAAGTTAATTGTATTGATTTGTCTGGAATTTATTGTTAGGTGTGTTGGGGAAATTTGGAAAAAGCAGGACAGGAATAATTTAAATGAACAAATAAGAGAAAGGCGGGTGCTGATGCACAGGCTGAATGCCTGCCTAATATTTCCACGTTCAAGAGCAGCTCGCAAGCCTGACTCGCGAGACTTGCACATCTCCCACATGAGGATATGCGTCATACAATACATGGAAGCATCTCCTGTGCATCTTCTATCTCCATAACATGTGCAGTGGATCTGAGTGTTTATTACAGTAGAAACTGGGAGAATAGAATTGTCCTTACTATTCGGAACTAGGGATTTTTCTCAGTATTCCTTTTATTTATTTATTTATTTATTTATTTATTTATTTATTTATTTATTTATTTATTTATTTATGTCAGTCTCACTGAGACTCAAGGCGGATTACACAGTGTGAGATTAGTACAGTCAATATCAAGGACATTTCCGTAAACAATGACACAGGGTAAATAAATATCTCACGGATCACACTGGGACCACAGATCCTACAGTTTCAGAGTCATACTTGAATTGTATGTTGAAAACCATGGAATGTTACACGGTCTTCTGCAATGTGCCAAATATAGGGTTGTCAGTCTGTGGATGGCAACCAGCAAGAGACTGTAGGGGAGGGGGAGGGTTGGAACCTATTTTCTCAGTGTTGTACTAGTGCTATGACATCACTTCCGGTGCGACCTAGAAGTGATGTCATCATACCAGGGGAACACTGTAGCATGATCAAATTCTATTTTATGGATGAATGCCAGAGCATCACTTGATGTCTCCCCATTTCCTTTGGCTGCCCAGTTGATTGGTGGCAGGCAGAGCTAGTGGGGGAGGGGGTTGGTGGGAGAGCTGGTCTCCCTAGCCAAACAGCTCCCTTTAGACAATTTTTGTTTGGAGTAAGGGCATGGGGGAAGGGTGAAATTCCTTCTGCAGGTGTGTTACAGTCCTAGTTCATGTTGGGAGTTGAGGACTGCACACAAGTCATCTATGACTTTGCAACTTCTCACAGGTAGGATTCATGTCTCCTCACCTCCCACCCCCATGAATTCAATCTTGTGGAAATTGCTCCTCAGACTAGAATTGAAATGACATTTTAGAAATTCAGCATTCAATAAATTGTTAAATGTTGATGTTGAAATTTGCTGTTGGCGTTAAACACCCTAAATATTTGACATCAAATTTTAGTTGTTTTTATTGGTTTAATGAAGAGATTTAAAGCATAACATTTACTAAATTCTATTACAAGTCAATCTATAATGTGTGCCAGCTATCAGTCACTGCCAGGTACTGTCTGCTTCTTCATGTCAGCAACCAGACTTCAGGAAACAATGACAACTACTGAAGGTTAACTGTCAAATACTGCCAGAAACTGACTGTTATGTCAGATGAATTTTCAGATGTTGACTGTGCATGCCAAGTGTAAAATTGTTGATTTCTAATGTAAAAGTCAGGGTTTTATAAAGAATCATAATGAATATTAAGAATCGTATTATTATTTTATTATTTATTATTTTAAAAAATATATTAATTTAAATAACAAAAATCTGAAGAATATTTCCAAGAAAATTTGCAGAAGAGAGTTTGGGGAATACTGAGGAGAACTATGAGGGACTAATTTACCTCAACTCTTACATCAGGCCTTCTCCGTGAAGAAAAAATATCATTTCCCATAATTCTATGCAAGTGAATAGTTAACATTGAAGAGATCTATGACTTTCTACTCAGAATGAGAATTATTGAATGAAAATTCCCCAGCCAATTGCAACTATAGGTAGGTTATTTCAGCCGATAGCAAATTACACTCCAAATGACTTAATATAGTCCTTTTTTCATAAAAACTTTTAAATAAAAGCTTAAGAAGCATGATTTTAGAAACTGTTTATAGTTAAAATAAAAATGTCATATGTAGGAGCTTTTTTGAGCTGTAAAGGCAGCTTCCAAGTATTTTAAGTAAATAAATGTTATTCATCTGGTGAAATTTCCAAATTTTGAAGTAATTATTTGAAGAGATGCATTTCTTTTCCCAGATCTAACCATTTATCATATCAGTTTTGCCTGGTAAATATTTGTGTGATCTCGTATCTGAGGAAGACTGGTATTTCCATATGGAAAATCCACTGAAAATTTGAGTTCACCTGAAGTTGTAAAAATCAATCGTTGTCCCCTTCCCCCCCCCCTCCCCAAAATACTAAACTGGTGATTTTGTCTGATCAACAAATGCTGTGAAAATGGGTGAACGTACCTTCTCACAAAGACTAAAAATTCCATCCAGACAACTAGTAACCCCAGTACTCAAGGTCACATTTTATTGTGCAGCAGCAACTTTTCTGGTCTTTCTTTTTCTCTGTGATGCTTCCTGCTCTGTGTCTGCCTCACATCAAACCTGCTTCCACAACTGAAGCAAATTGCCTTGTTAAATTTCATCCTTTCATGAGAGATAACTGTCAGAGATATAATGCAGGCAAGGCTGTGTTATGGGGAGGATCTTGAAGAAGTGGTTAGCACTGGAAAAGTTGACGTCTGCTTCTCTCACTGAAAGATGTGTTACTTCCTTGTGTGTGACAGGTGTTCATCTGTCACACACAAGAAAGTGCCTTGTTAGTTCTCACTTTCTCCTTGGATTCCAAGATAACAGTGGCCAGTTCAGTCTCCCCCCCACTTGCTTAAAAAGCTAATGCTCTTTCAACTTCAGTTTTAGATTCTTATAATTCGCCCGGTGCAATGCTATCTTTGAAGTCTATATTGAAGCGAGGCTGTAGGTCACTTACATTGAGAAGACATAATTCTGTGCTCTGTGAGCCAACCATAAGTCAACAGTTGGTGTCCATGGTGTTAGTTAAAGAAAGGTGAACAGTTTGGCTATGTGTGAACATTTGACTGTGCTCAAGGAATGATCTCTTCCTTTGTGATATAGTTCTATATGATTTTTAAAATGTGAGAATAAACTATCTAGAATCTATCTTGTATAAATCATTGTCTAACAGTACAACCCTAAGAAGATCCACTCAAAATCCTAATGAAGGCCGTTTCCACACACGTTGGATAATCCACTTTCAATACGCTTTAGCGCACATTTATAACGGATTTTCCATGTGTGGAACAAAAAATCCACTTCTAAAGGATAACTAAAGTGCATTGAAAGTGCATTATTCAATGCGTGTGGAAACGGCCGAAGTCTACTCAATAGGGCTTACTCCTGGGAAAGTTTTGTTAGGATTGTACTGTGAAGGAGGACTACAGCACACTGATTTTTCTTTATTTTATGAGGCTTGTAGATGACCTGTCTACTATGACTGAAATAACTCAATGGATACAGCCAAAATAGAACGAGCTTAAAGCTCTTGTGGCACTGGCCGTATATGAGGAACACGAAACCCCTAACTGTCCCGTAAGTTCATTTGTTGTTAGTTCAACTGTAAAGAAAAGCATGTTTGTTGACAGAATGTCAGAAAAATAAGTAATGTACATGTGTAGCTTTACTCAACAAGCTGGATTTCATTACTTTTTTAAAAAAGAAAGATATAATATGAGCATTCATGTGTGTTCTAAGTATTTTACCCTGTAAATGAAAACATGTCTGAATGAAGGATAAATGAATGTCGTTGGGCCTTGGGTCTTGTGATCATGTGGGGGCCACCTACCATCTAAGGCAAAATGAGTGGTCAGCAGCAATGCAGGATCTTTTCTTTGTCAACACCAGTCCTTTTCAGGCAATGTAACTACACATACCAGAAGGCCACCAACAGAAGCTGGTGCTACCTGCAATGCTCCTGCTAACACAGTTTCTATTTCTTGTGAACAGGGCAACAGATGGATTTTCTGTGCCCATATAAATTCAGAGGAGTTAGCCGTGTTAGTCTGTAGTAGCAAAATCAAAAAGAGTCCAGCAGCTCCAGAGTCAGTTACTTCTGATAATGAGATAACTTCATTTGTGAGGAAACAAATCGACAGGGCCAGACTAGTACCCAGAAACAGCCTGCTTCAGGACAAACCTAAAGGAACTAACAACAGAACACCACTGGTTGTCACCTATAGTTCCCAGCTCAAACCCATCCAACGTATCATCAGTGATCTACAACCCATCCTGGAAAATGATGCCTCTCTCTCAGAAGCCCTGGGTGGAAAACCACTCCTTGCCTACAGACAGCCCCCCAACCTGAAACGACTTCTCACTTACAATCATGAATCGGCCAGCAGAGTCACCAGCACAGGTACCAGGCCCTGCAACAGACCCAGATGCCAGCTCTGCCCTTATATCTACTCAGGAAATACAATTACAGTACCCAGTGGCGTCAACTACACTGTCTCTGGCTCTTACAACTGCGCAACCTCCAGTGTGATATATGCCCTCATGTGCCAACAATGTCCATCTGCTCTGTACATTGGACAAACCAGCCAACCTCTGCGCAAAAGAATAAATGGACACAAATCTGACATTAGAAATGGCAACATCCAGAAACCAGTGGGAGAACACTTCAATCTACCAGGACATTCCATCAAGGACTTAAAGGTCACTGTAGTTCAACAGAAACCTTTCAAAAACAAAATCCAGCGGGAAGCTACTGAATTGGAATTCATATGTAAATTTGCCTCAGTCAAGCTGGGATTGAATAGAGACTATGAATGGTTATCTCATTATCAGAAGTAACTGACTTCCTTAACAGAAGCAAACTGATCTCCATATCAGAAGCTGCTGTTTGCATCTACTCCTCCCTCCCCTCTCCACCTATATGTCTGACCAGTTTCTTCTTGCCCTCCATGCATCTGACGAAGAGAACTGTGATTCTCGAAAGCTTATTCTACAATAAAGTTGGTTAGTCTTAAAGGTGCTACTGGACTTTTTTTGATTTTGCATATAAATTCAGTAAATTATATAGGAACCCCCCCCCCCCCAGTTCACAGAACTGTAACATCTGGTCTACTGTTTCTTTGGGATTCTCTAACTTGCTCAGTGGGAACTCTGAGAAGATGGCAACATATATAGACCTGGAAGTTGAATGCTTGAAGGACTGTGTCATTCCTTATGAGCCTGTAGACCATCTCAGAGCCTCCTTCTGGCACAGCCTTCTCTCAGTAGGCTGTGAGCTGCTAATTAACATGTGGAATCTTAATGTATAGAAGTGGTTTATTGAAGCTGGTACTACCTATTGTGCCTTGACCTGACTAGCCCAGGTAAGCCCGATCTCATCAGATCTTAGAAGCTAAACAGGGTCTGCCTCAGTTAGTAATTGAATGGGAGACTTCCAAGGAAGACCAGGTCTGTTATTCAGAGGCAGGTAACGGCAAACCACCTCTGTTAGTTCTTGCTCTGAAAACCTCAGCAGGGGTCATCGTAAGTCGGCTATCACTTGACGGCACTTTCCACCACCAGAATCTATCGTAGTTGGTTGGTTGTTGTTTTAAACGTCTGTTGTCTGCTGAGCAAACAAATAATTTTGATTTGGTCATGGGTTAGTTGAAGAGAGAGGAGAAGACAATGCCACCCTATTATTCACCCTATTATTTTCCCTATTATTCTCCCAAACCACATGGATACGAGTCCACACAGGAAATTAAGCTTTACCTGATTTGCAAAGGACTGCAAGGGAAAAGGGCTATGTGGGAAAGATCTGCAATCCTCATGTCTTCAGATTGCAAAGTTCAACCCATTATTTTGTAAAATATTTTATTGTTGCATTTTATATGTTAATTTATTGATGGATTTTTGTGGGTTTGGATGGCATATAAATACTGAAAACATGTTCTCGGGGTTTCATGTACTTCGCTCAGAGAGCTTGATCTGACTTGACGTATGTGAGAGAGCAGGTGTCAGCAGAGTTCTTGAACATTATTCAAATACTCTTAACATATGCAGCGTATAACTGCTATGCCGATTATTTCTGGCAAGGCCAGAGATATGGGGAAGAGGCAGGCAGAGCCCTGAAAACAGAACTAGAAGACAGGTTCAGCATTGAAGGAAAGTCCAAAGATTGCTACTGTGACATTAGAAACCAGGATCATACTGAATCTTCGAGTCCACAGGTACCAGAATAGCAGGAGTCAAGATGGCACCAAATTGTTAGACAGGAGCTGTAACGAAGCTGATGGCCAGAGATCATGAGGGCAGCAAAGAAGATCAACTCGAGAGGACAAAGTAATGATAATGTTGACCAGACAGTAATCAATCAGCCTTCCTTGAGGCTTTTAGGTTGCATCCCGCTGTGCACCATATGGAGAAGCAGAGCTCTTCATTTCATGGTTCCTGGTTCAAATCCCGGCAGCTCCAGACATGACAGTTTCTGCAGCCTGGGACCTTTGGACAGGGCAAATGCAGGTTTCTGGGTGGCTCAGGTGTGACACAAGAGTGCCTAGGTTTCAAGCTGTCTCATGCTTGGTGCATGTGCAGGATGGTGAGAGATGGATATCCAACTGGAGCATTTGGGGCTGGTGTTACACGTTCTTCTCAAGACTGCTGCAGTCTTCGCTTTATTTTTTGAGAAGCTGGTTTGGGTTTATTTATTTAAAACACCTCACCCACATCCCGAGGCAGCTGGTGACATATTTTGAAACAAACACATTAATTCTTTTTAAAACAAATTGAATTAAAAACAATTAAGATCAGCAAAGAACAGCTGTAAAACCTTGTAAAGTCAAATGATATGAGATGCTGGAAGACTGGTGGTTTAATTTCTGAATTAGTTGTTGTATGTTGCCTGTTTATTTCTGTAATGAGAAAAATAGTAACCCTGGGGTGCCGTTTGAGGTCAGGAAAATGTTCTGGGGGGGGGGAGTGACTGGCTCAAGGACACCCAGCAAGCTTTCATGACAGAGAGTCTCTCTACACAAGGCATCTGACACATGAAGAACATGTGTTGAGAGATGCAATGTTAGCCGGGAAGGGTAGTTTACAAAGACAGAGCTGGTGGCAGGGCGAAGGCTTTGCTATACACTGGAGCTGTGTGAAGGGGCTGTGAAATGCCAGAAGGGAAACCTCAGACCCTTATAACCTCTCCAAGTCCAAGCCCAAATCTAGAAGGCAGCTCCAACCCATTTCCACGCCTTGCTGCCCTCTGGTTGCAGTCCCACACAGTTTTAGACTGGAGAGGTGAAGTTGACAGAGCCTTCTGTGAGGTGAAGATGAAATTGACAAACCCTCTGAGGGCTGATGTCTGCCCGCTCTGTCTTTTTAAACTATGCTTCCGGGCTAACATTGCATCTCCCTACACATAATGAACATACACCGAAATGTCTCGTGTGGAGAGACTCAGAGTGGGAACTCAAACCCGGGGCTCCCAGATCCTAGTCCAACACTCTGGCTACTAAACATGCTGCCTCACTCCAGCAGCAAAAGGTCTTCACCAGCTGCCTGGTCTCAATTCCATTTGGTGCACCTTTTGAAGCCTCCAGTCCTATCAAAGCCCTTAGATATGAATGTGGATGTGATCCAGGTGGTGGACATAATTGATCGAAAGCACCCACTCCCTTCCTGTGGAGTCTGGAATCCTTTTTGTTGACTAAGGAGTTCAGGGTAACAAAATGGTTGGGCAGACAGAGGGCAACTGGGGGAACTAAAAATGAATGTGACCAAACAAGGGTGAGTGCACATTATCGTGTCTACCCTGTGGGGCTGATGGCAGTGGAAGTGGGCTCTCTTCTCTGCCATCACTGCATCCATACAATGCAAAAAGACCATTTCTGGGTTGGAAAGGAGCTTTTTATTGCAGGCTCCTGAGGACAGAGACCAGGAAAATGTACAAGCTTGCTATGATGCTTTTCTGCAATGGATTTTGTGGATAGAATCATTTGAGTCCATTGTGACTTGGATGCCATTGTTGGTTATTGCAAACTGGAACTATTCTGCTTCTCATCCAAACACTCATCCAATAGTCTTGGCTCAACCACAGAAAAGGCTCTGTTACTTTTCCCTCCTATCCTAAACTTCCTAAGATACAGATTCTGAGCAAATATCATACTAGAGATTTTGACTACTAGGGTTAGGGGGAACATGGAAGTACATACAAGAAGAAGGTGTATTGGTTTCAATCATAACATGGGAAGAGGCACAAAAAGCAGCAATGTCTTTGTTTATGCCCGGAGCAGGTGTAAAATTAGTTGTAAGGTGAGTTTCTTTGGCTTTAGAGGCACATTATTGAACCGCCTTGAGTCAGAGGAAATGTATCATGGAGCCACAAGGCAACTCATCTCTTCAACTTAAAATACTCTGTTGATTTGCTTGGAGTTGCCCACCAGAGGACTATGTGGTGCTAGTTCAGGAAGTTATTGCTGGATGTTCTCACTGTCCTAAAGCAACTGGTCATCATGAATCACGTCTTGGCCTTTAGTAACCTTAGTCACATGAAGACTGGGACGTTGAGGCCAAACCTATCCCTGCTATGAGTCAGCGTGTATCTCCTGGAGGCCATATGGAACTTAACTGGGTCCTTTGAGAGAAAAGAACATCTTGCCATCGCTGATTGACCTAATTACTCCAGTTTCTATCCTTGCTCCTTTACCATTGTTATGTATGCTTGCATATACCCAATGCCCCTTAGAACATCCGTTGGTGACAGCCGATTGGTCGGTGGACATCCATCCTAAGGTGCTGTTGTACTGCATCCTGATCTCCATTGCACCCTCCATCCATGCTGTGTTGGTATGCCCAAGTACACCCAACGTGCATTACTTGACCTGTAAAAGAAACATTGGGAATTAATGTAAGGCAAGCAGCTTAAATCTCCCTTAATTTTATCCTTTCCCCCCTGCCCCCAGGCTAATGATTTATGTACTTTTGTCTGTTTGCTTTCTATTAATGTATCACCTAAAAGTATAGTAGACATGTTTTTAAAGTAACAATATATCCATTAAAAACTACAATAAAATCTATTTCTATTATGGCCAAAGGTTACTACTATATATTTGCATAAACAAGCCAGCCAATCCTGTCTGTGTTTAACAGACATCAGTTCCGCTGTTGTCAGTGGGATTTACTCCTAAGTAAACCAAATTGCAACTTAAACTAAACGAGTAAACAGTGCTTAAGAAAGAGCTAAAATCATGTTGCTTAATAGACTCTGAAAGCCAATCCTGTTTTCTGGTCACTTTGAACACAACACTTATTCTTCATTTTCAACTGATGAATCCCACATTACAAACTCTGCTCATCTGCTTTTGAGCTTCTTCGTTGCCAGACACATGTTTGGTGTAAATCACTCCTCCCTACGTTGATCAAATAGTTCACAGTGAATAATTCATCCAAATAAATTTAGCCATTTTCCCACCTGCTTATTAATTGGAATCACAAACAACTTATGTTTTCCTTCCACGTTGCTGAATGAATAATATCCATGAATAACACATGGTTTGTAGGCTGAGTATTTTGCTGAAAGTAGTAAAAAATATGAGCTGCTATCGTGGTATAATAAATGACATTTTAAAAAATGCATGTAAACATCGGTACCAAGCCTCCAATACAAAGACTTGCTTGTTTCCAAGTTGAACATTAGCTTATCACAAGCTTGGGGGTCTTCTGTCTTACAGATAGGACAGAATCAGAGAGGTAGGGACAATTTTTAAATTCTTGGTCTGCCCACCCAAATCAAGATTATGTTGTCAGGACTCAGGAGCTTTGGCAGGCTAATTTCCCTTCCCTTCCTTGTTGCCCTTTAACTGACTGTCCACATGCTGTGCCTTTTAGAACATACTCAGTTCTCAGCAGACTGTGTTGAGTTTATTTTTCCTTTGTCTTTTGGTCAATTACATAAAATCATATATTTCTCTGTACCTGGAAAGGCCCCTGAATATGTAGAGCCCCACACCTTGTCTGTAGATGGCTCAGTTTGCTGTTTTTATTAGCACCAAGTTGACCATTACCTATAGTAATTGATGTCAACTTCCTTCCAGAGAGCAAGTATCAAACAGACAAACACAGTAGAAAATAGGTATTAAAATTATTTATTGATGAAGTTTGGAAGGAACTATGTTGCTAGATCTTAAATTCTGGTCCCCAGTGTTTAGGCTTGACTCTTGATCACCAGCAAAAATCCTATGGTAAAGGTAGGGAAACAAGTCAGCTATACATATTGAGCCTGTCTTTTTTCCATGCTTATACTAAAAACAGTTGAGGATATTTTCAATTATTTATTTATTATCATTTATTTATGTCATTTATAGTCCATCTTTCTCACTGAGACTCAAGGCAGATTACACAGTATGAAATTAGTACAATCCATATCAAATACATTTCCATACAGTATCAAGGACATTTCCATAAACAATGCCATAGGGTAAATAGGTACAAGTTTAAAAAAACATAGCATTAGCAAGAATCCAATACAAAGTAGAAGAAAATACTGAAACAGAACATTATCAATCAGGGAAAGAGCACAGGGAAGAAATTTAAAATTTCTTTCCTTAATGCAGTACCATGTTATCCTTCCTGATTGGGAGAGTGCCCTCAAGTCATAGCTGACTTATGGCGACCCCTGGTGGAGTTTTCATGGCAAGAGACTAACAGAGGTAGTTTGCCATTGCCTGCCTCTGCAACCCTGATCTTCATTGGAGGTCTCCCATCCAATTACTAACCAAGGCTGACCCTACTTAGCTTCTGAGATCAGACAAGATCAGACTCTCTGTAGCTATCCAGGTTGGGGCATTCTCTTCCTTACAATTACTTTTTAAGGTTAACATATCATCCTGGGAGCTCCAGACAGAACTTGAAAGGCATATATACAGTGCCTTTTGCTACCCCTGTGCAAGGAGTGTGGTTTGTGTTGCAACACAAGAACAAGGAGAAAAGGTATACTAGTGCTCAGAGTCTTGCCCTACAGCACAACTGGTTTTTGGCCGTCCAGGACAACTGGTTGGCTGCTCTGTGAAACAGATTGCTGGACTAGCTGGACCATCGCTCTGATCCTCAAGAAGACCTCTTCCTTTTCCTTATGTTCCAGATCCTCACTTCTGCATTTGCTTTATGGCAGAACATAGAATTGGTTTGATTCTAAATCCTTTGTCAACTAGAGATACTATATAAGCTTGTCAGAATCATGCAGGGTTATAAGATTCCATGGTGGAAATTAATAGGAAAGGAAAAAAGGGTTTCATATAAGATCACATTTTCAGATTTGGAATTTCCATGCAAGAGTCTCCATTTCAAACTTAAAATTTTATTTATAAGTAAACTTTCTGATTTGGGGCTAGATTCCAGTTCTGTGTATTTTTTTGATAGGTGACAGTCTAAACCAATGTTAGATGATAAAAACAGATATCAGGGTCTATTACTTTGTCTCCCAAATGTAAATGTAGCAAAATGTAAAGATTAGATGTTTAATTCAAGCAACATTCTCTTTTAGCTCTAGAAAAGAGAAAGCAACAGACCTGGTGCCAGTCAAATCCAACAACTGAGCCCGTTTGAGCAATATAATTTGATGCTGGGGAAACTAACCTACAATTTTTTGTCGAAGGCTTTCATGGCCGGAGAACAATGGTTGTTGTGGGTTTTCCGGGCTGTATTGCTGTGGTCTTGGCATTGTAGTTCCTGATGTTTTCGCCAGCAGCTGTGGCTGGCATCTTCACTGACACTGAGAGATCTCTGTCTTTTGGTGCTACACCTCTGAAGATGCCAGCCACAGCTGCTGGCGAAACGTCAGGAACTACAATGCCAAGACTACGGCAATACAGCCCGGAAAACTAACCTACAGTTCTTCAGATAAGTCAGTGCACTGGACACAAATGGAAAACTTGATTCTGGTAACATCACATGCTAACTCAAGGAAAGTTTGTAGTCTGAAGCTGAGGGACATCTCTTAGAATATCAGAATATCCTGCTCAAAAATGGAAAGCTACAATATTACCTACATGATGATGGAGTATACCAAAATGGCCAAACTTGTGTCTGTGATTAGGGATAAGTCACTGGATAAATCTATTGTTACCTGGAAGCCCCATATAGATTTTTTGTGGGGAAACAGTGAGAAATGGACTGATGATTTGTTCTTTTGAAGATTAGAAAGTGGAGAAAAATGTATTAGAGGGAAAGGAAATATAGTCATTTAGGGTTAATTTGGAGTTAAAGATATAATATTGATTGTAAGGTTAAATTTGGAGTTCAGGTATAATATATAATAATTATATATCTTCTCACAGAGAAAATGGGCACTTATTCCTAATTTCTTTTATTCTTTCTTTTTGCTTTTCTTGTTCTTGTTCTTTTTTTCTTTCAGCTATGTGTTTCTCTCTTTCTTTTCTTTTTATTACAATTGTTCAGTAAAAAAGAACATCAGAATATACTCAGATTAGCAACCTTGTGTCATGCCAGGATCCAGATCCAGTTGAAATTTCCCAGTCACCAACTGCCACTTCAGAGAGCCAAAATACAAGTGACACCTGACACTAGTTGGACACTTGTCAGCTTCCCTCAAGTTTTGATGGGAAATGTAGGCATCCTGGTCTTGCAGCTTGGCTCTCCGACTGCTGTCCAATGGACTTTTCAACTGTCACTTGTCCAACATTCCACCAAGCTGCCTACATTTCCTATCAAAACTTGAGGGAAGCTGACAAGCGTCCAACTAGACATCACTTGTAGTTTGGCTCTAGTGTGAAGCAGCCAGACATGGTTCCATTGTGGCCAGAGCAAAAACCTCTCTGGGAATTCTCTCCTTGAGAACCTTTTATATTTTCTCAACATTCACATTTTTAAAAAAAATTATGTCACCTGCTTTATCATTCACATAAACAAGACCTTCACAGAGCTTTGTTTATCACCGTGCCTCACCCTATGAACAGTTTATCACCATATATTGTCTTATGAACGTCCATTGAAATCAATGGGCTTAGAGGGCTATCACACTGCTTAGGATGATGCAGTTACTGTTCCATTAATCAGAGTAGTAGAATTAAATAAATGCTTCATATCAATGAGACTTCCAACCTGACCCCACTGCATGTGCACTCAGAAGTAGCTCCAGGGGACTCCCAAATATGACTGCAACCTTTGACTTTGGGGGAGTACCTTTGGTTTGCAAGATATCTCTGCTGTAGAATTTTTATTATTTTTCTCTCACTAGCTCCAGACTATCTGAAACAGAAACAGTCTTCTTAAGCTAGTTATATGCAGGATGTTCATACGCAGACATGCCGAATGAAATGTCTTGACCGCCAACGGCTTTTTGCTCATCTGATGCTGCAAGGAGTCTTGAAGAACAAGACATGCCCCTGGAGTTTTAAGGAGCTAATAAAGCAAACTGAATCATCGAATGACTAAATTATTTGTTTACATTACACAGCTGATGAAGTTAATTTTTTGTTTTATTTTAGTTAGTTATGGAGTTTTTCTGTCTAATTACTGTAATTAGCTGAATTAATAAATCTAAGAGACACTCGGCACAGAAAACCAAATGCAGATGGCACGGTTGTTTCAAATGATTTGCAGTCGGGTAAATATAAATTGAACATATGCACATATGTCATGTTTTCCATGAAAAAGTAGCATAATATACTATCATGGACATATGTATATGTATGTATGTATTTATGTATGTATGTATGTATGTATGTATGTATGTATGTGTGTGTGTGTGTGTGTGTGTGTGTGTGTGTGTGTGTGTGTGTGTGTGTGTGTGTGTGTGTGTGTGTATGCATATGTTTGTGGTAGTGTATATGTATATGTATGCATATATGCATGTGTTTAGTTCTTATTGAGTCACTTGCTCCATAATGGGCACATCAACGGGTATTTCCATATGACAGAGAATTAGGTACATGCGTAGTCCATAAAACCCAGGCTTAATCCAACCCAGAATTAGAATGCAATCCAAAATGACTGGTGATTCCGCACACATTGGATAATGCACTTCCAATCCTCTTTATAGATCATTTGGAACAGATTTTTTTTGTGTGCGAAACAAAAAATCCACCTTAAACGATTGATAAAGTGCATTGAAAGTGCATTATCCAACGTGTGCGGAATCAGCCAAAGTTACATACTTCTAATTCCATTGACTTCAAAGGATTTAGAGATGTAATTCTTTTCAGGATGCCACTCTTAGGCAGACTCTAAATTGAACGGTACATCCTGATTATTGATGAAGATATTTGTATATACCTTCTTAAAACAGGAACCCAGTATGGTTAAGCTGAACATTTGGTATGTAAGCAGCCCCAAATGACTACAAGCATTTGAAATTTAGTCTCTAACAATCCCAACTCAGGCAGCACAGTAGGACTTATCAAGAGGCAATGTATAAGACAAAATGCTGAACTTACAGTTGCTGGGGGAGAGCAAAGGAAATGGACATTAAGGAACGCAGAACCCTCTCTCTGCCAGTGGCAGCTTCTTGCTCCAAGAACTCTTCTCTTCAATGGGCTCTAATAGCTGGAGCCTGAATGAAAAAGTGCTTAGTGGAGAAGGACTGCAAGGCTGTATGGCATGTGAGCAGTGTTATAGCCGAGGACCCCAACCTATCAGAAGATGGTTCTGATAAATCAGAGGATGGAGAGACCTGGGGGCTGCTTCTGGAGGCAGCCAACCATCTTGTAAGCAACTCCAAAGGATGGGGACATCTTATGCTCCTGAGAAAATAAGAGTTCCCTTGGACCTCAGATCCACTGACGACTCAGAGCCATCCACAGCGCAGATCACCCTTTCTCTTTCCAATCTGGTCTCAAATCCCATCTTAGTCCTATCAGAGCATCTGAAAATAAGTGAAGTCCCTTTAATATTAAAGCAGCAGCCTACAGGGCACAGAGGTGGAGCACAGAAATATTGCTAGAACAGCCCCTACAACAGGATACGTGTCAACAAGTAAGCAAGGAGGTCTGTTCTAGTAGTAGTCTGAAGGAGCTGTGGTCGTCCATGGATTATTTTGGACACCTTGCCTATCCATTCCAAGACAAGCTGTGACCCTATCTTTTCCCCATCTTTCTACATGAATGCTGCAGATCAGGTTATGTATATATTTGTTCCTTAGATAGCGAGTCTAAAATCAGATTCAGCATGCCAGTGAATTAAAGCACCACATCTTCAGGTTAATAGGATTCAATAGAGACCATAGTTGAGTCTAGTTTCATTAGGAGGTATTGATACCCCTCCATCAGTCATATATATAGTCTTTCTGCCTTCTGCCCCAAGTTCGGGGACTTGATTCTTCTCCTGCATATCAACTATTAACATATTCCATCAACTGAAATCCACTGTGGTGATGGAAAGTACCATCAAGATGCAGCTGACTTACAGTGATCCTGTAGAGTTTTCAAGGCAAGAGACTTGCTTGTCTCTGCACAGTGACCCTGTACTTCTGTGGTGGCCTCCCATCCAAATACTAACCAGATCCAATTCTGCTTAGCTTCCAAAATGTGATGAGATCGAGCTAGCCTGGGTCATCCAGATCAGGAGGACTACTGTATTACATCTGCACAAAGCTAGTCCCAGGACATGGTCTGAAGGTGCATGATGTTGTACCCTTGCTGAAGCTAGGCAGGTCTGGGTCTGGCCTGTTCCTGAATGAGAGATCGCTTGCGAACCCCACATGTGCTGCCTTGAGCTCCATGTGATAAAATTTAAATAGTAAACAGTCTATGCTTTGGTAGGGTTTCCATAGGCTCTTTTCATTATTCTTGTATTTCTAGTATTATATAATTTTTGTGATCCCTCCAGGACCTCAGCTTCTGGTCTATGCAGCACTAGGGACAGCGCAGGCCACCCTGAGGGCAGCAGTGGCCAAGGGATCAGCCGGCCATGCCATCACCCTCTGAGCTACAGATGCTGGCCCAAGAGGCAGCAGGGGCAGCGGGAGCCTCTGCATGGAGGGCCAAGCATGCAGCCAGGGCACTATGTTTTCTAGACCCCGTTGTTTATACAACATTGTTTATACAACGGGCTTGCTTGCTAGTGGCTTCATAATCATTAACTGATTCCTTACCTGGTCTGAGTTAGTTCTTTTAAAAATGTCATCTGCATAGAGGATCATTTACTTGGCCAGCTCCCTGCACTGATATTCTGTCATGCTTGAATTATTCCTAATTAAGGATGCTGTTAGAACAACCTACTGCTGATTTAACAGGACAAAAAAAACCAGCAAAACTGTAGGAAATGAAAGTAGAATAAAAAAAATAGTAAATGGCTCATATATATTCAGATCTACTGTCATTTTGTTATATTATTAATGACAATTTGTTTTGAATCAAAATGGTTGCAATGCTAAGAACACTTTCTTGGGAGTAATCCCCATTGAATAAAATGGGACTTGCTTCCAAGTAGACCTCCTTAAGATTGCTCCTACAGACAGCTTCCCAAGTCACTGGATTCCCATTCCATTTTTATGCACACATCCCTTTTTAGGCATGAATCTTTTGCCTCCACTGAAATGAATATAAATGCCTGTATGGTTAGAGAAGATCCACATGGGCTTGGGGGAAAAGAATCTGAGTTTGCAAAGAATCACCAGACTGAGAAAACTTTGTTCAGTGGTAAACTGAACCATCATTAGACTAGAGCTGGAACTGGTGGGAAAAATCCAAACATTTTGGTTAGGGGAGAAATAGAACAGACCATTTCCAACATTATGGTTTTAATTAATGTGCACAAAACCAAGTAACAATGGGTGCATGTGCCAGGCCACCACAAGTGGTCAGAATATCCCATTGCATGTGCTCATGCCTTCTGTCTTAGTACTATTTACTCCAACTGGCAGTTGTTCTCTGGGTCCCAAGAAGGGAAAGATCTTCCCAAATATACCAGTGATTGAATGTGGAGGTTTTGCACACAGAACCTCCCTAAATATTTAGAGAGACTCCCACTGTCCTCCTGCAACAGCCCAAGAATGGGTAACATTCTGGGTCTACTACACACACCCTCTTCATATATAGACTCTCACACACAATGCCATAATGTCAGGAGCAATGAAAGGGGAGAAATCTGTTTCTGAAATTGCATTAATCATATAGTAATGACTTGGTCGCTTTGGCCAAGTTTCACTGGACCTCTGGGCCCCAGTGACATGTAACCATTCTCTTCCCTGTTCTCCACTCCAGTCCCTAATGATTCCCCTAGGATCCTCACCACAAGGGGACCCCCATTTTGATCCGCATTTTTTCTCATCATAGACCTAGAAATAAAAGATGAAGCCTGTATTAGACCAGTATCTAATAGCTGTGAGTCACAGCAAGAGTGTCACGGAATGCAGGGAGGCTGCTCCGTCAAACATACAGAGCCCATCCCAAGAGATTAAACTGGAGGGCCATTTCCCCAAGGACCTTACAGCCTCCTCCCTAAATTAATTTGACTGTAATAAACAACATAGATTTCCAAAACAGTAAGCCATGGACCATTGCCCAATTCCCTCATATTTCAACAGTTGTATGGGAAGATTTTTACCCTTCCCTGATCATGTCACAGTTCTGTTTCCCCAACCTTCCTCAAGAAAGCATCTTTGGTGCTTTTACACAAACCTCTACAATGTTTTTAAAAAATTCCTTTTTTAAGCTTGCCTATCTCCAGGGAGATTGAATTTTTATCACTCTCCTATTCATATGTCAATGCCCCTTCCCCTCCTCGTTTCTGGCAAAAGGGTATAAAAAGTTATCCATCAGCCCCAATTTTTGTACCCAGCTTGGAACCCTTCCAGTTACTCCAACTTCACTGTTGACCTCTCTCAGACCTGCTTTGCTGTGCCTTCTTCCCCTGCCCAGTCAATTTCCAAGCTCTGCTACCTTCACCAAGGAATCCCTCCCCCACCCCACCCCACCCCGTTGAGATAAGGCTTGTATGTCTTTGTTTCCCCCTATTTATTTTATTTTATTTGACTTATATCACGCTCACCCCACGAATGGGCTCAGGGCGGCTCAGATCATAATTAAAACACAATACATTAATAGTCAACTTTAAAAACAGATTTAAAAACTTATATTAAAATACTCTGGCACCATTATACATAGGCTACTTTGGATACTAATAAAAGACCTGCATAGCTGTGGGTAAAATGCATAGTCGAGGGCAGTCACAGAAGAGGTAGCAATCTTAGATAGGATAAGGGGGGACACCCGCTGGTCCTCAACCAAAGGCCTGGTGGAACATCTCCATTTTACAGGCCCTGCGGAACTGTAATAAGTCCCACAGGGCCCAGATCTCCAGCGAGACAGTGTTCCACCAGGCTGGGGCCAGAGCAGAAAAAGCCCTGGCCCTGGTGGAGGCCAGCTGGACGTCCCTCATGCCGGGGACCACCAGGAGTTGTTTATCTGCAGAGCGTAGCACCCTGCAATCAATCCCTAGGGAAAGGTAGCTGTTGTGGAAAGATTTGGGGGGTTCTGTTTGTTTAAAATCTCTCTCTCTCCAACCCCCTCTTCTCCATAACATTTATTTAATTTGGCTGCTTCTTGTTAATTCAATAAAAACCTTTGTTAAAACCTTCTTGTTAATTCAATAAAAACCTTATTCCCCTTCATTCTTTCAGGTGCTGTGCTGAATCTAGACCTTCTTATATACTGCTTTAAGATCCTAAAATATTTTAAATACACCACCATACATGTGCTTGTTCTATGTCAAAAGGAAAAGGGACACTTTGATTTCAAAGTTTTAAAACTTTCATTTTTTGTTCTCGGTGTGGATTTCTGAAAAGCTCATCTCCTAGAAGCTCAAATAATAATGTAGTAAAATAACATCATAAAAATAACAATATAAAATTTAAAATACTAATAAGTTACTCAAGAAAAAAAATTAAAAAATTATCAGGTATAGCCCTAAGTGGCTTATGGTACAGTCCTAATCAGAATGACAGCCTTTCAAGCCCTCTGAATTCATTGGGTTTAGAAGGGTGTGATTCTGTTTAGAATTGCACTGCAAGCCACTTACAGTGCCATGCTACACAGAGTCATACTGTTCTAACCTCTTTGACTTTAAGGGTCTTAGAAGGGTGTAACTCTTTAGGATTGCACTTTTAGAGCTGTACTGATGAAAATGAATGCCTTGAATTGTATCTGAAAAGCTATTTGAAATCCATAGCTGATACTGCAGCATGAACATAAGGCCGTCCTGGTGATTCTAGCTTATCAGGATCCTAACCTATCAGGCAAGTCCTGAAACTAGCCTATCAGGAAGTACAGCTACTATACTGTTCACCAGATGAATTTTCTAATCCTGATGAAGACAAGTAAACTTTTAAAAAAGAAGCAGACATGACTTGACAGTGCTGTCTGTGCCTTCAGAATCAGTTTTGTAATTTCCATTGTGGTTCAATGTTAACTGAAGAAGAGCTGGCTACGGTGGGTGCCTATTGGCTAGTGCTCATACTACCATCAACAAATCTCCTTACAATCCCCAGAACATTTTTGCAATTTTTTTTAAGTGTCTGGGAATATTTATCCTAAAGTGAAGGACACACATGCCATTTTTAAAAATAAAATATAAAAGGTACACAGCTAAAGACTGAGGGCTGACATATCTTCTTGGCATGGCCAGCAACTTGAAAAACCTGCTGCAATGTTCATAGAGTACTTCAGCCATCTTTTCCCTATTCCTTTAATTGTGACCCTGTGGTGGCTATAGCACGAGAAAAGCACACAGACAAGACAGGAAACCAAAGAGTCACGTACACATCCAAAAAATGCTGGGGGAGATGCAGATGGAATGTAATTATTGGATACAATTCTGTGCAGGTAGAATGTAATTATCTACAGTTGGATATTTGTCAGTACCTTGTGATAACCACCCATGCTTTGTGAAAGGCTTTTGGCTATTTTCTAAATTACAATAAGTGGTCAGAACTTACGTGGCATGCTGTGGCCAAGAGGTATCTTGATAATGAGTTACTGTAATCACTTAAAATATAAGTGCATCAAGAAAAAAAAAGGATCTTATTAGATAGCTTGTTGTGTTGGCATGGCCACAATAGTGTTGACTAACCTGTCCCTTACCCACGTATCACCAACTCTACTTTAAAATATATATTCTTTAGGTAGTGTCCTGAGATTATCTGAATAAGAAAGTCAGTGTGCTTCAGGGCATACAAGTAGAGAGTTGGGGTGGGGGGTGACAACCCGGACTCCTCAAGTGTCCTTGGGTCACTCACTATCCTTCAGCTCCATCTCCTCTTTGTCAGGATAAATGCTTCAGAGAAAATTTACTCAATTCGTTAGACAAAATAACGTCGTTGTCGTCGTAGTAGTTTTATTGTTTATGGTCAATGACCATTAAGGACCATCAACAACAATTACAACAGTCCTAAATTCCAGTGTATAAAATATGAGATATAAAAATGCATCATAGAATTTAAAATACATATTTAAAAGCATCTTTCAGCTCCATCTCTTCTTTGTCAGGATAAATGACAAAGGAGAAAATTTACTCAATTTGTTAGACAGAAGAACATAAGAAAAGCCCTGCTGGATGAGGCCAGTGGTCCATCTTGTCCAGCAATTTTTTTCTTAGAGCAGCCAGCCAGTTACCCTGGAGGGCTAACAACTAGGGTATAGAGGCCAAGGGCTTTCCCTGCTCTTGCCAGCTAGTACTGGGTTTCAGAGAGTGACTGCTTCTGAATATGAACATTCACTTTAGTCACCATTAGAGGTGGGCATGAAACGAAATATGAATCAAAGTTCATCATGAACTGGGCTGTTTTTTGGTTTGTGAACCAGTAGTTCGTCGGAGGGTATTTCTGATGAACCACGACAAATTGCGACCATATTTACGCCGGTTCATTTGGTTCATTTTTCAGTTCGTCACTGCAGACAGCCTGGCACTGATCAATCAGTTTCCTAGGGAACAGGGGGAATGGGCTTTCTGCAGACCCTCTGCTGACCCAGAAGTGACGTATTCATGAACCAAACAAACCAGTTTGTGAACCTGGCAATTTCATGCCAGTTCATGGTTCGTGAAATGCGACAAACCATGAACCGCAATGAACCACCATTTCCCTAGTTTGTGCCCATCTCTAGTCACCATAGATATTAGCCATTGAGGGACCTATCCTCCATGAATCTATCTAACCCCCATTTAAAGCCATCCAAGTGAATACATTATGAAGACCTTTAGTTTGCTACGCATGGTGCTTCCTCTTGTTCTTCAAACCAATCCTCCAGACCCATCTGTTTCATAAAAGCTGTTGCTTAACCCTTTCATCCAATTGAAAGAAAACTTAGCTTCATATAAATGAATTCAAACTCATTTACTCAACTCAGGACCAGCATCCCGGGTTTGCACCATTGGGCAATGGCCTGGCAGAAAGCTAGCCTTGCCAAGTTGAGGTTTGAGGCTGGCAGTCCTGCAAGGGCTCATTGGTGTGGCTGCTGGGCCTGTGGCAGCTTGCTACTATGGAGGGTGAGCCTGCCATGGCTCTGAGCAGCAGCTGCTAGCCCAGGAAGAGGTGATGCCTGCTCCCAGGAAGGCTCTACTCCCCCAGTGGTGATGGCATGCCCATTCTGAATCAGCTGTTTTTTTTTTTAATATGGCTGGAGTATTGGGAGCATCTAGACACTACACGTTTCAGGCAGGGCCATTGAGTTACTTGTGGGGGAGGGGGAGGCAGTGGCTGTCTCTTGGCAACCTGATGTACCCCCCGCCCCACCTATCAGCCCACCTGGACTGCATGCCTGACTGTCTTCCTGAGACATATACGCAGACATTTGATACGTTTCAGTAGGTAGCCATGTTAATAAGCAGTAAAACAGCAGGATTTACATCCAGTGGCACCTTAACGACCAACAAGATTTTCGGGGTATAAGCTTTCAAGAGACAAAACACTTCTTTCTTCAGACACATGGAAGACATGTGGTAAGTTGTTTTGGGGAGATTCAAACCCACCAATGTCTTTTGGGGGTTCAGATTTTTCTGCAAACCTGAGGGAAAGGTCCCTCAATGTTGCAGAAACATCTGTTTTGTTCCCAAGAGGCCCCGTTTGGTGGGTTTAAGTATCGACACATCAGGGCCACTTGAGATTTAGATATATGATGCTCCCCAGAAGAGGGACTGTCCCTCCTCTCTTTATGTTTATTCTGTGAAATGCTATGCACAACAACAGCACTATATAAATATATAAATGATACAAGTAATACTTTCAGCCAGGACACTGAAAGCTATCATTATCCGTCTAAGACACTTCACGTAAATACTGACGCAAAGGTTGATATTAAGGGTCAGAGTACAAACAGAAAACAGCTTAACATTGGGCCCAACACTTAACAATAATAACAACAACATTTGATTTATATACTGCCCTTCAGGCCAACTTAACACCCACTCAGAGTGGTTTACGAAGTGTGTTATTATTATCCTCACAACAATCACCCAGTGAGGTGGGTGGGGCTGAGAGAGCTCTGAGAGAGCTGTGACTGACCTAAGGTCACCAGCTGGCTTCAAGCAGAGAAGTGGGGAATCAAACTTGGTTCTCCAGATTGGAGTCCTGCTGCTCTTAACCTCTACACAGCTCTGTCTTGTTAGTTATTGATTCAGCTTCATAATCATAGAAGCTATCGTTCATGAGCCTGACCCAGTCCAAATATCAGGCTTGACACAGTAGCACCCTTTAGTCTTGCTGGGCCAGCAGGGATCTCTTCCTGTCCCTAACAGAGCTGGATGTTAAATACAGGCATCCAATGGATACTCATAGAAAGCATTAGTATCTCAGGGGGTTCTGGCAACGAGTATGAGCTGGTGCTAGAAGAGCCTGGAACAAGTCAAATGTGTCTGCCTGTTCCTGTTTGAGTCTGTCGTGCCGCTGGCTGCTGTGGTACGCAGGGTTAAATTCTTCAGTACACCCATGGGAAGCTATATCTTACAATATTTTTCCACTGGCATGAAGTTCTCTGAAGTGATTACTAAACAGCCCAGGTCACTGCTTAGGCCAAGCTCCCATAATTTAAGCCTTCTGTAGAACAACAAAGAACCTCTTGGTGTGCCTCAGAAGACTCCCACCTTTGTCATCTGGGTAAAGTGGCTTGGAGAGGAGGTCACAGAAGGTACCAGATATAATAACCAGAAGTGTACAACAGGAGGCAACCTTGAACTGAAATGGCCACAAACAAGAGTAAAACTGAAGTGGAATTAGAAAGTGAAATTGTTTTTGGGAGGAAGCTGAATTCCAGCACTTCCTAGTATGGCAACGTAAGAGGGCCAATACAAAACACAATCTCTGCTCCCTACCCCCTACCCTCAAGTCCAGCCACCAAACATACCAACTTTAGCAGAGCTGCTACTAGTTTCATGGTAATTAAGTGCTAATCACAGAGGTGTGCTGTTTTGTATGGAAGAAAACTAGTTTCCTGAGTGGATAAAACCCTGGGGTCAGAGGCCAAGGAGTTTATTCCATTAAGAGAAATGGATCACTTCAGAAATAAGCAGTCCACCGGTCCTGTTGCTGTGATTATGATCCAATGGGGAATAAAATACATTTTTTAAAATAACTAGACACTTGACAAAGCTGAGAAATGTATTGATATAACAGATCTTTGTAGCTGCTCTGCAACTCTTCCATAGAAGCTTAGATTGTGCAGAATTTGTGGTGTTTTGCCATCTATGACAGACAGGAGAGGAAAGCTGCATTGCGGAAATGGTTTGTAAGATGGTGGCCTCCTGATAATGTTAAAATGTTTTGTTTTGTTTTTTGAATGGTTTTAATTCCAGACAGTTAGCTTTATTATGCCTTAACAGCAAAATAAACTAGGATCCAGAGTTATTTTGAAGACTAACAAAATATATTACAGCATGTTGGTTGGTTGGTTGGTTGGTTGGTTGATACCCTGCTTTTTTCCTCAATGGGACCCAAGGTGGCTTTTATCATTCTCTTCTGCTTGCGGGGAGGGCGGAATACAAATATGATAAAATAAAAATAATTTAAAAAAAATTATCCTCACAAAAACTTGCTGAGGTGGTGAGGTGGTTTAGGCTCAGTAGGTGTGACTGACTAGAGGGCTTCCATGGTAGAGTGAGGATTTGAACCTGGGTCTCCCAGATCCTATTCTGACACGCTAACCATTACACCACACTGGTTTTGCATACATTAATGAATGATTACTGATATTTTTATTGATTTTAATACTTTTTATTGGTATGCATAAGTGCCTGGAAATATATATACTAGGGGGCAGCATGGAAACATTTTAAATAAATAAATATGAATCTTCCTTGTACCATGCAAGACTATTGGTTCATCTAGATCAGTATAATTGATTCTGATAGGTGGCAGCTTTCTAGCAATTAACAGTAGCCACTTCATCTGCTACTGTTAATTGTTGAATTTGGGATCTCATGAGTGGCTGAATCCACACGTCCCAGCATAGCACTAAACTATCGGAAGGATAGCATCTTCCTGGTGCAAATTCTGATGTCGTCGCACCACGTTTCCACTTTCGTGGCGTGATGACATCCGAAATCGTGCCAGGAAGATGCTATCATTCTGATAGTTTAGTGCTATTCTGGGATATGGGGATTCCACTGTGTGTTCTGCCCCAATAAACTGTAAACAGGATTAAATTGCAAAATGATCTTTTGGAAATCTGTCAGGCATGAGAGAGCAGATATATCTAGCTATATCTGGTTGTCTACTAGAAACAGCACATTGAAGCAGATAAACTTTTCATCTGCTCTGCAGCTCTTACATTTGTAGGATTTATGAAAGGTTCAGTATTATTTCAATAGAGGAAAACTACTTTTTGGTTGCAATCAGGGCTTCAGTGTTGCAGAATATAGATGATACCTTTAAATGAGGGGTAGTTCACACAACCCCTTTTCTTCATGGCAAGCAGTCTAGAATCTTGGCTCCAAATTTGGTAATGATTTGTCCTTCCTATTAACTACAGCTTTTACACTATCATTTGATCCACTTTAGTCTGGTGTTTTGTACTATGTAAAATGCCTGCAATTTCCCACAAACACCCCTTAAAGCCCAGACTGGAAAAATACATAGATTCGTCAAGGGTCATATAGGCCATTGTCCCTCAGACTATGATCACAATAATTCTCCTCTGATGCCCGATGGAAAGCTTGTTACTCTGCTGTTTCATAGCTTCAGTCTGAGTATAGCCCTTAGTGCATCAGATTATACATAATCACATGTCCAATCGGAATCAGACACCCTGTCTCTATACAATATTCTTTATGTAGTCACAAGATTATTTGTGCTTAAATCGCTACTCATAGAAAGTGGGCAGTCAAGCTTGGCCTCAATTAGGGCTGCTCCCACAGTTTGCCAGAGGCCCAATTCAAAAGATGAGCTGAATGTGCAGAAACAAAACGGATCAAAGGTCTTCTGGCACTCATAAATGAATTATGGATGCTAGGTCAGCATTATTAGGTTAGTCCAAAGGTTTTATGTAGCCCAGCGTGGTTCCTCTGAGGCTACCTACAGAGGACAACAGCATTTGTATCCCAGATTAATTAACCAGGAATAACTGCAACTGAGAGTTGTTAATCACTATAGGGTTTAGAAGCCACCAGCAAACAGATGGTATGAAAAACAATCTACCCTTTTGCAAATCTTTAACCGAGGACTGCTGAGAGCTACCACATGTTCCCATTTAGGCCATGATCCAAACGTTGTATGAAAACAAACCATATAATGTTAAACAACATGGAAGATAACAGAGAGCCTTCTGGCAAACAAACGCCCAACTTTCAGCTCCAAAGGAAATGATTCAGCATCTCTCACTGTAACCATTTGTTTGTTTTCTGAAAGAAGAGAGTGGAAACATCTTGACGCTGCTCCACTCAGACCCACCTCACCTTCCAGGTGCCTTAGTAGCATTGCGTGGGCCACCGCAGCAAAGACTGATGACAGATCTAGCAACAATAATAAAGATACATTCCCTTTATCCATCTAAAGATAGAGATTGTCCATAGATACCCACTAATGCCATCTCTGTCCCAAACACAGACCCGAAACAAGACTGGAAAGAATCATGGCTAGAATGAACCCAATGACCTAGAGCTTACCAAACAGGGAAAGTTATGTAATGGGGAAGAAATGATCTTACAGGGCCACTTGTCCACCATTAGCCATTCTCACTGAGTAAGCTTCCAAGGGAACTAAATGACCCCCGGAACACAGTTTGAAACAGCTGCTTTAGATCCATCAACTTTATATCTCTCCAGCAATCTCTCTCCCTCTTTTCAAATTAACTTATTGTTGTAGGATGGATCTATTATTGGAATCAAAATGTTACCATAATTGGTATTCTTTAAACCCCTACTCAGTATGCTTAACACCTAACCCTTCTTCCCTCTGCTACTAATTGTTTCTTTTCGTACTGCATTAATTTTTCTATAGAGACTGACGGCTTCTGCTTCATTTAGTCTATTTCCAGACTTTCCACAGGTATATTTAACACCTTTCAGCTTGGAAAACATGGTCATAAAGCAGTCTGTCTCTGAGATAATCACAACATTGAGCGTATTTTTACATTTAATATAAGGAAATTATGTGTCAAAAGGTAAGACAGCTTGTAATTAATAACAAACTTGGCAAATAGTAACAAAAGCACATCAAAGACTCCATTGGCCTTTCTGCTCACGCTTTGGGCAAGCTACCAAGTTCTAAAAAAAAATTAGCCATTTTTAATTTTTCTAGGTTGTGGTCTTTAATTTAATAACTTGAGATGCTGATCAAGAACATCATTCTTGATGTTCCCTTGATGGCTTCCCTTGACTATGGTATGATCTATTTGTAACATTTCAGAAATCATATACTTTTTAAAAGGAAAAAGTAGGGTAATATTCCTGAGTGGAAGATGCCATGTAGTAGTTAGATTGATTAGCTAGGCCCTAGGAGACCTTGGGTAAATCACTAGGTTGGAGCTCATGAATCCATTCCACTAGCTGTGGCCCTTTTCTCCACTGCTAGGAAACTTCCCCTGATGGCAGAACTCTTGCATCAGAGGAAGCCTCCATGTGCCAAAGGAAAGCAGAAATAATCAACATGATCCAACCCACTCCTTCTCAACCTAATCTACCTCAGAGGACAAAAATGGGGAGAGAAGATACACAGGTGCTGCCCTGAGCTCCCTGGAAGAAATGCAGGCTCAAAAGTAAATAAAAAGAGGAGAAGACTCAGTCATTTACTGGTGGGTAGCTGTAGTCCCAATGTATTTGCCATTAAAACCCATTTGTAAAAGCTGTTCAATGTATTCCTGTTTTTTCTTGCAAAATAATGTTACATCTGCGACAGAAATGAATTCCCTGAGCTACAAGGCAGGGGGGTGTATCTCAGTTGTAAAGCAGGCTTTGCATGTTGAAAGACCCAGGTTTAAACCCCAGAATCTCCAGGTAGTAGGTGATGTGAAATATCTTTGCCTGGGACTCTGAAGAGCTGCCGCCAGTCAGAGCAGAAAATAGTAACCTTGATAGACCAATGATCTGACTCAACAGAAGGCCCCTTCATGTTTTGAGTCCCTGAAGAAGCTGGTGCAAAAGAATGTCATGGACCAGAGTGCAGACTCATCCTCATCAGGCAATGGGCTTACCAATTTCCCACTGGTGGCAGGGGATACCCCACTGGCGGTGGGCCCTTCCTGCCACACTCAGCTGACTGGCGGGAGGAAAATGGTGACAGACTGGGGCAATGGGCAGCTTCCCGACATGCTGATGTCACTCCCTGCGCACTTGGAAGTGACACAAGCACATTGTCCAGAATGCTCTTTTGCCCAAATGCAAGAGCATCCCTGGCCAAGTGCTGACGTCGCTTTTGGGCACACAGGAAGTGACATCAGCATGTTGCCACTGACATCAACACATGGCAGGAAGTTTCCTGTCAGTTGCCAGGCAACCCTGTCAGGCAAGGAGGCTGAAGAGAGGAGGAGGCAGCTGGCACCTGATACCTGCAGATGGAGGCAGTTGAAACTCCTCCAGGCGCCTCTTATCATGATTATGAGGAGCTCCAAGACTCTGAGTCAGTCTGTTCAGCCTGGGATACAGCCCTGCCTTCTGATTTGGACTTGGACCCTGAATCCTCCATCCCAGACCCTGCTGTTCAACCAGAGGTCTCTCCCCAACCAATCCCTCAAGCCTCTCAAACTACCTCAGCCCTATCACAGTTCTCACTACCGTAATTGGGCACAGCCCCTTTAAGTACTGGAAGACTGCTACTGGGTGGAAGGAGCCTATATTTCTTGCTTGATGGTGCATTTAAGGCTACAGTTCACTTTCAACCTTTGCTGGAACATTTTTGCTATACTGTTGTTGGCTTCAATACCCTCCTAGACTCCTGAACCTTAGACTAAAGCAGGACACAAAGTGACTGAAGTAAAGTTTTTTTTTTAAAAAAAACCTTAGTTTGAATCATAAGATGAATTCACTGCATTGTTTTCTCTCAGTCCCCTCTCTTTCAGCTGCAGTTCACCCAGCTGCAATATAATGGTAGCCGTACTAATCTAGCCAACAGGGTCAACATAAGGATTATTAAAACATTGGGTAGAACCTTGTGGAAGATTTCTGTATGTGTTAGCGCTCTTACTTATGAGAACACATACTAAAGAGACAGCTCTGGCAGTTTGTGCTATAGTATCCCATCTTGTATCCCATCTTGCATTTCCTCTTGCGCAAGACATTTCACAAGTAATTATCGGGATCAACTGGTATTGCAGCAGATGTCGCACTTTTGCTTGTGCAAGCAAAACTGTGTTAAGTGTCTTTACACTTCAATTCATGATTTGTATCCAGATCACTGAATGTGAAGTATTTTGCACACCCTAAGCTGCTGCATATGTGCTAAATATCATTAATATGCTACCAATATAAAACAATTCCTTTGTACTGACATGCCTATGGAGTCCGTGTTCTGAAATGCCAGATGCTAACTACTTTCCAATCTGAATTCCCCCTGTGCCCCACTTCTGGTTTTCAGTCCAGAAAACACCCCTTTGTCAATATAACGCTAATTGCATTTCCCATCCGTGAAATGGTTCTTTACTAGGCTCTTACTATTTTGGGGTTTGGTTTGGGTTTTTGCCTACATCTAAGTCATGGCATCGACACACCACTCTCTGCACAGCTGATGAATCCGGCCCATTATATTGAAAAAGAGCTCAATAAAGCAAATGAAAATTACATAGGAAGAGGCACAAAGATCGCACATAACAGAATTATACAGAAATAGGGGTGGGGGGGAGAGAAAATTGAGTGTGAAGCCCCCAGGAGTCTGAACAAGGCTTTGATTTTTAAAAGGTTTTAAAAAAAGAAACTTGATGGTTGTTCCACTCATCATAGCCAAGTAGTGATTACTGCAGTAGGGAAGTGTTCCATACTCACTTGGGGGAAAATGTTGACTTAAGATCTAAGAGCATTTCTACACATGCAGAGAGATCATGTGGGACAGAGTTGCTTTTTTAGTCTGTAGGTGGGGAGTTTGAATGTACCTTCATGTGAAAAAAAATGATGCACATAGAAAATCAGAGTATAAGGAAGAAGGCTTGCTTAGGACTGTCTCTCTGATAGGCTAGCTTTCCTTGGTCAGGGAGATTTTTTCTAAGAGGATGCATTCAGAAATAAGACCTTCTGCCTATGGTCTGAAATAATGCTGTCAGGAACAGACCTGCAAAACTTGTGACCTCATAATCCAAATTTAGCCCACCACTCACATATGGTGCTGACCCATTTGCGCCACAGCAGACTTTAGACTTGTATTCTGTTTCTCACAATGGCCAACCTTCTTCTCCCATAAGGCTTATGGGCAGGGCGTCAAGGAAATTCCCCTTTTAGACGATGATATCTTAAAGGTTTTTTTAGACTGGTAGATTTCATTCAAATGGTCAAATTCTTTCTAAACCAGATATAGAGGCTGTAATGCAAAAAAAGTATATCTTGGTTAAATTATTATCAGATTAGACACATTTTAGAAACCTTAGATATAGTGCGAAATTGGGCGATGCCTTAACTGCTCTAGAAGCACTTTTTAAGCAAAGCGAGAGGAGCCATAAAGGTCTCCTTTCTAAGATCTATAAATCGTTACTATCAACACGTAATAAACCTATTATTACAGCTGAAAGAGCTTGGATTGCAGATTGTGAAGGTAGAATTTTTGAAGAGGATTTCGAAAAAGCATGGAAGGCCCCAAGTTTTAATTCTAAAATGTTAACAATTCATTTTAATTCATTTAAGATATTAAAGAGAATCTATTTAACCCTGATGAGAATAGCCAAATTTCAAAATAACTTGAATTCAAAATCTCAGAAAGGTTGTGGTTGCAGACAAACATGAGACTTTTTACACTGGTTTTGGCTTTGCCCCACCATTAAAAGGTTTTGGGAGAAAGTATTACTGCAAATAGAGAGTACAGTGGGCCAACAGATACCAAAAACCCAGAAAATGTTTTTTTAGAAATAGATTTGTTAAGACAAGTTGATAAAAACAAATTGGTTACAATAACAACTTTGTTAGCAATTGCTAAGATAGAGATTGCCAAGAAATGGAGAAATAAGAAAGGGCCCTCATTAAGAAACTGGTACGACTCCATTTGGACCCATTTCTTATTGGGTAAAGTGAACTGCTTCATGGGCACTCAGAATGGGGAAGCTCATCGGGAAAATTTTCAAGCAATCTGGTTTCCTATTGTGCAGTTTTTGTAGGAAAAATAAATTGTTTCTTCTAACATTCTTTGTCAAGAGCGATTGAATTTCTAGATTGATGGAACTCTTCAGAAATTGTTACGCTTCGAGTTTCTTATGGTTATGTTTTAATTGATTGTGTACAAAGGTGAAGATTGTATATACACTGGTGTTGGTTTGGTATTGTTACATTTTCTTTTTAAATTTAATAAAAAGAATTAAATTGTATCATGGGCAGGGCGTGATCAAAGCTTCCCCACCTGATTGCCCCCCTCCAGCAGCTAGAATTCAGAGCTATACTGTGTCTAAACATGGAGGTTCCATTCTGCTGCCTTTCTGGGATTGCAAAATCAGCAGGCCACACTGCTCCTGACAGGCTTTGTCAAGCTCGCTGGATCGCATTATTCAGGCCCATTTAGGAACCTGTAGGTCTTCTCTAGTGTCTGCTAAAGTCCATGAGATGATGATGTGTGTTTGTATGTATGAGTGAAAGGTGTTAGTCAGCTAACTTTGACTAGAAGCAGGGCTTTTTTTCAGCGGGAATGCGGTGGAACGGAGTTCCGGCACCTCTTGAAAATGGTCACATGGCTGGTGCCCCCCCCCCCGATCTCCAGACAGAGGGGAGTTTAGATCGCCGCTGGAGTGGTGCGGAGGGCAATCTAAACTCCCCTCTGTCTGGAGATCAGGGGACGGGGCCACCGGCCATGTGACCATTTTCGCTGAGGGCAGTTTAAACTTCAAAAAACTCCCCCCTTGTTCCAGCTGACTCAAAGTGATGTCATTGTGTGGTCCTGAGTTCCACCACCTCTTTTCCCAGAAAAAAAGCCCTGACTAGAAGGATCGGAACGGACGCAGCAGAGACAAAGGTTTTAAGAGATTCATTGTTTGAAGTGTAATTGGTAATAGGTCTGTAAAATATTTTTCAGAGAACAAGGACTCAAAACACTCTATTATTTCCTACCACTTAAAAACCCCAAAGCCAAGAGTGTAAACTTAAAAACTAGAAAGCTCTCTTTGCATAACAATACCTGAAGGCTAATCTTGAAAGAGCCTATCCCTGCAAATCCTCTCAATGTTTAGCACCGCACTGGAGTGGAACAGCAAGCACTGCACAACAATAGAATGCCTCTTTCCAAAGAGTAGTAAAATCTAAGAAGCAAAAAAACAAAGGAATGTTCTGTTGTTCTTTGATCAATCAGGCATCTGTCCAGCTGTGTTTTATTTATGCTTCTATTTTCCCCCTCCTTCTGTAATGAAGCCGTTTTGCTTCTTGCATCAAAATAACAAGTTCAAAAAAAAAGTTTCCCTTTCCCCCAAAAAATGGTACAGAAAAATGGTGTGGCGAGTGTTGACATTTCATGCAATGTTTCTGAACATCTGAGATTGTCACTGGGACAGCAGGCTCATGGATTTGGAAGTACGTTTGAAATAGCTTTATCAGGATGTCCTGATAAATAGTTTTAAACGATTGTCCTCTCCTTCTGATCCTGCCACCTGAAATCCTAAATCTAGAAGCCCAAATTGAACATAGGACTTCCTGCACATAACACTGGTGCTCTGCCAGTGAGCTATGGCCTCGTCCCATATTATCTCTGCAGTGCCTTATTAATGGCTGATAGATTATTACTAAGAATGCTCTTTCTAAGTAGCGCCGTCTTATCAGGCATTCATTTTAGTACCAACCTGCAGGCTATTTATGATATATGCAGGGTGGTCATCTAATCCAGGCCCCCCTCCCTTCTCATTCCATAAAGTATAGCTTTACTTCACTTGGGGAGGAGCCATGGCTCAGTGGCAGAGCATCCCATTTCCATGCAGATAAAAAGCTGCTCAGCATGGCACGATGCTTGAGACAGACTTTGCCAGAGAACATCAAGGTGATCAAAGGACTTCACCCTTGTGTGTAATCAAGGAAGTGTGAGCATGCTAATTTCTCCTGATGAATGTCAGAATTCTCAGCATGCCTAGATTTTTTTTTTTTAAGACAGGCATTTGAGGTGTAAAATAGTTGCTGGGCTTTACTGGGGTTTTTCTGATTGACATGATGTGACGTCTTGCTCGTTAGTCTGAAGTGTGTGTTTCTTAACTTATGTGAGGGAACATATTAACATAGGAAAAGATCCAGAGGAGTTAGCCGTGTTAGACTGTAGTAGCAAAATAGAAAAGAGCCCAGTAGCACCTTTAAGACTAATCAACTTGACTGTAGCATAAGCTTTCGAGAACCACAGCACTCTTCGTCAGATGCATCTGGCAAAGAGAACTGTGGTTCTCGAAAGCTTATGCTACAGTAAAGTTGATTAGTCTTAAACAGGGCTCATGTTGAGGGGGAATGCACAGGGGGAACACAGTTCCAGCAGTTCCCCAAGGAGGTCACATGTCAGGTGGCCCCGCCCACCTGACTCTCGGCCATTGTGGGCCCATTTTGACCAGGATTGGGGCCGAAATGACCCGGATCGGGCCACTGACGGGTGGTGGATCACTCTCCCGCTCATCAGTGGTCTGATCCTGACCAATTTGGGCCCCTTTTCAGCCATTTTCAGCCCCTTTTGCCATTTTGGGCCCAATTTCAGCCCTGAATTACCAGGATTGAGTCCAAAACAGCCAGAATAGGTGACATCAGGGGTGTGGCATATGCAAATCAGTTATACGAATGACACACTTCCGGTGATGGCAAGAGGCGTGGCATATGCTAATGAGTCAAGCTAATGAGTTATGCTAATGAGTTCCTCCCGCTCTTTTTCTACAAAATGACCCCTAGCCTTAAAGGTGCTACTGGACTCTTTTCTACATAGGAAAAGAGTAACACTGGATCAGGGAGGGTCTATCCCATCCTACCATTCCAACAATTAACAGACAGATGTTTCTAAGAAGCCCACAGAGCATTTATTTAGATATTGATACTCAAATTTTCTCCCCAAAGTTGCTGATAACATCATTCTAACCTCCTCCATTTTATCCTCACAACAATCACCTGGTAGGGTAAGTTGGGCTGAGAGAGAGAGAGACCTTAAGGTCAACTAGCAAGTTTCCATGGTGGAGCAAGAATCTGAACCCGTGTCTCCCAGACCCTACTCCAACACTGTAATCCGTACAGCCTGCACGCAAAAGCACTCCCTTTACTCTTGCCCTCCAAAAACTGATGTTCAGAAATATACAACTTCTGATCATCACCTCTTCTTGTCATAGCCTTCGAGAAACCTATTTTCCTTTAAAGACATTTTTAACTTTTATGTCCTGCGAAGAGTATTTTCAGCTGAGAGAGCAAGGTGATAAATATTGAAGTTTAATTAACTGATTGATTGATTGATTGATTAATGAATTGCAAGCCTTGAAAACTGCAGCCTATCCCACTGAACAGAGTCTTAGGGCCAAGCTACGCATGACGAATGACACTTGAACGGCAAGTGGATTGAGTGGAGGGCAAGTGAACAGGAAGAAATACACTTGCTGTTCAAGTGTCATTCGTCATGTGTAGCTTGGCCCTTACTTACATTACATTCCCCTTCTAGAATTGTAGTTCCTGATTTGCAATGTAACTTTTGGTCCTGCGAATTTTGATCCCCTTGGTTGTTCTTTTTCACTTTATAGTCGGCATCAGGATGTGCGGTTTTTGTTAATCTAGGGGAAGGCATATTGCAAAGCTGATTTTACACTGAAATGACTCCCCCCACCCCTTTCTGGCAAGTTTATAGATATGTTGTTTCATCTTATCATGGGATGAGTAGGAAAAAAGGTCATTTTAACTGTTTAGAGCTTTTGAAAGAAAAGGAATTTGATGCTCTTGCCTCTCACCTTTGCTGATTCTGATTTTTACTTTCAATATAAATCAGTACAGCAAAAAAAAAAAAGCTTCTCTAAACACAGCAGCTCTTTTTTTTTTGGCCTACTTTTCCCTCTTTTCCTCTTGGTATCACCTCAGCCAGACAAAAAGAGAGAAAGTGTAGTGGTACCACATCACTATAAATACTCCGTTGTGTCTCTGCTTTCCTGCTGTCTAGTAGATTTGCTGCTGAAAAGGGTTTTTTTCCTGAAACCAGTGATCAGGTTGTTACAGTGATGTTATGTATGAACATATACCTATTAACTCAGAAGCAAGTCCCACTATGTGTCATGGGCCTTACTCCCAAATATATCCAGAGGAGTTAACCGTGTTAGTCTGTGGTAACAAAATAGAAAAGAGTCCAGTAGCACCTTTAAGACTAACCAACTATACTGTAGCATAAGCTTTCGAGAATCACAGTTCTTGCATCTGAAGAAGAGAACTGTGGTTACCGAAAGCTTATGCTACGGTAAAGTTGGTTAGTCTTAAAGGTGCTGCTGGACTTTTTTCTATTTTACTCCCATATATGTATGTTTAGAGGATTACAGTCTTAAATGTATGAAGCTTTTTTGTTTCTCAGAAGTCATCATCAGGTTGGATGTTACAAAGGGGTGGGAAGGAAAGAAGATGTCTCAAGCCTTGATCTTGAGACCTGTTTTGACCCAGCTTTCTGCGTTTAATGCTGTAGGTATGCAGATTTAAAATGGTGGTGGTGTCAGGTTGCATCCTGGATTTGGGGGAGTGAGAAGTAACAAATGGTTTCCATCCATTGGGGGGGGGGGGGAAACCCAGCTGCCAGCAATTTTCTCTACATCTCTCTACATCAGGCAATATTCACAGATCCCTGGTAGGCTCAGAGCAAAGGGATCGTTTGGTAGTCATTGTCTTAAGAACACTAGAGATAAATATAAGGTAATGCATGAGGCAGAAGGTTAATTGATGCCAATTTGAGTAGTTTTACCTTATGTTGAATTCTCAAACGCAAATTTTTGTAATAAAGTCACTTTTGTGAGAAATGCTTCGCAACAGGAATTCCAAGCAAGAACTGGAAGGACATATAACTCAAGTGGGTGAGAGGCACTACAATTCACATGCACGTTTGCACAAACATACAACTTACATATGCAGTATATTATTGAGGAGTTATATTTCTAGAATACATTCTGGAAAGCAATTTTAACGTGTGTGAGAGTGTGTTTGTAAGTACTTGGAAGTGCTGTGCACCTTAGATGACTAGAGCGTTTTCTGTTGATTCTATTGGGCACATGGTCTATATCACTTGACCCACTGTGCCTGTCCCTGGCTGGCTGGATCCTTCCTGGGCTGGGCTGTGCATATGTCTGCCAGTACTCCAGTGGAGGTGAGGGATACCCCACTCACAGCCTCTGCCTCCTTTTGCCAATCACCTGGCCATCAGAGGGAAAAGGTCCCGGGGAATGGGCCCAGGAGGCAAGAAACCTCCCGGGCCAGCACGCAGCAGGCACTCTCCCTATGGGCCTGATGACATCATTTCCAGAAGTGATGTCATTGAACTTGGTGGCAGGTATGCTCCCACCCTACACAGGGGCCAAAATTGGCCCCTGTGAAGGGCAGGAACATACTCGCCGCCTGGCATGGTGATAACATTTCCAGAAGTGATGTCATCACACCTGCCAGGAGTGTGTGCACTCAAAGCATGAGTAGGAGAAGATCACCAAGGTAAGTGCCAGGGCTCCCCCTCCTGCTGGGAGGTTAAAAGGACATGGCAGCCCTAGCTGTGCCCTTAGGGGAGAACGTACCCTTGCCAGATTTGTTCCTTCCAAACTGCCGTATTCTCAGGGGAAACACTAGAGTCCTAAGAGCTTTCACTTACTGCTGCATTATATGAGATCACTTCTACCACAGCCCAAACCTGACATCCATAAGACTGGAAATAGCTGGGCTTGCTGATTTGGGATGTAAGTCCATGGGTCACTGGTGCAGCTTAATTGACCTATTTTCTGTAGCAACGTAAGAGTAATCTTTTAAGAGAAACTAAGCAGACATAAACTTTAGCAACTAAGCAACAATCCTGTTTGTTTTGCCTTTCCATGTGAAGATGGGGAGTTGGGGGATGGAAATTATTCCTTGTGCTTGAAGGAGGGAAATTGGAAAAAAATGAAGAAATGTCTTTACAGATCAGCAAGCAACAAGCATACGGTGATGAAGTAATACATATGTAGGTGGGAACACCTCAGAGACCTAGAGCTATCTGGGGCCTATTCCGAGTTTCCGACACATGGAGCAAAATAAATGCTTTCTGGACTATACCATTTCAGATTGTAGCTAGAACTGGCTACAGTAACATGTTTGAACATTCCATAGAAAATGAAGTTACTACACATAGCAAACTGTAATGTCAGGAAGATGGCTAGGCTAGAATCCCTTTTCCAGACATTTACATCTAGGGAACTTTTCATAGGAAAGACCTTTTTGCTTTGCCATAACCATCTATTTGAGGGACAGGTCCCTCAACAACTGAGCACAAGCCTTCAGCTTCCTCCCTTTTCTTGCCCACACTCCTCTTGAATGAGTTATGAGAATTATTCCAACATGAGCAGAAAGTGCTCACTATTGCTCAACCCACATGATTTACATTTGTGGAAGGGTGTACAGTTGTGGCTTATTCTCATGATGAATCTGTCTCTGGAGGCATTAACAAATGGGCTCGCTGGCCCCAACCCAGTGCTTCTCTGTGCAAAGGATATTCAACTCTGAGCAACACTTGACAGCATGTGAAACTGTTCTCATCCTAATGGAACAGGCCATGTTTAGATTATTCTTATTCCAACTTGGTCTCCTAATATTCCATTTCCAGATCTTTCCTTTACAGGGACTTGCCGGAGCTGGAAGTAAGGGACACGTACTTCAGTCCCAGGAATAGCACCAGCAGCATCCTTATTAAACCCATTTCAAATAGATGATGCATTAGAGGCTTCCACGGAGCCCTACTCTGGCTAACTTTGCCAATGGACCTCCTCTGCCCCCACCAAGTTGTAGCTTTCACAGATATCCATTACCAAAGAAACTCAGGGACTAACCGGATATGACATTTCTCTGTGTACACACACCGGTACTCCTAAGATCACTCTTACGTTTGCTTAGACCCCTTCAGTTGTCAAGATCTGTGATGCATCCAGACTCTGAGAAAGTTGTGCCACGTTGCCCTGCAGGGCATCCTTTTTATTTCAACTATGGCTGCGGCTTTAGAAATGGCACTCCCCTGCCTCCGTGTTCAACCTGCTTGCCTCTGTAAGTCTCTAGGGCTCCAGTTAAATCCCCTTCTGAGGGCCAAGCTACACATGACGAATGACACTTGAACAGCAAGTGTATTTCTCCCTGTTCACTTGCCCTCCACTCAATCCACTTGCCGTTCAAGTGTCATTCGTCATGTGTAGCTTGGCCCTGAGTCTCTGGCTTGGGTTCAGCAGACTCTCAAGGAAGGAACATCACCCTAAAAGGGCCCCTGGTAATAAGTTTACACTGTGTGGATCAGTCAATACTGGGAAAGCAAGAGCCTTTCTGGACTTCAATCCCTACCAACTTACATTGTGAACCTGCTGTGGAGAAGACCCAATAGGGATGCCTTTCCTTTCCAACTCATGCTGTTGCTGATGCTTTGGAAAAGATTCCCATCTGACAATTCACTGAGCCGCCAAGGTTCCTTCCAGATTCACCTCAGTGGTACAGTGGTACAGGATTAGCAGACATCCGAAGAAGGAAGAGCAACCTCTCTGAAGTTCTCCATGAAGCAACGCCATGTAATTTCTTCAGAGCTTCAATGGATGACAAGCCTTGACTTCTGAAAAGGTATCACTCAGTAAAGCAGCTCCCTTCTACTTTTTAGAAGTGATTTTTTACTTTAGAAGGTCCTTGTTAGCTAGAATACCACGTGACACAGGATGAGATCTGAAATTGTGCTCCATTTTAGTACGGTGAAAATAAAAGACTCTCACAGCCTGTGAATAAATAATTCAGTGTATGGACTTATTTCAGGGCCAAATGAGATGATACTGGGATATGTTTAATTAGGTATCTGCCCTGTTTATATGTAAGGTGAGGTCTTTTTTTAAAAAAAATCAAAAATGTTGATGAGTGCACTGGAACTCTGTCCACCTTCTTCACTGAATTCTGTTTAAATCATCTTAGAGTCCTGAACTGAGTAGAGATAAAAATGCTTCAAACAATATTTTAAAACACAAAGAAGTAAAGAGAGGGAAGGGACAGCATTTAATTCTCCATCTCTGCATACTCCGTTTCCTGTATAAACACCCTGTTCTTTACTGTTGAACAGTCTGACAGGTCTATCTAGGCATATGGATAGATATCCTTCATGTCTAGACTTATGGAGGAAGTTAAGACCTTATGGAGGAATTTAAGACCATTCTTAGACATCTGCCATTGTTTAGAGCCAAAGGTGAACTTTCGGTGAATGACTGTTTTCTCTGAAGATTCTGATGTTCAGTGAGACACAGAATTGTTTTAATTTAATTTTAATTTCTGGTGTCCAGAGTAGACTTCGGGGGTCCTCTTGGTGTTCATCATAACTTACCCAGTAAGTAATGTGAAGCTGGGATGAGCGGAAAGGGTGAGTGTAATGTACTGGTGCTCTTGTCTTATCTTCCTGCCATACTAGAAAGTCCTGAAATTCAGCCTCTTAGCAAGAGGTTAATCCAGCCTCTTCACAACACTTTTTTAAAAATTAATTTTTTAATTTTTATTATGAAAAAGTAAAAGATAGAGCAAAGGAAAGAAAGTAAAACATAACAAAAACACAGCTACAAAGGGCCAACAATGTCCTACATATCAATCTACAAAGTAATAAAAGAGTGAAAAGCATCATGTCTCTTCACAATGGCCATTTCCACACATCTTGCCTGCCTGTGGAACATTGCTCAAAGACCTGGAAGACACTGTCTTCTCATGTGAAATCGCGCCAAGAAGACGCTGTTATCCGGGAGTTTTGTGCAAAATCGCGTCTTCCTGGTGCGATTTCACATGAGAAGACAGTGTCTTCCAGGTCTTTCACACGATGTTCCACAGGCAGGTAAGACATGTGGAAATGGCCCCAAAAGCCCAGTTGACATTAGGAGGGGTGCAGGGTGAGAAGAAGTTTGTAGACCCTGTGGCATGACTTATGACGGCGTCTACCACATGAAGTAGGGAGCACAGACTGCCTGCTTGTAGAGGCAACCTCCCAGCCTTGAACTTAGTCCTCCACCATGACTCTGTGGGGGTTGAGAGGGGTTGAAACAGCATCCCATGACACAGCAACATCACTTCCAGCTGGCACAGCCAGAAGTGATGCCACTACGTCATGGAATGCTCTATGATTCCTCCACATCTCTATGGTTTTTACTACAAAGTTTTGAGCATCCTAGAGCATCCTGCAATGTCGTGAAATCACTTCCAGTTGTGTGTGCATAAAGTGCTGGCAAGTCGCAACCAATTTATGGTGACCTCCCCATAGGATTTTCAAGGCAAGAGACATGCAGAGGTGGTTTGTCATTCCCTGCCTATGTGTAGTAACCCTAGCCTCCCTTGGTGGTCTCCTACTGAAGTACTAACCAGAGCTGACTCTGTTTAGCTTCCGATCACCTGACACTGATGTTGTGGGACACCATTTGAGTGACTCCATCTTCTCTCCCAGTCTCCGATGGCTGGCAATTCTAATGTGAAGGGGTTCATAGTGTATGCCAATTTTAATCTGATTGCAGCATATGTGCTCATCTGTAATCACTGCCTTGATGTAATCCTGGATAACACCATCACCAGGTGAATGTACTTGATTTCCTCAATCAGATGTGAACTTCTGATTGGATTACCTTGTTTGTGGTTGTGTTTGTGTGAGGTTGGTATGCTGTGGAAAAAGTGCTATGATTGTGTGAGAAAAAACAGTTTAATTGCATGAACCAGACACATCCAAATTAGTTCAGACACACCTGAGTAGCTCACCAAACCATCTCCCTTCTCACAAGTATGAAACCAAGATATGGACTGAATTAGGAGGTGCTGGAGGATGTCTGATCCTGAATCCCAGATGTGATGAACACAGTTGGCAGGGTAGATGGCTATTACAATCAGTAAGAGAAATAATTGATTATTTCCAAATTTCTAGTTCATACATTTACTAAACAAATATATGTACCAACTTCTTACTATAACAAGACAAAACATACATGTTTACATAGTCTTATATTAACCTAAAGCTTCTCTATAGACATGCAACCCCCACCATACCTATCCTACTAGAGAGTTAATATTTCCTTAGAAAAGCAGTTGTCAGATAAAGGATTTCTGATTGGATTTCTCTATATTCATGTAGACCACTTACTTGAAATGCCTAGAACTTTCCAGAAAAGACTTGCATACATGCCTTGTGTAGGGCATCTATATCCGACACAATATTTACGTACATTTTTTAAAAAATAATGTAATGGCGGGGAATTACTACAAGGAATCAGCAAATGATTCAAAATACTCACAGGTTTGATCTGTACAATAGAAAACTTAAAAGGGGAGGGGGGACTTTTGAGTCAAACAGTTAGGCTGGGAAATGAGGCTTTCTCTGGCAGCTGGTAGTGACAATGTTTTAACCTGAAGTATTTTAATTTGGGTGTTTTAACTATGTTTTCTAATTCTGTGTATTTACATTTTGTAAGCTGCCTTCATTGTGGAAACATTGGATGGAAATGTTTTTTAGAAACTAAAAAGTCTTGTAGCAGCCCTATTTATTTTTAAGTACCGTGCATCATTGTGCAATGAGTATACAATACACTACAGATGGCAAGCTGTGATATCACATGTTGCTCAGGCATATTTGTACCTTGTCAACCCATGGGTCCACCTAGCTCCGAATCATCCCCTCGGACAAGCACTGGCTAATGACCTAATCACACATAACAAAGTCTTTGCGATCCCCACATGTTCAGCCTAATCCTGTTGACCAGATGTGCTCTGAAATGTTTGTGTGCCCTGAAAAGGTAAGGTAAAAGTGGAAGCATCGAATCATTACTGACCCATTGGGGACGTCGCATCACAACGTTTTCTTGGCAGACTTTTTACGGGGTGGTTTGCCATTGTCTTCCCCAGTCATCTACATTTTATCACCAGGAAACTGGATACTCATGGCAAATAGTGATTCCGTAGGATCATTTTAGGTTAGGAGAATGGTGCATGGGGAAGACTTAAGCCCCTGTCGCCACATTCTACAGGCCTGCCAACCCCCCCACCCCACCCAGTTGGAGCTAGGATTCTCCACTCTGAGCTCCTATTGCCTGCTACTGCTCCAAGCAGTGGCATAGAAAAAATAAAAACACTCAGTGGTGTCCCAAGTGTGATGACATCTCTTCAGGAAAAAACAGAAGTGACGATGATAGCTCTAGGAATCATCAGAAATTCTATGGTAAAAACAGTCTTTGTCAATTCCTAGAGCTACTACAAACCATTTCGAGTTTTCCCTGAAAATGATATCATCATGCTCATGCCATTCTCCCATATCCCTGCTCCCAACCCTCTCACCGGTTGCTAGGAGGCTCAGCCTGGCAACCCTAATGTATTACATTTCTGATTCAAATCTGCCACATTCATTCCTAACAATTATGTTCTGATCACAAAACTTTCTGAGCATCTCTTATCAACAGGACTCAGGGAGACTCACACAGGTCATGAGAAATTTGTAGTGTGGGATTAAGTCCTCAGGCAGACAAAAATCTTTCTATCACTTGTTATTCAAGGTCTTTTAGTAAGAGATGCAAATAACTCTCTTTGCAACTTTGTGCATTTCAAGTATATGCTCTACCACTGAACCACAGCCACTATGGGTTCAATTGAATGTTGGGTGTCAACTGAGTCAGGTTAGTGATCTCCAAACACAACTCACAGTGTACATGACTTCAAGGAACACTTGTTCCCTAACACACACATCTGTGGTGGTTGTTTTTTCTCAAGAAAATGGTACAGGACGCTTCTCCTCCTCCCTGTATCTCACTCAGGCCATTTCCACACGCTCATAAAGAGATGGCCCACTCACCGAAATCTGGCAGGTTTTCTCACTCAGTCCATACGTCTCTGATTTCAAAGCAGAAGCAGGCTGTTTGGCTTCTGTTTTTTCAGTATCTTTTCTCAGAACACAATTCCCCACACTTTTCTGCACCCCTGAAAAGACGCCAAGAAATCAGAAGCCAAACAGCCTACATCCGCTTTGAAATCAGAGACGTGTGGAGTGAGTGAGTTCAGTGAGTGGGCTATCTCTTTAAGAACATGTGAAAACCGCGAGAAACTGGCAATGCAGAGCTTGAGAAGGAGAATTTTCTGATGTTGTTTGTTTGTTTTATAGCCCACCTTTCTCCTCAATGAATACCCAAGGTGGCTTACATAATTCCCCTCTCTTCCATTCTATCCACACAACAACTCTGTGCAGTAGGTTGGGCTGAGAGTGTGTGACTGTTACAACTCAGGTCACACATAACAACTAGTGTAGCCCTTTTAATTGAGTTTTTCCTGTAAGATAGTAGGGACTTGGATTTGATACAGGGAGACCTCATATTGAAGATGACAGATTAAGGCTTGGAGAAATAGTTTTCCCTGCTACACTGGGCAGAGGCAAGAGTCGAACCCAGGACTTTCTAATGTGCAGTCCATCCTCTTCACTACTGTACTACACAATTTTATATTCAAGCATATGGAGCAAAAACTTTGTCCCTCAGTTAGGAGAACCCAAGTGTATTGCACAGTTATGTAAACTGTAATGAACAGAAGCAACTCCAAACATCTTTGGCAAGCCACATAAACACACGTTTTAAGGCACAGTAATGGACCCTTTTCTTTAAAGGAGGAGGGGAAAGTGCATGGCCATCCTTTTATGCGCTTGAATCCTAAGATCCAAATGTAATTAGGCTAATGGACCAATTAATTAAAATTTCTACAAGAGCCTTTTATTTACACTAATGCTTTTTTGGTCTTCATTTGGAAAAGTACTAAATAAACATTTTTTTCCCCTTGCAAGCCATTAACCCATTGTTCTCTTGGCCCTATTATATCCTGCGACTGAATTGGCACTGGAATGGAGTGGCAGTTGCTATTCAAGGTTTCTACAGACTCTTGATTCATTACTGCTACAGAGTGCAGTGGTTAGAGACTAGCATCTGGGGGACCCAGGTTTGAATCCCCAAAATGCCATGGAAAGCTGCTGGGTGACTTGGAGCCAATCACTCTCTTTGATCCTAACGTAACTCCAAGGGGATCAGATAAGAGTAGGGGACAATGAAGTTGTTAGGACTGGGTTTGAGATGGAAATGGTCTTGGTCTCCCTGACTGATGATCTTTGCCAGAAGCGTGATAGGGGGAGTGTATCCCTGTTGATTCTCCTGAACCTCTAGATGCAATTTGATACCATCAGCCATAGAATCCTTCTGGAAAGACTGCATGGGTTGGGAGTCGAGGGTTCAGTGCTTCGGTGGTTCCGGTCTTACTGGACCAGTCAACTCTAGAAGGTAGTGTTGGAGCCTGCCACTACAACACCATAACATTTATGTTATGGAGTCCTGCAGGGTTCCATCTTGTACCCCACACTGTTTAACGTCCATATGAAATCACTGGGAAAGGTCATCAGAAGATTTACAGTCAGGTGCCGTCAATATGCAGACAATTCACAACTCTGTTTTTCCTTAACAGCTAAATCAGGTGAGTCAGTGGAAGCTGTGAACAGATGCCAGGAGAAGATGCTGGGATGAAAGATGGCCAATAAACTGAAGCTAATTCCAGACAAGACTGTAAAGAGTCCAGTGGCACCTTTAAGACTAACCACCTTTACTGTAGCATAAGCTTTCGAGAACCACAGTTCTCTTCGTCAGATGCATATTCAATTATTCAACTATGAATAGTTATCTCATTACCAGAAGTAACTGCCTTCAGGCATTCTGTTCAGATTCAGCAATGGAGGGGAGGGGTCACACCCAGCCTGGATTGAGCACTCCACCTTTTTCATGACTTTTGCAACTGATTTGCATTTACATGACCCACACTCCATGCACCCTTTCCCCCCTTCCCTCACCACCTATATATCTCTGGCCAGTTTCTTCATACCCTCCATGCATCTGACAAAGAGAGCTGTGGTTCTCGAAAGCTTATGCTACAAATAAATTGGTTAGTCTTAAAGGTGCTACTGAATTACTATTATCTCACTACAGATGCTAATTTCTGCTTTATCAAGCTGCATCATAACACTGTGCCTTTACATCTTGACTCCCTTCTTTGTTTCCCCCCCTGCTCCTGACTGGGATATAAAGGCTCAGGGATCTCCACTCCTCCCTGTATTTGAAAAAGGGAGCTTGGACTTTTTGAGATGTATGTTTAGGGGAGGGAGAACACTATGGCATTGCATAAACAAACAGTAAAGAATCCAGTAGCACCTTTAAGACTAACCAACTTTATTGTAGCATAAGCTGTCGAGAACCATAGTTCTATGGTTGTTGTGGGTTTTCCGGGCTGTATTGCCGTGGTCTTGGCATTGTAGTTCCTGATGTTTCGCCAGCAGCTGTGGCCAGCCACAGCTGCTGATGCCAGCCACAGCTGCGGGCAAAACGTCAGGAACTACAATGCCAAGACCACGGCAATACAGCCCGGAAAACCCACAACAACCATCGTTCTCCGGCCGTGAAAGCCTTCGACAATACAACCATAGTTCTCTTCGTTAGATGCATGGAGGGTAAGAAGAAACTGGCTAGATATACATAGGTGGTAAGGGGAGGAGGGAGTAGATGCAAATCAGTTTACTTCTGATAATGAGATCAGTTTGCTTCTGTTAATGAAATCAGTTACTTCTGATAATGAGATAACCATTCATAGTCTGTATTCAGTCCTAGTCTGACTGAGGGCCAAGCTACACATGATGAATGACACTTGAACGGCAAGTGTATTTCTCCCTGTTCACTTGCCCTCCACTCAATCCACTTGCCGTTCAAGTGTCATTCGTCATGTGTAGCTTGGCCCTGAGTCAAATTTACATGTGAATTCCAATTCAGCAGCTTCCCGTTGGATTTTGTTTTTGAAAGGTTTCTGTTGAACTATGGTGACCTTTAAGTCCTTGTGGTTCTCGAAAGTGACCTTTAAGTCCTTGTGGTTCTTGAAAGCTTATGCTACAATAAAGTTGGTTAGTCTTTAAGGTGCTACTGGACTTTTTACTATTTTGCTACTACAGACTAACACAGCTAACTCCTCTGGATCCCAGACAAGACTGAGACACTATTGCGCAATGGCAAAAGTGTTTTGTGGATTCAGGAGTCAGCCTGTCCTAAAGGAGGTTGCACTCTCCCCTGAAGGAGGAGGTGCTGCTGGATCCTGACCTACAGATGGAGGGTCAGGTCTCCTCTGTGGCTTGTAGTACCTTTTATCAGCTTTGGCTGATATGCCAGTTATACCCATTCCTTGAAAATGTGCTCTGGCCGCAGCAATCCATGCTCTAATTACACCAGGGTTAAATTACTGATGTGCCATTAAAAAAAAATCCAGAAGATTCAGGTGTTTGAAAATGTGGCCGCCAAGCTACTGTCAGGGGTAGGATACAGGGATCATATCACTCTGATGCTGAAAGAGCTACACTTGCTGTTCATCTGTTTCCGGGCTCAGTTCCATGCAACGGCTCTTACCTTTAAAGCCCTAACTGTCTTGAGGCTGGGGTCCTTGAAAGACCATCTCCCCCCATACTGTCCACCTCACCATCAAAGATCTTCCTCCCAAACCCCTGCCCTATGTATCCCTACCTTTAAAGGCGACCCGTGGCATCTGTCCCATTGAATGCCCCTCCCCCTGAGATTCGCATAGCATCTATACCAGTCTCTTTGCAAGGTCAAAACATTTCTGTTTACTCAAGCTTTTAAGAAAGCAGTGGGTCTTCTGACACCATTTTTATAGTATGCTTTCAGCGAGCATGGTGCAATGGCTAGTGTAAGGATTTACAGTTTTATTTAAAGTTTTATTTGCAACAAAAGCCAAGCCTTCCCTGGCCTCTGCTTTAGCAGAGAACAAACAGCCAACTCCCAGAAGGGAAAGTGAAACCAAGCTACAGCACAGGCTTTTCGGCTAGGGTTGCCACGTCCCCCAACCCCCTGGGGTGGGAGGTTGGAGGCCCAGCACTTATCTTCTGGTGTGCCGTGCCACCCAGGATTGTGCCCTGGGAGACGCATTCCCCACCACCCACCAGCAAGGTAAATGGGGGTGGGGGGGATCCCCACCCCCAGCCAGGGACTGGTGTCCCTATTTTCCGCCCTAAGGGATCAGGGGAAAATAACTAAACAGTTCAATAAGAGAACATCACCAAATCCACAGCTTGCCATGATGTAACACCCAGAGTGACCCACTAGGATCTGGAAGACCCAGGTTCAATTCTCTGTTCTGCCATGCAACTTTGCTGGGTGATTTTGAGCCAGTCTCATACTCTTAGCTTAACCTACGTTGTCGTGAGGGGGGGGGGAATGGAGGACAGAAGAATGATGTAAGCCCCTTTGGGTCCCCATTGGGGAGAAAGGTGGGATATAAATGAAGTAAAAATAAAATAACACATTAAATTCATTTTAAACTGCTCAAAGGTTTATGTTTTTAATGCTTTGCTTTAATTAATTAAATTAGTCTAAAATTTTAACAACAACTGCATTTATATACCACTCTTCTAAACAGATTAGTACCCCACTTAGAGTATTAAACACAGTCTATCTTATTATTATCTCCACAACACAGCTGGAGAGCTGGGGCTGAGAGGAGTGGCTTATCCAAGGCCACCTGCTGAGCTCATGGCAGTAGTGGGATTCGAACCATCTGATTTGAAGCCCAACCACTTAACCACTATGCTACAGTAGCTTTATATGTTCATTATGTTTTATTTTGTAAGTCACCTCAGACAGGTTTCCTGGAGTGGGCACATGAAAATGGTCTAAAAATGCAAATAAATACCCACTCTACAATCATATCTGCCGGTTTATAATGTAAGTGTACAGTTTGCCCCCATGTGGGCACAGCTGCCCACTTATAGCAGCAAAGGGCTCAAGAGCTTGGCTCTTCTTTCCCATTTGGCAGTCATCCACTGCATCACACTAGGCCATTACAGTTGGCCAACACTGTGGTAATTCTGCCTGTTTCTTCTAGTAACACAGAGTCCCAGCTGTCCCTCAGCTTTTTGTGCCAACAATTTTTTAAAAAAGAAATTGTGCACATATGGAATGTTCATGAACATACTATAGTGAGTCAGCAGCTGAGTCAAGTTAGGATGTCTCATTTCAATACAGTGAAGCCAGACTTCTTACATTAATGGGTTTCAAAAATTGTAGTCTCAGTGTTCATCTGTTTTTTTTTCCTTTTGCAAAAAAGTTGCTGGTTTCCAGCAGGGAATTATAAAATTATTATTCTTGTACAAATTCTTTGCAAAACATTCTGTACTCTAATTTGATACCTCTTCCATTTCTCTACAGTTACAAGAAGTCTTAATTATCCTGTAATAGTTTCAACATCACAAGTAAATGTATTTTCTACATTGAGTGAGAAGATTAATTGGCTATCATTTGATATTTAAAGGATGCTCTAGATTAATCAGGTAGCACGTTTTTTTAAATGACGATTAGATTTAACGTAGATTGAGACTTGAAAGGGCAGCCATGAAAGAACTATAAAAGATCCTTAAGTATAAGGAAGCGTCACTGAGGCTCAAGATCAAGATAATTCATACTATGGTATTCTCCCTTACTATGTATGGATGTGAAAGTTGGACAATGAAGGAAGCTGACAGGAAGCAAATTGATTTCATAGAAATGTGGCTGGAGAAGAGTTTTATGGATATCATGGATGGCCAAATAGGGTTGCCAGCCTCCAGATTGTGGCTGAAGATCTCCCAGGATTACGACGGATCTCCAGGCTACAAAGATTAGTTCCCCTAGAGAAAATGGCTGTTTTGGAAGGCGAACTCTATGGTATTACCCCTCAATCAGGTCCCTTTCATCCCCATACTCATAATACAGTCAATCTACTAGTTTATCATAAGTTCGCCGTCTGCAGTGCTTTTTTTCTGGGGGGACGCAGGGGGACGCATACCCCTAAACATTTTGTGAATCTAACGGGAGAAAGTAAAAATTTTAAAATGTTGGAATTCCCGCTAAACCAACTCCAACTGAGAGTACCCCTAAACATTTTTTTTTAGAAAAAAAGCACTGGCCGTCTGGATTCCTTCCGTGGCTCCCACAGTAAGATGCAATGGATAAAGTGTTGAGTGCAAAAATAATCTTCAATAGTCTCTTTTTAGGTGCCTCTTATATTCACATGGGACACCGGAATGCCTAATCAATACCCTCTGTTCCTTACTTTCCTTCAGCCTGAAGGAACGTCACCAGCATGCCATGCCAAAAAAGAATGTTTTCTCTGCTAGTGTACTGGGTTCTACATTTCCCAAGAGAAGTACAGGAATTCATCAGAGTGAGGATAAATAAATCAGAAAAGTTTAGACCCTGTCGTTCCAGAAAATAATTAACTGATGCAGGCCCAGCCTTAGTCTTGGTGTTGTCACCACATTCTCTCTCCTTTTTCTGCCACAAACTGATATAAGCCTTGTTCTGCTAAGATGGGATAATCAATAATTGTCCATTCGTTCAAATTTAAGTGCTGGCAGCTTTCGCTTTTAGCTTATTCAGCAAACAAGAGTCAGCTATATAATTCATAGATTGTACTTAAATACTGTGTTGGCCTTAGGACTGGTGAGGGAAATGATACTGCCAGCAGACAATTTGGGTGTGGGGAGGCAAAGAAAAGAGCAGCAGCATATAAAAACCCAAGTCACCATGTCTTTTATTCTGCTTGTGTGTTATTAGTGTGAATTCATAATACTATTATAAGCAGGAAGCCTATCAAATGGTGGAAATACATCTGGAAACTGAGCTATAAAGATGAGCTGTAGCTCAGCCATCAGTGAGCAACAGTCCTATATTTCCTCCTACTGGAACACCCCAAAAACCTGAGAGTTTGAAATAAAATCAGAAATGGCATTCCATTCTCAATGTTGTTCCTAGACTGAGGGCCAAGCTACACATGACGAATGACACTTGAACAGCAAGTGTATTTCTCCCTGTTCACTTGCCCTCCACTCAATCCACTTGCTGTTCAAGTGTCATTCGTCATGTATAGCTTGGCCCTGATACTCTGATTGCTGAGCAATCCAATGTAGCAAGCACTGCAGTATGATTCCCTTTGTATACATAGATATCGAATAGCGCAAGGACCATTAAAACAAGTTAAAAGAGGGGGGATTATACTATCGTACGTGCGAGCCAGACGCATGTGTGGAAGGGTAATGGTGAGAGGAGGGGTTGGAGATTAAAAGAACAATTAAGCCTCCACATGCATTGATACAGTAGATAATTGCGTGGAATGAGCGGCATCAAAAATGAAGACAGAATAAAACCGGTCTCACAAAAAATGAACTTTCAACCACAAGGCTTGAGTTCATGGACTTTATTACCTTTATTGATGTTAAGAAATACAATATAGGCATTTAATTTGCTTGTTCATAATTTACCTTTGTGTTTGTTCACTTTATTAATAACCTTGAAAGTGATTGTTCATAATTTGAGCCACCCACTGATGTGGTAACACTGTTTGTATTACTATACTGTTTAGTGGGTCCTCTGTTTGTTAACATTAAAAACCAGGATCGTCATCATGACCCGCTCACGCATGGGAAACAATGACATGTGTAATGAATGAGATAACTCGCCAGAGTCCCATTAAGGAAATGTGGAAGTGACTTAAGTGAAATAGCAGGCTGAATCCAACCTAATGTTTACCAACTTATTCTTGTTAACACTGTCGAAGAACTCTTACCCAAAGCAACAAAATGGATTCATAACAGAGCAGGGAGTTGGCTTAGTTGCCAAATATAACCTCACATTCATCTTTGGCAAAGAAATCTGTGTAATTCAAAAATTTGCATAGCTCCACACCAGCACAAGTTGGTCCAATGAGATATCTCCAATTACCTGTTTTGCATCTTCCATTCTTAATAATAATATCATCATAAACTCATGGTAGTTTTCCTGCTGTTGCATCATTATGTTATGAGAATAGGGGGTTACTGCCTATTGAAATTATAACAGAACAAAGTTGCAATGCATTGTGTTCCCACTTAAATATCCTGGCATAATTCCACCCTGGAATCTCGGAAGGTTTTGAACACTTAATATCCACCCTCACTTTCACTCCAGATATGATTGTTTCTAGGGACAATTTTTTACAGTAGGAAACTTTCCATAATATATATTTTATATGTACATGTATATATATAGTGGTATATCCTCATGCTCCAATGATCCCAGACCACTTCTCTCAGCCAAATTTTCTTTGGTTTTTTTTCATATCTTCATTTTTTTTTCCTTCAGTGTTTCTTTTGCTGGATTTGCTTTTGCATTTCCTAAATGTAAGATGTTAAAAACACATTTTTTTAAAAATAAAATCATGCTAGTTACACTTGACTAATCTTATGGAGCAGAAGGAGCTATCCAATATAAAGGTACAAAATAACAGATTCAAATTTTGGAGAGCTATCTTTCTAGGAATCGAAGAATAAACAAATCTGTGCAGGACTCAGAACAACCATTAAGTTCAGAAAAACTATTTTTATACACACACACACACACACACACACACACACACACACATATACAAGTGGTTCAAAGTACCAACCTACCATGCAAGGTCTTTTCCCATTTTCTACCTAGTACAGGGTCAGGAAACCTAATGTTTAAACTGGGAAGCTCAGGCTGGAGCCTAACAAGTAGATGCTTGATTAGGAGTGGACAACTTTTTGGTCTAACAACCATGGCTAGGTATCATTTGCTCTTGAGGGTTTCAGTACCGACTCCAAGTACCAGCAAATTGCTAAGCTGCTTGACAACTAGATAAAAATATTCTGTGGGCCAAAGCCTGGCCTAGAGTTGCCAGCGTTGCACTGCCAAATTTTAGATTTTTGAGGTGGTGCCTAGGGAGGATTGAGTTTTAGGGGATGTGATGTCACATCCTCTGTGGTGCTCCAGGAATGTCCCAATTGCTATGGTAAAGACCATAATGTAAGGATTCCTGCAGCATCACTTGCAAACAATGTCATATCCAAATGATGTTCTTGAAATTTCTGAGGTCTTTACCATAGAGATTTGGGGAATTCCTAGAGCATCACCATCAATGCTGTAGTTGAAGGGGGGGGGTTGAGGCCAAGGGTGGGGGTTTCCTGCTGCAGGTGGAGAAATGGTAAGCCTAGGTTGGTCACAGACTTTGATTTTCCCACTCTGCCTTAAGACGGTGGAGTTCTATACTTGCCCCCAACATGAGAAATTCATACAGATTTTTTTTTAAAGGAAAGGAATGATTTTGCAGTTAGTACTGTCAGAGGAAAACAGGTACCTGAAAGCAGAGTGAAAATGTTATTTAATACATTTTAAAGTCAAAAATAGAGGAAAATGGCTTGGACTTGGCAATGGCCCCAGACACAAACACAAAACCAGTCAGAGCTGCTGTCAAAAAAGGCAGAATTTCAAAACAACCTGTTTATTTTACTTTTATGATGAGGATGCAGAGGAAAGCATATACTGAGAAGCAGTTATGGTTAAGAATATTCAGTTTTCTGTTGCGTGAAATTCTTTATTAAGCTCTTTATCTCTCTTTATCCTTAAAATTCATCAACCCAAAGGGAGACTGCAACCAAGAAATCAGAAGGAGATTGACACTTGGAAGGGCAGCCAAAAAAGAACTAGAAAAGATAAGGATGTGTTGCCAAGGACCAAGATCAAGATAATCCAAACTGTGGTCTTCCCCATTACTGTGTATGGATGTGAAAGTTGGACAATGAAGAAAGCTGACAGGAAGAAAGTTGATTCATTTGAAATGTGGTGCTGGAGGAGAGTTTTATAGATCCCACGGATGGCCAAAAAAACAGATAAGTGGGTTCTCGGTCAAATCAAGCCTGAATTCCCCTTAGAAGCAAAAATGACAAAAGTGAGGCTATTGTACTTTGGTCCCATCATGAGAAGACAAGACTCTCTAGAAAGGTCAATAATGCAAAGAAAAGTTGCAGACAACAGGAAATGATGAAGACCCAACATGAGATGAATTGACTCAATAACTGAAGCCACAGCCATCAGTTTGCAAGATCTGAGCAAGGCAGTCAATGATCAGACATTTTGGAAGGCATTCATAGGGTTGCTGTAAGTTCTATTATCAGCAGCTAAAGTAGTTATAGCTTCTTTCTAGAAAGACTCATGTATACCCTAATTCTCAAATTGGCTTACCAGAGTTCGGAACTGTTTTATTATGGAGAAGTTGGAAGTAGCATATAACACACCCGCATCCTTTGTATAACTCTGAGAAACAATGGGTTATCCAAGGGTCTTACATGCATGCTAAACATGTGTTTAATGGGGGGACCCCAACTGAACTTGCTTTCTATGTGTGACCATTTGTGTTGGGGGGATGAACATGCACATGGAGGAAGGAAAAACTTTGTCCATCTCTGTTTCCTACCCAGCACAGTTTTGCGGAGACAAAAGAGCTGAGGGGTGGCTGTTTCCCTCACTGCCTTTTTTCACATGTGGCACAGAGTGGTAAACTGCAGTACTGCAGCCCAAGATCTGCTCATGACCTGAGTTCGATCCTGGCGGAAGCCGGGTTCAGGTACCGGCTCAAGGTTGACTCAGCCTTCCATCCTTCACCCCCAGGTCCCATTACCCACTGTGGCTTGAAGCAGTGATAGCAGAATTTTTTTTAATGCAGCCTCATGTACTTACTGGAAGTTCTTACCAAAAGTGACCAAGGGTAGCTCCAGGAATCACCATCAACTCTAAGGTAAAACAACAGAGTTTCCTAGAACTACCTTTGGCAGTTCCAGAGTATCCCCTGAAATTCTATGGTTTTACCATAGAGTTTCCAGCAATTCCTAGGGCTACCATTTGTCACTTCCAGTAAGAACATCTGGTAAGTACACGAGGCTGTATTGTTTTTAAAAAATCTCCCACGATGCTGCTCCGCCATGACCCTCCTGCTGGTTGCCTGGCAACCCTGTGCATCCCCCATTACTCTATGCAGTTTCAAGTTACCAGTGATGGGCCAGGGTTACTGCCAGGGTAAGTGGCCTCTCCTGTTGTCATGTGAAAATGAAGCTACTGCATGCTGAGAGCTGGATGAAATTTTAAGTCAATCAGCTTACAGAGCACGTATATGCACACAGAGGCACTCTTAGATGATTATGCTGTTGTGTGGGCTCCAACTTGACTTAGGCCTTAGACCACAGCATCCTTACAGTAATGATTAATCCAGCCCTGGATCTACTGAAGTCTGCTGAACAACATTTGGAAGGTAAGATAGTTTTCTGCCAGCTTTTCAGTCTGATCATTGCAGCCTTTTCTTCTTTTTTAAGCGAGTGAAGTGAAGCTGGCCGGTATTTCTGTAAGCCTCTCAGGAGGAGGTCTTTCTTAAAAACTAAACCATTCATCACCTCTCTTCCAGAAAGCTGGGACACACACAAAAAACCCTTTCCTACTTGCTCGGTTTCTTTTTCTTTCTTGCTTTCTTTTAACAGAGGAGGGGGAAATGGTTTTAGCATAAAACTCCCGCCAGCTCGCCTAGCTTGCAGCTCTGCGTATATATTTATACAAGCCAGCGATCACAGAGGATCTGCTGCTAATTGAGAAGCAATATGCTGCAGGCATTAAGGTAGTTTCCGCACTATCCTGTTGATAAATATGTAAGGCAAAAATATAATATGGGGAGATCAATTGGCAGTAAGTGGTTGAGGGGCAGAACTGAAGGTCGCAAAGGCTACCAAGCGTTGGGGGCCATCGGTGCCCTTCTTCACCCCCACACCTCCCTTCCCATTGAAAACGTTAAGTCAACATGACATAGGTATTAGGTAATTTTACAATCTACTGCTCTTGGCAGCTGCTTTGGCTCCAGTTTTTGTGTCTATTTTGGGGATCCTTTGGACAGTCCCAGGCTGCCATTTTCCTCTGCATTTCGTCTCTTAAATATCCTACAGTATATTATCACTTCATTTTCATTTCACCCGTTTCCTCTGACAGTGGAACCGAAAAAGCACTGACTGCAAAATCACTTCCTTCCTTTTAAAAAAGATCTGTCTGAAAACTTTGACTTGTTGGGGGGGGTGACTTTTTTTAAGTATAAAAAGCTTTCAACTTGGCTTTTAAACAGCTTTCTTTTTTGCAATAAGCACTAAATGTTGCAGAGCCAGTGTGGCAATGGAGGGAAGCTAAGTCAAGCTGTGGAGTTTAAAAGGGAGTTGCCAGCGGCAACTTGAAGGGGCTTGGGCAGGGAGGGCAGAATGCCACCCCCACCCCCCAGCCTTGCACCGCTCTCCTGCCGTGTTGCAGAGCTTAGCTTGGCTCCATTTATGCTGCTGCCCTCTCGCTCGCTGCCTGTGTCTGTGTGCAGCTCCGTACTGTGGCCAAATAATCTGGCCCAGCAGAGTCCGTGTGCCCGGGTTGGATCTTAGGTTCTTCAGCTGGATCCAGGAAAGACACATTTAGCCAGATCGGCAAAAGTCTGGCTCCCCCTCCCAGTTCCCATACCCCTACTGGCAGCCTCTGCCTGGGAAAACTATGGCCCAGCTGTGCAGTGCCAGCCATTGGATCAGACCCAGCTGCATAGTGCAATCCTCCAGGCTGGGCCATGTTGTATGGTGAGAAATCCACCAATACTTGCATGGTGCACCTCTCTGAATCCCCCTTCCCACACTATTGTCCTCTTTCCCTTCCCTGCCCCCCTATAGCCTACCCCCCTTTTCGTGCTTCCTTCTCTCCTTCCAGCCCATCATATTTGCCTCCGTCTTCAGATATTTATTTATTTATACTCTGTTCCTTAAAGTTACAGACAGTGTTTCTGTTATTTTAGGCTGTTTTAACACACCTACCTCCCACCCCTGGTTTCTTTTTAGATTTCAGATTTTTCTGCAGACCTTAGGTTTGTACAAAGATCTGACTTGTCTCTTCATGGCTCCAGTCTCTGGATTTAAGTATCCAGAGATTTAGCCATGTTGAGTTTGGATATATTGATTGATAAATATTTTTTTAATTTTTGTTTCATTCTTAGTTGCATTAATCTTTCCTCTGTTTCTCTTAGTCGGAAACATATTTGGAGTTTGGATGAAACTTGTACGAGTTTCACTGCTCACCCCGTTAGACAGAGAGAGGAAAAAGAAGTAAAAATTATTATTTGGTCTGTGACAGACATTTTTTTACTCCTATAAAGCAGGCAACATTACAGAGCAAGCCCCAGGTGGCATTTCAAACCCCAAGAAAGGCAGGCAGAGTTACATAGTTGCACAGAGGCATGCACCCCGACTCCCACGAAGCAGGTAAAATTACATAGAGGGCAGATAGGCATCCTCCAGGCTGGGCCATGTTGTATGTTGAGAAATCCACCAATACTTGCATGGTGCACCTCTCTGAATCCCCCTTCCCACACTATTGTCCTCTTTCCCTTCCCTCAAGAAATGCAGGTATCATGGCAAAGCCAGCTACCCCCAGTCTTTGGCACGACTCCCTTTCTCTTTCTCATTGGTCAGGCAGTGAATGTGAGCACTTTGTTCCACAACAATCTTGGCTAGGTCAGAAAATTGTGACATCGTCCCCCAAAACTCTCTGCAAGATCTGAGACTGTGCCTACAGCTGCAAGTAAAAGCCCTTTCCCGCAGGTAATTTAGTATAGTCAAAGAAATAAAATGTAAAGAAAACCTCACCAATTTGACTAATCTAAAAACCTCACCACTTTGACCAGTTACTGGTCACTCACTCTCTTATCTACAAGGTTTTATTCCTGTGCAGAAAAGGAAGGCAGGTGTACCCAGAAGCATCCACTGAATAGAAAAACAAGTGTGCTTCTCTGACATGAGAACATAAGAAGAGCCCTGATGGATCGGACCAGTGGTCCACATCCTCAGACATCTTATTTTACACTGGAATCCAATCTGTTTCATGCTCTGGCAAACCAGTTGCCCTACAGGGCAATTGACTTTGGCATGAAGGCCAAGATCTTCCCCCAATGCTGCCTCGTAGTGTTGGCATTCAGAGATGTGTTGCCTCTGTGTATGGAGGTTTGCTAAACTTACCATGGCTAGTAGCCACTGGTGGACCCTCCATGGATTTATATGGTTCCCTCTTAAAGCTATCTATGCTTGTGGCCACCACTGGCCATTCTCTGGCACTGAATTCCACAACTTAATTACTTGTCGAGTAAAGAAGTATTTCCTTTCGTCTGTCCGGAACCCATTGCCCATCGACTTCAGTTACATTCTGCAATGTAATTAATCCTTACCAAACCTGTCTAGCAAACCTACCGGCTGCTGTTGTAAAATAGTGTAGCAGCTCTCCAACTTTAGCAATCATAGGGTTGGAAGGGATCTCCAGGCTCATCTAGTCCAAACCCCTGTACAATGCAGGAAATTCACAACTATTTCCCCCCTCTGCACTCCCAGTGCCCGGAATATGGCAAAACACCTCCAGGATTCCTAGCCAAACTGGCCTAGGGAAAATCGCTTCCTGGCCCCAAAGTGGCAATCGGCATTACCCTGGGCATGTAAGAAGGGGCCACGAGAACTAAGCACTGATGTAACCCTTCATTCCCTCCCTCTCATGATCTGCCTAGGAGCGCCATTTTGATTTACATTTTTGTATGGACCTCCAAGCTTACTGTCTACTGAAATCCCTCCCCCCACCCCCGCTAACTCCCATGGATCTGTAGACTGAGGATGCTCTAAAGCATTCCTTGGTATATCCCTGTTTCACTTCACAACTGGCTGTTTCACTTCACAAGAGGAACTCTGCAAGATCAGACCAAAACACTCACAATGGTCAGCTAGATGGTTCAACAAAACATCTGAGGAAGACAGTGCCTTCAATTCTCTCTCAGAGAAGCATCCAGAATCTGTTTGACTATCCCTGTGGAGTCAGGCATGACTTAATTTGAGCCAGGGATCACTGGTTCTCTTCCTAGGGATCTCTTTTCAGTGCTATGGGTTTGATCCACGTACAAATGGAACTGTCAACAAAAAGTAACATGTCTTTCCTTCATAACCATACAATAAAGTTTACAGAGAAGGACAAGATCTACTGCAGTGGTCATCAGGCTTGACTTCTCATTTTAGAACTTACACTCTAAGGGCCAAGCTACAAGTGACGAATGACACAGGTTGGACACTTGTCAGCTTCCCTCAAGTTTTGATGGGAAATGTAGGCATCCTGGTCTTGCAGCTTGGCTCTCCAACTGCTGTCCAATGGACTTTTCAACTGTCACTTGTCCAACATTCCACCAAGCTGCCTACATTACCCATCAAAACTTGAGGGAAGCTGACAAGTGTCCAACCTGTGTCATTTGTCGCTTGTAGTTTGGCCTTCTGAGAATCAAAGAAGAGAGGAAGAAGGCTGAAGGTGAGGTGGCTGGAGGGCAACATTGGTAAATGCCATATCACTAGCTGCTGCATTCTTGCCTTGTAGGGTTCATGAAGGGATTTGGCTATGTATTTATTTATTGCATTTTATTACACTCCCTCCTCTATTGTTTTCAGTGACAATTTTTATCCTTTCAAGCACCTTGCAAGGGGTATTAGGCTGACAGACGGTGCCCCAGCGCTCACCAGTAAACTTTGCCACTAAATCAGATTTGAATTTGAATTTCCCACTTAAAACTCAACTTTATCACCCCTTTGTTGCCTGCTCCTGAGATGCTCATTCTCAGTGGGTACAATGTCCTCTCCTGAAGAGAAAATTCTTGAGCTTATTCACGTAGGCTACATACCTACCCAGAAGTAAAACCCGTTACTTACTGTTGGGTAAACAATGCATTACATTTATTTCAGGCATAATCACCAGGTCATCCTTTCCTCGATAGATGGGTGGTGTGTTCTGTTCTATTACTTCCTAGCTGTCCTACATTGTATATGATGCAGTAAGAAAACTGAGGCTCTGTTCTTCTCTCACCACCACTGAGAACTAGAGAAACTAACCCAAGGGGGTTGCTTCGGCCGAGCTTAATCATCTTTACTATCCTTCCAAGTGGTTAGTAGAATTTTACAAAGTGCAAGTGTAAATGTGTGGTACATGATGACTCATCTGCACACATCTAGGCAGCCTACTTAGCAAGGGCATACAAAAATCCCATGATATGTTACACCTTGGTAAGTCATGAAGGGGTGTGCCCCAAGAAAAAAAATCATTATAATTTCAGATCAAAGATTAAGGGGAGAAATCTTTACCATGATTGCTGATTTTCAAGTAGGATATTACCAATTTGGGATTCAAATTCTTGCAGTTTGGGGGCGGTTCTGGAATTTTGGGACTGTTATTTTCAATGGAGAACATATGTGAGGGTCTGGGGCAGCTGTTTTCAAAGATACCGGCCATTTTCACACACCCCAGGAGATCGTGCAAACTCACAGCATGAAGCGTCTTCCTAGCATGATCTCCCAGTATGATCCCCTTTAATGCCCAATGATGTCAGAAAAAGGGCCATTAAACGGGATCTTGCCAGGAAATCGCACTAGGAAGACACTTTTATACCATGAGTTTTGTGCAATCTTCCAGGCGCGTGGCTGTGTGAAAATGGCCAATGATACCAAATTCACATAGAACAGAGTTTCAAGTAGAATGGACAAAGGGGTTCATTTTTACAGATCCTTGAAGTAGGCGCTTCTCAGCATAGACATACTTCTCTCCACTGAGGGAAATGGCAGTGGCCGCCAGCATTGTAAAAAAATCCTACTGGCTGCCAGCATTTAAAAAAAAAATCTTGTCTGCATCAGTTTTTTAATGTAATCTTACAATGACTGACCAAAAAATTGCCTTTTGGCTGAAAACTCCACACTTGCCACCCTTCCGTGTTGTGGACCATTTTCTTCTTTCACAAAGTAAGAAAGGCTGGCAGAAAAACTCCTCCTCCCACTCCATCCTTGCAATCTTTGAAAATATTTCAATCCCCCCCCCCCGCAATAAGCGCACGTGTATGTGTTTGTGATGAATCAATGATCCAATGATGCTATGAGACACATGCTTGGCGTCCACTAACTGTAGAAGTACTTCAATTAGTAATAAGTATGACTACTATTTAAGGAGTTCCCGGAGGAGGAGGAGGAAGCAGTGGTAGGGGTTGCATCAGAATGTGAGGTTAAGCTATTTGATGTTTGTTTACTTATTTGTTATTTACGAGGTGTCTCCAGGTTTATTATGTTGATCAGAAGCACATATCAGCTCCATTTAAAAGCCAGAGAAGATGATCGGTCTGAGGAGAGGTGGCACAGGTGGAGGAGCCTCTTGCTCCCCCCTCCAGCCTTTTGCTTCCCCCCCCCAAAAAAAACTTTTTTTGGATCCTGAAGAACCCCCAGTCAGAAGTTGTTCACATAAATTTGGAGTTGCATGTGGAGAAAGCTGGCTCTCACAGCTCAACACAGATGCCTCCACGGAAATTCCTTCTCTGGTGCTTGTCTCCAAAGATGATTGGCTGAGAATACTCACCTCCCCACCCCTTGCAGGGCTCCTATTGGAAGAGAGTAATGGCATTGCCTGGGCAATCAGGAGAATCAAAGAAAAATAAGATGCCTGCTGTTGTGAGCTGATGATAAGCAGTCGAAAATAAAAAAAACAACACAGAGTTTTCAGGGCTGTGTTTTCCAGAACACCTAAGAATCCTGGATTTGGGTTACTTTTCCAGAAAATCACAGTAACATCCTGAAACCGTGATTTTTGTGTCTATTTTTGGCTTGGGAATTTAAGAATACACTCTTAAAATCATGTCCTGCTTTCATTCAATGTATAAAAAAGAGACACATACAATAATTAATATCAGAAGAGCATAAGAACATAAGAAGAAATCAAGGGTACCTTTAGTCCATCATACTGTTTCATGCAGTGTCCAACCAGTTGCCCTAGAGAGTCAAAGAACAGGATATGGAGGTCCAGGCACTCCTCTGATGTTGCCCCTTATGGTTGCATTTTGGAGTTTATTTCTTCTGCTTCTACTCACCATGGCTAGCAGCCATTGATGGACCTATCCTCACAAAATTTCTCAAATCACCTTTGTTTTTCAGCCACACCTGGCAATTGGCAGGAGCTTCAAGCTTCATCTACACCATGACATCACTTCTGGTGAACCAGAAGTGATGTCACAATACAGACGATGCCAACTTTAAAAAAAATCTCCCGGTGCTGCTTTGAGTAGTGGCAGGCAACAAGGGTTGCCAGAAGCCCTAAAGATGATCCTGCTAGTAGAACATCTTAACATGGCAAAGATTTCAAGTTACTGAGACACTTTTTATACTTATATATTTCATCAAGTCAATACAATACAGGATATAACCCTTTGGTTCTCATATTGAGATCCAGTTTGGTGTAGTGGTTAAGAGTGTAGGACTGTAATCTGGGCCGATTCCAGATGACTAACCTTAAGTCGCTTCATGCCGCCCTCTTCCGGATCGCGACGGGGAAAATGCGAAATATCGCGTTTCCTCGCGCGAGTTTTGTGCGTCATCGCGCAAAACTCGCGCGAGGAAACGCGATATTTCGCATTTTCCCCGTCGCGATCCGGAAGAGGGCGGCATGAAGCGACTTAAGGTTAGTCATCTGGAATCGGCCCTGGAGAACCACGTTTGATTCCCTACTCTTCCACTTGAAACCAGTTGGGTGACCTTGGGTCTGTCCCAGCTTCTAGGAGCTCTCTCAGCCCTACCCACCTCACAGGGTGTTTTATTGTAGAGATGATAATAACATACTTTGTAAACCGCTCTGAGCGGGCATTAAGTTCTCCTAAAGAGCGGTATATAAATTGAATGTTATTGTTGTTGTTATTTTCTTGAACCCACATAAGCTTCTATAAAGTGTTCTTGTTAGTATGAAAAAGGGAATAAAACCTAAGGTTTCTATTATTTATTTATTTATTTATTCGATTTATATTCCACCCTCCCCACACCAGCAGGCTCAGGGCAGATTACAACCATATACAATTAAAACACATTAAATAATTGATACCAGTTAAAACCACAAAACAGTCAAAGTTACACAGTTAAAAATACATATATATACATCATCATAATGGCACAGCAACCAACTGACTGACCTTCACCCATCTCTAGAGCATCATACTGGGGACTGTTTGCTAGATGCAAGTACTGCTAGTAGGGAGGGCATATTCTGCAATCTACTGGCCAGGGAGCTCCGCCTAGCACCGCCCATACCCCTGGTGGAACAGCTCCACCTTGCAGGCCCGGCAAAAGGATAACAAATCCTGCCAGGCCCTGGTCTCATTAGACAGAGTGTTCCACCAGGCTGGGGCCAGGACCGAGAAGGCCCTGGCCCTGGTCGATGCCAGGCAGGCCTCCCTGGGGCCAGGGACCCTTAGCAGTTGTTTATCACTAGAGCAACAAGCCCTCTGGGGTTCATATATGACAAGGCAGATTTTCAGATATGACAAGGCAGATTTGACTAAAGAAGAAAACATTTACTTTTTTTAAAGAACATAGGCATGAGCTAGTGCAGATATTTAATGAATGCTATGTTTTGTGTGTTTCTGACTCTAACAATTATGACAGCTTTAAGGATATTGAAACAAATGCTGCATGAACTGAGCGACTGGTTTTGCAGGCACATGTAGTTACAACAGAGCGGCCTCTGTGGGACCCCTTTGGTTACTGGATGTTGGAGAATGGTGGAGGTCTTTGCTTAAGTATGGTTTCTTAAGTCTGGCCCTTGTATGTCCTTGTTCAGCATCTCTCTACAGGTTTTAAGTGTTGTTTTAAAATACCACAAACTAGATCCTTGCCTTGGGCTATCCCTCTACTAATCTCTCCTTCTCAGGCCCTTCTCAGTCTTTTCAAAATTATCTCTGCTGGAGTTTTATTCTTCAACACATTTATTATCAATAATTGCTTATAATTTATGATTGGATTGGATTTTCAAGATGGTGCCAAATAATAAAAGATGAATTGGTAGGATGCAAATAAAAGAGGTTATTCTTTCCTTATCAGCCAAAGAAACATGAAAATACAGACATAATGCATTTAAGTAATAAATAGTGTAGCTTTTAAAACTCAGCATAGCTTACCATCATTGACATTCTCTCCAAGTGACAGTAAATTTGAATTTTCTGATTTATTATATTTCTAGGCAGTTTCCCAGGAAAAAAAAACAGATACTGATCCATTTTTATATTTAAAAAATAGCAGTGCAAATTCTGGTGAAATCCACTCAGGTCATCAATAGATTTTATTAATGTGGCGTGGGGTTCATCACAAATGTCAGCTCTGGGTTTAGCACATATAAAATCTCTTGTAGTCTTTTTGGAGAAAAATTTAGAGATTGATGATCTTGGGATATAAAACATGAAATGGAAAAAAGAGGGCAACTATTTTAGGAAATGTCTTCAATATTGACAAACCTGTAAAGTATGTCTGAGAGATTTCCGATTCATGGACGCTTAAGAAGCAGAAATGTAAAGGAGAAAGCATTCAGGTTGTCAAATCTCAGTCTAGAGAAGGCACTTCTTGGTGAGAAAGGTACATAAATGCCAGATGACACATTGCTACTCTGTTGGATGCTTCTTATGGTCCGTGTGTATTTTTCCTCTGCCAAGATCCAGCAAACTTAGGCACTAATCGAGTCTGCATATGATTTGAAGGTGAGCAGACTCTATTAGCAGCCTGGAGCCCCTTATGAGGGGAAAACTCAGTAGTATAATTATTTGAACAAATAATAAAGAGCTTCTGAAACAGTGAAGTGCCTGGAGGGAGTTTTGGGATAACCCTGCAATTCTAGGTGAAAATGATTTGAACTTTTTTAAAGTCTAGATTCAATTCACACAAAGCAGTGGCAAATTTTTTTTAAAGAAAATGTTATTTGGAGATTAAAAAACAAGAAGAATTTGAAATCACCCTTAAGATGAGAGAACAGTGTTGCCGAAGGCCAACTCGTGAATTTGTGCTGAGGTGAATTTTGAAGCAAGGCTTCCTGTCTCATTAACCATAGGCCCAAAACTACCATCACAGGAATATGTTGGCACTGCTGAACTGTGTTCCCCCTCCTTCCCTAACTCCCCACCTTGATCTGGCCATGTAGATCCATGCTATAGTTACATCCAGGGCCTTTTTTCTGGGAAACGAGGTGGTGGAACTCAGTGGGTTGCCAGCACAGGGGGCAGCTCCTGGCAGGATGTAGTACCACTGGTACCACATGTGTGTGCGCAAAGTGTGTGTACACTCCCAGGACAGCACAATGATGTCACTTTGGGTCAACTGGAACAAGGGGGGAGTTTTTAAAAGTTTAAATCTCCCTTGGTGAAAATGGTTACATGGCCAGGGGCCCCGCCCCTCATCTCTAGACAGAGGGGAATATAGATTGCCCTCCGCGCCGCTCCAGTGCGTTCCAGCTGAAAAAAAGCCCTGGTTACATCGAGGCTAGACTGTTGTAACGTGCTGTAGATGGTTTTGCCCATAAAGTAGAGTTGCCAGCCTTCAGGTGGGGTCTGGAGTTCTCTCAGAGCCAAGCTACAAGTGACGTCTTACACATGTTGGACACTTGTCAGCTTCCCTCAAGTTTTGATGGGAAATGTAGGCATCTTGGTTTTTCAGCTTGGCTCTCCATTACAGCTGCAAGACCAAGACATTTCCCATCAAAACTTGAGGGAAGCTGACAAGTGTCCAACCTGTGTAAGGCGTCACTTATAGTTTGGCTCTCAGATTTACAACTGATTTCCACACTACAAAGATCACTTCCCATGGAGAAAAAGGCAGCTTTGGAGGGTGGGATCAATGGCATCACATCCTTCCTGAGCTCCCTGCCCTCACTGAACTCTGCCCTCCACAGGCTCCATCCAATATCTCCAGGAATTTCCCAACCCAGAGCTGGCAAACGTACCATAAAGTCCCTTAATGGTCTTGAACCCACATACCTGCAAGAGTGCCTCTCCTGCGATGCTCCACAGCAACAGCTTTACTCAGCTGAGCAAGGCCTTCCAAAGGTGCTACCCTGCAAACGAGTAAGATCAGCAACTGCCCGTTCATGCACATTCTCTGAAGCTAAATAAATAACTAAATCTTGGTGGCCCCATTTCCCCACTTTACTGCTGCTTAGCGGGGAAGGAAGGCTAAGCTGATAGCACGGGGTTAAGGTGATGTCCATAGTACTCAAGCACTTGTTTCCCATTAAGTCACTAACGTGCATTCAAAATAAAAGGTAGGCATGAATAACAAAAAAGGTAGCTGATTTATACACACACACAGGGCTCATTTTGAGGGGGAACATGCAGGAAAACAGTTCCAGCAGTTCCCCAAAGAGGTCACATGTCAGGTGGCCCTGCCCACCTGACTCTCAGCCATTTTGGGCCCATTTCGTCCAGGATTGGGGCTGAAATGGCTGGAATCGGGCCTCTGACGGGTGGTGGATCACTCTCCCGCTCATCAGTGGCCTGATCCTGACCATTTTGGGCCCCTTTTCAGCCATTTTCAGCCCCTAAATTGCCATTTTGGGCCCAATTTGGCCCTGAATGGCCAGGATTGGGTCCAAAACAGCCAGGATAGGTGCTGAGTTCCTCCAGCTCTTTTTCTACGAATATATATATATATTACCATGCTGCAAAGTGATCTTTTTCAGTCATTCATGCTTGCTACCTGGGTTGGCTGCCTCGAGTTTTGAGATCACGAAGCCTCACATCCCTCTCTTTAATAAAAAGGAAAAATAAATACTGGATTGTTGTAAGTGAGGTCATACTTTCTACATGTCTAGACATTTCTGGTGAGCGCAGCCTTTATATTACAGTTGTACGTTCCATGTGCTCGGCTGTGAACAAAGTGCTTTTACATTTACCTGCATCAAGGGGGCTGAATATCCAGATGCAGTTTCACTACCAGATCACAGGTAGTTTCAGCTTTTGTGTGTGTGTGTTTGTATGTGTGCACTGTGTCTGTACAATTATGAAATATTGCCTGGAAAACAATGAAGTATACATTAGCAATAGGAATAGGAATTATACCTTACTTAAGACAGTTGATGGCAATTTTAGAAGGTGTAATTGAAATGCATGCCTAAGGTACAGTTTTCTGGGCAAATGTGATGGAATCTTACAGCCAGGCAAACAAAATTAACTTTTTGCTCTCCTTTTCTTATGTAATTGTTTAAAATGGGCTGGATCCAGCCAGCTTTTTCACTCATTCTCATTTCCGGTGGGATGATTTGCTGGGGACTAGCCACTTGACAGGAGCACAAATTGGGCAGCAGTAACTGTTATTGGGCCTTTAGCTTAAAGCCAACACACTAGGATTGTGCAAACATGAATGGTTTCACTGAATTTCTCTGCAAACATTGCTGTGGTATTATAGCAAGGGCTTCCTTTCTTGTTCACTTGCCTTAACTTCAACTCTATCTCTTCTGTATCTTGGACAGGGTAATAAACTTACATGCTGGTTAAATCCTTGTTTCCCTTCCATCTTTTCTTCTCAAGAGTTTACTGTGCTAAAGTTGTTTATCGTGCTAATCCACAGGCTCAAACAATCCCTTCTTACCCCAGTACTCATATGTTCACAGTTTTCACATGCAGAGTATACTGTTCACCTAACAGGTTTGACACTGAGGGCCAAGCTACACATGACGAATGACACTTGAACAGCAAGTGTATTTCTCCCTGTTCACTTGCCCTCCACTCAATCCACTTGCCGTTCAAGTGTCATTTGTCATGTGTAGCTTGGCCCTGAGACTAAATCAGGTTACCTGGTGAGGTATCACTATTTGAATTTTCTGCTTTAGGGCCCATGGAGTCTTGGACCGCTTCTACCTCAGATCCTGCCCAACAAGTGAGAAAACAACTAAGCATTAAATGTGCTATATATTCTATAGAAAGCCTTTAGTCATAAATGTGTGTGGACTCTCCATCACTTTATCAGCACATTCACCTAATAACAACAAAAGAGTTCCTCATCTGGCATTTGTTGTGGCAGAGATGGCAAATGTTCTTTAATGGGTGTGATTCAGGCTTTTGACCCAGCATATTTTTAAATTGCAATTCATTAATTCCATTTCTTGGTTTTTTTTAAAATGACCTTAGCAATTTTTATATTCATCATTTCAGTAAAGGAAAATACGTTTCAGTCATTTGCTGTTTACCTCAGGAAACATGCTGTTATTGTGTCCATGCCATGAAATGTCAGCTTAAAAAAAAAAAGGTGAGCAACTACACTGGAAATTATTATGCAGCTTGATCCAGAAGTCACTGAGTTCACAAACAGTGAAATTTCTTTCTGAGTAAACATCTATAGAATAGAGTTGAAATCATTTAAAGAGTAAATTATTTGTTTTTTAAAAGTGTCCATTTCTTTGCATTGATAGGTCTCTTGCTTTACCGTGCCACCTTTGTGAACAGTGGTTCGTTTTTTGTAATTTCAGAGACATAGGTTGAGCAGGTGGGGAAAATAATATGCAAGCAGGCATTACTAAACCATTAGTAGCATTCTGTGAGTCCCATGGCACGGAGTGGTAAGCTGCAGTACTGCAGCCCAAGCTCTGCGTTCAATCGTGGCAGAAGCCAGGTTCAGGTAGCCGCCTCAAGGTTGACTTAGGGCCAAGCTACAAGTGACGAATGACACTTGTCTGGCAAGTGAACAGACTCACATGTATTCCTCCCTGTTCACTTGCCATTCACTTGCGCTCCACTTGATCAAGTGGAGCACAAGTGAATGGCAAGTGAACAGGGAGACATAGGTTGAGCAAGTGTCAGGTAAGTGTCATTCATCACTTGTAGCTTGGCCCTCAGGCTTCCATCCTTCCAAGGTCAGTAAAATGACTACCCAGTTCCCTGGGGGCAAAGCGTAGATGACTGGGGAAAGCAATGGCAAACCACCCCATAACAAAAGTCGTGATGCGACGTCCCATGGGTCATGACTCAGTGCTTGCACAGGGGACTACCTTTACCTTTAATAGCCTTCATCTTCAGAACAAAAACAGTATCCTTGTGATCCTCTACTGTTTCTTGCCATCTCCAAAAATGGCATTCTGTCCCAATTCAAACTATGCAAATTATTGATTTTGCTCCAAGTACATGCATCTCTGTCTTCAGGAACATTCCATAAAGTTCCAAGGGGTCACTAGTGATCAGATTAGGGTTGCCTGGTCCCCTTACTCTCCTGGTGGGGTGGGGGGGAGACCTGACACTCGCCTTCTTTGTCTCTTTGCAAAGTGTGCAGAGTGTGCACACACTCCTGAACTTGCATGATGGCATCATTTCCAGGAAGTGACATCATTGCACAGGTCTGGGAACGTGTACGCTTCACACCTGGCTGATTTGGGCCCCAAATGATCCCGATTCAGCCCATTTGGGACCCAAACTGACTCCATGAAAAGCATGGTAGCATTCCCGATGCCGCATAATGATGGCCTGGAGGATCAACCAAACTAACACAAAATATTGCGCAAGCTTTACGTTCTCTAGAATTCTTCATCAGACTATATGTTAAAAATAGAAAATGGAGGGATGGGGGAGGTTTCAGGACCTGGTCTTAAGGCTGTGTGTCTGCATCTTGTGTTAAATGCCAGGAAGACTTTAGAAGCACTGGTATCAGGTGGCACCTTCAGCCTCTGGGGAAGAAGAAGGAAACATGGAAACCTTCAACTGAAAATATAAAAACTAGTTAACCAAAAGTCACACAATCACCTAATAAAACACAGAGAGCTCTTAAAAGGCTGAGAGCAGAGAGTACATGTGTTACTTATTATATAACAATATTAGCCAATGGTTATACATGATGCAGTAGATAAAGATTCAGTGGAAGTCAAATTGGGTAGTATTACATAATGGGAAGAGGCAAGGTCTCCCACACGCACAGTTCAGATAATTTTCCTCCATTTGAAGGATCCCTCTCTTTAGCTACTGTACTGATTGCAGTATTTATGAATAGACAGATTGCAGGAAGTTGTGTTCATAGAGTTCAGCATCAAACAGCAGGTTGTACAAATAGAAGGTTGTATCATCTCTTGACAAAATGAACCTACAAAGACGGTAACACCATGCCTTTTTATTATTTTGCTTCTTTTCTTATGAAGTTCCATCATGACAGTTATTTTAGCTCAAAAGCTGGTATTCTGCTATTAGATGCAAGTTGTTGGCATGTAAAGAATAATAAAAGGAACTTAACTAGGAAGCAGAACCCATAAGGAATTGAATCTGCATTTAATTCACTAAGCACACATGTTTACATGGCCTTTTAAAAGGAATTAAAGAACTTTCATTGCATACTCTAGGCAATTGGTGTTACCAAAGTGATTGAAGAAAGACGCTAAACCATGTCTTGTGAGTAACCCGGGATGAAAGAGAATCATGCATTTAAATATCCTTTCCTATTGCATCCCTAGCTTCATAAGCCTCTTTACTTTTTACTGAATCTAAAAATGTGATGGCACATTTAAGAGGTTTGTGAATATCAACACAATGCCCACTTAAAGAATTAGACTATTTTTTTATTTACTGCTAGGGTAAGAAGAGCAAGGTAACAGAATAGCAGAACTGAAAGATATATCTATTCTAAAAACGAAACTGGTTGCATACCATTTCAATTATTATGGAACCCTGAAAATTTTCAGAAGAGATTCCCAGCTCCAAAGAAGACAGGTGTACCAGTGTATTTCTCTGTGTCTGACTATTACTCTGATGACCTGAATGTGTGAACAGACTCTTGAAAAGCATTGGGCTGAACTGAACCTATTATTTTTGATATACCAACCTATTTTTTATATATAAATTCTGTTTGGTTGATCTTGATGGTTTAGGACAAAACTACAAGAGGGGGTTCTTCTATGAGTTATAACAACAACAACAACAACAAAATTCGATTTATATACTACCCTTCAGTACAACTTAACACCCACTCAGAGCGGTTTACAAAGTATGTCATTATTATCCCCACAACAATCACCCTGTGAGGTGGGTGGGGTTGAGAGAGCTCTGAGACAGTTGTGACTGAGCCAAGGTCACGCAGCTGGCTTCAAGTGGAGGAGTTGGGTCAGAGTTGTCCCAACCTGATTCCCATTCTCCACAGCCACATAGCAAGTGCAGGGAACTTTTTCCCTCCGGTGCTGCAAGGCCACATTTGGATCATGGGAGTAGGTAAATGGTGCCCCCTCGACTGCTTTCCAGACCTGAAGGCTTCAGGAGGTGTTATTGTGGGGCTGCAAATTCACTAAATAGTGCATATGTAGCTCTCCAACAGGGCAAACACCCCCTTTCCCAGAGCCATTTCAGGTCAGAAAGAAGAGGTGCTGTTGCATTTGGGGAAATAAGTTCCAACCGCTGCGGTGTCGTAATGGGGAGTGCAGGTCAGCTTGAGAGAACTTCAGCTCAGAGTCTCTCTACACAAGACATCTTACACGTAGATGCTCAAGTGAAAGATTTTGCACTTATTGTGGATACACATACATTGCTAGGGAGACAGAGTACACCTGAATATAAGACCACACAGAAAGTAAGTCATTTGAGCGTCCCTGTGTAAGATGTCTTGTGTAGAGATAGGCACAAACAGGAAAAAAATGAGCATGATGTTTGTTGTTCATTGCCATCCACGAACAGGGACTCACGAACAACCACGAACATGGCCCTGTTCATGAACATGTTCGTGGTTGGCTGTTCATGGGGGCCAGCAGGCTCTCCTCCAGCCATCATCCAAGTTAAGATCCCTACCGCACCACTCCCAGAAACCTTACCTGAGCAGGCAGCAGGAAAGGTACCGATAATAAATAATAGCTGGGCCCAGAGCCTGGCAGCAGCCCTTGAACTTGAAGGGGTAGACCCCTATCCCACCACACACAAAGAAAATTCAAGCTCCAATGCATTCTCTCTATCAAAATGCCAACAGCAACTGTCTCTCTCCCTCTCCACAAATCAGAACTGGGAGCCCCCCTCCCCCCCGCTCTTTGCTCCCTTGTAACAAATTTGGAGCACCACACTTGAAAGGAAGACCTGCCTATCAAGATAAATTGAGCTTAGATTGGGGTTTCCAGGGCAACAGCAGGAGTTCAGACAATCCCTGCCTAAGTTGCCAATGGAATTGATTGCAGGTGCCAGACTATCTGGCTTGATGAGCAGCCACAAACAGCAACGAACGAGGCTTGCAACGACCACCTGTTCATTTAGAATGGGGCCTCATGAACAGCTTGTTTGTGAACAGCAGGTTGGGGTGTTCGTGGCTTTTTTTCTCATATTGCTGTCCGTGCCCATCTCTAGTCTTGTGTAAAGAGACTCTTAGTTCGTGGAGAAACATCTTATGTGGTTGGTATTTGCATATGCAAATAAGCACCTGATGCTAGAGTCCTCCACTGTTGACCTACATGTATAAACCAGCTTCTGGGGAAAAGCCATGATAACAGAGAGGGGGGTGTAAACAGGTTTACATAGCTATTTCAGCTTCTTTATTCTAAGATATTCATATACAGAATATTCAAAAGATTTCTTGAAAGTCTCTCAAAGAAGAGTTTCAGTAACTTCCTCAAGCAGCTTGTCCTGTATTATCCATGGTTTCATATGGCATTCAAGGAGAGGTAGAGTGGCAATCGCTCTTAACAATCACTTAACAATATTTCATCTTTTAATACAAGTGTTTGTGTGTGCGACACCAAAGTACTGGAGATGAGACTTGACTGTCAGACAAAAGAAGGTAGGTTTTTTAAAACAAAACTCAACAATCAAATTCTTAAATATTAAATCTTACCAGGAAGTACGTCTACTTAAAATATTGTGATGAAGAAAAGAGCTACATCTATCACTTTCACTAGGATTTTTCCAGACGCTTCTCTCTCTTTTTGTTCTAATTAAACACAAACGCTGAAAATAACTGTATAGTATTTATTATTAATAATCCCCCTTACCCACGGTTACACTTCCTTTCATGTTCAAGAATAGGATAGTTAAGCTTTTCTTAAAGGTTCTCCTTCCTTGATGCCTTCCAAAGCATGTTGAAGGTGTGAAAGAATGACTTTAATCTGCATTAGCTACGGTTAGTATTAAGCAGTCAGTTGTAGTCACTAGCCAATGAGACAGAGCTGTGAGCAGGTGAAGCCAGATTCTTCAAGGTAAGTGAAGGGCACTGGAACACAATAGGAAGGAGATAGTCATTCAAAACCAAACCAAAACACATTCTGATCCAGAGTACAGGTATAGCCAAAGTATGTTGAGAATACACCTCAAGATAGGCCTAGTCTTCACTGAGGTAGTAAACAGTTAGTTTAAATCATGATACAATACTGTCAAAGTTGTCACCTGTGAGGATAATTGGAATGAGAACAGCATGTGTGAGGATAACAGTGTGGAACACATGTTCCCAAAAGCTAGCTAAATCCACAACTAAGATTGATAAATTATAGGATTGTACCATTCAGAAAACCAGTAAGTAACATATATCCTTTCAGTGAGTTGCTAAATAGGCACAAGAAGGGTGAGGGGAGGGGGTGCGTATCAAAATGGCCTAACAATTCCTGAGCATGCTCATTTCCTTCAAGCAGTCACAAAATGCTGGGAGCAGTTGAGTTTCAAATTAAAGGGGGAAAACAGGCTAGCTTGAGCTTCTTATAGTATCTTTGAAGGGGAATTGAGGGCCGGGAAATATTATTGTCGCATACCAGGAGATGTGCATCCTCTGCCTTAGGGTTGTTAACACCACCCCAGGGAAATCCTGAAGATTTGAGTTGGTGCCCGTGGAAGGGAGAATTTTGGGAGTTCCATGGGTGGGGTCCAGCAATGTCTTGGGGAAGGGCCTGGTGATGTTACACTGAATAGTTTTATTAGTAGTAGAACATCCATAGACCACTAGGTACGTTCCACATAGCTAGAAGAGATGGGCAGTTTACCAGGCTAAAAAATAAAAATAGCATGGAAATTAATTATGTGCTAATGTGCTTTTAGTGAAAATTACTGCTTTTCATTTCCAGTTCACATTCACGGTATATACCACAAGCAGCCATGAGTAAATATTTTAGAAAAAAATATTTGTCTGCAATATGGCACACTGTCAGCTATCCAGGGGAAACTGATTTGCTTACAGTCACTCTAGGAGCCCTTTGTTGGTTTAATTTGTATACCTGCATTCTTCTCTCAAGAGAAGTCACAGGACATAATAGGATTTAAAAGCTGCATTAGGGAAACAGGGTGTAGGTGGGTGGGGGAAATACCAATTAATTGTTTTCTTAATTAATAAACTGGGAGATTCCTAAATTACATCTGCCTGCAAATCACTTCCTCCAACCGAGAAATTATATAATACTAGCAACAAAGCCCATTGCGGGGGGGGGGGGGGATACAACGGGTTCTAGAAAGAGGAGAGCGGGCAGGTGGGCATTGCCCCCTCCTCCTCCGTGATTGATCCCGGCTGGGTGTAGGTAGAGGGCAGTCATTACCACTTCCTCCGCTCCTGATCCCTGCTAGGTGAAGGCTTTGGGCGGCATTCCCACCTGCTATGCACCTGATCCCAGTAAGGTGAAGGGAGGAGAGCATTAACTGCTGCTCCATGCCTGATCCCAGCTAGTGAAGGCAGGGGGCCAGCATTGCCACCTGCTCCACTCCTGATCCTGGCCGAGTAAAGGGGAGCGGGCATTGCCAACTGTTCCACTCCTAATCATTGCTTCGTAAAGGAGGCGGGGTGGGCATTGCCTCCTGCTCCATGCCTGATTCTGGCTGGGTGATGGAGAGTAGGAATTGTTGCCTGCTCAGTGCCTGATCTTGGCAGGGTGAAGGGGGGGGCTTTGCCTCCTGCTCTGTGCCTGATCCTAGATGGGTGAAGGTGGGGGGGGGAATCCATTGCCACTTGCTCTGCTCCTGATCCCAGCCAGGTGAAGGGGGTGGGCATCGCCACCTTCTCCACTCCTGATCCCAACTGGATGATAGTGGGGGGTCGGGCATTGCCACCTGCTTCACTCCTGATCCCAGCTGAGTGAAGGCTGGGGCAGGCATTGCCACCTGCTCCACTGCTAATCCCAGCTGGGTGAAGGTAGGGGGCGGGCATTGCCATCTGCTCCCTCTTGATCATGGGCTGGGCTTTCCACTGCAGTGTGCTCTCTGGAGGGACAGGGTGCTTTGCCTGGGGTTCCCTCTGCAATAAACAACATTTCTTCACAGTATCAAAATTGTTTCACAGTTATTTCAGAAGTGTTACAAAAGTGCAAAGTGCTCCATATACAAAATATAACTTATAAGTATGAACTGTAATCATTCAACAGTGATGGTGTACTAGGGTACGAAGTGAGTCGTCTGGAACATGTTTACTCTTTTATATAGTAGGATAATAATAATAATGTTCTATTTATATACCACCCTTTAGGACAACTTAATGCCCACTCAGAGCAGTTTACAAAGTATATTATTATCCCCACAACAACAAACACCTTGTGAGGTGGGTGGGGCCGAGAGAGCTCCAAGAAGCTGTGGCTGATCCAAGGTCACCCAGCTGGCTTCAAGTGGAGGAGTGGAGAATCAAACACAGTTCTCCAGATTAAAGTCCCACACTCTTAACCACTACACCAAACTGGCTCTCCCTTATACCAGGTAGTCAGATGAGGATGTTTACTATATGGTGAGTGAAAAGCACTCTGCATAGGCGCAGAGTATTTGTGGACAGAGCAGTCAGAGAATTGGTCATTCTTGGTACAGTTTCATTTAAATCAGTGGTATTAACTCTATAGCTTTTGCAGAGAGACACATTTGATTACTGTCATGCCTCAGGTGGGGTGAGCCACCTTATGCTGCCACCACTCTGGGATTTAGGGTCCCTTGGGAAGGCCCAGAGTACCCTTCCAACCCTTCTGACCTCTGCAGCTTGGCCAATAAACAGGCGTGAGGACCCAGGAGAGTAACAACAAACAAAAGGGTTTATTTACAAGGAGGTCAGTTAATATCAAACAACAAGCAAACAAGGTGCATTAGCAACAATATATGGGTGAAAGCAAAATAAACAAAAGGCCCTAGCATGACTGAACTCACCGTCCCTCCGTCTGCCAGGCCTGCCTTCTCACCCTACCTGGATGAAGGCCTCTCTCCCTCCTCTGGCCTGCTCCCTGGGAGAAAGAACACAGGCTTTTTTTCCTCCCAGACTTATATAGCACTAGCCCCCCATGTTCTGATTGTCCAAAAAGGGTGCCAAAATGGCCCAGGGGCTCCTGGGAATTGTAGGCAGGCCTACTCCCACTGCTAACAGACTTCTGAAGCCTTGCTAGGCCTTCCAGATCATGACAATTGCCATCAGTCAAAAGAGCCACGTACTCTACACAATTGATACAATTGCTCCTAGGAACCTTCTTTCAGGCAAGCCCTTGGTTTACTGAAGGGCTGTGGATGATGAAAAGATAAGAGAGACAACTAGAGTGACAGTAGAGAAAGACTAGGGATGAATCCAAGGCACAGGCTAGAACCGTATAATGAATCAAACCATTAGTCCATCAAGGACAGATTGTCTACTCAGACTGGCAGCAGCTCTCCAAGTTCTCAAGTAAAGGTCTTTCACATCACCTACTGTCTGGTCCTTTTTAATTGGACATGCTGGGGACTGAAACAGGGACCTTCTGCATACAAAGCTGAGACTCTTCCACTGATATAGCCCATGAAACAATCCGATTCCTACCTGGATTCTGGTTTCCCTGACAAATATTAATCAAGTTATGATTAAAAAGCTGTCCCTGTTACCAATATAGATGCTCTCCTAATTAGCTGGGGAATTAGCATAAAGGACACAAGCAAGAGAGGGTAACTGGGATTCTCCATCTATGTTTAAAATGATTTTTCCCGTAAGAGAACTTTCAAAATAAACCAGTTAAATGTTCAGCTGGAAAGGTTTATTAAAAGAGAAATAAAAGGGCAAATGTACAAAAATCAGACATGGCACACCTACGAGTCTAACTAAGAGGAAATCAGGAAGGAAAAGTGGAGAAAACAATTTCAGGGAAGGCTATAGTTACCGGTCTCGAGGATAGCGGTCTGTGGAGGCAGCAGTAAAACAACCAGCATTTCACAGAGAAGAGAAGGCCCAAATAGATTTGGGCTATGTCTATGGATACACACACACTGGTGGCTAGGGACTCCAGATATAGGGCAATATGTTCCCTGGGGCAAGCTGACATTTTCACCCCAAAAACAATAACTTGATGGGTTTCCCAGAGGTGGATAATAAGGTGGGAGAGGCTTGATGGTTTCATCGGAGGTGGACTTTAGGTGTAAATGGTGCTTGATGACCTTGCGAGTACTGGATGGGAAAGCAACCAGATTAGATGAATAGCATTAGGTGGTGCTAATGGTAAATGGATGCAGGGAAGTAAGGCCAGGCAGGGATGAGATTAGTTGGGAGTTCTTGGAAGACCCGTTGTCCTAAATTATGTGTGTCTTCAGGGCATGGGGGAAGCCATTAGTCAGTCAACCGCTCTGACTCCCTTCTAAAATATTTTTCCAAACTCTTACCCAGATGGTGTCTATTTTGTGTCATTTTAGGTTCAGCAGTGCCTTGTGCTTCTGATATTTGGGGGAGGGTGCTTATGATTTCATATCTATAACCTGCCCCTCAGCAGGAGGAGGCATCTGACTGCTAACAATTGTGGACACCTGGCAATGCTTCCTGGAAGTGACATCACAGCCAGTGACCCCTCCACTTGAAAGTGACATTAATTGTGGGTGATACTTTAGGAATTCTCCCAGGTGATGATCTAGGAATTGATGCTACCGCCACCACCCCAGCAGTGCACCTTCCCCAGGTTCAACATCCCCCCCCCAAATCTCCCAGCATTTGCCAGAGTGGGGCTGGCAATCATAGCTTACTCCCTTCACAACTATGCATCACATTGCACATTCTGCCATCATAAAGCATGATTTAATTACCTGTGGTAATCTACCTTAGCATTCCCACCCCCAAACACCAAGTAAAACCATAGAGAATTGTTCCACTAGCCTAGATCACTATCACTTGGTGCTGCAAATGGAGAAGCATCCTCCTTACCTAACAGAAGTGAACTAAGAGGAAGCTACTTTTTCTTCCTTGGCCAAATTATGCAGAAAACAAGGCTGGCTTGGAAAAGCTTTCATTTCCCCTATTGACTGCTCATGCACTGGTTTGTACTTTGAGAACTAAAACACTGAAATCACATTATAGAGACACAAAAGCAGAGGCTCTGCAATGGGATTGTCTGAGTTTTTATTTGTTGTGGATTCATAATGGGCAGATGGGGCACATGGGGACAAAGGGCGTGTGCTCTCTCACTTCAAAGCCGTGAGCTTCATACATAAAAATCCCATTGTTTTAAACTGACAATGGGAAGATGTGTGTAAAAGAAAGAAACCTTCAGTGCTCCAAATTTTCCAATAATTAGTATGCAGCTGAAACCAAGCAGTCCTTGCAATCACAAAAGTTAGTATAAGAGCGAATGCTCTGGGAACACCCAATTTTGTAGCACTGTCGAAGCAAAAGAAGGATGGGAAACCACTGGGAAACCTCAGTGTGCAGTCCCCCTCAGAAAGACAGAGAGTCATGGACCACGTACAGCTTTGAAGGTGTCTATAACAAAAATATAAATAATGAAACCAAAGCAAGTTGCAAAACTTACCAAATGTCAAAATGTGAGGCTCCCTTTGAGCTTGAGGCCCAAGCCAAATGGCCTTGCTGTAAGGCTGCCAAGCCCTACCCAGGAGGGGGAAATCACTCACCCCCAGCTTTTACTTCTCGCCAGCACTGCTGCAGCTAGTAGGAGAAAAATAATCTTAAAAAATCACCAGCAGGAAACAGAGTGACATCACTTCCAGTAAAAAACAAAAAATGAATGTGGCATCAGCCCTCTCTAAGAATCATGGGAAACTATATAGTCTCAGTAATTCCTAGAGAGATGTGACATCACATCCAGTTTTTCCTCAGAAGTGACATCATGCCAATGGTGCCCTCATGTCTTTGCTCCTTACATTGATTTCCCAGTGGGATGGCTTGGCAATCCTTCCCTGCTGACCTTCCAGCAGCCCCTGGGAATATGTAAGTTCCTCTATACATTCTAAAGAAAGGGCAAGATGTAAGTATCAATCATAAAAGAAAACAACTGATTGCCAACAAGAACATTCTAGTGTAGGTAGATGGGGCAAGAGAAACCTTGTACGACTGTCGAAAAAAGAGGGGAAAGCCCCTACTTACAAGGTACTGTTGAAATCAGGTGGTTTATTAAAAAACTCAAAAGAAATGACAGATTCAGACATTGAGTTGGGACGGTGGGGCCAGGCACAATTAGAATCTAAATATAAAAAAGATAAGGTAATGGGCTTCTATGAAAAGGATGAGAATATTGATATGATAATGTGTGGTTCCAATGTTAAAATGATAAAGAAAATATATAGTATGCTCCTAAATGCAAAACTACAGGGGGAAGAAGTTAAAGATACTATGATAAAATGGGCAGAGAATGTGGGACACATAATTGAACTAGAGCAATGGTCACAAATGTGGAAGAGCAATTTAAGGATGACAAAATCAGCTTCTTTGAAAGAAAATATTTACAAAATGTTTTATAGGTGGCATTTAACTCCTATTAGGATAGTTAAAATGTTGTTAAATATGTCAAACAAATGTTGGAAATGTGAGAGTACCCCGGGCTCATATTACCATATGTGGTGGACATGTAAAAAAGCAGTAGAGTTCTGGAAGATGGTTCATAAAATGACTCAACAGATACTTAAGATTTCACTGCCTATGAAACCAGAACTCTTTTTATTAAACTACATATTGGTTCCAGTTAATAAAAAACAAAAACATCTGATGCTGTATATAATCACAACAGCCAGGATACTATATGTGATACTTTGGAAAACAACATCCATCCCAAAGCAAGAAAACCTGGTCGAAAGAACTCAAGACAGCTGAAATGGATAAATTGTTGAGTTTATTGAAAGATATGGACAACACAATACATAATGACATTTGGGACCCATTTTACAGCTGAATACAAAAGAAGACTGAAGAAACTTAGCTTTTAGTTAAGATGAAGACTTTTATGGATGTTATCTAAAATGAATGGAAAAATTTGTAAACAAATAGCTGATCTGCAGAACATATTGATGTGACAAGAAATTTATTAGATCGAATAGTGCAATGTATTAGAGTGATATAATATGAACTTCTTATCCCCACCCCTCTTTATTCTGTATCCCCCTTTTCTTAGTAAAAAATAAAAAACTTCTTATAAAAAAAAAGAAAGAAACCTTGTACGACTGCAGCCTTATTCACACAAACAGCTACTTCATTTATCAAATATTAGCAACAAAGCCTGTTGTGGGGAAAAATACAACGGGTTCTAGAAAGGGGAGGGTGGGCAGGCAGGCATTCCTTCCTCCTTCACTGATCCCAGCTGGATGAAGGTGGGGGGACGGGCATGGCCACCTCCTCTGCACCTGACCCCAGCCAGGTGAATGGGGGGCGAGCATTGCCACCTGCTTTGCTCCTAATCCAAGCTGGGTGAAGAGGGGATGGGTATTGCCACCTGCTTCGCTTCTGATCCCAGCTGGGTGAAGGCAGAGGGCAGGCATTGCCACCTGCTCCACTCCTGATCCCAGCTGGGTGAATGTGGGGGCAGACATTGCCCCCTCTCTGAGTAGATATGGGGGGTACAGTTTTTTTTAAAAAAATTAGCAAACATTTTGGAGAATGAAAGAAAAAAATTCCAGTTGCTTTAAATTCAAGAAGTTAAGGGTGGGAAGAAATCCCATCTGTGAGGTACAGTGACTGAGGAGGGAGCTATAGTTAGGATTGCATGCTGAGCACTGGCAATCAGCAAGAGTGTTGGGGGGTTGGGGACTTGGGTGGGGACGGTGCAAAATGTCAAGATGTCATTTCAGATTGAGTACCCAGAAATGACGTGACAACGCTTTAGGAAATCCTTGATCTCTATAGTAAAACCATAGAGATTTGGGGGATTCCTAGAGCATTGTGACATAACTTCTGGGTATCACCAGAAGTGATGTTGCAACATTGCAGGACATAACTTCCCACCCACTCCAGTTTCATTCTCACTGGAGTGAAAAGCCCTGGAAGGGCTTGGAGCCGATAGGTAGGATATTGGCCACTGCCCCTGGGCAAATGCCATCCCAAACTATGTCTCAGTGTGATAAAAATCGGCTTCACGTGCAGGTGCTCCCACTTTCAATCTCTAGCCTTTTCATTAAAAAGTATCAGATAGTAGGTGATGTGAGAGATCTCAGCCTGAGACCCTGGAGAGCTGCGGCCAGTCAGAGCAGTCAATACTGGACTTTTATAGACCAATGGTCTGACTCAATATACGGCAGCTTCATGTATTCTTGTGTCTGGTGCTCTCCCACCTTGACTCTACTGGTGAGGGCTCACAGAGCAGAACATCAGAAGTAGTTCTTAATTGCTTGTCCTAGGTGTTCTTTACCTCCTGTACTGTACACACTGAGGGCCGATCTGTTCATCCAGGTAAAAGAGCACAGGTACAGCCCTTCTGGCACTGCACAAGTCAGCAGCAAATCCTGTGAAAAACTGCCAGTCTGGCCGCACCCTTGCATGTCTACTGAAATACGTTTTGTCCATTAAGAGACAGCTACTTCGAGGATATATGGTTTGACTGCATGCCTGACATATGATAGCAAACTGTGGTATTCTGGCTGCAGCTGAAAGTTAGCATAACAGGATGGACCGAGATACTTACTTCACAGAGAATGCCGCAGCAGCTAATTCAACACAAGCCGCAGTGTTGGCCAGTTACCATCACAAGGTCTTTAGGACTGGGCTGCTCCACTTAGCAACCAGAGATGCTTCTAAAATTCTCCTCATCAGAAGTTCAACATAGGGCCAAGCTACACATGACGAATGACACTTGAACAGCAAGTGTATTTCTCCCTGTTCACTTGCCCTCCACTCAATCCACTTGCCGTTCATGTGTCATTCGTCATGTGTAGCTTGGCCCATAGATTTTGGAGTTCCAAACTACCTTATTGTGTTTCTGAAGTAGAATGAACCCACAGAATCCTGTGTGTGTACAGTTTGGTACTGATTTCCTGCTTTCAGTTTATTTTCCTCCCCCCATGTTACTGACATTGATTTAATGAATGTATCAAAGATCATCATATCGATGTGATCACATACCCGAATGCCTCAAGATACTTTTTGTGGATGTTTTACTGAGATCCACAAGCACTTCTAACATTTGGGTAGAAAAATTTCTAAAAAGGAATCTTGACTCAAACTTCACACAAAATCTCATCAAGTTTGCTTTTCATCAAGTTTTCTCCATGTACACATGTGTATTGGTAATATAGATGGGAGGGGGGAGAGATGCAAAAAAGCTGAAGAAAGTGAAAGCTTCTGCAAACAACATGCTCCAATTCCTATATTCATTTTAGAAATTTTACTAATCAACCCACATTTCGGAATGGAATTCAGGGCAGAGTGAATATTTCAGATTGGTGGATTGGACTGAAGAAATTCTCATATCACTTTTAAACACTGTGGTATACAGGATCATTTTTTAATTATTTATTTACTTAATTTACATCACAACTTTCCAATTCAAACCCAAAGCAATTTACATCCTCCTTCTCTCTTCCATTTTATTGTTACAACAACCTTGAGAGTAGGGATGCCAGCCCCCCCACCCCCGGTTAAGGCAGGAGATCTCCCACCCTCACCCTTCACCCCCCAGCTCTCCTGGCCCACAGGAAGGAAAGGAGTGGGGAAGCAGGCCTGGATCCATCAAAGCACATGGAGAAATAGCACATACATGTGCTCCAGAGACCCCATTGATGCACTTCCAGTTGAAAACCAGAAATTATGGGATCTCAGCATGGCCAAATCGGACCCATGCATAGTGAAGATGCTATGTTTGGGGCCGATTTTGTCCCCATTGAGATCCTGTCATTTCTATTTTTCAACTGGAAGTGACATCATTGGGGCCTCTGGAGTGTGTCCACCCACTTTTGAGGTAAGGGGGCTGGCAACCCTACCTGTGAGGCAGGTTAGGTTGAGAGTGTATGACTGGCCAAAGGTCACCCATAGCAGAATGGGGATTCATGCTTAGGCCTTCTAGATCCTAGCCCAACACTCTAACTACAGCACCATGCTGGCATTTGGGGGCAACTTGTCTCTGATTTAGTCCATGGTACACTGCAGGTCTATTGAAGCTAACCTGATATGGATCTGACCAGTATCTAGATGGGGAACTGCTGGGAACCCCGTCTTATCCATTCTGGTTCAAAGAACAATGTTATGCAGATAAAAAGCTTTTGAAAGTCTCTTCAGTTAAAGTTTGCTATACGGCATCCGGGGCTAATGTCTGAAAACCTAAAGCAGACCACACATACCCTTTTTTGGTTCAGAATTATTTTTGCAGTCCCTTTCATTCCAGCCTAAATAAAACAGTAGCTTTAGAATTACTTTGAAAAAAAAGCAACGTTTTTACATGAAGTCATTTAAAAGAGACTAATTCTTTTGTACTGACATCAAATGAAAATTTCTGGATTTATTTTTCATGCAGCAATATGGATTTGTAGCTAATATGGACCAAAACAGAGCCACATCTCGTTTCAATCAAATATCACATGACTTTTCCTCCTTGTCCATTATATTTACTTAAAGCACTTTTTCCAGCTCAGCTAAGATTTTTTTTTTTTAAGAATTAATGGGTTTGTACTGGATTCTTCCCAGTTCTATCCAGTGGAAGATATTTGGATAGTTAAAGCTTTTTCATTGCTTCCTTTCTTAAAGGTAACCATTGTTAACACACAGAGAACTATAACCATTTTATTTTATGATGGAAAAACATTTCCGAATATTTATTAACTATTTTGCCTTCTGTTCCATTGCTATTTAAAAGGGTGGAAGCCAGATACGTCAATGCTTTCCTCTACATTTTTTCCCAATCTAACTTCAAAGGATGAACCATTATCTTAGCAATAATTTGGGCTGCTTATCAAATGATAATCTGAGAAGAAGCAAGCTTGTTTTGTGATGCCACCTCCTATGTAGGCGTGGCTGGCATTTGTTGAAATAGGCTTTTCTGGTAGATGGCATGCCAAAGTCTTAAGGCAAAAAGTAATTATTCCAATGTATGTTCATTCTCTGCCAGTAAAAATGTCTTTCGCAAAGGAGTTTCGCCTGCTGGCATCTACAGAATGGAGTGTAGCAACTGTGTGAAACAAGAGAGTACAAACCCAAGAGGACTTGTTACTTCATCAAAACCATCCACCATTCTCATAATCTGAACCATGTGATTGTCTTCTTTAAACCACTGTGTGTGTTTCCTGCTCACTCCTGTTTCCAGCACACACTTCTTTAGTTATCAGGTACCATTTTAGGGTTTCTATAGTAACCTAAAATGGCACCCCCAGGTGCTTTTGTTGTTCTTGTTAATGACAGTATATAAAGACATAATTTTTTATGGTTTGGAGGTATTTTAGTCCCTGTTTTCTTTTTAATCTGAAAAATGCCCCAGGTTTGCAGAAAAATCTGAAATCTAATATATATATATATATATTGTGGGGGGGGGGTTATCCAAAAATAATAAAAGAAGCCCCTGTAGCTTTAAGAATCAGGCGCCCTCAGTGGCTCTTGCTAGGCAGCCATAACAGTGTTCCAGGCCTGGTTTCTGTCACTAAAAAGCAGAGGGAGGGGGCAGGGCCCTATCCAGTGCTGTTTGGGCCTTTGAGGGAGGACTTATTGGAGCCAGGGCCAGTAGCAACCACCAGACAACTTGATACCCACATAGGGATTCCATTCTCCCGGTGGGGGCAGAGGATTCCCCATTACCACCTTTTGCCCCCTGCCACTGTTTACCTGGCTGGTGGGGGGAAAGCCAGGGAATGGGCCTCCTGGATGTGCTCCCAGGGCCAGCACAACGATGTAACTGACATCACGGACCCACAGTGAAGCGCACATGCACTCCCCAGCCGTGTGTGATGATGTCACTTCAGGGAAGTGACGTCATTGTGCTGGTGCAGGACCTGTGTGTGAGGAAAGTCCCCAAGTGCCAGAAAGGTAAGCGCTGGGTCCCCCCTCTCCCACTGGGAGAGTAAGGGGTCCTGTCAACCCTAATACCACATAACTTGCATGACTCACCTAGGCCCAGTTGATTGCTACTGTTCAACATCAGCCCCCTACTCAAGCCAGTGTAGTGTAGTGGTTAGAGTTTCAGAGCAGGATGTGGAAGACTCAGGTCCAAATCTCCACTCTACTGTGGAAGCTCACTGGGTGATATTGATCCAGTCACACACTCTCAACCTAACCTACTATGATGTTCCCTCATCCTTAAACAACAGAAATGGAAACAGAGGCATTTTTAAAATTCCAAAAATAACTAACTATGGTTGTTGTGGGTTTTCCGGGCTGCATTGCCGTGGTCTTGGCATTGTAGTTCCTGACGTTTCGCCAGCAGCTGTGGCTGGCATCTTCAGAGGTGTAGCACCAAAAGACTTTTGGTGCTACACCTCTGAAGTTGCCAGCCACAGCTGCTGGCGAAACGTCAGGAACTACAATGCCAAGACCACGGCAATGCAGCCCGGAAAACCCACAACAACCATCGTTCTCCGGCCGTGAAAGCCTTCGACAATACAATAACTAACTAGTTTATTTACTTTAGAGGAGAAAGGTCAGCTGAAATCAAGGGTTGGAAATTTATAAGGTAATTCAACATATATATATACTTAAAGGCTTCAAAACAGAAGCCTTTAAGTATATGATACTTAAAGGCTTCCATACTTTGAGGCTTTGGTTCCCTGATTTCCCCGAAGAACTTTAGTATATTTTCTTTCAGTAGTCTCTTTCGCTTCCATAGCTAAGAATGCTGGTACTCACTTTTTAGCACCACAAGCCCCCTCTCTCCCCACACCAGTGTTTTTCTTCAGTTGTTAACTGAATCTGAAGGTCTCCACAGGCAATTTCCCACCACACCCGACCAGGGATCTCTTCTCTCTCCAGAGCTACCTCCCTCTTTAACCAGATAGGGAAAATCTCCTCTCCATAGATCTATTCCTTTTTATTTGGCCCATTTGGGAGTCTGCTCCTATTTCCCAAACCTCCTTACCAACTTTCCCCAGTTCTCCTGCTAGTGTTAAAACTGCTCTCTGTTAGGACCCAACTCTAAACATTCGATCCCTCTCTGCTAGGACTGAAAAACAGACCCTCCTCTTCCCAGGTCATGCTACCCAATCAGATCCCTTTGAGTAGCCTGTCACTCAAAGCTCTCTGTGTCTGTGAGGGATTATCCCTTACTAGTCCTGCAGCTGTGTGTACAGCACTTCTAGGCTTTTTTAAAACGTGCAGTCCATCACATGTCCCACCCTTGGAGATCATTGCTTCAGGGGAGGTTCTCACATACCTCTCCTGTGCATTGGGTGAAGCATGTGGGTGCATATTATCTTTTTGTTACATTAATACTACTAGTTAAACATCTTTTACTAATATATCTACAACATTCTGTAGGCAGACCAATAGTTAAACATCCTATACTGTTACCAAGACTGCTATTTTATGGGGAAATTAGCAAGCAGTTCGGCTTAAGTTAGTGCGGATCTTGACCAATGTATACCAGAGTCTGTACTTCCGGATTACTCGTGCAATAAAGAGGCAAAAACTAAGCAGTACAAAACGTGTTTACTAAGGTGTTGCATAAGCCTACAATAGCACATACAAGAGCTAGGAAATAAAGAGTGGAAAAATAGAGCCATTTGCTTTAGCAGGGAACCCACTTGAGATCGAAGAAGCGGGGCTATACGTTACCTGATCACGGTGAGAAGCAGAGAAACAGCAGCATAGCAGGGCGATATCTAATGCCTGCACTAGATACGCGGAGTGACGGTCGGGGGTTGGGAGAGGAATGGCGTGCACCTCGTGCCAGGCAGAGACTGCTTAAGTACCCAAAAATGTACTCCAAGGCAAGGGCCTTCCAGGTGGTTCTCAAGAGGCGAAACAAAAGCTAGATGGCTCTATAACTATCGCTAATGGGCCACTTTAGGGTCTGAATGTATGATTGTGACACCTCAGGAAGAGGGGAGGGGAGTGCCGAGTGGGTTGATTGAATCTGTCAGGAAGCTGGAGTTGTCTTGATGGCATCTGCTCTGGAATGTCACAATTGTATTGACATGCGTCCATTAGGTGTTCTGGGCAGCCGGCACATAGCTTCCATCTCAGGGCGGCTTCCAGTGATATGCATATCAGGGTGAGGCTGGGCTCCGTGAACATGACAGGAGCCTAGTCTCGAAATGGCAGCCTCAGAGCAAACTGTCCATGGTGATTCTCTGCTGCCTGAGAACATGGCTTCTTCCTTGGCACACTTCATGGGCTGGCTAGCAGACTGCCCAGTAGTGGGGGCAGACTCAGTGACTGTCCTGTGAGGAGCTCCCCACGGGAACTGACCAGGGGGCACCTGGCCAGGCTCGCAGAGGGTCCTCCCAGCTGGCACTGTGCTGCTAGTGGCATGGCTCTGGGCCCAGATGGGGTATGTGTCCAAGAAGGCAGGAGGCATTGGTGAATGCAGTCCATACTAGTAGAGAGGCAGGAAGCAGGCATGGGCAATGCTGCCCCTAACAGAGTCTTTGGCAGAGCCTCAAAACAGCAAGGCAGGAAACTGACACAGTTCAGAGCAGGCTCCATAACAGGAGGAGGGGGGGGTCCCTGGCAACAATACCTACATAAATAGAACATTCAATAGGCATACTGATCTGCTTCTGCAACTTCCACCTATAGGTGTTTCTGGAGAGTGCATCCACAATGACATTCCCCTTCCCTTTTATGTGTACTATGTCAAAATTATAATCCTGTAACTGAAGACTCCATCTTATCAGTTTGCTGTTTGTACTCTTCACCTGGCTTAACCAGCACAAAGGAATGGTCAGTGCACACAGTGAATTTCCTTCCCCATAGGTATGGTTTTAACTTACCTATGGCCCAAACATTCCCTCTCAATCACAGAGAAGTGTTGCTCTCTATCCACCAACTTTCTATTAATATAGAGAATGGGATGGTGATTTCCTTCCTCCCCAGTTTGACTTAATATGGCTCCTACACCAATATTAGATGCATCAGTGTAGAGGGTAAAGAGTTTCATGAAGTCAGGATCCATTAATACTGGCTTTGTGGTTAGTACTCTTTTTAGGAGGCATTCTAGTACTCTTTTTAGGTGGCATTCTTGTGTCCAGGTCACCTTATCTGGAAATTATTTCTTGGTGCATTCACACAAAGGAGCAGCAATGGAACTAAATTCAGCAGTGAACCTCTTGTAATAACCTATAAACCCTATAAATGCTCTGATCTACCTTTTAGTTGTAGGTCTAGGCCACTCCTGTATCCAGTCAGGATTTATCATTCCACCGTCAAGCACATGCCCTAGGTATTTCACGTGGCTCATAGCTATTTGACACTTTGAGACTTTTACAGTCAAGCCAACTTTGTTTATTCTTTGGAACACAATAGCCAAATGTTGGAGGTGCTCCTTCCAGGTTTGGCTGAAGATGGCTGTCATCTATATAGGCAACTGCAAAGTCTTTTAGTCCTGTTAACAACTTATCAAAAAGCCGTTGGAACATGGCTGGGGCATTCCTAAGACGAAATGCTAAGACCATGAACTCAAAGAGTTCTTCTCTGGTCACACAAAAGCGGTTTGGGGTTGGTTCTTAGGATGTATTGCCACCTGCCAATATCCTTTTGTTAAATCAATGGTGATGGTGGAAATGAAACGTGCAGCCCCGACGGTTTCCACCCTTGGCATCAGGTAAACATCTGGGAGTGTAACCTTGTTTAACCTTTGATAGTCAACACAAAATCTCACTGTCTGTTCCAGTTTGGGGACTAAAATAACCAGTGAGGCCCAAGGACTTTTGGATGAACAATGATTCTAAGGTTCAACGTTTCTTTAACTTCCCTCTTGATACTGAAGGCATCTATAAGGTGGGAGTACAATAGGCCTGGCATCTTCAGTATCAGTCTTGTGTTGAGTTAACTTTGTTCTTCTTGGGAAATTGGAAAATATGGTCTGATATTCCATTATGACAGCCTTAACATGCCATTGCTGGTCTTCAATCAGAGTAGGTGCCAAATTCACCTCACTAGTCGTGTGACTTTGGGTTACCTTCCCCCAACCTGTCAATGCAATTTCCTATTTTTGCCTTCCTCTAGCCATAGAGACCAGGTTACCTCTATCATGATAAGGATTAAACATGTTTACATGAAACATTTTACACTGCTTGCTCTCCCTCTGAAAGAGCAGGTTTGTAGCTTGGGGGTGCTACTGGATCCTGTTTATAGTCTGCCTTTCTCATGGATAACCAAGGCGGATTACACAGTGCAAGTAGCTAGAACATTCAATGAACAAATACAATAGGGTATGGGTTGCAGAATGCAAGAGGGGAGGGGGGAAAGGGAGCGGGAGTGAGGCAAAGGCAGGAGGGAAGGAGCATTGAGGCAGGGAGGGGGGAGTGAGTGGCCAATCCATAAAGGATGTCTCCTTGTCTGCCTGGCTTCTGTGAGTGACACTGGTTCAGCTGGGCTAAGTTACAACTGTCCCTTGCTTCAGTTTGGTTTCGGTGGAATTCTCTGTTTTGACATGATTCTCTGGTTTGATATTGGTTCCCTTCATTCACTTTGCTTCTGGGGGGATTCCATCCCCATGGTTTGGTTTGATTCTATTGGACATTTTCTTAGTTGAGCTTGCATTTGGGAGTGTGCCTCTGGCCAGTGGCTGCCTTACTTCTGTGTATGTCTGCCTGAGAACCTCCTTGGAAATGTTTTCCCCATAGGAAACAACGGAGAATGGGTGGAAGTGCCTGCTTCAGTGGCTCATAGAACTAGGGTCCAATCTTCTTGAAAACTGGGGGTTCTTTAGTGGACAGTCAGGAGCAGGTTCCCTGCAAATTTGGTGGTTTGCTTAAAAAATGTCCCCCAACCCAAGGAAAACCCTCGAATAGTTTTCCCAATAGGGAATAATAGATGGATAAATCTGGGATTCTCTAATCGTATTTATGTATGTCATTTATTTATGTCATTTATGTAATTTATCTTGCCAAACTGAATTAGAGAATCTTTCTTGGTTTCCAGGAATCCTGCATTTTTGGGGGGGATTCCCTGAAACTTGGATCTGGATTTTTTGGTGCTCGCCTCTAATATCTTATCTACGCCAACAGACAGTACCTAGTAGAATAGTTTACAACCCCTGTCCCTTTACCAGTGCATCTCTTTAAAGCCATTTCTTACAGCACAGCCCTATTGCTTGAGTCAAAAATCCCTCTTGAATAATTCAGTGTTGTGGAGTTTGCAGAAATCAAGTAGAGTGGGAACTTTCCTGACCTCCTCAGGCAAGCCATTCCATAAGATGGGGGTTACCACAAAGAAAACACGTGTACAGGCCGCTGCTGATTCTACCTAATGGTATCTACAGAAGACCCTGTTCAGATGAGGTCTCCTCTGTGGCACATAGCTTCTTTTACCAACTCTAGCTGGTTTACCAGCTATGGCCATTCATCAAAAGGCATAGCCTGGCCCCAGTGATCAATGCTGTGTTCACATCCAAGTTAAATTACCATAATGCATTCTATGTAACACTGCCTTTGAAAATGGTTCAGAACCTTCAATTGGTCCAAAATGTAGCAACCGGGTTGCTGGCGAGGGTTGTTTATAGGAACTGTACTGTATGTGCTGAATTATCTGTACTGGCTACCAATCTGTTTCCTGGAACATTTGAAAATGCTGGTTCTTAATTTTAAGGCACTAAATGGCTTGGGCCCAGTGTACCTGAAGGGCTGTCTCCTTTCATACTATCCAGACTGCTGGTTAAAATCTGTCTCTAATGGCCTGGTCCCTGCCTTCAGAAGTGAGGGCATTTTCTGTGGTGGCACCTAGCCTTTGGAACGCCCTCCCCCTCGAGTCTCCCCTGGCTTTCTTTTAGGTGCCAGGCTAAAACACTTTATTCTTTTTTACGCAGGCTTTTAATTAGAGGTTTTACCTTACCAGCTTTTTAATGGTCTGCGTCTGTCTTATGCATAGTGTTTATGCTGCATGTGTCCAGTGGCTTGTGCTTTAATTATTTGTTTTTCAATATTATTATTTTTTTAATTGTAAGCCACCACGAGCATGGTTCTGAAGAGGAAGCACGGAAATATTCTAAATAAATTTTTAAAAAACTTCTAACAAACACATCCATATATGGAGGTATTATGCCCCTAAATGCCGCTTGCTAGAAAGGGGAGGATAGTTGGAATGGGGTGTTGCATTCATTCCTTGCTTGTGCGCACTGAAAACAGAATGTTGGGCTAGGTGGGCCTTTGGATTCAGTGTACATGGTGCTCTGCAAAATAATATAAGCCAATTTCAGATCCTTATCCAAAGGAGAAACATCATAAATTTAGACAGGAAGAAAGTATGAAAGGCAGGAGATGAAGAGTAAAGCTGTTCATGAAAGGGGACCCCACACATCTGAAAGATAAGCTTCAAGGTAAATCATATATTTTCAGTAAAGTTCATGTATAGTGAATAGATTCATCTTCAGATGCATACTGGGTCATGTGTAGTCACGCAAGGAAATTTCTTGTTCCCCTTTTTCTGCTGCAACATGCTGTGCTCCCTGAAACCCTGTTGGGGGAAGAGATCACTGGCCCCTTGGGATCAGCATGAGGGGGCCTTGCAAGGAGTCTACAGTGAGAGGGGGGAAGTGTTAGGAATCTGGCATGAATGGAAATGACACTTGCATGCATGGAACAAAGCACAGGATCCAATCAGTTGTCCTTAACCTTCGCTTTCTCCAAGGTAGGTCAGCAGGGCTTTTTTTCAGCTGGAACGTGGTGAAACAGAGTTCCAGCACCTCTTGAAAATGGTCACATGGCCAGTGGCCCCGCCCCCTGATCTCCAGACAGAGGGGAGTTTAGATAGCCCTCCACACCGCTGGCACGGAGGGCAATCTAAACTCCCTTCTGTCTGGAGATCGGGGGGGGGGGCATGTGACCATTTTCACCGAAGGCGATTTAAACTTTAAAAAACTCCCCCCTTGTTCCAGCTGACCCAAAGTGACATCATTGTGCGGTCCTGAGTTCTACCACTGAGTTCCACCACCTCTTTTCCCAGAAAAAAAGCCCTGTAGGTCAGCATGTGAGAAGTCCAAGTGAAAGACAACAGAAGACTAATGAAGCCTATGGAACGCAAATTCTGGTTGGCTGGTGTTGTCAGGTCAGTCGTTTATCTGGCGTTGTGTTAATTCTCCAAGAACTCTTTTCAAGGCAAGTGGGACAAACATAATCAAGGAGTAAGGCAAGCCAAAGTATCCAATGATTTGAAAAAGGAAATATACAATCATCTACTGCAAAAGCAAACCCTCATTTGTTTCTGCTCTCATCTCTTACTTTAAACTCTTCTTTCCAAGCAGCAACCACAATATAAGGATGCAACAGTGAGTTATTGAGCTGTCAGCCTGATTTCTTGCGGGACTGTTCAGTACATTCTCCTCTGCTCTGTGATCCTGGCTTGATGACAAGTACCTCTGTAGAACACTCAAATGAGGAAAGATTTTCCTGGGGTCAGAGGGAAGATTCAAAGCAAAGATGTAACCAAAGGTTAGATGACTTGCTGAAACTCAACAAACTCTTTGAAGTTGGCTGTATTTGCACTAACAATGTTAATTTGTGACTGTTAGAAACACAATTAAAAAAAAGATACAGATTCTTCTCACTCTAGGCAACGACCTTCAACTTAGGTTTCAATTAATAACAATGCCATCCTAAACAGAGTTACACTGTTCTAAGCTCTCTGATTTCAATAGACTGAGAAGGGTGTAACTCTACTTAGGATACAGAGGAGTTAGTCATGTCAGTCTGTAGTTGCATAATAGTAAAGAGTCTAGTAGCACCTTTATCACCCTTAAGATGCATCTGACAAAGAGAGCTGTGGTTCTCGAAAGTTTATGCTACAATATAGTTGGTTGGTGCTACTGGTCTCTTTTCTATTTAGGATTACACTGTAAATTGCAATTCTAACAAAGTACAGGAAAGGCACAGCACTTGATATTGGTTAAAAATCAACTGTTCTAGGCAAAATATCTTTTTTACTTTGGGGGGAAGAGCGTGTTGCTTGTCCTGTGAAGATATGAATGTAAAGGTGTGATCAATTCCAGCTGAAATCTCAGAAGCCAGAGGGTGTGCTGGAATATATTTTCCAGTGGCTGGAAACAGAGCCCTTTATAGTTTCTTGTCCCTCTTCAAGTCTAGCAAAAACCAGAATCTACTAAACAACATAGTAAACATCGAGAATAAATTGTCACATATGAAATGTCACGCAAATCTGCATAATTTATCACAAGTCACAAAATTTAGCATTTCTTAGTGCCTAATCTGCACTCCCTGAGCATAGAAATGTTTAAATTCTGGGGAGAAACAAGGAAGATCTTGCCGGCAGTAAGCTAGCAACAGCTGAGTCACATCTGAGCTAAGTCTGTTCTCCTCTTCCTGCAGGTACAAAAGGCTTGGGTAGTGCCAGAAGGCAGAACCAAAAGGCTCACAGTCTAGGCTTTTGTTATTCAGCATCCTACATCATGACCAGCCCAGGATGTGTTTATTTTGTTTGTAGATCCAGAGGAGTTAGCCGTGTTAGTCTGCAGTAGCAAAATAGAAAAGAGTCCCGTAGCACCTTTAAGACTAACCAACTTGACTGTAGCATAAGCTTTCGAGAATCACAGTTCTCTTCGTCAGATGCAACATGCTTAGTTAGTCTTAAAGGTGCTACTGGACTCTTTTCTATTTTGTTTGTGTTATTGAATTATTTGTTAAAAATTGATTGTCATATTTTGTGAGCTATTTCAGGCCCTGGTGGGGTGAGAAACGCATACAAATGCTATAAATAAACATTAAATCAATAAGTATTTTTAGCTCAGAGTCACTGACAGTTAAGTAGACAATACTGAAATAGATATACCAGCGATCAGACATGATATAAAAACAGTTTGATTGTCTGAAGCATATTTGACTGAAACCTGAATGTATGCAGGAACACAGTTATGCTGTTTAACCACTGTTGGCTATATCTGTTCTGAAACCCACAAAGTTACAGGTTGTAAAACCTGGAGTGACTGAAACCCAAACCCAGTGGGCGATATTTATAAGGACTTTACCGACACTTTCTCATCTTGTTTTAAATCAAGCAATTGTTCCTCTTACATGTCCAACTTGTTTTTAATGGCTCTTTTAAAACATGCTCTCCTTCCGGAGTGTTACCAGGAATACATTCACATACTTTTCCTTCCAAAGAAGCTGAGATTCCTAGGGCATCATTCAGTAGTATGTCATATATATATATAATTTTAGTGTCAGGGTGGATACTTTGTTCAGAACTGCAGGCTACATCACAAACGTGTCGTGAGCCAGAGGAACACAATTCATGAGTCTGCTCTGTTTGAGGTAGTCAACATAGCCGGTGTGAGCCCAGTCACCTGGGAACTTCAGCTTCGCAAGCCCAACAGCAGAACTCTTGTGCAGCTTCCATTGGCTTGAGTGGGTCTTTTGCAAATTGCAGTGGAAATTTCCACTGTCGTCCTGACCTGCCGTTTTTACTACAATGTCAATACGCCAAGCTCCAGCTGGAGGCCATTGTCATGCTATCATTTTTGTCCTGAAACTGATGCTTTCCACGGTTTCAAAGTCTCACCTGTTTATAGTTCAGCTCAGAAATTATTGGTCTTGAAAACATATCTAGTTTAGCAATACCTGGGCCGTTTCCAGACGGCTTACCTGCCTCCGGAACGTCATGCCATGTTGTGGGGAAAACGCGAAATATCGCGTTTCCTCGCGCGAGTTTTGCACGACGCCGTGCAACACCGCGCAAAACTTGCACGAGAAAACACGGTATTTCGTGTTTTCCCTGCAACATGGCACGACGTTCCGGAGGCAGGTAAGCCATCTGGAAACAGCCCAAGTAAGGTGTGCTAGAAAAGCACCAGCACTTCCACTGGTGAAAAGGGGGGAAGAGGTGTGGCTCCATGCAAGAGCTTTTGCTTAGCATGGAGACGGTCCCAGTTTCAGTCCCCAACATTTCCAGTTAAAGAACTGGCAGCAGGTGATGTGAAAGACCTCTACCTGAGACCCTGGAGAGCTGGTGCCACTCTTAATAGACAGTAATTACCTGGATGGACCAATGGTCTGATTCAGTATCAAGCAAGTTCGTGCATATTCAAGGAGATCCCCTTTCACCAGCAAAAAGACTATACTGGGGACCATGAGGCCAGCATGGATAAAAAGTGTATGGCATGGGGGGGTGTCGTGGGAGGGGGGGGAGTTAGGTGAGATTGAGTGGAAAAGCTGGCTGGATCCAGGCCACTGTTTTTCTAACATCCTACTCTCGGCAACTGTAGTGGTCCTTATGAGGGCAGAAAGGCGGGGTACAAATGTCATAAGCTAAAGATAAATAAATAAAAATACCGTAGCAGGGAAACCGATGTTGAAAAAAAACCAAATAAAAGAAAATGTATTTTGTTATAACAACAACAACACTTAACGCCCACTCAGAGCAGTTTGCAAAGTATGTTATTATTATTCCCACAACAACAATCACCCTATGAGGTGGGTGGGGTTGAGAGAGCTCCTAGAAGCTGTGACTGACCCAAGGTCACCCAGCTGGCTTCAAGCGGAGGAGTGGGGAATCAAACCCAGTTCTCCAGATTAGAGTCCCGCACTCTTAATCACTACCCCAAACTGGCTAAGCATTTTAAACGAAATTGCTTTTCATTTTAAATTGTTTACTCATCCATGCATCTTTCTTTTCTGTAAACACACCCTCCTCTAATTTCACAAACAACATGTGTCCAGAGAGTCTCCGGACCGAGATCTGGATCCAATAGCACCTTAAAGCCAACTAGATTTCCAAGGCATGAGCTTATAGATGATGGAAGCTTTGACTCTCAAAAGCTCATCCCCTGGAAATCTAGTTGATCTTTAAGATTCTATTGGACTTGGATGTTGCTCTTTGGGAGCAAACCAACACAGCTACCCACCTGAAACTGTCAACATATTTCCAAACTCTGAGTAAAATGGAGGTACCATTAGATATAGTTACATTATTAATTCTTTGCTAAAAGCCTCTTAGTATGGCAATGCAGACTGTTGCCCTCAGGAGAAAACAAGCAGTAAAATAATAATGCTTTAAAACTTAACCTGAAAGAGGGGGACTTATTTGGTATTAACTATTTTCCTCTAAGATGTATGCAGGTAGATAGGTAGATCATGTCACACTGACCCTTGGTAAGCTCACAATTTGGATAGTTACCTTAATTTTATAAAATATTACCAGAAACATGTTATTAGAAAGCAGAAAGGGCAATTATATAGGGCTCCACTAGAATTACTATACAGGACTCTTCTGGGGGGATTTCCCCCTCACTTGTGGTTTCAATTCAGCATACTTGCCCTTACAGGTCTCAAACATGTCTCAGATGTTGAAGGGGATTATTAGATTGTTTTAATTTGATTCTGTATTTTCATTTGATCCTTCTTATTGGAAATTTCTGCAACAGACATAGTCAGTTATGATGGAAGGGTTCGGGAACATGCTTTATACGAAGAATGAGACTGTGGACTAGACCACTGTGCTTAATGCATTATCTGTTTGTTACAAAATAGTAAAGAGTCTAGTAGCACCTTTAAGACTAACCAACTTTATTGTAGCATAAGCTTTCGAGAACCACAGCTCTCTTTGTCAGATGCATGTTTGTTGTATGTATTATCCTGCTCCCACCACATTGTCTTCTTCTTATGTAATACCATCTTCTGCATTGTTTAACATATTTGGGACCCACTTTGAGTCTCCAAGAGAAAGTTGGATTATAAATAAAATAAATAAAGGTGGGTTAGGTGACGGATGGAAACACTAATAATGTGACATTCTTGCGCTGGTGTTTGACAAATGGGCGTTAGGTCACATTTGCAGAAAAACTGCAAAAGAAAGTGTGTAGGTTCAGTAAGTTGATTATAGATATAATTGATCCTAAAGAATCATTGAATGTGGTCTGGGAGTCAATACCCCACCTAGTCTTCCCTGAATGGTATCACTGCCAAACTCCGAAAAATTACAGTAATATCTTAACTTACATAAAAACTGCTACCCATCACTCTTGATTCCCCCCAATTCTGCTTACTGTTCGGGCTGGAATTCGTTTCTGGAGGAAACCAAACAAGTTTTGTTGGGGAACTAACCCCGGAATGTGCACTTGTTCCTGCACCTGATCAGCTTGCATAGACAATTACAAATGCCAATTGTTATAAAGAGGTCATCAATCCCCAATGTTCTTACCTCTAAAAGAGGCATACCCTACTAAGATTAGGCTTCATGAAGATGGCTGAGTACTTGGGATTCAAGTCATTTTCAAGACTATATAAGTAAAAACAAAAGTTGGGACTCTGGAAGAATGAGGAAGCACATCTGGGAGACTTGACAGATGGATATGTGACAAAGATAAAAAATGATGGTGGAACACCAATGTCTATTCGTTGAGAAAGATCAAATTGTGACTTAAGCTGGGTACAGATGCAAGGCCAGGAAGCAAGGACAGGGAGGTAGTTTCATTGCTTTCAACACCAGCATGTATCTTCTGTTCTGAGACAAGTTTTAGGTAACACAGATGATTGTCACAGAGGACCTTGATTATGGAAGGTCTGCCTGTGGTGAGTTCCTATTGGACGGCATGTCACCTACGTGCTTCTTCCTCGGACTAGCTTTTCAGTTTTTAAAAATGTTTATTTTTTTAAATAAATGTTTATTTTTTTAATAAAGGGAAGTATAAACTTATAAACAAATAACTATACACTGGTGCTTTTTTACAAAATGGAGGCAGCATAGCTGAAGTATACTAGGGGATGAACAAGACTAGTGACTGATCTAGTCTGATTGTATACGTTATGCAAATTGCAAAGTTAGGAAGACGCTACATTCACACCACAAGTATTTATTTACTTACTTCATTTATAGCCTGCCATTTTCCCTAATGGGGACCAAAAGTGGCTTACGTTGTTCTCCTCTCCTCCATTTGATAAACCATCCCTGCATCTTCTTCTTTTATATTACATCCCTTTGTCATTTTAAAAGAGGTTTCTGCAAAACACGGCCAAGCAAACAGACAGAAGGAAGGACATTTGGGTAGTGCCATCTTAAGCAGAGTTATACTGTTTTAAGCCCATTGACTTCAATGGTGTAACTTTGCTTAGGGTAGCACGGCTAGTCCCATACTTTAAAATGACTGGTGTTGAGGTACAGCATGTACCTGAACTTGGGCCAGTAGGTGTTTATAACAACCAAGCCCTCCCTAATGATTGCATGGATGAAGACAGCCTAATTGAGTTAGCTAAGGGAGTGCCTTATTCTCCTGATACTTGTGAACTGATAAACATTTAAAAATGACAGTCCATGCCTTTGCTCTATCTTTTAACTTTTCTACAATAAAAATAATAAAATAATAATAATAAATGACAGTCCATGCAATCTGTATGGAGAGGGGACTCAAAACCCTAAGAAGTGTTTATTTATTCTCTTGTAGTTTGGACTGAAAAACTACCAGTACAAGTTTGTTTACAAGCAGCCATAAGGTCATTAATTATGCTAAGCAAGGCTCATTTTGAGGGGGAACGTGCAGGAACGCAGTTCCTGCAGTTCCCCAAAGAGGTCACATGTCAGGTGGCCCTGCCCACCTAACTCTCGGCCATTTTGGGCCCGTTTCAGCCTGGATTGAGGCCAAAACGGCCCAGATCGGGCCTCTGATGGGTGGTGGATCACTCTCCCACTCAGCAGCGGCCAAATCCTGACCATTTTGGGCCCGTTTTCGGCCATTTTCAGCCCCTTTTTGCCATTTTGGGCCCAATTTCGGCCCTGAATGGCCAGGATTGGGTCCAAAACAGCCAGGATAGGTGATGTCGGGATGTGTGGCATATGCAAATCAGTTATGCTAATGACACACTTCCAGTGATAGCAAGGGTTGTGACATATGCTAATGAGTTGTGCTAATGGGTTCCTCCAGCTCTTTTTCTACGAAATGACCCCTGATGCTAAGCACAGAACCATAATGTTATTGGAGGGGGGAGACATGTGGGCCACAACAGACAATAAAATTTAATGGCATTTCGGGCTACTGATACTGAGGAAAATGGAAGACAGAGGGAAAATTGGGCTGAGAAGAACAGCGTTGAAATAATTGCAGATCAATTTGCAGTGGCTGACAAAAATGGCCGAAAACAGGAGGCACCATTTCAACACTCACACAAACCAAACATGAAATTAGGTAGATCACTGTGGCTCAGCCCTGAACTTTTTGTTGTTGTTGCTACAAAAATGTTTACTTTAGAATGACCACTAATAATTACATATCATTTAGGAGCTGAGGTACACATCCACTTTGGCTTCCAGGTTGTTAATAAAGCTTCTCTTGAGTGACTGGCAGGTTTAAAATAGAATTGGTTGGTTCAGGTAGAGATGATCAAAAGGGGTGTTGTACTGGCGAAACTATGACACACTGTCCAGATTGGTTTCACTTGCTCCCAACCGCAACTTCTAGTCTTCTGTGACAACCATTATATATACATATTGGACAGCCATATTCTTGATATTGCCATCATCCATTAGGTCTCAGACACATTCTTTCAATGGAGATGAAGGAGACTGGGAAAGTATACAGACAAAATGCGGAAAGCCAAGAGAGAGTGTGGGGGAAGGGGGAGGATTTCCCATACCTTCGTCATAGAAAGCATTAGCATAATTCCTCAAGTGCAGACTATCTAAGATACCTTTGAGTTATTTATTAATATTTAAAGAGGTTTTTGGCATCAGTCAGGGAGCATAATTCTTGAAAAAAGCTGACAGCAGAATACATTTGTTAACCAGAACGACGTGTCGAAACTTTGCCAAGAGAAATACTGTATTGAAAAAGCACTTGCTAAGAGTTAGTGTGGACCATGCATTTTTCAGCAAGAGGATTTATTTATGGCAACAGCAGTTTTTACCCTCCATCATGCAGTCAACTTTTGATCACTTTCTTAGTTATTTCAGGTCTGCATTATCCATAAAGAGGAATTTTTTTAAAAAAATAAGAAAGTATCTTCAAACAATCCTCAGACAACTGGTCTCTCTATAGATTCTCATCGCAATAAACGACAATAATCCCAGTTCTGGATTCTTGTTTCTGCTTTTTTCCCCTTTCCAGTTAGAGAACCTGATCTCCATTACAGGGGTGGCCACAGGTTGTTAAAGTGCTGCTTAAGAATAATTGCCCTTAGTTCAGAGGACGACTGGAAAACAGAGAGATTCTTTGGATTAAATAGAAATGTCAGCGAAGTATGGTGGACAGTGGACTGAGAATTCCTAGGATCAAATCTACTCTTAGTTATGAAACTCCAGGGCAGTGATTCCCAATATTTATTGGCATCATGGCACCTGCTTCTTGTCTTCTCCTACCCACCTATTTCTTGTCCAAAGCAAAGAGCCAAACCTGGCTTTTCTCTACCTCAGTAGAGTAGAAGATGCCTCAGAGCTAAACTACAAGAGACGAATTACACAAGGACGCTCACATGAAGCAAGTTGCAGTGTCAGCTAGGAAGCTGGGTTTTAAAAGATAGATTGAAAGGCTCTGTCAATTTCCGCTCTCTGCAGAGTGGCAAAGATCACTCCTCAGAGGGTTTGTTTCTTTCCTCTTTGCCTCCTAGAAGGGGAAGTGAAACTGACAGAGCCTTTGGGAGGTGAAGAGGAAATTAACAAACCCTCTGAGGAGCGATATTTGCTGGCTTTGTAGAGAGGGGAAATTGACAGAGCCTTCCCATCTGTCTTTTAAACCTCAGCTTCCGGGATAACATCTTAAGAAGATGTTTAGCATGGATCTTCTTAATACTTTGCTGAACCTCCAAGCAAGTTCTGATTCACCATACTCCCCATGATAGCCATTGCATCATGGTGACCACTACCTGTACTCAAAATTCCAAAAATGCCCGCAAGTTCAGGAAGATATTCTCAGGTAATATTGAGCCTGCCATTCCATAAGCTCCCTGAAGGAATACTGGAATGTAAATGGATTTTCTTTCGTCCAAAAGGAAGTGTCTAATACAGAGATAGTCATAATATCAAAGTCTTGCACACAACCTAGTGAGACATAAGAAAAGATCAACAGTGTATTGTCTACATACCCGTTCATATTTGTGCTCCTGCATTATACAAAGGTGAATGGAATTTCACTGGATGGTGTACTTTGAATGCAAATCTGCACATACACATTCACACATAGCAGCATCTATTGCTGTCCTGCTTATACAAAATATAGGTAGGTCTCTGGATCCATCTTTCTCCTCTCTATCTAATGAACAGATTTACTCTTCCCCATACAATTTTTTTCCACTTATGTTCTTTTTGAAGGAAATAGGTCCACATTAAGATATTCAACTGAAGTCCTTCTACAGTATTCTCAGCTTCAGAACTCAAGTTGCTTACAAGGGAAGAAAGAGACCTTTCTGTGGTGATGTCCTAATTGAAGAATACTGATATTTATGTGCAGATTTAATTCTGTTTTACTTCTGTCAGAGGTTTTAATCCTTTATTTTATGCAACTCTCTGCTCTTTTTATGCTGCTTCTTTTTTACGGTATGGATACCATTGTTATCTTGATCTTATAATTAATTTTGTCCGCTAAACACAATGGAAATTCTTTGAACTGCAGAGTTGGGATGAATCATTCCAAATTCACATATGTACTATTTTTTAAATGTTGTAGCATTTTGGGTATGGCGGGATATAAATTAAAATTAATACTTGTAATAAAAGCACTAAAAATAATGTGCTAGGAAATTGTTAGACTGGGGAATAAATCAATGGTTGAAATTATCACTGAAATCTGTTAAGTATTGACTATGAGCATAGGGAAATATTTCATGTTCAAGCCCTGTTGGGGTTGTGTGTACTGTCATATAACCTCTACTAGTTGCCGGAGAGGGACTTGTGCAGGTTTCCATTAGACTATGTAGAAAAGGGCTGGGAATTATAGGCTCCACTACTTCATACTGTAGTTATTCTTCAGCATTACTTGTAATTCAGTAAGTTGGTTTACCTTCATAAAAGTGTCTTTGTGTACATTCCTGCAATTGCCCTATCTGTTTTCAGCATCAGAAAGTTTGGATGTCTGTTTTCAGTATTATACCACAGCATTATACCCCCATTGTTTTCTGAGGCTTACCCCCCTTCCTCCACCTCTGCTCTCTGGTATAACATATGGGGAATGGGGGGTTATTCTGGACCTAAACCAATTCAAAATGCCAGCTGAGCAAATAGATATGGCACATATTCTTTTCTGGGTTGCTGCCATGATGGGCACAGCCTAGAGAATGGCAATCAAGTTTCATTCAGAACAAAATCAGTGAGAATTAAATATGTAGTTAAGCCCTTGAATCCTAATGATTGCAGTGGGAGAATTAAGCTCACTAAACTTTCTCCAGACCAGCCTTTGTCCAGCCCAGATGAAGATCATTGGGGATGCAAGAAAACGCTCATTTTTGGTAATATCTTAATGGCACAGAAGTTGCCATTAAGATGAAGAGCAGAACCACAAGTGACAAAAGGCTCAGGTTGGACACTTGTCAGCTTCCCTCAAGTTTTGATGGGAAATGTAGGCAGCTTGGCGGAATGTTGGACAAGTGACAGTTGAAAAGTCCATTGGACAGCAGTCAAGCTGCAAGACCAGGATGCCTACATTTCCCATCAAAACTTGAGGGAAGCAGACAAGTGTCCAATCTGTGCCTTTTGTCACTTGTGGTTCTGCTCGAAGTCGCCACTTATGATGAAGCGTAAGTTTTCTCTGTAGGAGGTTCTATGGCCAGTCTCTGGTACCTCCATTAAAGGATCCCATGGAACATCAGAATTTACAGAGGAGAGGCTCAAGAAAATGTCATCAACTAAGGATCAAATTAGATGTGATGGGACAGGGTACAAAATATATTTATGTTCATGTGTAAAGTTGGGAGAGGGTCTATTTTCTATATGAAACAGTCCACATAGATAAGGGAAATTAAACCCTATCCACCCCACCCCACCCACACACTTTACTTAGTTGCTGGCCCCAACAAGACATGAACAGTGCTGTAAAAAATAAATTAATCGGTGACAGGAAAGTAAGGAGAGAGAAAACACATAGGCTGCTTCCACACACATTGGATAATGCACTTTCAATGCTCTCTTTAGTGATCAGTTAGAACTGGGTTTTCGTGTGTGGAACACAAAATCCACTTCTAAAGGATAACTAAAGTGCATTGAAAGTGCATTATTCAACATGTGTGGAAATGGCCCATTGACCTACTTTGTTTTCCATTAAAATTAGACATGCACATATACGGAGCCATTCATTTAAATGAAAGCATAGGTGAAAAAATGCATAAGCATCTTTTGTCTTGTTTGGTCCTCACATTTCCAGTTCTCATGTTTCTTGGTTACTACGTGGTTCAGAAGTACTCCTGTCTCCTCCCTCCGAGCACTTTTTGCTCTCATGCCTCTCACAGAGGAGTAGATGTCTGAGTTTCTATTCTAGGCATTACAAAGGAAGTGTAAATTAACTGCTTTCTCCCCCTCTCTTGCTCCACCGTGCATTAACTAGGTGGCCACCTGTAGGAAGCAACCATTATTCTATCACGGATAAGTTTCTTTTAAAGTATCTGAATGCCTCTTTTCCTGCACTTTCAAAACATAATAATTTAAATATAATATAAAAACTGTAGGGATTTCATAGCAGCTGGATGTGATTGTGGCACAGTAATATTATAACATGCTATTGTGTGTCTCTTTCTTTTAAAAGGACTTGATAGTGTTAACATACAATAAAAAGGTAAGAGTCTGCAGTACAATGCAATTATGTTTATAGCTGATAAACTGAATGAATAAGTACCTCAGCAACATAGGTAGAACAGGCCCGAACAATTCTTGGTCTCCTTGTATTTGCATGCCTATGCAAAGATGTGAAGCACCTTTGCACGTTATTTCTGCAGAATAAAGCAATGAAGCTGAAGAAAAGTTCTCTTTTTAAAGAAAAAATAGCAAGAAAACATTTGCCCCCGAATGAGGAAAATTCATTACGATTTCCTTGTTAACCTAACAATGTATGCCTCTTTTTGAGGCCACCTGACCACACTTCAAAGTAAAAGCCGTGAATTGAGGAGCCAGAATACTTAGATTGCAAAGGTTTCTTGGAATGATAACAATAAAGGGTGTGGTAGAACTTTCTCTGACGTCATTAAAATTAAAGAGGGCAGATCAGCTTATAATTGTCATCCCATGTGCTGAAAGCAAACAAGAAGAATCTCTGAGTGACAAGAGGAAACTTCCTTCCCCCCCACCCCCGCCCCACCCCAGACCAGGATTATCATACAAGAAAGTCTTGAGTGAAGGTAAAGGAAACTCAGTTTCAGTACAACGTCCTTTAATTATGCACAGATGTCTACCAAGGCTAGGAGTATGGCAGGGGAGGAGGTAGCTGTATCGTATGTTTTATGGGTGGGGGAAGCAAAGGGTTTTAAAATCCCCTTTTCTGTTATCAATTAAAATCATCAAAACAAAATTATCATCCAAATTACCATGTATCGTTTTGTTTTCAAAATGGCAGGACAGAAGGGCACCTCTGAAATCTGCAAGCCATCAGAGCAGCAAAGCTCTTCGCGTCCAATGGCCAGTATACTTATGCTTGCTGCTTTAAGCAAGCTTTGCAGGGAAAAATGGAAACCATGTTCAGATGGTCACGATCTTACTTCGGTCAAAGAAGTCTTTGAGATTCAAATGTGAAGAGGTACCATTTTTCTTGTTCCCTTTCCCCTTTTTATTTTGTATTTCTCAATAAGGCAAAATTATCCATTTGGAGATTAAGAAGGTGGCATCAGTAGAATGTCAGTGTTGGAAAGGCTTCACAGAGGACTCGCTCAGAAGAAGAATAGAATATTAATTACCATTAGGGGGCTAGAATATTTTTGGAGTATTAAATGTTCCAATTTTCTTCTCTTGAACAATTCCGCAGCTGAGAACTGTTTTTAATTTCTAACCATAATTTAGATTTTGTTGTTTTTCTATCATGTGTTCAGTATGGTATGAAGTTTTATCATACGGTGTATCTACATTTTAAAGTAATCGTTTTGTTTCGACAAAAGAGATTTATTATATTCTTAATTCTGCCAGTATACACATCTTGTATTAATCAATGAGAAGATACCCAGAGAGATATTTTGTAAAAAAGAAAAAAAAATCCAATGATTGAAGCTGAAGCCACAATTTATTTTAAAGGAAATTGGCATATTTTTAAGTAGCTACATGAATTTGGAACAACCATTGTAAATAAGCTGCTGAAGACCAAATGAGAATATAATTCATTTCTCATCCTCGTTCTTGTGAAGGAATTTTTTTACTAAAAGGATGTTGTCCCTTTTAAACTCTAAGACATCTTCCTCTCAAAAATGTGACAATCACTGTCTTATTTGACGAAAAGTTTACAGGAGACATATTCATAAAAAGTTCTTTCTGTGGTCAAGATTATTTTTAATTCTGCTCTTTAGAACATGAAAATTAGGCCACAGATTTTATTAGATATGCAAAAAATACCATGCTCACATAAGGAACATAGATTATTCAGAGGTTACCTTGAGGTAAAAAAAAGACTCTCCCACAGAAATTAGATACGCACACCAGAAAAAATACATTTTGAGAAAGTTTGCTGACAAAGATTCTACTCACAGGAAGCCTTTACAAAAATTAATACCAAGCCATGCTAAAATCAATGTTTGGATTCGCCTTTTTACAACTGTCTCCTGAAAAAGGGCAAAAGGAAATTTTTAAAAATTATAATACAGCAGCTGGATTTAAGTAAATTATGATCTGCTACCACAGGTGAGTTCACAAACACATGTTTACCACCAAGGGATTGTCCGTACAATCTGAAGTAATTTCATGTGTGAAACACCCATCACCGTTCAATAGGGTTCCCAGTTGCCCACCAGTGATGGGCAATCTCCGAGGGGTTTGCCCCATTGCCTGCCAATTTCTGGCAATCAGCAGGAATTGGCAAACCGCCTGGCAATTGCCCACCAACAGCAAGCAACCGAATGCTCCCAGCAAGTCACAATGTCATTGCTCCAGTGACATCATTGCTCCAGCAGCAGGCATGCTCCCATGCTTCACAGGGGACAATTTTGGCCCCAAGTAGGGTGAATTGGCTCCATGCAAAGTGTGGGAGCATGCCTGCTGCTGGCACAATGAAGTCACTTCCTGGAAGTGACATCATCTTGTTGGCCCCAGGAGCATGCGCACAATGATCAGCCTGCTGGTGTCTCCCGCACTGGGAGAGTGTAGGGACTTGGCAATCCTACAGTTCAAACACCACAGGCAAGTCATTCAGGACTTCTCAAACACAGGCCTTTTACTGGAGACACTTCCATGCTTTCAACTGCAAGATATCAGTTAATGAATATATGCCTATGTGATCTGTCCTTCATCTTTCTGCTCCTGTAAATAAGTATTTTAAAACAGAGAATAGAGAACAGAGATTATCAGTGAAATCCTAAACAGAGTTACTGCAGTCTAAACTAATGGGCTTAGACTGCAGTAACTCTGTTTAGGATTTCACTGAATGTCTGTGATAGGATTGCAAACCTTCAGAACTTCACACTTTTTATTCCTGAGTACAGATACCTTGTGTGAATATACAGATTGAAGTAAGAAATATCTCTCTGAAGGGTTTGAATCTCTCATCTCCCATATCTTTTTTTTTCTTTAAAAAGAAAGACAGAAAAAAAACTTGTAACACCTGAATGAAGGACCTCTGGGGTCTGCTGCCTGTGTCCGCTGATTTATTTGTTGATCCAACAACTAACACATTAAATACTGTGTCAACATTCCTCCCTCAAGGTTCAATAGTGTTGTTTTTGTTGGGTCGGATCCTAAAATTCCCACACAACAAGAGACCTTCACAAGAATTGCAAGATGTAGAGATTTCCAGTCAGCCGTCCATGCTATAGTTCTTTAAGTGAATACAGGCTTAGGCTAGAAATACTGCTTTTTCTGTGAGATCTTAAACAAGGTTACCCCTTTTCAAACTGACGTCTAAGCACTTAGAAGGGTGTATCTCTGTTCAGGACTATGCTGTTAGGTTCTTTAAAGTTTGCATGGACATTACAGTTCTTTCCCATTGTACAAACTGGGAAATGAGATGAAAAGATAGTGACTTTGTAAAATCAAGAGATATGAAAGAGCAAAGGTCAATGTAATACAGTGATTAGAGTGGGGAGATCTGGGGTTAAATCCCGATAAAGCATAAAGTTAACTGGGTGACTTGACAGCAGTTAACAGTTCCTGTCCAACCTACCTCACAAGGTTGTTGTGAAGACGAAATCCATTAGGAGACACATGTACACCACCCTCAGCTCTTTGGAGGATGGGTGTGATTTAAAAAAAATGAATGATTGGTCCTTCTGCCTAAAAGCATACTGCTTAGATATAGCACCAAGAGGCTTCCCTACGCTAATTATGAGTTGCTGCATGTATATATCATCAGTATATCTAATTCTCGATGGAATCCCATCTGTGGATACTTAAATCCAGAGATTAGAGCCATGAAAAGACAAGACCTTAAGGATATGAGCACAAGTATCCCAGCATCAATCAAGATGACATCATCAGGACTAGTCAGGGAAGGGCTACCAACTTCCAGGTGGGTGCTCCTTGAATTACAACTGATCTCAAGACTACAGAGATCAGTTCCTCTGGAGGAAAAGACAGCTTCTGACAGTGGACTCTATGGCATTATACCCTGCTGAGCTCCTTTCCCTTCCCTCCCCAAATCCCCCCTTCCCAGGCTCCACCCTCCAATCTCCAGGTATTTTCCAACCCAGAGTTGGCAACAACTCTATGATATATATAGTTTCAGAAAGCAAGTGGTAGATCCCAGTGCTCAGTACACAAAGAAAACTGGAAAAGCAAGGCAAAATTAAACGTTTATGTAGCATCCGGCCTGAGTAAGAGTACTGGTGAACTGAAAAGATCACACGCTGTTTGGTATCATTGGGTTGGTCCCAATAAAAGGTATTACATGAATTGCGTTCCCTCTTTTTTTGTTTTACTTTTGGACCAGCGTGGCTGCTGCTAACTTCTTTCTACAGGAATGATTTTAGCCGACCTTATTTCCTTCTGTGCTCATTTTCTATTCGTAAGGTTTTAAAAAAAAAACCCTGAAAGGGAGCAGAGAAAAAAAATGCAGTCATCTACCTGCAGTCGAAACTGGTAGTATCCTTCTTACCACCCACCACTCTGCCACATTCCCCCTTCATTCTCCTGTGGCTGTCACCAGCCATGAAGGAGAATTGAAAAAAGCAGGCATCAGGAAGACCTGGAACCAATTAATAACAACAACAACAACATCTGAAGAAGTGAGCTCACGAAAGCTCACCACAAATTGTGTTAGTCTTATAGGTGCTACTGAACTCCTGCTCTTTTCTACTGCTGCAGACAGACTAACACAGCTAGCCATCTTGATCTAACAAGAACCACATCCATTCAGAATGCCCATTCAGAGCGGTGAACAACGTATGTGTTATTATTATCCCGACAATACAGCTGGGGAGCTGGGGCTGAGAGGAGTGACTTATTTGAGGCCACCTATTTAGCTCCTGGCAGTAGTGGGATTCCAACAAGCAGAGTGCTGTGAGCCGCAGCCCAGCCACTTAACTACTCTGCTAAAGTACTTCTGTGCTTTCCATCTCAGCAGTTGTCTCCATCGGTGGCCATTCCATTCAGCAGTCATTAGAATGTAAGATAATAAAGCTCTCTCCAACAGACTTGCCACAATCCATTTACAGTCGGCTTCTTCCACTCCACAAAATGATTCCTTCCATCATTATATAATTGTGACATACCTAACCTTTGCTAATTTTGCTATTGCCCCCTGGCCCCTTCTTTCTTTGGATCAGAACATCATTCTGGCAGCAACAGATCTATTTTATCCTTTGAAGTATCACTCAGTAGTACCACTTTAAATACTTTATAAATGGTATACTATCAGTGTACCGCACCAGAGCTCTGCCATGTCATTCCACTTCTTTCTCCTGCATATGTGCAAAGGCCTTAGAACCAGAAGGCTGTCCAATTTGATCGGCATTGGTGGAAACTCAGTACCTCAACATCTTAGGAGAAAAGTAGGAATTATTACAGCCTTCTAAGTTCACTAAAGTCAATGGACTTTAGGATCACACTATTAGAATGGTGAGGAAGCTTTTACTGTAAAATGTGATGAGTGGACAGCTACTTGGTTGAGTGGGAGGGAAAGTAATTCAGCTTGGTAGGCTTTGTGACAAGGAAATCTTTTCATGTGCAAGATATAGTAATTCAGAGGAGCCCTTAGGATAGGGCAGAATATAAGACTGAGAATGTATACCAAAATTTTAGGATAAGGTGGAATATAATTAACTAAATAAATAAATTTCTTTATTTTGTAGTAACTTGTAAAGGACAGTCTTTCAGAGGATCTCTTTTGCTCCTGGAACTGGTACATATTTGAACATGAAATTTACATTTTGGCCTGAATGTGCATAGCGATTTTCATTCTGATAGCTCAATCTGCAAGGCATATAATGGATACATTTCTCATTTTTCCTTCTGTCTTTCTTCTTTGAAAATGGGCACTGGAGTCGAGCAGGTGTTTGAACTGCTAGCAGAAAATTATGTTAAAATATACATGCCATGTTTCACCGTGATATTTCAATCATCGTCAAATATTCCATTGCAGCATGTATTTTTTTCTTTATAAAAATGCCACGTTTTCAGAGGCTTGTTTGAGGCAACTTGCATGGACCCTTGGGGAGCCAAAGTGGGGTTTCAGACTTCGAACGCAGGCTGGTATCCTGAACGTGTACATCAACTTTTATTCTACTGTCTGACTATTCAAGGGAAAAATCCTGTTGCTTTGTGCTTTACATCTTTCCTAGCCATGTTGAAAATACACGTGGGGTCTCATTCTTGAAAAACCCTGATCCTGAATACCAGCTTTCATTGTGATGATCTCAGCCTCCAGGGAGAAATTGTGTTGGATTGTGCTTTATATTTTGCATTCCCCCTTTCATCATGTCTTCAAATCTGAAAGGTAGAACTGAGTTTCAAAACTGTATGTACCAAAATTTGTTCTAGTAATTCACTATTCAGTAAAGAACAACACATTTGAATCAATATGGAGTGCAAAATGACCAAGTTAACCCAAAATTTTCACCCCACTGAGTCATTTGCAGTGAAATCCTAAACAGAGTTACTCCATTGAGATCAATGGATGTAGACTGGAGTAACTAATAATAATAATAACATTCAATTTATATACTGCCCTTCAGGACAACTTAACGCCCACTCAGAGCGGTTTACAAAGTATGTCATTATTATCTCCACAACAAAACACTCTGTGAGGTGGGTGGGGCTGAGGGAGCTCCAAAGAGCCGTGACTAGCCCAAGGTCACCCAGCTGGCTTCATGCGGAGGAGTGGGGGATCAAACCTGGTTCTCCAGATTAGAGTCCCGTGCTCTTAACCACTACACCAAACTGGCTCTTCTTAGGATTTCACTGTTAATAATCTGGAGTGGAGAGTGCCCTCAAGTCACAGCTGACTTATGGCAACCCCTGGCGGGTTTTTCATGGCAAGAGTCTAACAAAGGTGGGTTGCTGTTGCCTGCCTCTGCAGCTCTGGTCTTCATTGGAGGTCTTCCATCCAATCATTGGAGGTCTTCTAACCAAGGCTGATGAGGCTTGCCTGGGTTATCCAGGTCAGGGCGATAATAATATAATTTTAAGGAACACAAACAAAATATTTCTGGAAGTGAGCCTATAGACAAGTGGTTCGCTGGCATTAAAGAAGTCTAGATCTGAACTTGACACTTTGATAACGCAATAGGTGCACTGTGGGGGAAAAGACAAACTCAGTGTAAGCCATAATTCAGAAATGCAGAGATGTAATTTATAGATTTTATAAAGCCAAGCCAGATAAAATCTGTAAGAATTTGCTAAATAAATAATTACCAATAACTAGTCTGTTAAAGTCTCCCCAATAAACTGTGGTTAGTCACTGACTGGACGTCATAATGCTTCCTCACAGGGGGATGTGATCCCGAATTGTTGACATTTTGTTTTGACATTGATGAAAAGGATATGTCAAAAATGTCAAAACAACATTTCAGATTTCAAGGCCTTCCATCAGAAGGGAAGCGGACATTGTAAAAGAGAAAGGGAGCTCTTTCCTGGAAGGCTTGTGAAAACATAGAACAGTATTTATTTTAAGTTACATTAATCAATGGAGGCTTTTATATATGATTAATTGGTATGGTTAGAAATGTTTGTTTGAGTAGATGTGCATGTGTAGATGGACAGCTAGTGCAGTCTTTCTGTTAAGCTGCTTTAGTGAATTTAATTAGTATGTGCTGTGCCCTAAGATCCAGTTGGTTGGCTAGCACTAGAAAGGAAGAAGAATGGGCACTTATCTTCGCAAATGTCATTCCAACCTGAAGCTGGTAGTATTAGGACTTCATATTAATGGGGTGTAAGATGAATTTGTTGAACCCAATAATTGCAGCTAGAGAGATATTGAATCTGGAGAACCGGCTTTGATTCCCCACTCCTCCGCTTGAAACCAGCTGGGTGACCTTGGGCCAGTCACAGCTTCTCCGAGCTCTCTCAGCCCCACCCACCTCACAGGGTGTTTTGTTGTGGGCATAATAATAACATACTTTGTAAACCGCTCTGAGTGGATGTTAAGTCATCCTGAAGGGTGGTATATAAATCGAATGTTGTTATTGTTGTTGTTGTTGTTATTATCTGCATTTGTCAATGTTACTCAATATATTTATGTACATATTTTGCTATAAATGAAGATTAGCAATGTAAAGACAGCCAATATGGTGTAGTGCTTTAACAGTGAAATACTAAACAGAGTTATTCCAGTCTAAGCCCACTGATTTCAGTGGTCTTAGATTGGAGTAACTCTGTTTAGGATTTCATTGTTTCTATCAGATTAGGGAGACCCCCCCCAGACCCCCCCATGGAAGCTTGCTGTTGGCCTTGAGGTAGTCACACCCTCTCAGATGCACCTACCTCACAGGGGGGTTGTTAGGATAAAATGGAGAAAAGGAGAGCCATATAAGCCACTTTGGTTCCTCACTGAGGAGAAAAGAGGGATATAAGTAAACTAAACTAAACTAAAATAAATGAGGATCGTAGATTAGAGTTTTCAGAATAAACCAAGTTTAGAACAACCTCCTGATGCTCCTCGCTGTCATTTTACGCTTTTGTACCGTTTCATAGTAATTAGTGTTTTCTCTCTGCTAGTTCTAAATGTCTTGTTCAAAAGGTGTCATTTATGTTATTTACATGTGATTTCTCTTCTGCCCTGATCTACTTTATTTTTAAGAGCTAAAGACAGGCAAACAAGTATTATTGTTACAAGTGTATCAGCTGTGAGAATTTAATCTCCTCAGCAATTCCTGCCTAAATTTGAAGCAACCCTGACAGCTAAGGATCTGTTGTGAAGGAAAGCATGTTATTTTGGAAATATGTAAATTGGTTTATTTAAATTATTTCAGTTCCTTTCTCAGAATAGAATTTTTCAGTGGAATGGTGTCTGCTTTGGGAAGAAAATGAAGTTGTTTTATTTCTTTAACTGAGATTGTTATCTTTACACAACCAGTGCGGTTAAGTACTTAGTGTTGGACTAGGACATGGGTCACCTGGGGTTCAAATCCCTGCTCAGTCCTGACATTCACTGGGTGATTTTGGGCAATCCAAAGACCCATCATTCTCTCTTAGGCCTAACTTACCTCAAGGGTTGTTCTAAAAGCAAAATCAAGGAGAAGAGGTACCTCCACACTGCCCTTATCTCTGTGGAGGAAGTCTGTGATAAAAGTACGATAGATAGAAATACCTATGCAAAATCAGGCCCTGACCTGGAGGGCCCAGGCTAGTCCAGTCTTGTCAGCTCTCAGAAGCTAAGCAGGGTCAACCCTAGTTGGATGGGAGACCACCAAGGAAGTTCAAGGCCACTACACAGAGGTAACATCAAACCGCCCTTGAATGTCTCTTGCCTTTAAAACCCTTTGGCGTCACCATAAGTTGGCTGAGTCTTGATGGCACTTTACACACAAATGGAAATCAGAGCTATTAAATGCAGAAGGTCCATTCACTTGGGGAGATTCCATAGTGGTACAGCACATGATTTCTATGCATGTCGTTCCAAGTTCAGATCCAGACATATTTGCTGAAAAGGACCCACAGTAAATAAAAAGTGGTGATTTGAATCTGGGTCTCCCACATCCTACTCTGAAACTCTAACCACTACACTACATTGGAGGATTGGGGTGGGGGGGAGCTGCTGCAAAACAGTAGCAAGCATCCATGCCTGGGTGAGTCATACAAGTCAGGTGATATCAAGTCAGCCAGCAGTTGCTGCTTGGCCTGGTCCCAATGAGTCCTCCCTCGATGGTCAAAACAGCCCTGGAAAGGGCCCTGCCTCTCCCCCTGCATTTCCCTGACAGAAACTAAGCCTGGAATACTGGATAATAATTGCCTAGCAACAGCCATTGAGAGGATCTGGTTAAAGCGACAGGTGCTCCTTTTATCATTTTGGGTTTTTTAAAAATATGTATTTGTTAAAGCAAAATATGTAATTTTATATTATATTATATTGCTGATTTTCCTGCAAACCTGGGTCATTTTTCAGGTGTGTGGGAAGCTCTGTCCTGTCCATTCATGGCTCCTGTCTCTAGATTTAAGTATCCGCAGATCAAGGCCACTTGGCTATTAGTATATACAATACATGAGTTTGCTGTAACACAGCCTACATCCTAATCCATTGATCAGTTATTTATTTAAAATATTTTATTTGGCCTCTACTCATATTCAAATGGTTATCGATAGGGCTTACACTATATAACAACACAAAGAAATATTGTTACAGTCTCTAGAAAAATGTGATCCCCCCACTTGCATTTTGAAGTTCTCATGCTGCCTCTATGTTCACTCAAAGGACATGGTCTATGACTTTGGTACTTGGAACTTAATTCTTAGATGCATGCAGGACCTCTGGATATGATCATAACAAATAGACAAGCTGATACAGGCTGCTTCCACACACGTTGGATAATGCACTTTCAATGCTCTTTCGTGATCATTTGGAACTGGGTTTTTGTGTGTGAAACACAAAATCCACTTCTAAAGGATAACTAAAGTGCATTGAAAGTGCATTATTCAAGATGTGTGGAAACGGCCACAGAATCATAGAACTGGAAAGAAATTTACAGGTTGTCTGGGGCGACTGCTGCTTAATACTGGAAATCCAAATCTAGAACATCCCCCACAGAGGAAAGTTCAGCCTCTGCTTAAAAATTTCCAGCAGGGAAGAACCCATCCGCCTAGGGAACTGGTCCTTTTTTCAAACTACTGTCAACATTAAGAAGTTTCTTCTAATAACAACTTATAGTTTAAGCTCAATATATCTAGTCTTGCCTTTTGAAGTAGCAAAGAACAAGTGTCCCCCTTCTATGTGACAGCCTTTGAGATATTTGAAGAGTTCCCCCATCTAATGTTCTTCGAACACACCCTGTTCCTTCAATCTTTTATCATTTGTTTTCTACATCCCTTAGTACCTGTTCTCTGAACCTGTTCTAGTTTGTCTACATTTTTCTTAAAATGTGGTGCCCAGAACTGAACATATTTCTCTAGATGAGGTCTGACAAGCACAGAAGAGAGTATTACTTTTCCTGACTAGCATACAGCCATTTTTAATAGTGATAATTGCCCCTTCTGTGTGGGTCAAAGTTCTGGAATGTGAAGGGTGGTGCCCTGGACTAATGTATACTGGAGCATGAGTAGATACTGCAAAATAAATGCTGACATCTTGGGTTGTCTAGCAAATTATATTAATATGAAGATTGGTGAGGAAGGAAGGAAGATTGGGTTGGAAAAGGCAAAGGAAACAGAACGACTGTTTAGCAGTTATGTTCTAACCAGCTGAAGTTTCCAGTCTTCAAAGGCCCCACCTGAATGCATTGTGATAGTCTATATACCATCAGAGAAATCATACCTGGAGCCAAAAACTGGTTTTTTGGGGAAAGGATGCAAATGACACACCAACCAGTATTTGTTAAGGTGCTGCATTCATTCCACAGACAGATTCCTAGAAACGATCCTGTCAAAAGAAGCAACCCTGCCTGTGTGTGCATTGACAATAATGAAACAGGGCAGTTTGGTATAGTAGCTAGAGTGTCTGACTATGATCTGCTCGATCCAGGTTTGATACTCTGCTCTGCCATGGAAGCTTACTGGGTGACCTTGGGTCAATCACACAAACTCAGCCTAACCTACTGCACAAGGTTGTTGTTATGAGGATGAAATAGAGGAGAAGAGAACAATGTAAGCTGCTTTGGATCCCCATTGGGGAGAAAGGCAGATTATAAAAGAAGCAAAGAAAAAAAAATCCTATTGTCATCTATGACAATGAAAGGATACCATGCACTTCTGAAGTTCCATAATTCATAGCTCACAACTGGAACTCGTGCCGCGTGCAGGGGGTGAAGATCTAAATCAAGCACATATGTTATACAGCATGGCAAAGAGTCATGCTTGTAAACAACTTGTCCCTGTCATATTTATTTAAATATTTTCAGAATGCATACTGGAAATAGAAATGGTAATGTGGGGTAATGTTACTTCTGAGAACAAAATAAGCACTTAGAATTTCACTTTTGCAAGTCTTCTCTGACTAGGATAAAACAATCCATAGAGATAGAAAACTTGTCTCTTCTTTATTTCTATGGACATTTTGCGTCCTCGAATACCTCCTGTTCATACTAGTTTATATAACTGCTGCTGCTGCTGCTGCTGCTTTTATGACTGCGTTTTCCTCTTGTTTTATTGTGATATTGCTTTGGTTTCATTCATTGTCAGTGACTGTGAGTTCTCATATTGAAAGCATATAGATGCTGATAATGAATAATGAATTAATGTTCAAGACACAATTTAGGTGGGTAGCTCTTTTGGGCCATAGTAGAACTGCAGGGTTTGAGTCCGGTGACACGTTAGAGACCAACAAAATTTCCAGAGTGTAAACTTTCAAGAGTCAGAGCTGCGTTCTTCAGAGTTGTGAAGAAGGGAGCTCTGGATCTTGAAAGTTTACACTCCGAAAATCTTGTTGGTCTCTAACGTGTCACCGGACTCAAACCCTGCTGTTTGAGATACTTACCTGTAAAAAGAGATATCGGCATTTTGCAATACATATCCAAGTAACTTCTGTATATCACATGCACTTGACTTGATTACCCATCAGCTTGCTTTTTAAAAAAAATTTGAAATGTCTGACAATAATCTTCTCAATCATGATACTTGCTTAGGATATTTATTTGCAAAAACCATTAATATGCTCTATATCAGAAACAGAAAATCATAGATATTTGTGCTCATTGTAATAAATGTTAGGAGGAATGGGTGAGACAGAGGGAAATTACAACTTTCTTCCACGCCAAGAGTATATGCTTCTCCTAATCCTCAACAGGAGAACACTGAAACACTGCTTTCTTTAAAATGAAAATCTTCTGCTACGCCAAAGAATTTCACTACTCTTATAAGCGAACTGATTTTCTTTTGTGGATATAAGCTGCAATCATTATCCTTTGCAAAATAAACCAAATCTTAAAGCTTTTTCTTAAATAATGATCTGTTTTAGGAAAGATGGTTCCACTGCCAGAATATATAGTCATTTAAGTAACGAAACATTTAAGTACATTTCCATGGAGCCTTCATTCATGTTTAATGTGTTTTTAAAAGAGGACCTGGATTCTAGAGTTAGTAGTCTATAGAACTGCTAAAGCAAGATTCATGTCCGGTAGTACCTTAAAGGACAACAAGATTTCCAGGATATGAGCTTTTGAGAGTCAAAACACCCTTCATCAGATACTACAGTTGACCTGTTGTTGTTTCGTGCTGGCAATTTTCTCTTATAGGAGTGAGCTATAGAAATCCCTTTAAGAACATGAGGATTGCCTCTCTGGAGCACCTCCACTTAGTCCAGCATTCTGGTCCCAAAAGGGACCAACTAGGAGCTAAACTACAAGACACGAATTACATGAGGACGCTCACGTGAGCCTCCTGAATGCTCTGTCAGTTTCGCCTCCCCTTCTAGGAGGTGAAGAGGAAATAAACAAGCCCTCTGAGGAGCAGTCTTTGCAGCTCTGTAGAGAGGGGAAACTGACTGAGCCTTCCGATCTGTCTTTTAAACCTTCCAGTCGGCTTCCTGGCTAACATTGCAACTCCCTTCACATGAGTGTCCTCGTGCAATTCGTCTCTTGTAGTTTAGCTCTAGATGTCTCTGATGGACATCATATGGACATCACAAAGGTGATGGTCATCTAACACCATTTAATATTCATTGTTATATTGCCTCTGAACATGTACGATCCACTCTCTATTATGTGACCTTCAGTATTGATTCCTGAAAGTCCTGAAGAAACTTTGTATTTCAAATTGACAGTTCCTCTTGGTTTCAAATGAGCACTGCCATGCGGCAAGCAATTGTCAAACAGAAGCAAAGGGCAGTATCTAGAGGACCTGTCATTCCAGTCTAGCAAGAGAAAACGCACTGATTTATTTATGACTGAACTCAGCTTCCTTCTTAAAAAAAATGAGGGAGAAGTGTGTGAGAGAGAATTGTTTCCAGAGGGAGTGTGTATTCTAATTCTATTGCTTCAGTTAACTTTCGTATATTGTCTTACACACAACAGTAATTTACTGTATTTATTGCTTACATTGTTTGCATAGAGTTGCAATCATGGCTTTTTTGTTTTACATGTAAGTAGGTTGTGAAACCAAATATGCCCTTTGCCTTTCTTAATGGGAAGGGGCTAGTTAAGAAGGGACGTGAGCTGTTTGTGCGAGACCATTGTTGCATTACAGCAATGGAGTATGTCATTCATAAACTGGTTTAATTAAAATATAACAACAGAGAGACAAAGAATGAACGTGCCCAGTATATACGTTGATTTTGGAGGAGTCTTTGCCTTGATAGATCTGAGTCCAATATCACCTTAAAGACCAACCAGATTTCCAAGGTATGATCTTTTGAGAAGATAAGATAAGAAGAGCATTTTGACTCTCAAAAGCTCATGCCTTAGAAATTTAGTTGGTCTTTAAGGTGCTATCAGGGCCAGTGCCACCACTGAGGTGGTGAGGCGGGTGCTGCGGGGCTGGCGTGCCTGGCCTGCAGCTGCTGCAGCCGGCTAGCCCCGCACTGCTGCCGCCGCCACACACACCCAGCCAGGCGCAGCAGCTGTGGGCCAGGCACGGCAGGTGGCTGGGGCAGCATGCGGAGCGTGGGCAGCCTCCTCGCACCACCCCAGCCACCCGCTGGCCAATGGCCCTGGCTTTGCTGCGTGATGACATCATCATGTGATTACATCATCATGCAGTCCAGGGGCGCGCGTGTGCGCTGTGCGCATGCGCACATGAGGGTGGCCATAGGCACCAGAAACCCTGGTGCTTGGCGGTGGGTGCTATTCCACATGAATATTGCTCCTTGACTGCAACCAACACAGCTACACACCTGAAACTATCTTTCCATTCCAGTTTGTCTGCATAAGCCTACTTTAAAAACAGAAATCTATCCATAGCTCACAACAGTAAATGCGGTCTCATGAAAAGAATATTATACTTAGGCCTGGGGAATGTGCCCAGTATATACGTTGAACTCAATGGCTGGCTTTAGACATGCTCAATAATATCTTCTATACATCTGTGAAAAAAATTAGTTCTCAACCTTATTACCCTTGCCTATGATGGTTCTTCATAATTCCACTTTACTGAAAGACCACCCCTCCCAATACAAGCCCACATGCAACAAGTTTAAGTGATCTTGCTGGATCTCCACTCGTGTGAGTATCTGTTGGGGTGGCTGTACTTCTGTGGCAGAGCATCTGCTTTCCATGTAGAAGATATTAGGTTCAGCCACTGGCATAGAATCATAGAATCATAGAATCATAGAGTTGGAAGGGGCCATACAGACCATCTAGTCCAACCCCCTGCCCAGTGCAGGATCAGCCTAAAGCATCTCTTACAAGTATTCATCCAGCCTCTTCTTGAAAACTGCCAGTGAAGGGGAGCTCACCACCTCCCTAGGCAGCTGATTCCACTTTTGAACTACTCTGACCCTGAAAAAGTTCTTCCTAATATCCAGCCGGTACCTTTGTGCATGTAGTTTTAGCCCATTGCTTCGCGTCCTACCCTCTGCTGCCAACTGAAACAGCTCCTTGCCCTCCTCCAAATGACAGCCTTTCAAATATTTAAAGAGAGCAATCATGTCCCCCCTCAACCTCCTCTTCTCCAAACTAAACATTCCCAAGGCCCTCAGCCTTTCCTCATAGGGCTCAGTCTCCAGACCCCTGATCATTCTTGTCACTCTCCTCTGCACCCTCTCGATTTTGTCCACATCCTTTTTGAAGTGAGGCCTCCAGAACTGCACACAATACTCCAGGTGTGGCATGACCAAGGCAGTATAGAGAGGGACTATGACCTCCTGCGATTTCGACACTATGGCCCTATTGATACAACCCAAGATTGAATTAGCCTTTTTTGCCACCGCATCACACTGACTGCTCATATTTAGTTTACAGTCCACTCTTACCCCAAGATCCCTTTCACATATACTACTGCCCAGAAGTGTATCTCCCATCCAGTATTTGTGCTTCCCATTTTTGTGGCCCAGATGTAATACTGTGCACTTGCCTTTGTTGAATTGCATCCTATTCACAGCTGCCCACTTCTCCAGAGTATTCAGGTCTTGTTGAATTTTAATTCTATCTTCTTGGGTGTTTGCTACTCCTCCCAATTTGGTATCATCAGCAAATTTAATGAGCAGCCCTTCCACTCCTTCATCCAGATCATTGATAAAAATATTGAAAAGTACCGGGCCCAAAACCAAGCCCTGCGGCACCCCACTGGACACCTCCCTCCAATCTGATGAAATGCCATTGACCACCACTCTTTGAGTGCGGTCCTCCAACCAGTTCCCTATCCACCGAACTGTCCTATAGTCCACTCCACAGTCTTCCAGTTTGCCCATCAGAATGTCATGGGGGACCTTATCAAAAGCTATAGTAAAATCCAGATAAATCACGTCAACAGAGTTCCCCTGATCCAGTAAGCTGGTCACTCGATCAAAGAAGGAAACCAGGTTGGTCTGGCAAGATCTGTTAGGAACAAAACCATGCTGACTTCCCCGGATCACTGAGCGGTCCTTCAGATGCTTACAGATTGATCCCTTTAAAATCTGTTCTAATATCTTCCCAGCAACAGAAGTCAGACTGACCGGCCTGTAGTTTCCCGGGTCATCCTTCTTCCCTTTCTTAAAGATTGGGATAACATTCGCTCTTCTCCAATCTTGTGGCACATCCCCAGTCCTCCAGGAGGCCTTGAAGATGATGGACAGGGGTTCTGCAAGTTCTCTAGAAAGTTCTTTCAGCACTCTTGGGTGCACCCCATCCGGCCCAGGGGATTTGTATTCATCCAATGCAGCCAGATGCCTCTCCACAACCTCTCTGTCAATGTCAATTAGCCACTCAGGTGTCCTGCCACATTTTCTACTATCTCTAGATGTGCCTGAGTTCTTCAGGGAGAAAACAGAGGCAAAAAAGTCATTAAGCCTGTCTGCTTTTTCTCTGTCCTGCATCAGAGTTCCTCCATCTACTCCCAACAGCGGTCCAATTGCCTCTTTTACCTTGTGTTTGCTTCTCACATATCTGTAGAAGTTTTTCTTATTGTAGCGAGCCCTCCTGGCCAGACCCAGCTCGTACTGAGCTTTGGCCTCTCTGATGGCTGATCTGCAGTACCTAGTAACCCTCATATACTCCTCTTTAGAGGTCTGTCCTTCTCTCCATTTCCTGAACATTTCCTTTTTCTCTCTTAGTTTATTCTGGAGCTCTCTGTACATCCACATCGGTTTCTTGGAGCCCTTACCATGTTTCTGTCTTGCTGGGATAGTGAGGGATTGAGCTTGCAAAAGCTTGTGTTTGAGAAAGGCCCACCCTTCACTCACTCCTTTCCCTTCCAGTACACTCCCCCACGGAATGACTTTCATCAAGCCTCTGGGTTCATCGAAGTTGGCCCTACGAAAATCTAACCTACGAGTCTGGCTACAAACTTCCTTGGCTCCCCACAGCAACTGGAATTCAAGGAGGACATGGTCACTTCCCCCTAAGGTCCCCACCACATGCATCTCATCTACCAATTCTTCCCTGTTGGTTAATATCAAGTCTAGTATGGCCGAGCCCCTTGTAGCTTCCTCCACCTTTTGAAAAAGGAAGTTATCAGCCAGGCAGGTCAGGAAATTGCATGATTCATGACGCTTTGCTGAGCCTGTCTCCCAGCACACATCAGGGAAGTTGAAGTCACCCATAATTACAAGGTTCTGATGTCTGGATACTCTGCCAATCTGTTCAAAGAGGGCAGCATCCGTTTCTTCTCACTGGTCAGGTGGTCTGTAGCAGACTCCAACAACAATACCCTTTGTCCTTCCTCCCCTTATTTCTACCCATATGCTTTCCACCGGGCTGTCCACCCCATTCTCCATAACTTCTTGACAATCAAGCCCTCTCCTCACATACAACGCCACTCCACCTCCTCTTCTACTCTTCCGGTTTTTCTTGAACAACTCATACCCATCCACTAGCACATTCCAGTCATGGGAATCATCCCACCAAGTCTCAGTAATTCCTACTATATCGTAGCCCTCTGTTTGCAATAGAAGCTCAAGCTCTTCTTTCTTATTGCCCATACTTTGGGCATTGGTATGCATCTTCAGCATAAGAACTGCTTGATGTGAAAGCCTTACCTGAGACCTTGGGGAGCTGCTACCAGTCAGAGTTAGGGTTGCCAGGTGTCTGTTTTTATCCCAGACAGTCTGGGTTTTTTTTTTTTAGTGGACTGTCTGGGGGAAATGCAGCTAAAATACCAGACATACGAATTTCCAGGTTTTTTGTGCACTGGCATGCAGAAGCTGGTAGCAATGCCAGCAGGCCTTCCTGCACTGCTCCATGCTCCTCCATGCTTCTGGGCATGCCAGCGGAGTGGCCAGCTGACCCGCCCAGCCTCCTGCATTGCTTCCTCCTCCCCTTTGCCTCTGCTTCTAGCCTTCTGCATGCTAGGGAAGCGGTCAGATGGACAGCCCACTCATCCAGTCTTCTACACTCTAGGGAAGTGGCCTACTCACCTGGTTACTCACTTGGGCTTTTTCATGCCAGGGAAGCAGCTGGCCCACCTGCCCACTTGCCCAGTCTTCTGAGCAATGGGGAAGTGGCTTGTCCAGCTGCCCCACCCCGCAGCCTCCACATGCCAGCAATGTCACTTGTGACATCATCGTGCCGGGGTTGGACTCGGGACGGAGCATGTGGGCATGGACAAGAAGATATAGGTGAGTGCTGGGGGTCCCGTCCATTTTCTTTATAGAGGCCATCTGGCAACCCTAGTCAGAGTAGAGAATACTGACTTTGCTAGACCATTGGTCTGTCTCTGTATAAGACAGCTTAATGTACACTGAAATAGCCCCTGCCTTTTTGGTATCAGCTCAAGTATTATGCAATGGGCTTCCAGAGAATATGAGGAAGGCAGCTCTATTGCTATTGTTTTTCAGGGCTTATACTGGTGTCTCTAACCACAGGGCTTAATTTGAGTGGAATTCTATTGCTGAATCACTTTATTGGCCATTTGGATTTGAATTTTTGTTAAATGGCTGATTTCACTTTATGTAATTCATGTGTAACTGTAAACCACTTTCAACCTTGATGAAAGTGGGGTACATACTTTCAAGCAATTAATACAGCACAACTCTCTATAGCATGAATAAACAGAACCCTGATGAACTATGCAGATGAAAGGACAGATCTATGCAGACGGATCAGGATTTATTCTCAACAACAGAACCAATAGCAGAACCCCAATAGCAGAGATCACACTTAATTTTCTTTCATGCTCACTAAATATGCAACTTTTGGAGACACTGTAGTTGGGAAAACAAAGTCTGAATTCAAAATTCTCGCTGTCAGGAATCTGCAAGTCACAGCACTTTGCATTTCCAGATATGTAGAAACCATCCCTCCCACAATATCTGGGCATTCTGCTATTAAAAGAAGAATGCTTCAGAAAATTCTCAACTTCGGCAGTTCTAAAAACAGAGGCAAGACCTAGGAGGTGCAGGACTGAGTGAGTCCACATATTCCTTTTAAAATAGGTTGTGTGTGGACTGCTGTTTTTGCCACCTGTCTGAACTTCAGCTCACTTTTCCAGGTGGTTAGGAAACTCAGCACCAGCCACAACAACAAGAACTTCCATCCAGTCCCTCATTATGTGTCAGGTGCTTAGCTGTGGGGCTGGTTGGGCACAGCAGAGTAGTCCAAGTCAGGCCAGAGTTCAGGAAACTCCAGGCCAAGAGCCAAGTTAGGAGAACAAGAGGGAAGCACTGCAAGGGCCAAGCCAGAGGTTTTCCATGGGGCTCAGGGAGACAACCCAAGGTTTAGCAGAACACTGTCTGCATTACTTAAGGAGTCAGAATCCATGGTGAAGGCCAAGCACAAGGTTAAATACAGACCGGAGCCTGGACAGAGACACAGTGGATTCCTCACACTTCCAACAAATAGAAGGACTGAAAGGCCTAGCCCAGAGATAACAGCTTTATGTCTCCAAGGCAGCTCTCAATAGTCCCTCCAGATAGCAGATCTCTTTTGGTAGATATCAGCAGGCCTCACCTGAAGGCCTGAAGGACTTGTTGAGAGTGGTGCTGTGAGGCAGGAGAGACTGAGCCAGCAGTTCCCTCTGAATGGAGGCATCTCACAGAACACACTAATTGCAGTCCAGAAGGCTTAGCGTTCCAGGACTGAATGTTGTGCCTGAGAGCACAGAGTCAAGGTGAAGGGCAGTGGGAGAGCAGGTACGTGCTGTGCAGTGGCCCCTCTTCTGCTATGGCCCAGTCCTACCTCGTTGCCCCCAGAGAGGGCCAAAAACCATACAGCAAGCTGCCCTCACTGGTAACTGAGCTATGCAGTTGTGGGAATAAAGAGGGTGTGAGATGATCATTGTGGCCTGGCAAGCAGTAGGAGGTGGGAGGACAGGGACATGGGGGGGGCGGGGGGAACCATCAGACAACATTGTTACATCAATTCCAAGGGAAACCCAGAATTGACATCATACTACTCTAGGAATCACTGGAAACTCTATGGTAAAACTCTAGAGTGGCATGATGTCACTTTGAGGGTTTCCCCAAAGCAATGTAATACCATTGCGCCAATGGCAATTTTAAACTTTATTTTCTCCCACCAGCTGCCAAAGCACCAGCAGGCAAAGGGAGCTGGTAGCCAGAGATCTCTGCCACTGAGACATGCCCTCTCCTCAAACTGCTAACTCGTTCCCCTTCATCAGCCTCCAGTGTGAATTGAGGATAAATATTTCTCTCACACACAATGAGTGGAAATTCATGTTGCGAATTACCTGGGGGTTCTTAAGTGCAGGATTTTATGTGTGGTCCTCAGTTCATGTGCAAGCTGTCTCTTGCTGTGCCCACATGAATGCTGTTTTCACAGGAGCACCCTTTGTGTGATTGCATTTGCAAGTGAATGTGCATGCCACCACTGAGTCTCAGTTCTGTCTTCGCAGTGAGATCTCTCAGGTATGGACACCGTACTTTAGGCTCCTCTGACTTGCCAATTTGCATTTCCTTAAAGTGTGAGAAAGTGTCAAGATCTGCCAGGGCCAGATCAAGGGGGAGCAGAGGGTAGTCTGCCCCCAGCACCGCTGGGAAGGGGGCACCAGGAGCAGCTGCCAGCTACTGGGAGCACGTGGACGGCAGCACGGGCAGCCTCCCAGCCCCCCACGCTGTCTTTCGCCTGCCCCACAGGACAGGGGGCGGCTGGCTTGCCGCTTGCCCCCTGTCCTGCGGGGCAAGTAAAAGGCAGCACGGGGGGCTTCGAGGCTGCCCGCACCATTCACCTCCCCACAGGACAGGGGGCGGCCAGTCGCCCCCTGTCAAAAAGGGAGGCGAATGGTGCGGGTGGCTTCCCAGCCCTGCATGCTGCCTCCGCCGGCGCACCGCGCGGGTAGCACGCTCCACCCTGCATGGTGACGTCACAGAAGTGACATCACCACGCAGTGCCGGGAGCACATGCATGCTGTGAGCACATGCGAGGGGTCGGACTAGGGTTGCTCTGGGCACCGGCAACCCTAGATCCGGCCCTGAGATCTGCATTTCAATCAATGGAGGTGGGAGGTGGGGAAAACTGGGTATTTGGCAGCGGTAAACAGACTGGGATGCTTTTAGCACTTGAGAAGGAACTGATATTGAACACGTGAATGCATTCACGAGGAACGATTTGAAGTGTGATTCTGCGAGCAAGTGTATGGGAAGTTGGAGGTGGGACACATGAAACGAGGTTCACTCGAGTATCCTGAGGTAGTTTGTAATGTGTATTTCCATCCAACGATTCTTCCGCTTTTTGTGACTGTGGCTTCATATGGGCCCCCAGTTCTCTGTATGTCTGGCAAACATACCCAACGTAACCAATTCAATTGTATCACTGAGGTAGGGCTGTGTGTAAACTGGAGATTGAGAGGCAGGAACAATAGAAATCAGTGCTCACCAAATGGCTGCATTGAGAATCTGACTCAAAACTTTTAAGAACCTTCTGTGGAGAGCATCTGTTGTTCAAATGTTAGGTTAAGGATTAAACGACAGCTTTCTGCAGTAGCAGAAATGGGAGAGGCCCAGAGTCTTCATGTGTGCTTTTGAGCAACCACAGGTAAATATTTATGTTGTGCGGCATCTATGCGTATCATATGGCTTTGTCAGCATGCATGGTGTGGGTGGACAAGAGCTGATGGATGTGCCTGTTGGATCTCTGTTAGCTCTCTTGTCTTGGGCTTTTGCATTACTTGAATCCAATCTTCTGTTAGGCAAATGCCGTGGTAATGCTGGCAATTCACACAGGAAGCACGGCAAGCAGCCAATACCAACACAGGTCAAAGAAAGGGAACGCAAGAGCATGACAGGGAAAGAGAGTAAAGCCGCTCTTCTCATTCTCAGGGTGCCTTCGCTGCTTTGCTTTCCTGTCCTTGGGTTGCCTTTCCTTTACAGAAAGGGTGACTGCTCTGGGGACTGGATTTAGCCCATGAGGCAATCCAATTCCTATCTGGATTCTGGTGTCTGTGGCAAATACTAATCACACTGTGATTAAAAGGCTGCCCACACTTCTACTCATAAAGGAAACAAGAGTTGTTTTCAAAAGGGTGTGTTTCTAATGGGGAATTTTCAAATTTAAAACTGCATCTGTGTTTGTGTGTGGGGTGGTGGTGGTGGTTCTACATATTGTCCCAATGCGCATTGTAACATTTTACTGCCAGAGTCCAGTAGTACCTATAAGACTAACAAAATCTGTGGTCAGGTATGAGCTTTCATGAGTCACAGCTTTCTTCTTCAGATACCTTCTTCTTCAGATACTTTGTTAAATAAGATACCTGAAGAAGAGGAAGAAATGAGCCTGTGACTCACGAAAGCTCATACCTGATCACAGAGGAAGCGAACCTCTAAAAACCGGGGCTGGGAAGAAACATCCGGGGAAGGCTTTGGTGTTACTGCCCTGTTTGTTGACTCTTCAAGGCAACTGGCTTGCCACTGTGGAGACAGGATACTGGACTAGACAAACCACTGGTCTGATCTCAGCAGGGCTCCTCTTATATGTTCTTATCCAGTATTTCAGCTTATTTTGTATTTGGCGAAAAGCATTACACTCTTCCTACAGCTAGTGGAGTCAGCTCTCTCAGTTCCTTTCTACTATAAGACTAATAAAGTTTGTGGTGGGTATGAGCTTTCGTGAGATATCTGAAGTATCTGAAGAAGTGAGCTGCGGCTCAAAAAAGCTCATACCCTAACCCTACCACAAGTTTTGTTAGTCTTAGGGCCAAGCTACACATGACGAATGACACTTGAACAGCAAGTGGATTGAGTGGAGGGCAAGTGAACAGGGAGAAATACACTTGCCGTTCAAGTGTCATTCGTCATGTGTAGCTTGGCCCTTATAGGTGCTATTGGACTCTTGCTCTTTTCTACTGCTACAGACTAACATGGCTACCCATCTTGATTTTACTGTCAGTCGGTGCTGATTTTTATCATACACACTTGATGATTCCATGAATGGGCAGGATTGTCTGTCAAATATTTTTTGGGTCCACAGATCTACTTTTCAGCCACCCCACTTGCTGTATGTCACTTTGCTAGCTGATTCAGAATGCCAGCCCCAAGTTAATCTTTCCCTCCCATCTCAGTCGTCTCCTTTCAGACCTCGCTCAGACTCCCTGTCAACATTTGAAACAAGTTTGAAGCTTCTAGTCCTCATTTTTAAACTGCTCTTTTCTTTGATTGTGATCATGTCTACTCCATTATCATGCTATTGTCTGTTCTCTACAGAAGCCTATCCAATAGTCTGTGCCTTTCTTGCTATTCTCAGCCCCTGTATATTTTCATCCCTTTCTATGCTGGGAATTCCATTATTCTCTGCTCCTACACAACATATGGAATTGGTATAATTGGAAATAGTTACATTACAGAGGTGGGAGCAGGCTAAACATCTGATGTGTTTGGTGTCCAACTGGCTAGACAGTGAGCAGTCGTGCACACGTGGATTCAAAGAATACATTGTTAGACTGGCATTTGAGCGTCCTATGTAAACCTATTGTGTACATTCTAATGCTCATTTGAAAAATAACACAATACGAGATTTTAATCTAAAGCAGTTTATGATGTTCAGTTCAGTGTTTACGACAGCGACAAATAATATTGGTGCTGGATAAGCAACCTATTTCTTCTGGCCCTGTCTATTTAAATTCTTAGCCTGATAATGTAGGTGGCAGATGGTCACAATAATCCAGTTCTCCTACTGATGTGCTAAAGGGTATCTTAGGTCTTTGTTAAATAAGCCATTTAACATCTAAATGATTTGATAGATATGCAGCTATGCCCCGATAATTCCTGGGTTCTGAGAATGGTAGAAGATGCTTAGGTGCTGTGCAGATTGGTGAAACGTTGTGAATGGTGATAGGTTTGCTACATGTAGAGATCTGGGGGCTGATGAACAAAGTGGGTGGGATGTGCTCTGTAAATAGATGGTGACGAAAACAGGGAAGAGAGATCTGTGACATTTACTGGACTGAGTGACCAGGTGGTGGAAAAAGTAAGGGGTGGCCAGATATGCTGGGTCTGTGCCAGGTTGTGTAGAGGCAGGTGATGTAAGAACCAGGGTGGTGTAATGATTTGAGTGGGAGGCCCAGATTTGAATTTCTACTCTTCCACGGAAGCTTGTTGGGTGACCTTCTAGGGTTGCCAGCTCCGGATTGTGAAGTACCTGGAGATTTTGAGGTGGAGCCTGGAGAGGGCAGGGTTTAAGTGGGAAGGGACCTCACTGAGGTATAATAGCATAGAGTCCACTCTCCAAAACAGCCACTTTACTAGGGAAACTGAGCAGAACCACAAGTGACAAAAGGCATAGGTTGGAGACTTGTCAGCTTCCCTCAAGTTTTGATGGGAAATGTAGGCAGCTTGGCAGAATGTTGGACAAGTGACAGTTGAAAAGTCCATTGGACAGCAGTCAGAGAGCCAAGCTTCAAGACTAGGATGCCTACATTTCCCATCAAAACTTGAGGGAAGCTGACAAGTGTCCAATCTGTGCCTTTTGCCACTTGTGGTTCTGCTCTCTGTGGCCTGGAGATGAGTTGTAATTCTGGGAGATCCCCAGCAACCACCTGGAGGTTGGCAACCTTACTTGGGTCAATCACAACCATTCAGCCTAACCTATCCCACAAGGTTGTTGTAAAGATACAATGAAGGAGAGGAGGATCCTCATAGGAGAGAAAGGTGGGGTATAAACACAGGAAATAACAGTACCTATCTGGGACTGACATGATTAAGGGAGGGCCTCCTTCTCATCTCCTTGTTAGTTAGGTACTGTGTTCACGTTCTTCCACGCACTATTTGCCTCTGTGTCACTGTGAAGGTTAGGATAGTCATTGATTGCCTCTTTTACCAGACTCCCTACAGCAGTGCAGGATCCCAGCACATTATGCCTGATTTCTACTGTGTATATAGGAAGGGAGTTTAAGAATAGCAATTAAGTATGGGGATGCAGACAGGTAGAACTTTTTGAAAGTATCAGTTTGGTGGTACAAGGAACATCCTCTTTGCAGAGCCACCTTAGTGCATGTTCTCTGGAGTCTAATGAATTGCAGGGCATAATACTTCTGGTGAATATACTAGAACAGATTGCAAGTTAATATAAGGTAGGAGAATTTCAGTAGCAGTAGAACCAGAGAAGTTAGTCGTGTTAGTCTATGGTTGCAAAATAGTAAAGAGTCCAGTAGCAACTTTAAGACTAACCAACTTTATTGTAGTGTAAGCTTTCGAGAACCACAGCTCTCTTTGTCAGATGCATCTGATGAAGAGAGCTGTGATTCTCGAAAGCTTATGCTACAGTAGCAGTAGAAGTATGTGCAGCAAAGGGACTGTACATACCGGTAAATGACCGGTTAAACCAGCAAGAGGTAGGGAGTGAGCTGTGGATCTCAACAGGAGACAGCTGCATATACAAAGACTGCTTATGAATCAAAAAAGTGGTTCATTCCACTTTTGGATTGGATGGGATACTCGAGAGTTTATGATAAGGGGAATGCATGTGCAAATTTTAGCATTTTGTAATGGGTACCAAAATGGCAAAGACGAGCCCTGCTTGCAGGATCCACAATGTTGGTGACATTAGAACGAAACACAGAAACAGTGGTGAGCATTTGGTAAAATCTAATTCTTGAACATACTCAATGACTTAAATTTCTAAGGGAAAAGATATGAGTGGATATGAACCTCAGAACCACTCAAGGAGCAACATGGTTAACAAAAAACCTATTATTATACCCTAGAAAGAATTTGTGCTCCCTATGAACCAAACCCAGGAAAGAATACATATGGACTTCACAGGGGGACAGCAACCCGGAGCTCCAGAGCTACTGTATAAAAGGCCTTACTCCGGGTAGACGACAACCTTACATGTCTTAACAGAAAAAGAAGCCCTAGTAGATCTTAAGGCTTTAAGAGACTCATACTCAGGGCTTTTTTTCTAGGAAAAGAGGTGGTGGAACTCAGTGGGCTGCCCTTGGAGAAAACGGTCACATGGCTGGTGGCCACGCCCCCTGATCTCCAGACAGAGGGGAGTTGAGATTGCTCTCCACGCTGCCGAGTGGTGCAGAGGGCAATCTAAAGGCAATCAGGGGATGCGGCCACCAGCCATGTGACCATTTTCAAGAGGTTCCGGAACATCATTCCACCGCGTTCCAGCTGAAAAAAAAGCCCTGCTCATACTGAAGAGTGTTCAAAAGCCTCCCTCAACTATATTTCCTCATCTGCAACATAGACCTCTTCAGGGATTTGGATTTTTGCCTTTCATTATTCCCAGTTCATAAGTACTTGATGGATCACATGGAGAAATACCTGTAGCTGCCTTACACTGATTACACTGTTTGGTCCATCCAGGTCAGAATTGTCTACTGAGACTGACAGCGGCTCTCCAGGTCCAGGCAGAGGTCTTTCACATCACCTCCTATTCGTTCCTTTTTACTGGAGATCGAACCTGGGACCTTCTGCAGGCTAAGCAGATGCTCAGCATTCGAGCCGGAGCTTCTCTCTTGGCATCCCTACTTAATTGTAAGGTTGCCAAGTTGCCGCCTGGTACCCCTAAGAGCTTTGCGGGTGGGGCAACAGGCGGTTGTGATGTTGCACTATGTACTGATGTCCTGTCTGGGTGAAAACCCAGAGGTGACATCAGTGTATCAGCTGATGCTGTAGAAAATAAATAATATTACCATGAAGTTTCTACAACATCAGCTGACATCTGTCGTCACATGTGGGGTTTTGCCCAGATGTGACATCACTAGCTAGCATGATATCATGTCTACCCCCTTCAGTTTCTCCTGCTAGCCTGAGTGTGAGGCTGGAGGGAGGCACCAACAAGAGAATGCCTGCCTGAAGCTGAACTAATATATTTTTCTGTCTATATAGTGACATATTTTTCCTAGACACACAGTGGGAAGTGCATGAAGATTCTCTATCACCCCACCATTTTTTGCTATGCTACACAAAATATACACAACTTGGGAATGCCCAGCCAGTTGTAGGTTTGCAGCACATATTCTGAGATGTATGAACAAGCTGCACACAGTGTGAAGTACTACTGTCTACAAGGGCTGCACCATTAGATTCGGTAATCATGTAGCTCAGTTCTAATTTTGCAGCTCAGTTTAGGAGGGGTTCAGGCTTCCTTGGGCAACAGCCCGAAGCTAGAACTGCTCACAATTTGATGACTGTCTCCAAGAATGCTTTTGGAAAATGTAACTATACGAGATACCTGTTGCAGGTTTTGTATGGTTCAAAGCACCTGCATAACTTTGGGTTCCAAAAAAAAAAAAAAACAACCCTCCAAATGCTAGTATGGTACTTCATTGACATCATATTTTTAATAGGCACAGATGTATTTGCTTTATTATGTTGCTACTTTCTTTATCCCCCATCCTTAAAACTGGCAAGAGTGGAAAGATCACGGTGCATTTAACTAATGCATGTAGCATACATCTATTTTTTAACGGTAGTGACTGTGTATTGTATGCCAGATAATGTATGTTGACAGAAGACATTATTGTTACAATGGAGGGTGTGCTTTTAAAGCAAGGTGAAACACATGCGTTTGAAAGATGTTTCCTTTTTTCTGAACTTCAACTTAGACCTCACACCACAAGCTATGTAAATAAATCTTGGCTACAGTGGAATCAGACAGCTTGGAGGCGGCTGCTTTGCCTCTTTGCATTGCCTAGTGCAGAAAGAGCAGAGCACAGCAAGCGGCCTTTCGCGAAAACATATTTACAAGAAATAAAATGAAGTGACAGTCTGGCATGGATTGAATGTTCTCGGCCTCCCCTCCTTACTTATGGCTGGGTGGTATTTGGATAGCTGGACTCTTTGGAGCAATGCAGCTAGAGTGGGATTCCAGCATGCTTAGAGGGTTGCCTCAGCATGCGGAACATACTGCCTTTGGCCAGCCCCACCTGCTGAGCAGGGGTTAAGGGTAACAGAAAGGCAAGCGGATAGACAAGGAAAATGTACTCACATGAGCATGAATTAGCATAAGCTTCAGTGAAATGCCAGACTTGTGAGAAGTAGCCCCAGGACATGAAGCCACAAAGTGGTCGGAGACTCGGAGTTAACTTGCTCTGGTTTCAGATTTTCCCATTGTGATTTTGGTACTTGGACACCATCCTGGAAACAGTCCACACAGTGCCTATACAAAGAGAACCAGCTGGGGTGGTATACCAGACTTTGTGATGGTGAAGCATCAAACCAGGACAAATCTGGTTTAACAGTGCTGTCCTCCTAGCGTTGTTACACTCTTCCAAATCCCTTGACTTCTGTGAACTTAGATGTGTGTAGCTCTGCTTAGGCACTGCAACTCTCACTTCTGCTATGGACACAAACAAAACCCTGTATTTCAGCCTCGGCACTTCTTTCCTTCCCAAAGTATGAGAATTATAATCCTGATCTACCTTACATGGATATTGCAAGGATTACATATGCAAAAATCCTTCAACACTTAGAAATGCTATGAAAGTTCTCTGTTTTATTATCGCTTTGTTGTCTATGCAGCATTTGTCTATATTGATCCTTTTGAGAATATTGGCAGTAGTATTATTTGTTCTAGTTGGAAAGGGTGGCTATAGTATTTAGAATCTAGATGGGTGACCAACCTGATCGATCTAAATATAACTTAGCTGGCAAAGAAGAAGTGCTTCTTTGAGAAATGCATGTCTCTGAGCTCCTGTACCTAAGTCTATAATTCATGTGCAGCTTAGCTAACATATTTGTAACTAAGACAATGGGTCACAGCTTGCTTAAACTAGCATATCACCATTTGCGCAATCTACACAAGAAGACCACAATCCAGAAAACCAAAGGTAAATAGCACAAAAAGACCATGATCCAGAAAACCAAAGGTAATTCTAGTAGATCAGTGGTCTCCAACCTTTCCAGACCCAGGACCTGCTAAGCATGGAACCCACTGAGTTGCAAGCATGTGACAGGAAGACATATGATGTCAGAGTCATATGACAGGAAGAGGGAACAGTTATGACCTCAAAGTGTTCAAGTTTAGGACTGTGAGGAGCAGTCCAAGAGAGTCAGAGTTGGGAAATGCAATCTGAGTACCTTGGTGAGGAGCACTCAAAGACAGAGCCATGGGAGAATCCCCTCCACCTCAAAGTGCTGCTCCTCTGAACATGCATGGACAGAGATGCAAGGGGCTTGGCACTCTTAATCCCTATGTGTGTACATTAGCAGCACATCTTCCAAAGAGCAGAAAAAACTAATGGCATACAGTCTACCTGATGGATTCCAACTCATGGGCTAAAGACCTTTGTAGTTGAGCATGTACATGAGAATTATCTGCTCTTTCAGGTCATAGGAAAGGGAATGTTTTCACCCTTTTGAAGTAGGCTTAAGGGCACAGATATTAATTTGCTGTAGTGTCTATCGATATGGGGCCAGGAGTGGTAGGGTTTTTTTAATTAAAAGAAAGAGCATGCTATCAGGTGCATGATGTAACTGTGTGATGAAATGAACGTATGTTTTACAAAGCTTTTGGCCAAATTTAGAATTGCCAACTTGTTTTCCTGGGCCTGCTCTTGGGCCTTTTATGACAGCCTAACATACACAGATTAAACAGATGCAACTTAGTTTAATTTCTTCATGTTACACTGCTGTTAAAGCTACAGAAGTCCTACCTACCAAAAAACTTGGAAGCTTATCTTATTAAAACAGAATTGAGTGAAAACATTAACTTTCCCCCTAATTACCAGGAAATTATGGTCATTTTTAATGTGAGATGAACAATCTTAAACCGTTTTTTATTATTTCCTTTAGACAGACTTTGCAAGTTTTCCTGGGATGGCAGCTGGAGATAATCAGAACGACCTCTCCCCATGATGCATTGTGAGAGAATTTGCCACGTACTAACTAAGGCTCCAGTCCTGTGCATAGTTAGAAGGGCATGACTCCCACTGAAAACAATGAGATTTGCTCACGCGTAACTGAGTGCATCACTGAAAACGAAACAAAATTGAAAAGCTGCTGTGCTTCATCGTTGATGTAAAGTGTTAATGAGGCTGAATTAGTCTTCCTTGTAATTTTGGAGTCGGTTTTTCGCTTGTGGAAAAAGTTACTGATTAACAGCCTTGGCGGAGAAGTTTCTGTTTATTCCAGAACATGTGTGCAGTTTGGGAAGAGACAGCCCTCCATGATTGCCCCACCCCAAATAGATTTCAGCATCTGTCAACCATGATAATGTTACCTATGAGCAGGAGTAAATCATCTTGGCCTTTAAATCCTTGATTACTGTCCTGAGAGAAGCTACAAGAAAATGGTAGAGTAGGTCAACCTACCTTATCTATCTCATGTGTTGATTACTTCAAATTCTATTCTGGATAGATCGTTGTTAAGACAGGATAGCCCAGAAAAACCATGGCATGTATCTAACCATGCAATTCCTCTGACATAGCAGCATTTCTGTGGAAAAGACTGGCAGACCACCAATTCTCCCCTCCCTCTGCAGATCTCTTACTGAGCTCCCTATGGTATTCCTGGGGTTCTACACCAAGACACAAAGTATTCTTGGTGGATATGGAATTATCTCATTTTGGGGGAGTGGCTCAGCGGACTGCAGCAGTGGCAGGAGTGGGAAAGGCCCACTCTGCAACATCTATGTATCATTGGATACACATTAACGACTCCATTTTCCAGTAAGTACCCTGCAAGCAAGCCATGGGGGACATCGCATCATGACGTTTTCTTGATAGACTTTTTGTTACAGGATGGTTTGCCATTGCCTTCTCCAGTCATCTACACTTTACCCCCAGGAAACTGGGTACTCATTTTACCGACCTCGGAAGGATGGAAGGCTGAGTCAGCCTTGAGTTGGCTACCTTAACCCGGCTTCCGCCAGGATCGAACTTAGGTTGTGAGCAGAGCTTGGGCTGCAGTACTGCAGCTTACCACTCTGCACCACGAGGATCCTCTACAAAGGGGAATATTAAAACAGGGATCATGAAATACCTTAACCTCCTACTATTTCAGTGTCTTTCATTGATTATTACTGTAAGAGTCCAGAGTCTTATTTTTTTATACCTATGTTACACTTTAGAGTGCGTAACAACTGATCTCACCAGGGCCAGCTCCGATCTTCTCCCTGACAGATCTCCTAACAGATCTCCAGTTGTCAAGTTGGAGGCAAGAGGAACAAGGAGTGATGACTTAGCAGCCCTGGTCCACCATTCACCACTCCATTTTCATAGTCCCTCCAATAAAACTAGTTGCTGAACAGCATTTTATTGCCAAATTCTGAAACCACAAACAGTTTTGCATTAGACTCTACCACCTCATCCTGAGAAAGGTTCAAAAGAATTCACCAACAAGAAGATAATCCCAAAGGCCAAATTCACCAACGGTTTCTGTAGAAAGAGGTTGGGGAATCCACTGCTTAGATTTATTTTATATGTCACCAATGAGTTCAGGATTGCACATATGGAATTATCTCATTATGCCTTCACAACAACACTACGAGTAAGGTGAGGCTAAGTATTTCATGAGCTTCAAGGCTGAACAGAGATTTGAATCCAGGTTTTAAGTCCAATATTCCATAAAACAGACACTATTGAGCCAAAGCTGTATAAAATGTATACAAACACAATCCCTCAGGTTGATGTCAATTCACCTTAACCTATGTTGTACCTTACTAAAAAGTAACCTAAGATACGCTTCAGCTACATGCACATTGCTAAAACAACTCCACAAAGCCAACAAAGTCATGTCCATATGAAAGTATCTTCTGCCCAAAATAATCAGAATTAGGATTTATTTATATGAAATATTAGAGTAAAACAGGCCCAAATATGAGGTGTATCCTTCCATGCTGCTCTCCTAAAGGTGGTGCCGTCCATTAGCACAAGGTACCATCTGTGGATGCCAAGGGCTCTGCCAGCAGCAGAATTAGTATAGCAACAACGCCCACGTATAAGCCTAACAAACAACTCCAATAGTTCATTTATTTACACATTCTTTTATACACAAATCACACAGGTAAAAACTACTGTGTGAATGGATTTGTGAATAAGCACTTATGAAAAAGATCTATGAGGGATTCACTGTGTACTCTTTGAAATGGGTCACATAAGGATCTAGATAACCTGTCGGAGGACCATACCATTTCCTATTGGACTCTACTTTATACAGCCATTTGGAATTAACATACAACAAGGATTGTCTCCATTTTTTATTGTAATCTTCACTCACCAGCTGGACTTTTGCTATTTGGGACCTGTAATTAGAGATTATGCTGGGTTGTTACTATGCATTTGCACTTTATGTATTATATGTGCAATGAATTTGTATAGCATTTTGTAGCACCAGCACTTTATTATCTTATGGTACCTGTTTTTAGCAATTGTGTTAATGGTTTTCCATGTATAAGGTGAAGAATTATATGCATAAGTAGTTTTTCACTGTGTGATTTGTGTATAAATGAATGTGTAAATAAATGAACTACTGGAGTTGTTAGTTAGGCATATATGTGGTTGTTGTTGCTATATAGATTTTAATACCACTGTGTTACTCTCCCTTGCTATCAGCAGAATTATAACACATCCTTAGAACACTTACGTTGCTTGATTTCTCTCGATTTCATGATTTGGCACTTAGCAACTCAATGCGTGAAATGACTCTGCTGAAAAATATCGTGTTTATCATGATTTGGGGTGATATGAAAGTACTCTCTGTGATGCTAGACCTGTTACCTCCAAGGGTTAAGAACAAAAGAGTCTTGCAGGATCAGACCAATTGTACCTCCAGATCAACTTCCCATTTTCTACCGTGATGGGAAAGAAAAGATCCAGAGGAGTTAGCCGTGTTAGTCTGTTGTCGCAAAATAGTAAAGAGTCCAGTAGCATCTTTAAGACTAACCAACTTTTTGTAGCATAAGCTTATGGTACAATAAAGTTGGTTAGTCTTAAACATGCTATGTGAAAGAAAAGAGACATCCTTTTACTACGCAGGGAGAGAAAAATCAAATGTACGAAATACCAGAGACCGAAATAAAAAAGATATGTTTTGATAATATGGATATTTTAAAACATCAAATGAGCAATGCAAAATTTTCAGAGCAGCTCACAAAAATAATTACAGCATTAACATACACACATAGAGAAACAATGGCAATAAAATCCACAAATACAATATTAAAGTAGAGCAGAAAATAATAAAAAGAAAAAGAAATAAGAAAAACTTAAGACTTAAAGTCAACAGCAATCAATTTACATCTTAAATATAGAGTTAAAAGATTTCAAGCCCAAGGGCATAAAAGCAGAAACGCCCTATGAAACATGGTTCCATGTTAATGATCATGATTCATAGCCACTGATAGACATTTCCCATCATTTTGTTTTCTTTTAGTCTCATTTGAAAGCCCCCTAAGCCAGGCTCAACATAGGGTTCCCTTCTGCTGTGTGAGGATTCTTCTTCTGCCAGAGGAAGACTTTGGTCCCTTGGATGAAGGCTTCCTCACTCAGTGGAAGGTAGGACCCATCCCTTAGGAGAGGATGATCAATAAAACATCAATTAAAAATCCTATCTGTTCAATAGGTTGTAACATGTAATATATCCGTTTCATGGATTCTTGAACATGTATGTTCTATCCTGCTCTTAAGCAGATTCAAAGAAGGGGCAATTGGTCATTCATCCAGGAGTCCTTGGGCTTAAGACTTGAATAGGAGACAGATTAAACTTGCTGGGTCATGTGATTTCAGTGGGCTACATGATGCAGAGAATTCTGAAGAAAAGAGACAGCAACCAAGACAGGCTTTCTAAATGACGGGCATCTAAATCCAGCATATGGAGGACACTATTATGCAGATAGTGGGTCAGGGAGAGTTTTGTTTAGGTCAGGAGAAATCTGAATGGTCTGATTAAGGCTGATGGGGACCTTGGGTCACTAATAATTTTAGAGGCCCTCTGAAACTCTATGGTCTATCTCTCCATCACCCTTGCAGTCCTGACTAGAGATGGGCACGAACAGCAATACAAACTAAAAAAAGCCACAGACAGCCCAATCAGCTGTTTGCGAACTAGCTGTTCGTGAGGCCCCATTCTAAACAAACAGGTGGCCGTTGCAATCCTTGTTCGTTGCTGTTCATTGCTGTCAAGCCAGACAGTCTGGCACCTGCAATCAATTCCCTTGGCAACCGGAGGTAGGGACTGCTTGAACTCTGTCTGAACTCCTGCTGTTGATCTGGAAACCCCAATCTAAGCCCAATTTAGCTTGATAGACAGGTCTTCCTTTCAAGTGTGGAGCTCCAAATTTGTTACAAGGAAGCAAAGAGCAGCGGGGAGGGGGGCTCCCAGCTCTGGTTTTGCAGATATTGAGGGAGAGACAGTTGCTGTTGGCATTTTGAGAGACAGAGAGAGTGCATTGGAGCTTGAATTTTCTTTGTGTGTGGTGGGGTAGGGATCTACCTCTTCATGTTCCAGGGCTGCTGCCAGGCTCTGGGCCAAGCTATTACTTATTACTGGTACCTTTCCTGCTGCCTGTTCAGGTAAGGTTTCTGGGACTGGTGCGGTAGAGATCTACCCCTTCAGGTTCCAGGGCTGCTGCCAGGCTCTGGGGCCAAGCTATTATTTATTATTGGTACATTTCCTGCTGCCTGCTCAGGTAGGGTTCTGGGAGTGGTGTGGTAGGGATCTTGATGGCTGGAGGAGAGCCTGCTGGCCCCCACGAACAACGAACTTATTCGTGAACAGGTCATGTTCGTCAATGTTCATTGTTCGTTGTTCGTGGATGGCAATGAACAATGAACACCATGTTCATATTTTTTCTGTTCGTGCCCATGTCTAGTCCCGACATACGATCATGTCAGATCCTTAGGTCTAGCTCAGTATTTTAAGTGTGGCTGGCTTTTGAAACACCATACGGCAGCATTCCAGAAGGCTACTTAAAATGGAACTGGAGTGTTTGTTTGGGGAGGAGAGTAAGCTACAACAAGTGAAGTGCATGGATACAAGGGACAGGACCTAACAGACATGGAGAGTAAGCAAGGCATGAGATTGGATGCAACAATCCCAATCCTTGAGCAACTGAAGATCTTTTGTCTATAAAAATTATAGCAGGTATAGACTGTGCGATGGGAAGCTCCTATGACAGTGGTTTCTGAATCGTAATTCAGTTCTCTTAATTTGGGTTTACCAAACAAGTGGTTGCTATGAAGATATAAGGACTGCAATCTGATCCAGGGAGGTTTACATTGCTGCCTATGGTACTTCTGCAGTGGAACAAAAGGCCACTATCCATGCTAGAGGCTAAAGTGACATTAGGGCTGAAATGCTAAGTACATTTTCCTGAGAGTAAGCCCACTGAATAAAATGAGACTTGCTTCCAAGTATACCAGTTTTGGATTGTCGAAACAACAGCTGTGTAGCTAATCAAGTGCCCCAACTGTCTTGTCCGTGTTGGTGTTCAAAGTTCCAAGAATGAAAAAACCAAGAAGTGAACTTTTGGAAGTGCAATTCATAAGTCCTTGTTAAGATAAACAATAATTAAAAAAAAAAAACAGAACTTTCACACAAACAAAACTGGTCCTGAATAAAAGCTAGGGTTTTTTTCCCCTGTATACCACCCAGCAGTCAACTTTCTATGTGGTTGTCATGTGGGTAATGAATACACATGACCTGAAAGCGGCCTCCAGGGAAATCCTGTGTTGGGCAAAGTCAACCTTAGAGCCCATATCTCACTAACAAGGGGAATAATAGAGCAAAAAAAAAAGGCTTTCTTGATGGTGTGTCTGCAAAAGAAAGAGGCGTTTTAAGAGCGATGGATGTCAGTCTTACAAGCTTTGGGGGGGAAATTGCAATTTATGACATGTTAGGATAAACAGTTGGATTATATTTCTGAAAAACATGTTCCATCAGGTAAAATCATTGTGATTATAGGCTCTAGTAGTTTAAGTAAGTAAGTTATGCGCTAAAAGGTTGAAATTGTAAAACACGTATGCATGTGCTTAACTGCTAATCCTTCTCTGTATCTATGTTGAATAAACTACAAGAAGATGGAGGGGGGGGCATCTCCTCCTAGCATTAAACAATCAAGGCATAAATGGCATGTTTTTTCATCATGCTCAACAAAGACTGTGTTACTGCTTTTCATTCAAGATGTAACTGTCACCGGTCTTTCTTTGCTGTCTCAGTATGGAATGTATTTGAGTTTAAAAAATGAAGAGGACAAATTTCATGGATTGAAATGCGAATAGTTAAACACATGGTTAAATCTCTCAATGAGTTCTTCATGTTGGCTAGAATGTACCTCAGATTATCTCAATACATTTCTTGTGAATTGAAAAACTTTCTTTGGTGTTTTGTTTTTTTTTACTACCCAAGTTTTTTTTTATTTTCAGCTAAGACTTTTGTAGTCAGAACGGTCTTACGTTAAAAATAACCTTTTTAAAAACGTTTCATTATTTTTAAAAAATGATCTTGACAGAAGACAATACAGGATAAAAAAAACTTTTTTCTCCTGTATAAATGTGTGAAGATTCAAAAAGAAAGTATCTAGAGGAAAACAATGTAACCACTTACAGTATGTGTTAAAAGTTACAGTCTCTCAATTATGGTATGATCTCATCACTGAGTTGGAAATATTCTTTTTAGGATGAAAAAGAACATTATGAGGTCTTTAAGTCACCGCATATTGTTCCATTCATAAGCCTATGCCAGAAATTTGAGCATGTGGTCATTTCTCTCTCTCTTAATTTACAAATAAATAACTTGCTTGGAAAGAAGAGTTTTTAGAAGTTTGTTGTAGATCATTTATGGTTAATGTAAGCTTCTCGCTCCTAATATCTTTGTGATTTGATTGTTGTTAACTCAAAACTCTATGTTTGAGAAGACTTTAGAGATGCTTTCCCAAATACAGTTCTGCCAGGATTTTCCTGCTGGAACATAAGACTTGTTAAGAAATAAAGTGCACAAAAAATAGTTTCCATTTCCCTTCACATCTTGAATGTATATTTTTTGTGAATTTACAGGTAAATGCTTTATTGTTCCAGCACTACATTTTAGGATAGGGAAAAGATACATGCCATTTTTAGAAAGGTTACAATTTACACAGAAGATACTAGTTGCTGGTTACCAGTCATTTTACTTAATTAATGCAAAGTGAATAATTTATCTGGGGAACTGGGAGAATGACAAGCAGCGAGACATTTGAGGTTATCATTTTCACAAGCAGCTTGAGAAAAAGTAGAATCTATGTAGAACAGAGAGCTGAAAATATTGTAAAAATTTATTCTCCTATTGCCAGGGCATGCAAGAAGTCATCACCTTGTTTATTTTAACCTTCCATCTGCAATGTCAGCGGAGATGCTTGTTCTGACATACTCAGCTGCAACTGGCTATTATACAGCCAAAGCCAGGACCCAGCTAAACCAAAGGATTTCTCCTGACTTCATTCATGCCACTGAAGCCAGCAGAATGTTATCAGATTAAATGAGTTACGAACTGGGCCACAAGTTACCGGGATACCAGACGTCGTTTCACTTAAAGGAAGTATTCCAGAATGTTCTAAAATCTTCTCGGTGGAAAAATGAACTCCAACCTTTGTCTGCATAAATTATTCCAGACATTGTCTCTCTCTAATTTTTTTTCACTAACCGGATTTACAGCTTAATAAAATAAAATGTGGTGATCCTTCTTCCCAAAAGAGTGCTTATAGTACATATTAGCGATGTGCTATGGTAAATTATTCTGCCATTAAAAATGCAAATAGTCCTTAGCAACAGACTTTAAATTCTACAAGAGATATCAGTATTACTTCTCTTTGCTTCCCCAAATGAATTTCTGGAGATGAACTATATAACCAGTTCTTTTCATCATATCTTCTTATTCATTCTTTCCCCTCTTTTAAAACAACATGGCATATCTCTCACAAAGCAACTATATTTTACTTAACCTTACAAGCTCACCTCTGGCATTTGAATTGCTGCTTTTGTATTCATGAAGTATTTATCAGACAAGCCCCATGAAAGAACGTAAGTATGTGCGGGGGCAAGTCAGGTGGGCGAGAGGAGGTGGAATATTTGCGCATTTTACAGTATACGATACAAAAGTTAAATGAAGGATTAATACATCTAGTAAAACAGTGCTCAGTTTATTACAGATTTTAATTTTTGCTTTGTTTACTAAGTTAAAATGTTCCGGCTGCATCCTGCATAATTTTTTCCTCTCTGTATTCCACTTTCAGGGAAAATGTCACAAACCAAGTTAAACAAAAATATTCTGGGAAATAACTTCACATCTAACTAATAATTATCATGACCTTTTTCATGTTGGGTTGGATCAGCTCTTACTAGCTGCAAGAAGAAACAGGATCAGCTCTGCTTTGAGCCTGGCATCAGTTTAAAATGTATTGCATGAAGAGATCATCTAACTATATGTAATAAAGGTCTCCAAATATCTTGGAATACGTTTCCATTTTTTTAAGATTCAAAATATTTTCACAGAGTTGTTCCTTTCAGATTTGATATTTTATTACAGACTTATTATATTCTATGGTATGAGAAATTAGATATTTGTCAATTAGAAACGGTCAGTTAAAACATATAAAGAATATTAAGAGAGTTAGACTGAACTGATGCTATACTGGTCTTTTTTGTGATAACAGAATAAATTGTTTGTCGTGTTGGTCTGTAGTAGATGGGCAAGATTTGGGGCCAGTAGAAATTTATTTCCCCCATGTGTGTATATGATAAAAGCACAGCTGTGTGGGGAATAGACACTGGTTTTTACGCAGCAACAGATTTAGCAATACCTTATATTTACAATTATTTAATACATTTAAAAAAACTAGCAACACTACCAACTTCTCCAGCTTGGGCTGCTGAAAATCTCTTAGACTTGCCATGCAATCCTAAACAGAGTGATTCCAGTCTAAGCAGTAGAAGAAGTGAGCTGTGGCTCACGAAAGCTCATACCCTACCATAAATTTTGTTAATCTTATAGGTGCAACTGGACTTTTGCTCTTTTCTACTGCCAGACAGACAGACTACCCATCTTGATCTAGCTCCAGTCTAAACCTACTGATTTCTGTAGGCTTAGACTGGAATAACTCTGTTTAGGATTGCACTATTGGGCTCTCCTTTTCCATAGGCAAACTGCCCCCCCATTCCAGATGTAAGCTTTTCTTTAACCCCCCCCCCCCAACAAAAAGTTTTGCTACTTTTCAAGCCCATCTTTTCTCAATCACCCAAAGGGGGGGGGGAGCATTTGTATCACCCCTCTGCAAAAACACACCCCCTAGGAAGGTGTCTACAAGACCCTCAAAAGTCAACGCTCGCCCCAAAGAACATTTCAGCTCTGCCAGCCCAGCTGCTCTTTAGACTCCCTGCGCCAGGCACCCCGCCCGCTGCGAGCCTTCAAAGCCCCGTCGCTTCTCATTGACTCTGCCTGGCTCCCCCGCCCGCGCCCTACAGCCGGTCGGCCAACGTGTGAACGCGGCGATGCCTCCCCGCGCCTCCTTTCCCTAGCGGGGCCGCTGCGAGAGCGGCGGCGGAGGAGGAGGAGCCGCCGAAGGAGGCCGGGCTAAGGCCGGCAGCGGCGAGCGGGGCCGCCTGCGCTGTCTCTTTAAGGGCTCTCCGGCTGGGGAGGCGCTTCTCTCTCGCCAAGGCTCCCTTTGATATTAATAGTGTTGGTGTCTTGAAACTGACGTAATGCTGGGCGAGCGAGGTCCTGACAAGCGATAACATTTCTGATAAAGAGCCGCTCGCCCCGATCGCGATCTCCCTCCCTCGCTCGCTCTCTCCTCCTCTGGGCATTTTTGGTTGGGGGGGGGGGCGCTTGTTGTTTCCACTAGAAGCCAGCCTGCCTCTTCCTCGCTTCCTCTCGCCTCTTTTATAAACACATCCAGGCGCATCCAGATCCGTGGCTCTTCCCCCTTTCTCTCTCTCTCTCTCTCTCCCCATCCACCGGGGGGGGGGGTGCAAAGGCAGATCTTCCCCGGCCCCCCTCCCTCCCTCCTCTCCTTCCCTCCCTCCTCTGCTTTTCCTCCTCCTTCCTCCCGCTCCCCCCCCCTCCAAAATAATCCAAGATCAACTCTTGTTGCAAACAACAGAAAGACGGTTCATGGCTCAGGCGACAGCTCCACCATCTTTCACGCTGCTGAGGTTGTTATTATTATTATTGCTGATTAATCAACAGGTAAGCCGGGGCGGAGGGGAGCCTTATGGGCAGGGGGGCGAAAGGGACGGAGGAGAGGCTGTTGCGTGCGTAATGGGTGCTTGTGTGGCGTGTGTGTGTGCGCGCACCGGGGGCGGCAGAGGTGGGGATCCAAGGGAGGTGGGGGGTGCAAAGGCTTTCCTGCTTCTGGGGAGCATCTAGAACAGCGTGGCCGGGGGGGGGGGGGGTGCAGGATCTTGCAAATGTACATTGTGCATGCAGTGAGAAATCGGGGGGGGGATGGATGGAGCTGATTGGGAAGAAGGGGGGAGTTTCTCTCTTCCAAAGGGGGGCTGTAAAAAAAAAAGAGTGTGAAAAGGAGAAGCAAAAACGTCTCGGGTTTCATCGGCTGGGGGGTGGCGGTGGTGAAATCTTCCCCCTCCTCCTCTTCCTCCCGGTTTCCCCCTTTTGTGGGTCCAAACCATGTGCTGCTGATGCCTGGGAAATTGGCGACTTGAAAACTTGCAGTAGCCCCGTCGCTGGAGTCAGCAGGGGTCAAGTTCAGCCGCCGAGGCGAAGCAAAAGGGAAGCCCTTCCCCCTCGCCCCCTCCCTCCCCCAACAAGCAAAAGAACTTCTGAAGCTGCTGGTGCCTCCCCTCCCCTCCGATGTGCACAGCTTTGATTTAATTCCCCTCCATATAGAAAAAAAGAGAAGGGAGTCCAGTGAGAAGAGATTAGATTGGATTGCAAATCTCGCATCCAGAGATTTTGCAGCGCAAGATTCCCCCCCCCCCACATCTGCTTTGCTGCGGCTGGAGGAAGTTTCTTTTTTTCTCTCCCCCCCTTCTTTTAAATGGGGATCCTGACAACAGCCCAAGCTCGAGAGGGGAGACCATCATGAAAAGTAGTAAGTTGCAGTGGACTTCTGTGTTGTATGTGCAACTTGCTCGGGGGGGGGCGGGGGGAGAGAAGATACCCCAAGTAGAGAAAAGCATATGGTGTTTATTGTATTTATCAAATTGGGAAGTAGAGAAAGATTACTTTTCTGGTTGCCTTTCCTCCCTCCCCACCTCTTGGAAGAGGTGATATGTTGGTGGTGATTCCATCTTTTAAAGGAGTTAAAACTTTTGCTTCTGGAAAGGCCAGGCCCCCTGCTCAGCTTCCCAGGGTTGCTATAACTTACTTTGTCTAGCTTCTGCTTTCCCCTCTTTGCTTACACTTGGGATCTATGTGACAGATTCCCCCTTACCCACCCATGTCTTTTGAAAGACCTGAATGAATAGAGGGGGAAACTTTTCTAATACTTTAAGGATAAGAGATTGATCACAGGGTGCTGATAGTGACCTGTGATGGGTTGGGGGTGGTATTGTAGTTTGTTATTAAAAGCTCCGGGAAGGAGGGTTTGATGGGGGGGGGGCATGCAAACTTGACACTTTCTACCCAATGGGTTTCTTCTGATCTCTGTCTTTGATCATAAAGGGAGGCTTGCTTAGTAGCACTTTCAGAGGTTTCTTGTGCCTGTGACTTTTGGGGGAGGTTTTACTTAGATTAGTATTTTTCTTTTGTAAACAAGGTGTTATTTAAAGACCCGGGACCTTTAAAATCCTACCCCCCTCCCCTTCAGTTTGGGAGGACTAAACCAGACCAAAAGTACATATAAAGTCAGACGACGATTTTTTTCCATCCAGAAATGTCAAACCTCTGAATTTCATTGACCAAAAGAAAACAACAACAAAATCAGAGTGCGTATGATGGAGTAAATACGTAGAGATCTCCTAAGAAACCCTGCCCTCCATTCATCCCTTGCAAATGACCAGGAAGCAATGGGACACAGTTGGAGGAAATACAATTAGGGAAAAAAGTGCAAGTAGGGAATTGGGAAGAAGCATTATAATGGGTGGTTAATTTTCTTGTGGACGTGTGCAACATTGTGAATGCTGCTGCTTCTAAATGATAATTGTAAATAATAAGTAACACGACAACCTACGGACGCTCACTGCAAGCCTGTGGTATGAAACTTTCTGACTTTAACGGGGCTAACGTGCTGTCTCAAATTTGGGGTTTTAAATCATATTAAAAAGGAATCTTCCAGCATCTTGCTGTTCAGTTTACAGTCTTTTCTCTTGAAAATTGTAGGGTGGTTTTTTAAATGATAGAACGTAATATTTCTCTTATGGTGTGAACCTCAGAACTAGGGATGCGACGTTTGTGCTAAGAGTGGGTTCCTGATGGGAGACAAAACAAGAGTAAAAGTTTACTGTAGTCCTCACTGAACAGAAGGCAGCACAGTTCTCATGTTCACAATACGTCCACGAGGTGAGAAAGTTTTCTCAAATATTTCACAAGAGTGACATATTTTAAATCGCAAGAAGAGCAAATGTCTAAAGATTTTTTACAAGTCCCTTTTTTGCTTTGCAAGTAAATACAGGGCTTTCTTGAGCACACTATTTCCTGTAAATCGTGATGCTGACAAAACCGTCTGGAAATGATATCAACATTTTGCAATTTTTTTTAACGACTGTAGTGAAAGTTTGTTACAGATATGGCTGGTCTAAATAAGTTGAGCGCTTTGTTTCTTCGGTAAAGGATAAAAGTTCTATATGTTTCTTTTTTAAAATGAAAAGTTGTACATGTTGGTTAAATTGTCGATTATAGATAGCACGTCACTTATGTCGTTTATTATGTAGCTGGTTAACTTAGTGTAAATACTCACATCTCTAGCACCATATTTGCACCTAAGAGTGACGTGGGTATGATATTGTGGGTAATAGTCATGTAGAATATAAATTTACTTTTTATAGAGTCTGATTGTAATAAGCTGTTTACCATACTTTTAAGCAAAGTTCTAGCTGCTTTCACCTTGCGTTTCTTTTGGCGATGGTGTGACCTCAGATATGGTTCAAAACTTTTCGGCCCCAACACACACGTTTTATTATGATGAAGTCTGGCTGCTGTTTGCACTCGAGTAGTTGGATGTCACTCACTGCTTTTTCCACGTAGGCACCTGGAAAATTGTGCTCTTGTGCCTCAATGATCCAGTGTAGTCAAGATTTTATTGATTAGTTTTTGTATGCGTCGTCATATAAAGTAAAGGATAGCATTTTCTGGTCTTTGTAGAGTACGCTGTGCATTCTTTCCAACAAGGGAGCACACTATTATTTTATGGAGATGTTTTTGTATATGTATCGATACTGTGTGTGTGTATATGGTATAGTGTTCTCATATACACATCTCCCCTCTAGGAAATTACACACACATGAAACAACACGTTATACTTTAATGCGTATATATATATGTGTGTGTGTGTATGGATACATACGTATATCTCATACTGCAGAAATAATATAAACATTAAGTTTTTCCTGTTATATTGGATGCATTATTTGTGCAGTATGATCCTAAACAGGTTTACTTGGAAGAAACCCCCACTGGATTCTGTGGGATTTACTCCCAAGTAAGTGTAAAGTATTGTAACCTTATTACATTTCTTACTATGCTCAATTATTATTTATATTTGAATATGTGCTTGGAGAATGTATATACATAGACCAGTTGCATACTATAGTTCTGTTGATAAAGACAGTAAAAGGAACAATCCTTGTAGAAGAGATTTCTACAGTAACTGCTCATTAGATTTTAGCATTCGGACCAAATTTTGTTTTTCATGCTGTTTGAAGCTCTTAAGGAGTGCCTTAACTTTTATAAATTGTTAAGGCCACACTGACTAATTACCTCTTGCTGTTAATGTATGAGGATAATTTGCTTCATGTAAATTGTGTAAAAGTGACCCAAACCTTCAGTTTTTAGAACTTGTGTGTGTGTGAAGTTTTAGTAAGTGAGAAATGCCGCTTTCTGAAAAATTGTTTACAAGATCTTAAAAACATACTTTTTATTCCTCCTAACAATAGTTTTCTGTTACTGACAATTTTATAAGCTTAAAATGTGAGTGTGTATGCTTGAGTATTAGTGATCAGGTATAAATACCTGACAACTCTTGAACCTAATAACTGGTGGAATTGTCTGATCTTCCCTGAGACCATACTATTATGTTGCTCTACTCAAAATGTGCAAAAGCTCTGAAGTTTATGGGGAAATATTTGAGAACGTTTATGGTTAACCGTTTTTGAACATGTCTAGTTTTGGGGGGGGGAGAATCTAAAATGAGGGGAGGGGTATCTGTAGAAATGTTAGGTGGAAAGTATTGGCAACCAAATGTGCTTTCTGTTTGGGGGGTGGGAAGCAACAAGTACTTGATAAGCCACAATCCTAAAATTGCGGGACTTACTTTTTGGGTAAAGTATTTGGGACTAGGGGGATTTAGCTAGGGGAATGGCTTTGAACAGCAATATATTCTGATACGTAAAATGAAGCCATTCATTCCTTCAGACTGACAACTTTCCAGTTGGTGTTTATCCTTGCTTAATTTAGTTTCCTCAAGACAACTAGTGAGGTAGTTTAGATTTGTATTTTTGGCAGTCTTGGGTAACCGTAAATGCAGAGTTTTCTGTCCCAAGTATTACACCTTACAATTCAAAACTAGTTTTTTTTTTAAAAGGTACAAGAAAGTCTTTGTGGGCTTGTTCTGTCTTTCGACATCCCGTAAAATGAAATAATCAGTTGTTCTATTTCAGGTATTAACAGCTGTTATGAACTATAATACTATTATTGTCAATCAAACAATTTTCAGATGCTTAATTATCCTCTTTATAATCAATTAATTGATTAACCTCATCAGTTAAATTTATTTACATTTGCACAATCTCAAAACACTTATATTAAACAGGTGCCGTTTTGAGATATTGAAGGAAGCTTCCATTCATTGTTAAAAGGAAAGACCATCTTTAATGTTTTCCTCCTAATTTCCTATTATAGTAGCTCATCAGAAATAGAGGAAAACATATAAACAGAAGCCCACAGGTCTGCCCAACAGATTGAAACTTCCCCTTACCAATCAACAAACTTTAGGTGATTAATCTACTGGCTAAAGCTTGCACCCATATTGAAAAGTTTTAATAATTGTGCTTTTGATGAATCCCATTAACTACTGACCTTCAGAAATGTTAGTTAAAGCATTCCTATTGCGGATTTATCTTGGCCTGTCCTTACACACAACTTTTCTCCCCTATTTTAAAGATGGATATATTTTTTAAAAAACATGTATGATGCTTTTGGAACTTCCTTTTGATACACTGTCAAAACAAAGTTATGATTTAGATTTGATAGTTAAAATCTCCACCCAAATATAGCTGTTTTGATAGTTCTATGATTACTTTCAATATAATGTATAACTGAAAGGAAACTTTACAGGGTTTTTTTGTTACATGGATTTTTGGCAATTGACGTGAGAAAGCCAAGAAGACCCATCAGAAAGTCAGGCTACTTTTTGTACCATTAATTTGATTTGTTTAAATAACTCATTATTGGCATGATTGACACCCCAGCCAGATTTAAAATGATTAGATTTAAGCAAGTTTAATTCCAATTTTGTAGAAAAGTTTGAAATGTCTGTTATTCTTTTGGCAGCGTATGGACTTCAGTGAGACTTTTGGCTTACACAAGTTTAAATCTTGTATTGACTGTATATGAAGGTCTTTAGAGTAGACTAAAATATGTAAAACATTGTATAGTAAATTAGAAGCATACCTAGAACTTAATCTTGGATTTGTTTTTGCATTAATTTTGAAAATGTTTCTGAAGCTGTTTAAAAGAGTCTGCCAGAGTTGGCGATATCGACCCCATAGTATGCTTGTCTTTAAAGTTTTTTTCCAGCACATTATTTAAAACCATAGTATATCTTGGTACCTTCCCACTATATGCCCCAGTTTGCTACTTGCATGCTGAATAAACTGAAAAGAAGTTTGCGTCTTACCTTAGAAAGCTTTGAGTGGTGTCATAAAAGTAACTGGGTAACAGCTGGGTAATACATCTTCAAAGTGAATTCAGTGGTGGATGTCCTGGAATTGTCAGGAACGTTTCGTATTCATCTGTCCTTTATCTTAATTCTATTCCCTTTCTCGTGACTCCATCAAGTATAGTTGCTTGGTTTATTTTGTCTTTTATGCGAGGAAGAATTACAGATGACTTGAGATGCCCATGTATGAAATGGCTACCTTACTATGAGTTATGTGAAGTCTCATATAACTCCTTACTCATATAATTCCTTACTGTCTATCTTCAATTCAGTTCATCATCTTTCTTTTAAAAATCTGTTTGCCTTTAGTAGATCATTTTGTAGCATTCTCTAATCTTCTGGTCAAACTTTCTACGCAATGTATGATCTGAATCATTTTATACGGGTTTTTTTGTCTAAATAGTTGTTGTTGTGTTACAGTTTATAAACTAAAAAGACACCTGTATCCCTGGGCACACCTGTGAAGCTTGGGGTGGTGTCTATTACTTAAACCCTGCGTACCACTTCTGATGTTTTTGTGAGTTGATTATATTACAGTGGCCGTTGTTTAGTTTTACTGTTGGCAGGCTCTGTCTTTACAGGCATTTTCTTATTCCGAAGTTGTGGGTGATGCTTGAGAGTTTCCCTCAGTGCAGATTGACTTTTACCCTCTGAAATTTATTTCATAAAAATATTTCATTTTTCCAAATGCACTAGTCCTTTCAGAAACTTGCAATAAACCCTTTACAAGAGACTAGACACCTTCCCCTGGTGGTTTTATTTATGCAAGAAGGAAACTTTCTCTCCCTCTTTTTTTTGCTCTCTCTCTTTCTTGTTTTCTTTAATCCGCCTGACGTAATGCCAAACTTTGCTTTAAAAGAACAGACAGAAGTAATTGGTAGCTTTTAACTTTTAATAATGTTCTGGGTTGGTTTTAGTGGCCTAACTGCCATTTTTTAAAAAAAATGACTCCAAGTAAAACTGGGCTTGTGGCCCAAAGAAGAAAGACTCTGTTGATGCAGTTATTTTGATTCTTGTTTTTCAATCAGTTGATAAAAAAACCCCAACTTCCCTGCTGAGCTCTGCTACATTTCTCCAAATGCGCTTTGTAAATGTTGGTGCATTTCAGCTTATGGTAACTTAAACTGGTTTTTAAAAGTGAAGTTTCCCTATAGAGTTTTGAAATGTCTCCTTTTCTTTCTCCCTTCCTCCTCCTCATCTTTCATTTGGAGAACCAATTCATCTTGGATTAATAATTGCCAGTATCAATCAATTTAGTAGTTTTAATAATGTCAAGGAATATTTTACACCTGTTAATTAAGGACAAGAAACATGTAAACAGAATTTTAAAAATTCCAAGAAGAATGAGCGGTCTGTTTTCTATAAATCACAAACAATTCATTTAAAAATAATTCATTCTTTTGTTCACTCAGTTATTTATCTGAATTTTTGCTTAGCATAACTGACACTGCTAAGAAGGAGAACAATCAACCAGCAAAACTATACTGTATATGACAGCACTTATGAATTTTTAAACTATTTTAAAACTTTCAAACTTTTCAAAATGCTATTATGTATAATATTGTTTGCTTTATAACCGCCTTCCTTCATCTGTCTTTTTACCAGTCCTCGAGTTGATCTTTTTTTCATGCCAGCAGAATCTGTAATAGAATTAAGCAAGAGACATTTTGGTGAGATTGACGGTGGTGCGACTTCATAAGCTGGCAAATTTGGGAATCTTTCAAAGGCCAAGTTAGCTTGTGCCAGTTTTTCCTTCCTTTAGGGGAGGTACTCCACCCAGTTGACAGGCACCCCACCCAAAGTGGAGAACTATAATTCAGTGGCACCACTCTTTAAAAATGTCAGTTCCCTCTGGAATTCAAATCCTAGACATGTCTTGATTTTCAGCTTTCCTTTCAGTATCTCTGTATTCAAGAACTCTCTCACTTGTAGAATCTCATTGTTGGGCTACTTCTGAAATTCTTGCTTGAGGAAAAAACTCACATAGCTGTGAGTACGATTTAGTGATGGCATGTAGGCTTTTGTGTGTGTGTGTGTGTGGAAAAAGCTAACCCAACTATATTTTTAGGTTGTTAATTAGATGGTTATGAATGTCTTGCCCACTCCCATGATCTGACAAAGGGAGCTTTGACCCTTCAGAGCCCATACCCTGGAAATCTAGTTGGTTTTTAAGCTTCTACTGGACCCAAATCTTGCTCTCCAGTGCCTTGTTAATTTATGTCCTATACATTATTAATAGATTCTACAGCATGGTATAAGTGGAGTATGTGGTTTAAGTATTATTTAGTCCCGTTGACAGCAATGGGGCTAAACTAGTTTTCAGTTCTGGTACTTCTTCTTAATCAGTTTGTGGTCAGGATCGTACATGAATTTACTTGCCAAAGATGGATAGGTACCTAGCTTGAAAAAGTCCATCAATTATGCTTATCTTCCTGTAGTAGATTTACTTTAATGCTATGCTTCAGTTTTGTATTACAGTTAAATCTGAATTTCTCACTCATTTCTTTTCAATAAATAATAGTTGCAAACATTCAGTTATGGATAATATCTGGAAATTTTATGTTGTAATTTTGAGATATCACAGTGTAGAAATGTCCTATACATTTTTATAGAATTTAATAAGAATGCTTCCAGATTAAGTAGGTTGAATTTTTGAGTGTCACTGCCTTTTCCTCTAAAGTGTAACTTAAATTAATTGTTTTAATAATGAGGGAGAAAAAAGTTATTGGAAAGCAATTTTTGTGCAAGCTACCTAGGCTGACACTATATACACCACAAAATCCTGAGGTAGAGTGGGCTCTAACACTTCAGATTAAAAGTGGCAAATTCCATTTTTAAATTCCCACCATGCAATGGATCAATAGGTAAGCCTTTTTTTGCAAGAAAAGAGTTAGCTCATCAGGGACCCTTCCTTTGTGCTTATTTTCTGTTTTACAGGGACCTTTTAATGTAGGGGAGCATTGAACGTAGTGATAAAATCCCTTCTGCCACCTTATCCTGCTCCGTATGTTGACCACTCTTTTCAGTGCAGTGTTGGCTTTATCCCTGTGCTGTTAGTTTATTTTGAAATCTATCTTTATTTTTTCCATTTTTTTATATCTAACCTTTCTTTTCAAAAGAAAATCTCCATTTGTGTGGCTTAAAAACCCAACTGTGGAAGTTGCTTGAAAAAGTCCATCAATTACGCTTATCTTCCTGTACAAGATTTACTTTAATGCTATGCTTCAGTTTTGCCTCAAACCATTTCAAACCACCTCTGGCTCAGGAACCTACCATTTCTGGGTTCCTGAGAGATTAAGTATGACAGTTTGCATTATATAATGAACAGCAGTATTGTTTGAGCAAAGGTAACATATTTCGATTTGTGTGGGGTTTTTTTCCCCTCTCCTGGCTGTTGGCAGTAGTGTAACTCTAAACTGAGGGGTGATCTAACAATGTAAATATCTGAATTGGTTTGAAACATCTAGTACAGGGAACAGAGTGTTTGAAATCCTTGGATCGATCTATCTGGTCTATATACAGTATTTTCTTTCTCACGTACACACACAAACTACACTACACTATTGCTCTCTTGATACGTTTTCGTATGATGTTTTTTGTGCTATAAATTCCGAATTGCTTAGATGTTTCTAACCCACTTTATGAAAGAAATGTGCAGTGCATGAATATTAAAACTTAAGAAACTTTTAAAAAGTGCTCTTGTTTGCTGAGTATAACATATCCTGCAGCTGCACTGACATATATCACTGATATCTCCCATCATTATTATAGAATTATAATTTGTAAATGGTATCCATGTTCCAGTGAAGTGAGGCACAAGATTATATTCATTATTAATGTTGCAGAATAAAGTTAGATAGATCTCTATTTTAAATTCTCTGAGCTTTTATGAATTTGCACAGAGTTCATATTGCTGTGATCTAAAACAGTCTTAGGAGACGAACAGCATCCCGTCTGATGTTGTTTAAGATAACTTTTGGATTGTGCCCCTTTTCATACCATAGTGCAACAGTTTTCACATCACAACAGAGCAATGAAGGCAAGAAGGCTACTCCATTGGCAGAGATGGCTTATGGATAAACAATCAAGAAATTTACTGTGTGCCATCTTCTGTACATTTCTTGATTTTTTTCCCATATTAAATCTCTGCAAATGGAGTCACCTTCTTGTCTTCACCGTTCTGTTGTGATGTGAAAACTGTTGCACTGGAGTATGAAAAAGAGCACATTTGTTAGTCAATAAAAAGCAAATCTTTGTCTTCATAAATGCATTTTCAAATGAGTATTTTTTTTTTAAAAAAAATATTGTAATTATTTGGATAGTTTCCATAATGTGCTAAACAGACTGGTTTAACATGTAGTCCATTGTTTAGGTCTAAATTGGGTCAACCTTTCACCTCTTAAAAACAGATAAACAAATTTCCCCTCTTTGACCCCTTCAGGCAAAAATCTGCGGAAAAAAGATTAGTCTTTCCCTCTGCCCTGAAGGTCAGATAACTCTGGCTCGTTTCTACAACTAGGAGAAGTGAATTCCCGAATGGATGGCTCTCCACTAAGGAAGTTTTGCTGCCCAAATTCCAGATGTTTGCATCTCTGAGCTCTTTGAAAAATATACTGCCAGTATACTTTAACAGTGGTGAGAGAAAGTCGCAGTTCCTTCAGTGTATCTATCCACTGAAGACCTTTTTTTCTCTGACAAATGAAGTGCTGCAAATATACAAAATTAATGTCATCCAGTTGTTCTTTGAGATGCCTTTCTATGGAGTAATTAGTATTATGCTGGGACTTGCATATTGTATTCTATTCCAATAACATGATGTAATTTAATCCCATGGACGGTGGTTAGGCATATTATAGGAATGTTACTACTTTTGTATGGTAAACCTTTCTTGTGTTACGAAAATAAATTATGCCCCAAAGTGTTAACAACACACGTCACAGTTGTACAGCATTCCTCACTTTGGATTGATGTGTAGTTCAGGCTTGGTTTGACTCCCTAGAATTAATATGAATCGCAAAAGTCCCTTTTTCTTTTTACACTGAAAGATTTCATGTGCTACATTATGCATGTATACATAACACCAGGTGCATGTCAAGTGCCCAACTTTTTTAAGGGCTGTGAACTGCTTTAAAGTCTTTTTTTAGACATTGTAAATAAATATTATAGCGTCTGGATGCAGGAGCTATTTTGAGGGTAGTTAATGAAGATTCTGCTTGCAGCTAAACAACACTGAAAAGTAATCTGTTGTTTGGAAAATTATGTTATGTTGATGCTTTGCCTGAATCAGGTTGTGCACATAGCTGGGTTAGTGCTGCAATGCCATTTTAATAAATCTGTGTGATTTCGGCGTGGGTCAGTTTCGGAGACAATCCTATTAAGATTTCCTTTTTCAAACTGAGATTAATGAAGTGATTGGGTAACCTCGGCTAATTTTCTCCTCCATACTAAATTGGAAAAAGTAAAATTATACTATTGAGAAAACTTTCATATAAGGCTGCGGTGTTGCAGTCCGTAGTCTGAGAGGGATCCAGACCTCTCTTCTCCCCCCCCCTCCCGCCACACAACAGTGATACGGGAAAGAGTTTCTTGAGACGGAACAGAAATAAGTCTGCTCTATACCTCTATACAGTAGTCTTTTTTCCTCACCAGGAAGAAATGGTGTCACTCTCTCATCTACAAAGCATGATACGGTCTCTTGTTGCTTCTCCATTTTTATCCTGCTTCTCTCCTCTGTCAGAGCCTTTTTTGTGCTGTGTATATATACACATAGGACATGTCCCTTCTAAAAATATGTGCAAATCAAACTTCCCAAGTGTTACACAATTTTTTTTTTAAACAGAAAGTATCAGAGTTTGTTTTGTCCTTTCTGAGCCTTTAATGAGTTTAAAGTATTTACTGTGATGTAATGAGAATTCTGACACAGAGACTTAAAAGGGAGGGATTGGAGGAAAAAAATAACCCCCAAAGTTCCACTTTTACTTGTGACTGGTTTTGTGAGGATATCAAGATGTTGAGTAATCTAAGCAGCTATTTAGTTTGTTTCACTGTGTTGGGATAAAATAGCAAAGGATAACGAGCTCAGAGCTTCAGTTTGATTTTGCTGCCTGAATTATTTTTATGAAACGGGAATGCAAACTTGAAGTCTGGGATGAAAATAGGTTTGCGTGCAGATAAGAAATTGACAGCGTTTTAAGATAATAGTGGCTGTTCATATATTTGAGTTAAGGGATTCTCCAACTTGGTCTTTGCTGAAGATCCTAATGCTGGTGGCCCTGCCAAGCAAGCTTTACCATCCAACTAGGCTGCAGGATGCTGTTCAAGTAGGGTTTCCCAGTACTGTGGTCAGCATAATGACCGTTTCCACACACGTTGAATAATGCACTTTCAATGCACTTTAGTTATCCTTTAGAAGTGGATTTTGTGTTTCACACACGAAAACCCAGTTCCAAATGATCACGAAAGAGCATTGAAAGTGCATTATCCAACGAGTGTGGAAGCAGCCACTATCTGGAGAGCCGATTGGCTTGCTATAAGCGTTCACTTTATGGCTGTATTCAGCCTCAAATTTAATTTATTTGACTTGGTCTGTATCACTGTTTTCAATCTATCGGACTGGATATGGATGTGCTATTCAGGGACTTAGCAACAGATCCTTTGATCAGGGCTGAGGTGAAATGGCACGCTCTGTAGAGTTTTAGCACTGGGTTAATGCATATTCTCACCATCCAAGAAAAGCCAAAAATGGTCCTTCCTAAACTGCTGCCGGTTCTGGCCTTTGTTTATTGAAATGCCCAGCTGAAACACACTTTGGAAAGTTCCACAGTGATGGTGGAGCAGAGCTTGACCTCATAGGTGAAATATCAGTGGATGAAAACATGAGAATAGGATTCCAGTCAAGTTCTATTGTCAAAAAGCAATTGTTGGGAACTTAAATGTGTGAGTATGGGTCTTTCAAATGTCTGTTGTGGGGTGGGGGCTCAACCAAGGCTACTTCCAGGCCTCTGTCTACATTGCGCAGTTCTGAAGGACAAGTAGGAGGAGAGGATTCTTATGGAAGGTCACTCAGATCTTGACAACTTTAAAAGAAGTTCCAGCAGCCCAATGACTGTCCCATCTTCTTGACCCTTCTCTGCTCCCCAACCAAATTCTTAGAAGAGTCTGCTGGACCACACCTCCTAGACTAGCATCCTGTTGCTAGCTGTGACAAGATGCTTCTGGGAAGTTCATAATTAGGGGGTGAAAGCAACAGTGATTGTCCATGTGCAGATGATATTTAGAAGCACATTGCCTCTGAATATGGATGTTCCATTCACCGGTCTTGGATAACAGCCATTGGTAGATCTTATTCTTTCCGTACTTTATTGTAAGTTCAGTTTATTCCGTATTGTAGTTGAATTGCAGGATGTTTGTCCTGTTAGACTCTTTCATTTTTCTTTCATCTTTGCTTGTTGTCTAGTGTGGTATAGTTACACAAGAGTACGAGCTATAAACCATAGGACCTCTGGTTGAACCCTTGATCTGAAACCATGAACTCATTGACCGTATCGTCCTAAACAGATTACATCCTTGGTTGTTGTGGGTTTTCCGGGCTGTATTGCCGTGGTCTTGGCATTGTAGTTCCTGACGTTTCGCCAGCAGCTGTGGCTGGCATCTTCAGAGGTGTAGCACCAAAAGATAGAGATCTCTCAGTGTCAGTGACAGCCCGGAATACAGCCCGGAAAACCCACAACAACCATCGTTCTCCGGCCGTGAAAGCCTTCGACAAGATTACATCCTTCTTCATCTGTTGGAATCAGTGGGATTGGAAGGATATAAGTCTGTTGAGGATGGCATTGTAAACTGCCTTGGCAAACCATTGTTTTTGTGCCTCAGCTGACTAACCTTTATAAGGGGTTAATCATACTGGTGTGATTTATAGGGTGGTTGTTAGGATAGTGAGATAATGTGTTTGGCACAATTTGAATGTTTTAAAGTGCTGCTAGATGATGGATCCAAATATTTTTGCAGTTTTTTTAACCACTTGCATTGTTCTTGATAAACTTTGGTGGATGTAAAGATTCAGCAAGTTATGGGAATGGGATAGTGGAAGAGTTCTCAAGAGCTTTGGAGGCTAACTAGATGCAAAATAGCAGTGAAAGTCTTTTGTGTTTTTCAAAAAGGAATATTATGGCTTCAGCTGCCTTAGATATTAAAACGATGTAATTAGATACAGGTCAGGTAACTATTTGGTTATTAGTCTAGAGAGCAGACAAAGAATTTTAGGAGACCATTTTTTTTTGTGTTTCTGAATTTTGAAATTATACACGGTAGTCTGAGGTGTCTGATAGTTATTAATGCACCCTACATTCATAACAAAGCTGTAGAAAATTCCAGAAGATTCACGGTAATGTTTCATTAGCAAAGAAGTGGTTAAATTGAATGGTTTCGTATCAGTTCCTTGTAGTTTTATTCTGTGTTAGTCATTCCACAGGTCTGAAAGCAGCAATAACATACTGTAGCTCCCCTTCTGCCTTTTATTCCAAACAACCTGTTGTCCTGTCAGCTCAATAAAACTGTTTTGTGGTTTGTTTTCCTGAGTTAGGACATAAATGTAATTGGAACCACTTGCAATTAAAAAAAAAGAAAGAAAAGAAAATACACTTGTTTCGGAAACCTTCACTGTCACTCTAGACAAGAAATTTTGACATGTCATAGTAAAAAATAAAAAGGGGGTAGCTGTGAAATTAGTTTTAGGGGGTGAACGGAAATTGGCGGTTAAAGAAACTTCTGCAGTTATTGCCTTAAAAGATGTTTATCTGAAGAGCAAAGAAGTAATGATATAGTGAAAGCCTTTATAATTGGAAACAATTTTCACTATATGGGCATAGGTTGATTTATTTGTTTCTTTCCTTTTATTTTTCATATCAAGAAGAATTTTGGAGTAAATTCAGATAAAACGCCATAAAGGTTCACACTTCACACTTTAACTGCACACATCAGACGATGGTGCTTAGAGAAGTTTTCAGGCTCCTACTGTATTGCTTTCAGTCAGGAGGACAAAAATTGAAGAGGCTATACTTTTTCAGTTTTTGAAATTAATTTTTAGTTTTGCTTTTGGCATTCATTATCAGAGAGTGGGATGAAAACATAAGTATTTGTTTCATTCAAAGCAGGCAAAAATGTTTAGGATTGGAGGGAGAAGGAGAGGGAGAAATAGGTATCCTAGAAATTGGTATTCAGAATCTTAGCAAAACTGAAGTGGCTACGATCAGTTTCTCATCATATTTTTGTGTCTTCCTTAGTTAAAATCTAATCCTTCTGCATCCAGAGCAAGTACGCTGTTTCCTGTTCAAACAGGATAACCTAGCAGGCTATAGGATTTCCGTGCCTCTCCCTTATTCCCTAATATTTCACAGATTTTGTTTGGTTTTTGGTTTTGTGTCCAGAGGGTGATGTTGGGAATCAGACATTGAGACATATATCATGTAATGATTTTACATAAGTTTAATGATTTTTCCCTTGCTGTCAGAGAGATGCTGTTTCTCAGAGCAAGCTCCCAGTTAACTGAAAGAAGCAAATTCTGTGTACTCCAGTGCAAATTATGAGTGGTAGCTGTAATTCATTGCCTAGCAAAAAGAGAAATTTAGCTTTGATTATTTTCACTCTGTCCTATGTTACGTTTTTTAAAAATGTTATACGTGTGATGGAATTCAGAGTTTTTTTCTGTGCATTTAAAAAGAAAAGAAAAACCAACCATCAAGACTTTTCTGAATTAGCGTTGAATTCAGCCAATTTTTTTTTTAACGCAGTTTCCTTCCTTACGTCCAATTTCCTTCCTTCCTTCCCACATCACTGTTGTACGTACGGGGCCCATGATCCCTGTTGTCAAAGGGAACTCTTCTTTCCTTTTTCACCACCAAAAAAGCTGTTTGGCTCCAATACATAGGACACACCATTTATGCCCATGTTGCTGTATATAATGTCCATTCAATACATGGTTTAGAAATGAAGTTCCAAGCCCTTTTAATTCAAAAATGTTGATAGATGGTAAGCTGTGCTTTCTTAAGTGGAGCAAAAGTCTGACTTTATTTAACCTTTGTTTGAGATGGGATTCTGCTATTCATTTTTATCGTCTGTGGTTGGAAAGTTTACCCCTTCATTCTTCTGGTATTAAGCTCAAACTAATAGTTTATGATCTAGGATGCAACTATTTTGAAGAGTTATTTGTTCAGACATTTCACATAAATTTTCAAAAACAAACTGTTTTATATTGGAATAACAAGGTGATCAATATCAATATCAATATCAATATCAATACCGATGCCTGCCTGCCTGCCTGCCTGCCTGCCTGCCTGCCTGCCTGCCTGCCTGCCTGCCTGCCTGCCTGCCTGCCTGCCTTTCTTTCTTTCTTTCTTTCTTTCTTTCTTTCTTTCTTTCTTTCTTTCTTTCTTTCTTTCTTTCTTTCTTTCTTTCTTTCTTTCTTTCTTTCTTTCTTTCTTTCTTTCTTTCTTTCTTTCTTTCTTTCTGGGAGGAGGATAGATTTAGGTTTGCCAATGATGCAGACATTTCCAGGGCTTTTGTTTTTGCAGATGTGGGGATAACTGTTATCTTTAATGTCTTGCTTTTCCTTGATGCGTACTCTTGGTTTTGTTAAAACTTGTTCACAGTTACGAGGAGAAAATGTTTTTCAGTCCTCTTGTACATCTTAAAGTGTTTTGAACTTTTTTCATTCCTGTCAAAATACTTATGCTTTTGAGTTATGCATAAGTAAGTTACCCTACAGTCCACCTTCTACACTTGTCATATTTTAGAGTTTCTCCTTCAGATAGATATTCCAGCTGCTTTACAAAAAAGAAGGAAAACTAAGCTGTTATTAATCTCAAGAACAGTTTTTGGTGGGTGGAAAGATTCTCCTCTGTCTCCTCCCTAAAATCTGTGATCTGGGAAACTTGCAAACCATTCCACTACTGCTACTATGCTTGAAAAATGATTTAACTTTTGTCTGACAATATTTATAAAATCATTCATTGTAGAATATAAAGTTCTTTACTGAGATTATTATTTATTATTATTCTAATAACTATAACAACATGGGCCTTCAACGGAACAAATTACTTAGTAAAAAACTTTCTTAAGACTGGCTGCCTAATATGTTCAAAGTGATTAAGTGGGAAATCGGGGGACCCCTTTTAAGAAATAAATTACATATTGAAAAGTGGCATGACAATTTTTCCTAATACATGCACTAATTAAACACCGATAGAGTAGCTGACTAGTAAATTCACTTAAAAATTTTAAAAGTTTGATGCCGTGGGTATGTACTTGGTTTATACGGGTGAAGATGGTGTTTTATCTTCAGATATTCCTTCTACGTTTTCTATTTTCATATTCTCTTGATTTTAGGCCTACTCATTCATTTTGGCTTTTATATCAGTGGCTTATTCAGATGCTCCATCAACTGGATTTTATTAAATAAGGAAGTTTTAAAGAATTACCATTCGTGACAATAAATGGCTGCACAGTGTGTGCATGTTTGGGTCCACACACTGTTCTTTGAGAATATGAGGCCTCCTGTTTAAAAAAGTGTCGGAATGGATTTTTTGTCAGCAGGGCTTGCTATCGTACCACTTTGAGGGTCAGGAATCAAAGCCTGTTTTCAGAGGGTTGCTCTAAGAAAACTAGTCACTGACCATGACTGTATGGAAAAGCTTCAGCAAGGGATTTCATTCCCCTTTGGGTAGGCCGAGATAAATTGTGTGATTACTGTATAATGAAACATGCTTTGTATTTCTGGGACCAGTATAAACATCATTTATAATACTATGTCAAAGAAGTGCCCGGGGCAAATGGCATCATTCAGACTTCTCCCTTATTCTAAGATAAGCACATATTGAATCCTGCTTTAATAACTCAGTAGGCTTACTAAACTTCTTTTCTCAGTAATTTGTCCATAATGACAGATTGCAAAATGAAAGTTCAGGACCAGGGTTTTTTTCCGGCAGGAACACAGTGGAACGGAATTCCGGCAGCTCTTGAAAATGGTCACATGGCCGGTGGCCCCGCCCCCTGATCTCCAGTCAGAGGGGAGTTTAGATTGCCCTCCACGCCGCTGGCCAGTGGCGCGGAGGGCAATCTAAACTCCCCTCTGTCTGGAGATCAGGGGGCGGGGCCACTGGCCATGTGATCATTTTCACTGAGGGCAATTTAAACTTTTAAAAACTACCCCCTTGTTCCAGCTGACCCAAAGTGAGGACATTGTGCGGTCCTGAGTTCCACCACTGAGTTTCACCACCTCTTTTCCCAGAAAAAAAGCCCTGGTCGTGACATAACATTTAGCAGTATTTCATAAGGTATTTTCTTAAAAAATCTTAGAGATCTGTGTGCCTACCCACCACTTTGAGGCTGAGCAAGTGCACCCCCTGTTATCAATATTTTTCGTAAGAGGGAGCAGGAATTTGTGACTGCTTCAAAGTCCCATCTATGGGAGAAGTTTTTTGCTAGAAGATCGGCAGGTTTCAATGCCCCATGTAGAGGCAAGTCCTTTTTTTGTGAACGGTTGGAAGCTGGCCGATCTAACTACAGAAGCAACTCGAAGCAGTCGATTGGGCAACAGTGTCTTTAAAAGATGCTAAAGAACAAGGCTTGCTGGCTGAGAGGATCTTCTCTAGTGTCTCACGGGGAGCTAATCTTGGAGAGAGTGTTGCTGTGTACGATCTGAGAATTGTGCTCTCAGCGTCCTTTGTGCTAAGGAATGTATCTCTGAGCTTCTGAAGTGGCGCAAAATGTCATTGAATGCAACTAAACGATAGGTTGGTATCGTGAGTTTAGGCAAGATGCAGCAAAACAAGTGAAATGGCTCCTCATATCCAAACATTCACATGTCTTTCAAGAATAACTATCACTACCTCTGCATCACGAGTTCTTTTCTACTTTCTGATTTTTGGTTTGGATTGGGGTAGCAGGAAAACAAAAGATGCCCCATCATCTTTGCTTTGCACACTGATATTAAGAAAACTCAGAATTCCAGGAAACAGCGAAGCAGATAACTCTAATAGTACAATTCACTGATCCCATGATAAAGGTTCCTGGGGATTGTGGATAGAATTGCCAGGTGTCCGGTTTTCACCTGGACAGTCTGGTATTTTCCTGGACTGTCCAGGGGAAATGTCCTGAAAATACCAGAGACTGGCTGAGGCCCAGGAGGAGAGGGAGGAGAAGAGGGAAAGACAAGGCAAGGAACAGGAAGGAGCAGAGCGGCATGTAAGAAGCTGGCCCACTCACCATTGTGGAACAGGTGGGACTTGTCCTGGGGACCACTGCCGCTTGCAGGCTGGGCCCACAGCACCCCTCCCTCTCTGCTCCCCATTGAAGGTGTCCCCGGAAAGGCTGGTCTGGTCAGGCCCCTGGCTATGCAGCTCTGCTGCTAAGAAACTCAGGCACTGGGGCCTACGCAGCCTGGTGCAATGATGTCACTTCTGGAAGTGATGTCTTCACGTCAGGGCTGGCAGGAACATGCATCGCAATGTTCATTCTTAAGGTGAGTATTGCCTCCCTCCCCAGGGTCCTGTATTTTCCCAGAGCCCATATGGCAACCTGAATTGTGGACCAAGCCGAATAAAGAATAAGATGGGAATCTGACAGGAAGCTGCAGGGAAGCCGAGATTGTGTGTTCAAGTGGTAACCAATGGGATGAAGGAGGGGAGGGAAAATTTATTTTATACATTCATTTAAAACATTTATTAGTTGTGTTTGTGCCGTGCAGCAATTCATGATGTCTTACAATATCAATAAAAACAATCATAAAATGATTACAGTCAAAGCTTATCTACATGTTTTAAGACTATTAATAAACATAGAAACAAAGTTAGTTGAAAGCAGCCTTAAACAAAAACTAAAAATTGAAAGGGATTTTAGAACTTGAGCTAGGAACGTCTGTGCTCTGCAGTGGGGATCTATCTTGTATCTAACAATGCAAAATGAAGCATATAATTATACCCATTTTATAGTTGGATGCATTGAGGCAAAATGGCTTGTGGAGAAATTATACAGAGAATTAGTGGAAAAGAAGGAATAGGATTCAGAAATACTGTCTGAGAATGCACTTTTTAAAATGCTAATGGTAAAAATCTGTGCATTTTTTTTACTTGTGACATTTTGTATGGTACGTACTTTGTGCTGTGACCTGTTACTGAGGTAATAACCATGTAACCTTAAACAGAGCTGCACCCTGATAAGTCCCTTGATTTAGGATCAGACTGTAAGTGAAGAAATCAGCAATATCTATATTTCTTGTTTGTCCTGACACGTTTTGCATGAAATGATTGGTAGCCTATGATAATAATTGTACATAAAATGTAGGAATGACAATATCTTTCTGTCAGAGTAATATTTTAGCCAAGGAGAAAACATAGTTTCTGCTTCTTCATATTAATTTTGAAATATGGTCAATAGATTTTTGAGTCATTCATACATCTTCTTGTGCAGTATGCCAGTCTGTACCAGGAGGTGTATCCCAAATGTTTTGTGTGCCCATTAGTAAGTAATTTGGAAGCCACTACTGGTCGCTCCGTGTCTGCATTGGTCAGAGTCTGTTTTTAGGTAGTTTATATTCCATTGTGCTGTCTTGTCTCAGCGGTATGGATTGGGTGAGTGCGCTGTGAAGTAGTCTTCTAATGACACCATCACACATCCAGATCTGAACACGGCACACCCCTGGAAAATGATCTTTTGGAAGCATTTTTAATTTAGCAAACTGGGAGGTGGAAGCACACTCAGATAACCATATAATTTCTCTCACATACTTGTTCAGCCCAGAATGACAAAACAAATTAAACATGATTTGAGTAATGTCTTATAGTATGGGTCATGTTAACCAGCATTGACTAGAGGGCTTTTTCAGTCTTTCAAAACATGGTCAGTTGGATTGTTGTCCATTCTGAATCAGCTGAAGTCAAGGTTCCTGGAGCCTCTTAATTAATAGCAGTGAAGACTTCGCGTGGTGGTAATTGGGAGCAATAAAGACTGTAACTATCCATTGGTGGTAGTGAGTGCTCTCAAGTCATAGCTGACTTATGGCAACCCTGGCGAGGTTTTCATGGCAAGAGACTAACAGAGGTGGTTTGCCATTGCCTGCCTCTGCAACCCTGGTCTTCAATGGAGGTCGCCCATCCAATTACTAACCAAGGTCAACCCTGCTTATCTTCTGAGATCTGGCAAGATCAGGGTCACCTGGGCTATCCAGGTCAGGTCATAACTATTCATTACCCAGTCTCAATTTTTCCGTATGCTGCATTGTTCATCCTATTTGTGAGCACCTGTAATATACCAATCTTAGGTTTCTTTTGGAATGTGTGAAAATGCCCAAATATTTTGTAATCATTATTGGGGACCCATTGGGTGAATAATGATATATTGCTGCTCCCTGAGGAATTGAATATATTCAACTTTCAGTATTATGGTGCTTAACAATTCATTAGCTGAAAGATTCCCTCAGCATGATGCATGCCCTGTCTTGTATTTAATTATCTCATTATTATCCAAGTGGTAATGAAATTATATAAGAATACTGTAGATCAATAGGAACCAGTAAAAACTTCCTTGAGAACAGATGCTGGAAAATAGATGTACCAAACATATTCCCAGCATGGTTCCCTTGTGCTAATGGATTTGGCTATTCCTCCCCCCCCCCCCCCGCTTTGGCTTTATTCGAAAATGTATTAAAGGTTCAGAGTTGCATCCTTCTAAATCCATAGGATTAGAAGGTTGTGATTCTGCGTACTGTACTACTGTAAGTACAGTAGTTTTTTTTTAATTACACCTGGATACAGTAGCATGTAGATTTTTGTTTTTATGATCAAGACAAGAGTTCATATACTCTCAGATTCTAGAGCGGTGCTGCCAACTGTATTTTATATTCAAATTCCAGCTTGATTAAAAAAAAAAACCATGGGTTATATTTCACTGAGTTGGTTTGAAAATATTTCACGGTTTGTGTGTGTGTGTGTGTGTTGTCCTTGATTGGCTGGCTGTACCCATAAGGGTATCAGCTTCTCTATGGGAAAGACAGTCTATAATGAAGTATGTACCCTTGAAAAAGTAACTAGCAGTAAAAATCCAATGTGTTTAGGACCAACTGCCTGATGGAGATTGTACATAATATCTGGGATTTGGCTGTATCATTTAGGCTTTAGTATATTGGAGAGCTTGTCCACAGTCACTAGTTGAGCATGAGTCCTACATGTATTCATCCACTGGGTCCAGAGGCAGGATAGGCATTCTCAGTGGGTGGGAAGAACATAATCCCGCTTCCCATAAACCTTGCCAGTAATAATTAATTAGCCCTCTGTGGACAAAAATACCTGAGTAAGTTGGGACCAATAAATCGTAAGCCAAGAACTCCAAAAGCTTCCTAATAAGATCTATAGATTAGGTAACCCTTATGTGTTTTAATTGATTGAATGTCTGATGAAGAAACTTTTGCAATTTGAATGTTTTCAGACAGGAGGATACCTCATTCTAGAAATCGGTATGATTGAATTGCTGTGGTCTGAATTTAATATTAAAATTTTAGTCTTCAATTTAGGTGACCTAGATTGCAATGATTAAATTTGGCTTTGATTACAGTTTTGTCCAGGGTCCCTATAAGTGCTGATGCTATGGCAAAAAGTGCCATTGGATAAAAGAGGAACTCCTCTGCGCAAATCAACAAAGCACCTCTCAGTTCTACATCGGGGTGTTTGTATCAAAGTTTTTGTTAATGTTTCTTTAAAATTTGGATTAAATGGGGGATCCTCCATGTATTTGATAAAACTCATGATTTAGTTTTTAACAGATTTGAAGTGAGCTTTCGTGCATTCATATAAAATTCAAGTTCCATTGTAAACTGTTTTATGTTTTAAAAGCAACCATTTAATGTAATTATAATCCAATTTTTAAATTTAAAAATATCCATCCTAAATTTCAGTAAACCAGATTGATAGTTGCCCTGTCCCGGTATTTTGCCAGCAATAACAACCAATCAGTTATCTAATCTTGCTCCTGATCATTAACATGTTTAATATTCAGAAGTAAGCCCCATGTGATTTCAGTAACACTTCCTTCTTATGGATAGATTAGGTTTGTAGCTGTGTTGGTCTGCAGTAGAACAGCAGGATGTGAATCCAGTGGCACCATAGATACAGACTAGATTTTCAGAGTGTAAGATGAAGAGCCCCGTGGCGCAGAGTGGTAAGTGGAAGTACTGCAGCTCAAGCTCTGCTTGCGACCTGAGTTCGATCCTGGCGGAAGCCAGGTGCAGGTACGCGGCTCAAGGTTGACTCAGCCTTCCATGCTTCCGAGGTCGGTAAAATGAGTACCCAGTTTCCTGGGGGTAAAGTGTAGATGACTGGGGAAGGCAACGGCAAACCACCCCGTAAAAAGTCTGCCAAGAAAATGTCGTGATGCAACGTCCCCCCATGGGTCAGTAATGACTCGGTGCTTGCACAGGGGACTACCTTTACCTTTTTTAAAGCTTTCAAGAGGCAGCACTCCCTTCTTTATAATGGAGGTAACCAAGAGCCCTGTATGTGTGTGTGTGTGTTGGGGAGGGGGTTTCCATTGTTCAGATGAGATAATTCTGAGATGGGCATAGGGACCTCCTGCTTCACTGGGCTTGGCATCCCATACATTGTATTTGAGTTCAAAGTATTCAAAACTTCCTTAATTCTAGGCCAAGAATGGGTAATACTAATAACCAGGGCTTTTTTTCAGCTGGAATGCGGTGGAACGGAGTTCCGGAACCTCTTGAAAATGGTCACATGGCTTCTGGCCCCGCCCCCTGATCTCCAGACAGAGGGGAGTTTAGATCTAAACTCCCCTTGTCTGGAGATCAGGGAGCGGGGCCACAAGCTATGTGACTATTTTCTACAAGGGCAACCCACTGAGTTCCACCACCTCTTTTCCAAGAAAAAAAGCCCTGCTAATAACACATCTTTGTTTTTTATAACACAAGGAAGCATTCCACTTCTTATTGTCCTATTGCAAGTAATAGTGAAGGATGGTGGCCTGAGGTAGTTCTGTTGCTAAACTGGAATTACAACCTAGTTTTCTGTGTTCAGCTGTGCATGTGCTCTCAGTGCTGTACAGAAAACTAGAATGCTCTAATCCTTGGTTGTGTCTTAAGGTTTCTTATAGTCTAAGGTTTAGGCGTGTCTGAGCTCATGAAGATTAATGTATATCTGCCGATAACGTGTACACAAACAGTAGCAGATTAATAGCAATGTGAATTATTACTTAAATATCCTCATAGTGCTGTACGCAGAACAAGATGTCCAGTTTCTTCCTAGAGCAGCGTACAATTTAAAATATGAGGCAAACAAGACAACAAAGGGAGGGGAAGTGAAAGGAAGACTGTGGGAATAAACAGGAGGAGAACATGCCATTGAGTTTTGTCTTAAGAGGGAGATGGGATTTAAAGGGTTGTGCCAAAGGTTTCGTAGAAAAGGTGGGTTTGGGGGGAGGGATTTGAAGGAAGTGAGTGAAATAGAATCACGAGGGTGTCCTGGGAGGCAGTCAAGGAGAAAGGATGGAATTGTGTGAGGGAGCAATTCTGGCCTTTGGGTGGCTGAGGATGACGGAGCTGATGTGTTCAAGGATATGGGCGTATAAGAGTCGATAAGCATATGAAGGTAAGGGTTCATAGATGGTGCTGCATCCAGGTTGGGAGAGGAAATTCGTGTTGGGATTTAAGGATGACAAGAGAGAGGTGAATGATTTTGGTAGCAAAGTGCTTGATAAAAGTTGAGATGCCGTGGTGCTGCTACAGACAACTAGAGAGAAGAAGGTTATAACCAAGGTTGTAATCAGACTGGGAATAAAACTTTTTGCTGATAAACTTTGGTGACTGTTAAGCCATGGATTTAAGTCCGCAGAAGGTACTTCATCTCTGGTCCCTCCCATTCAAGACAGAAAGAAAAGGGGTTTGCCCTTGTAGGGGTTTGCATGTACAAGTGTTCAGAGCATGTGCAGCCTCCTGATGGGACAATTAATGTTCCGCTGGGGACAGTGTAGGTCGGGGAAATGCCACAGAAGAGGGAAGGAGGAGCCCCTGCGCCCCCCATGATGTGATCCCAATCCAAACTGGGCTCTTGCAACGCTTTTAAAATGGAGTTGCCAGAGCTTCAGTGTGCCAACTTGCAGCACATGGTGATCATGTGCAAAATGGAATAGATAGTTTGGTCTTAAGTGTTGCATCCAGAGCACTGGTAGCATAGTAAAGCTAACAGAATGAGTCTTCTGTCTCCCCCTCTTGCTGCAGATCACTGAGCCCTCCGCCCGATTCTGCTTTAGGGAGGAAGTCAAAGGACTCTCAGGGACACTACGTAGAGCTGCAGTGAGAAAAGGGAATTAGTAAGAACCGTTCTTCTCTAGGTGTATACGTTATGGTCCTAATAAATAAGAGCCACCATGAAAATTATATACAAGAGCCCTGATTGATAATTTACTGGTTGAAACTACTTGGTGTTGTTATTTCCAGTGACATAGCAATTGTGATAATTATCATTCTTATATACAGGTCACCTAGCTAATATTTCCCTTACAGCTTATGCCATTTGTCTGCCTAAATCCTCATAATTGTGTAGCTCTTGTTCCCCAGCACGGCAGCATGTCTCCATCCTAGCCTTTTAAATTTAATTCTGAATTTATATCATTTTCCTAGAAGTCGCATTCATCCATGATGCTGCTAATCTCCTTGTTTTGCCTTTAAAACGAATGCATGAATTTCCCAAATGGCATGTCGTCTGAATCACAAAGGGCAATGATTTGTTTGGATGCCAATGTGCATCCATAATGCTAGTACAATTCATGCTTGCTTAGGAGTGGCTTTAGATATTCTTAATGTAAAGCCCCTTTCTGGTGTCATTTGATATTGAACAGAATAGATTTTCAACATTGAGTCCAGTGAAAAAAGAATGCATTGTTTTCAGACATCATAATCCTAGACACCTATTTCTGTTGGTGGTGCTGAAATTTATACTTCCAAATGTTATGTGTGCCAAAGTGAAAGGGAATCCTAATCTTGATTCTTGTGTTGGGAGAATAATTGGGAGCCATGCTTGGTCCTGTATGGCTGGATCTTATGTTCTACTGGTGGTATGTTGAGGAAGGAATCCTTTGAGTTGGGCGCTCTTTCCCATTCCAGCTTTACACAGCTATGGAGGGCCAGACTGGCATGAGAAGGAACCGTGTTATTTCCCTAACCTTACTAGTGGAATGGTACGGAATCTGGTCATGCAAAAACATCTATTGTGCTCCATTATAACATACGAACTTGGCCTGCCCATTACAGATTTCATCGCAACATTCTTCTCTGTATGTAAGAACAGTAACTCCTTTTGTTTTGCATCTAACCATTGCACTGGAAGTTTAGGAAGGGAGAAACATCTTCGGTCATAGATACTATGTCTACTCTTCACTCCAGAGTGAATGTGTTCAGACTTTTTGGATACTTTTCAGCATTCCTCCTGACCACCAATATAAAAATAACCTCCACTTGGTGCAGTAGCCCCTTTCCTCCCCATCCAGGGCAGGTGAAGTAACACATACGTACACAAATCAAGGTAGTTTCTGGCGCATCACTGTTGACACTGTCAGCATTTGTTTTAATTAGAGCAGCCTAATGTATGTGAGAAGTGCCTAAACGAAGAGGCAGCTTGCCACTAATCACTGAGCACACAAGCAGCTAATAAAATTTCAAAGCCTTCTAAAACACTGAGCTAAGCTTATTTGATCCTAACTGGGCAGCCATTTATCTCTTATTAATTATTGGTAATTTCCACTGCCTCTCCGCTCTAGGCCTGGGAAGTCATTTATTGCCTTTTACGAATGTCTGAATCAGTTAACACAGTGCAAAGAGTGTACAGCTCACTTGGGAAAGGGCCACGGGCGGGCAGGAACAGACATGATTCCTGGCACTCGCTCAAACACGTGTAATTCGTAACGTCTGTTTTGGCTCTTGTTCTCACTTGTTTCCCGCCTGTCAATAATGGGCCTAAAGGTCCATTGATTTCAACATCTTCTTTCCCTGTATGACAAAACCTCAAAGAGGGCACAAAGGCCTATCTCCACTCTTGTATGTTAGCAATTGGCATTAAGAGGCACACTGCTTTTTGAGTATAAAGGATTAATTTAGCCACTACAGCTCCTTATAAAACTATGCTCCATGATTTTTCTTGTTTCGCAAATTATATCTGATCTGATACCTATTGAGATCTTGTCCGTTTGGTGATGGCTAAACCTTGTTCTCAAAACTGACAAAATGAGTTCTCTCTAAAAAATAACGGAGGCATGCACTCTGGGTTTTACAGGGTTTATCGTTTTGTGTTGTTAAGATAGTTGCTTCTCTTGCCCTCTTCCCCACAGCCCAATTAAGCTGCAATGCTGGGATTTAAGATGGGGTTACTTCTGAGTGACACAAACCTGATGCATCTAAGCTACTTGCTCTGCACGCTCAACTTGATAGATGGATTTCTCGATTCAATTATGTCCTAAGCAATTCCCAAAGAAAGTGGTTTGCACTGCAGTACATGTTGAAATCGGCAGAGCCATGTGATGAATGGCTGGGCACCTATGTCAAGTTCTTTGGAGCAGCTGCCACTGCAAAAGGATTGTCTGTTTCCGTATGTCACTAGGTGCCAGCCGTGGTCTTCAGGCTGCCACCTGCTACCTGTTCCCTGGCTGGCATCAACTGGAGCCTGAGCTTCTTCCATCGTAATTCCCACCCTTTGAAATTGTTTCTATGGGGAGATGTGAGGAACTGTTTCTAGAGGTGTTTAGGAGGCATCAACAAGGCTATTCTATTTGTCTGGGGTTTTAATGAGGGCATAGAGTGTAGGTATTTTTTTTAGAGGGAAGGGTTTTATTTCAAGTTTGAGTTTGTAAGCCACTTTGAGCCATGGGAAAAAATGGAATATAAATGTTTAAATAAGTGTGTGGTTTGGATATCAGTTGCTGTGCGGTTGCTGCTTTGCGTGATCTGGGGCTGCGTTCTGCAAAGGTCAGTGGTATTAGCTATTCTTGCTTTGCTACAACTCTTGGTGTACCTACTTGGCTTCTCCCATTAAAAAAATTAACATGGTAGAGCTTTGTAGAGCTATTAATGGTGATCGGAAGAGTAGTGATGGTCACCCCCCCCCCCTGCCAAACTTTGCATGGGCCCTCCTGAGGGATAAATCTTTTGCTGTCATTAGGGTAGCCAACTTTGGGTTGTGAAATTCCTGGAGATTTGGGGGTCCCTGTAAATGGTGGTTTTTTTGGGCGGGGGCACCATAATGGCATTGAGTCTATCTTCTGAAGCAGCAGTTTTTCCAGGGTAACTGACCTCTGTAGTCTGGAGATCAGTTGGCATTCCAGATCTCCCGGCACCATCTGGAGGTTGGCTGCCCTAGCTGCCATTCCCTTCATGACCTGTGGCCTATGTTCTCTTCTCGACCTGTGGCAAGAATAGAGGAGAGGTGGTGGAAAGAGCTGGTGATACTGTAGGCTTAAGAACTGGACACTCCCATGAGCAGGACTTTATTCTTATGGGAAATCTAGTTCCCAGTGCCGAGCAGATTGGTGGGAGGTAGAATTTGATGGCCCTGGGCTTTTTGAACCAGATCTAAACTTTGGCAGAGCTAGGTTCAGTTTGGAAGGGCTGATTTGGAAGGTGAGGAGGATGGACCTTGTGCCATCTTACTCCATTCTACGATACAGCATTCTGTAGTCAACACAGTGGACAGAGGAAAAACATCTCATAATACTCTGGGTCAACCAATACAGTTGATAGGAGAACCAATATAGAAAAAAGGCATTCCAATGCATAATTTATATGTGAAATTCTCTATGTTTGCGTGACTTTATATGCCATTTAAAAAGAGACTAAGCAAATTCATGGAAATTTAGTCTGCCAACGACGATTGGGAGATAAATATAATCTCAGTTTTCAGAGGCAGAATTGGAGGAATGGCTTTGCATACGGAGGGTTGCAGATTCATTCCCTATCATCTCCAGTTCAAAGGATCAGCTAGAAGGTGATATGAAAGAGTTCCACTTGAGATCCTTTCAATCAGTGCAGACAACACTAATCTTGATAGACCATCAGTGAAATCCTAAATCAGAGTTACTCCAGTCTAAGCCCATTGATGCACTTCTCTCAACATTTGCCGGCTAGCGACCTGACCTGCTTTGCACACAGAAGGTCCCAAGGTCAATTCCTAGTGCCTCCAGTTAAAAAGATTAAGTAGTGGGTGATTATTTATTTATTTATTATTTATTATTTATTTACGTCATTTATAGTCTTCCTTTCTCACTGAGACTCAAGGCGGATTACACAGTGTGAGATTAGTGCAGTCAGTATCAAGGACAGTTTCATAAACAATGTCATAGGGTAAATAAACACAAGTTTACAAAGTCATAACATTAGCAAGAATCCAATACAGAGTTGAAGAAATGCTGAAACAGAACATAAGCACTTCTAGAGCTGGCATAGGAGCACATATTTAAAGAAACTTATTGTATGTAAGGCAACATAGCGGTACATAAGGCAACATAGTGATGAAATTTATGGGTAAAGTCTGTGGTCCCTAATTCATTAGTGGAGCAATTGAGACCCCTCCCTACAGTACAAAAGCCTTTTTGAATAATTTGGTTTTGCATTGTTTGCGGAAAGCTAGGAGAGTGGGGGCTCTCCTGACCTCCTCAGGCAGGCTGTTCCACAGGGAAGGGGCCACCACAGAGAAAGCCCATGTATGGGCTGCTGTTGACTTCGCACATGTGCGGGGTGGCACCTGCAGGAGACCCTATTCAGATGAGCAAAGTTGCCGTGGAGAAACATAGGGAGGGAGGCGGGCCTGTGTGTATGCCGGACCAAGGCCGTGAAGAGCTTTGTATGTGATAACAAATACCTTGAACTGAGCGCAGTAACTGAGGACACCCGGGCTTGTCAGGATCTTCTATTATTTTGGCGGGCCTGTCAGACGGAGATGTTCTGCCAGGCGTATGGTTGAGGCCAGCATGAGATCCTTACTGAACCTCCTACTGGTCTCCCACTAAGTATGGGGTTATACAGTGTCCACTGGCCGGCTGCCTGACGTATGGGTACAGCACAGGGCTATGTAGTGCCCATTCGTTAGCTGACCCACGTATGAGTTGCAGTATGTTATCTGTCTGCTTCCTTCCCCCTGTATGTTGATGGGCAGGAATCTGGAATTGACCCCATCTTGGGACAGTTATTATCTGTTGATTTTATAATATGAACTGATTTTATAATATGAACTGTTGTTTTATGAATTGTTGTTTAATATTTAATTATATTTTTATAACTGTTGTACCTCGCCCTGAGCCCGCTTGTGGGAAGGGTGGGTTAGAAATGTAATTAATAACAACAACAACAACTGATAGGTAGCCAATGGAGTGACTGCAGAATGGGGATGATATTCATGCTCCTGCTTGCTCCTGATAACAGATGAGCTACACTGTTTTGCACCAATTGGAGTCTTCTAGTTAACTTAGATGGGAGACCTATGTATAGTGCATTACAGTAGTCAAGTTTTGATGGGAAAGACCTGTATCTGAGACATTGTCCGTCAGAACAAGCAGTACTGAGCTTGATGGCCCGATAGTCTGACTCAGCATAAGGCAGCTTCATATGTGTACACGTGTTGTGATTTGTCACATATCCTCAGTGACACATATCCTTAGTGACTGCAGTTTAAACAAACCCTAGTTTACTACAATGTCTGAATGTGGCACTATGTCATGATGCAGAGTTCCAGGGCCTCCTTTCCTTTTCATTATTTTAGAGGAGGAACCCGTGCGTCATCACTCATTTAGTTTCATTGTTATGTTTGGGGTTTTTTCCCCCCCTTCGCTCTCTGGGAAAAACTCAGAACAGTTTTTCTTGAGTTAAGTCAGCTGAGTAAGACGAAGGTTGGTAACTCCTCCTCTAGCTTCGCTGGTTTTTGTGGGTTGGGGCTTCCTGGATATCAGCGTGTTTTAACTGCTCTCTAATGGTTTTTCTTTCACTGCGGTGCGGCTGTCGGTTAATGTGTACTCTCTGCACATTTGTAAGACGATAGAAGCTCTTTGCTGCTTAGTATCCTGTAAAGCATGTGTAGCGCGTAATGTGTCCCTCTTTTATAAATACATTTAGCCAGTCTATACAGCTATCCTTTCCCAGAAATATGTAAGGAGACATACTTTTGGTTAATAAAGCGAGGGGGAAAGGAACGAGGGCAGTGAAACTTGGTAATGCTGCTAGCTCTGAAAAGGTCTGCTGTATATCCTCGCCTCCTGTTAAACTACCATCCCTGAGCAATGATTGTTTAAAGTTGTAATCTGGAGGAGAAAAGAAAGGGATTGAATGTTTAGGCTAAATAAGGAACTCCCTTGATAGAAATAGTGGGCACTGCCGAAGAGGCTGGTCGTTGCCATCTGGTCTGTGTTTGCTAATGAAACATCAGTTTTCCTGGATGCTAAATATGTTCAGTGCCCTTTTCATGGGAGGATTGAGCAAATGCCTATCAGTTTAGAATGTAAGTTTCTTGAGGACAGGGTCCTGTCTTAATTTTTAAATTGTCTATTTAGAAAAAGAAATTTGATCTTTTAAAAAATAAGATACAGAGTCTCTGAAAAAAACTCTAACGACTATAGAATGGAATACTTAAAAAAAAATTCAAATTCTAAAATAGCAATTTAAAACAATAATCTAAGACAGCAGCCTAAACCAGTAGCTGCGAAACTGCGAGCATCAACCTATCTCCGCTCTAAAAACAGCTAACAAATTATACAGCATAAAAACCAGAAAAAAACCCAAAGTACCAACAACACAAACCAACTACAATTAAATCCAAAATACAAATCTGAACAATCCCATTTCTTAAAGCCCTCCAAAACAAAACAGTGATGGCAAGATATCATTTCCGTCTCCTCAGGCCTAGCCCAACAAGCTCACCGCTCTATCATGCTTCCTAAATTTTCTGGTCTCCATCAAATCACATGTGTACTACAAATACCAACGTTCAACCCCAAACTTATATCGTTGATACCGATGTGGGAAATCCCACTGAATTTTTTCCCTTCTATATAGCTCAGGCCTATAAATATTACAGGTAAAATATCATGTAGCAAAGCAGCTCCCATGCCATAAAGTTAAAAATTGAATTGGGCCTGATATGAGGGCTGCGATGAACAGAAAAGTCAGTATGTCTCAGCATCTTGCCTCAATTAGGTGGGGTCATGGATCAGTGGTAGATCATCTGCTTTGTATTAAGAAGGTCCCAGGATCAGTCACTGGCATCTACAGACAAAAGCGTCCGATAGTAGGTGAAGACTTCGGCCCGAAATTCTGGAGAGACCCTGCAGGTCAGAGTAGACAATATTGACCTTGATAGGCCAATGGTCTGACTCAACATGAGGCAGCTTCATTTCATTCATATTAATTCATTTAGGTATTTGCACCCCTTCTTCTCAGTAAAGATGTACAAGATTCTCCTGTTGCACAAGAACAACCCAATGAACTTTTATGGCCAACTGGGGATTTGAACCAGGGTCTCCCCGATCACCATGCTGGCTCCTCGGTGTAACTTGCAGTCTGTGTTGCAAACCTGTAACTGTTCAGGATGTGATGAGCAAGAGCTAATAGGAAATGCAGTTGTCTTGTGCGTTGTGTTCTTGTACCTCATCTCATCTTAAATCAGTCTTGCAGATGTTCATTATTGGGAATCCCCAAATTCTTTTTAGCTCAAGCTATCCCTAGAATGGGAGTTTGCTACTTCTCCCCACATGGGGAAAGGCACAGAATCGATTTAGAAAGCATAGGGAATGGCAGCTGAAATCCATTACAGATACCACCACCCCGCTCCCCAAATCTGAAACATCTTTTAATGATAGATCAAGATGGGTAGCTGTGTTAGTCTGTCTGTAGCAGTAGAAAAGAACAAAGTCCAGCAGCACCTATAAGACTAACAAAATTTGTGATAGGGTATGAGCTTTCGTGAGCCACAGCTCACTTCATATACTTGAAGAAGTATCTGAAGAAGTAAGCTGTGGCTCACTAAAGCTCATATGCTGTCTTTTAATGACACATTGTACTCCATTACGATCAGGGGTTTTTTTTCTGGGAAAAGAGGTGGCAGAACTCTCAAGAGGGAAATGAGGAAGAAACACACGAGATTCTTTGAAATCATATTATTTGCAAGCTCTATTGCCAAGTATTTTCAAGAGGTGCCGGAACTCCGTTCCCTCGCGTTCACCCTGAAAAAAAAGCCCTGATTACAATAAGCACGAATACCTCAATGATAAAGTTTCCCTGCATTTTACTTTCCCCTTTACTGATATTGTAATTTGTGGACCAGTCAATGTTTCAAACTTCCTTATGTTCTTTTGGGATTGTTTGTGGTTATAGGCAATTCACAGGATAGAAAATATTTGAGTTTTGCAATGAACAAACACTTTGGGTAAGCACTCAGATAACTACCAAGTTGTGTGGATCCAAAGCATTTTGTACGGGAGTTTGCAGTTGCTAAGGGGCTAAATCGTTTGTGTTTCAAAGAGAGATCTCATGGAACGCTTTGCTGTGTAACTCTGAACTTGATTTCTGCCTCCATGATATCATTTTCCTACTTGTAACCTCATTCACTCACTCACGTCCTTGTTATCAGCAGTGGTTTGAGTAAGGATATATAAACAGATATGTTTGAGAACTTTTTTTGCTTTTTTTGAAGGGAGAACAGTGCAGAAAGTGTGAATGGCAAGGGAAGTTAGGAGCTGTAAGAAGGTCAAAAAAGGAACTAGGTCAGAAGAAGCTGGCAGGGGTGGGAGGGAGGAAAGGACATGAACGTTTAAGAGGACGTATGCTGCTTCTGCTTTGCCCATAAATATTTAGGTTCTGTTGGTAATGTCCATCCAGGTTAAGTCAGCACCTGTCTTCCTGCTCACATCTTTACAGATGACTGTGAGAGAAGTGGCTGACTAAAGTAACCTTCTGGAGTATGCTACTTCAGATATGAGTGTTGGGGGGGTAGCCCTTCTTAGCAGGAGTCTGTTGGCCATGGCTGATGGAGCGGGGAGGGAAAAACGGAAAGTAGCTATCCCGCTGCAGTTCCAAAGAGGCTTCCTCATGAACAACAGTTTATTTGTGAGTAATGGCCTACTTGTGAGTGAGGCCCTACTAGGGTTGCCAGGTTCCCTGGGGGCCAAACAGGGGAGTGGGTGGTGGTGGGGGACAGTGGGGGAATGTACATTCCTGCATCGTTGGTAAATGACATCATTTCTGGTGTGTCAAGGAAGCGATGGGTTGCAATGGGGGCCAAAACACTAACAGTGAAATATTAAGCAGAATTACTCCCATCTAAGCTCATTGAACTGACCCCCTGATGCAGACCTTCTTCTTTGTCATGCCGGAAGTGATGGCGTTTTCCAGTAATATGGGAACATGCATGCCCATTTCCACCTTGTGTCTTCTAGGTAGATTGTATGGGGTTGGCTGGTTCCCTGTACCTCGCCTCCCACAACGTTGGCCAGATGATGGTGACGGGGGATCCTCTGCCATGGGGGAGAGGGGGGGCTGTCAATTCTAGGACTTACTGGGGAGGCAAGAAGTAAGCATATCAGGAAAGTCAGAGTAAGGACTGAGGAGTTCTGTGGCTGTTTTTGTATATAAAGAAGAAATAGGAAGCAGAAACAAACATGTTGTGAGTAAGCATCTTGCTTGTGGATAAAGCCACTGGGACCTGAGGCTTATCCTCCTAGGGAGTCATATGTTTGTATGATCCCTACATATAATCCCTTCATACAACTTCCCTGATTGTAGGAAATTTGTACAGCAGTGGGAGAGTTACTCTAAATGTTTCTTATTTTCTGTATGCAAGGAGCTTTAAAAAATGCCATCTCTAGGGTTACAAGTTTTTAAAACGGGTTATTCTATCAGTCAGTTGGGTTTGTAATGCCAGCTACCCGTTTCCACACACGAAGCCTCTGTTAAACGGACATGACTACATTTTTCTCCTGGCGAGTTGGCAACCCTAATCCACTCTTGTTGTAGTCTGAAGTTGTGCAGCTCAAGACTTCTGCCAGCACACAGCTCTTTTCTGTTCCATCCACTTTAGAATTTTCACCTGGCTGCAGTTCTTCCCCCTCTAACCCCAGCTCTGGGTTTTTTAAATAGCCAGTTTAAAATATTCCAGTGAAGTGCAAGGGAAGGGAAAGGAGAGGGAAATAACCCAATGAAACTGAATTAAATAGAAGCTTCAGTATTTGTAGCATGCATCGTATTCTCCCTTATTAGAGAACAGCAGGATTTGAGTCCTGGCACCTTAGAGACCAACAAGGTTTTCAGGGTATAATCTTTCAAGAGTCAGAGCTCCCTGAAGAAGCTTACACTCTGAAAATCTTGTCGGTCTCTAAGGTGCCACTGGACTCAAATCCTGCTGTTCTACTTCAGAGCTACCCACCTAACTATCTTCTTTGAGACAGGTCCTAATTTCTGTAGGGGTTTTTCAGAGAGCACATCTGGGCTACACCGTCTCTCTGTTGATTAACCCAGATTATGACATTTTAATGAACTGATGCTTTCAAATGAATGGCGGGGTGAAGGTGGAGGGGTTAGGCTAGTCCTGCCACGGAGATTGGGGTTGGTTTCCAGCCTTTGGTGTTCGCTTCCTATTAACAGCTGCTTCTCAGCGTCTAGACACTTCTAGTCTAATATGAACTTCAGAGCTGTTCAATTGTGTGCAGAAGGTGTCTGCCCTTTTCGGGGAGGGCAACTGTTTTGTTGATCTATGGAGAGATTGTGTGATGGAGTGCCCTGCACAGAAACTCTTTTGTGTCTTTTTCCTTTCCAACCAGTTTAGTAATAAAAAGGGCATGTGCCTTTTCAGTACAGTTATCTCTTATGAAAGTCTACATGAGAGTAAGTAATTGACTGCGCTTGGCTCTGGTACAGTGTGGCGGGGGAGGTGTTTGAGCTAGGGAATGCTTTTGTACGACACATCTAAGAGGAAGTCATGGGATGAAATGGGGACATGTTAGAGTTAATCCTTGTGGTTCTCCCGCTCTCTCTTCCTCTGTGTGTCTTTCTTTCTTTTTTCCCTCCCTATCCTATTTACACTGCTTAGCAAGCCTTTTGAAACTTTGCAGAGGCTTGGGAGGGGAGGGGCAACAGCGTGTTGGTATGTATGTTTGAGAGACGCAGCAAAGAACTTTTGCTTGGTTTGGGCTTAAGAGAAACCGAAGGACTTGCCGTACATCCATCTGGTGTCCTTTTGTTCACTGTTTGACTTTTAAATCCATCTCCTGAATTAACATAAACTTTTGCGTGTGATATTTTTGTGGGCTGTTTTTTCTTCTTCTTTTGCTACTGACCAAAGTAATAAGGAAAATGTTCCTATTTTTGGATAATTCCTTCCCTTCAAGCATAGTGAATCATTTCTCCTGTAACTAATTTGTGGGAGCTGTGCCTTTACTGAGGGAAAACAGGTCTCCCTCCACCCCCCCCCTTTCCTAGTCATTTGGTTCAGCGGCTGAAACTATTTCTCTTGTGATCTGCCTACAGATGAGTCTTGTTTGTATTCTCATGAACCTTTAAGCCTGATGAAACTCTGATATGAGCTCCTCAGCAGCCGTTACTGCAGGAAGTACTGAGCAAAACTGTCTCTTGTCTTCTTTTTCTCTTTGTCCGGTCCCCAGAACGGGCTGCTTTCCTTCTGTGGCGGGGAGCTGGTTGTGTAAAGGCCCTATCAGGAATAATTTGACACAGTCTTTTGGTCCTAAGCACTCAGAAGTGAGTTCTGTTGAAATGAATTGGACCTGTTTTATATCTGTTTAGGATTGGGGTTTTAGCTTTAAGAGCGCTACTCTTTCAATGGGAAGGTGCTGTTTGTTGAGGGAAAGTTGGTAGTTGTACTACTCAAGTTCCCATTTAAGGCACTTTGTAGTCCCCTATTTATACTTGGCTAAATTTCTTTGTACCTTTTCCCTCCGAAGAAAAAAATATCTGAGGGAATAATGGTTTCAGCACAAACAAACAAAACAAAACCAGGCTGATGTCATGAGTTTCAACTGTATTGCTCTGTCTTAATCTGGATAATTTCTTTAAGTCTTTCTGTTTTACTCAAGTGGTCAGTACGGAACTGTGCTCCTTTTGACTGAGTGTAACTGTGGTATGAAAAAGAAATATATTTTAGCTGTATCAAAATGGGGAGGTGAGCCATGTAGTGTCTTTGTTGGATTTAGTGGATATATTTGTAGTAAGGAAACAAAAATCTCTGACAAACTGGGGTCCTCCTCCTTGTCAGTGAGGATTGTCGGCTTTTCTGTAAATGAAAGGGAGTTTGATCCCATCTGTAATATGCAGGTTATTTTAAAATGTCTTTAACACTTAAAGAAAGCTCCTACTGAGGCTGTAATCCTTTGGCTTGTGAAACATGGAAGTTCAATGTTTGTTGGAACTGGTTAAGAAGCAGCACACTACTGGATCAGATCAATGTACTAGATCAATCAGATGTAGTAGATCAATTAGATCTAGGCCAATGTCCTGACTGGAAGCAGCAGCGTTACCCCTCAGTAACTGGATTTTAGTCTGTAAAATGGAGGTCCCATTCAACTAACATGGCTAATGGAACATTGAACCAATAATTGACCCATCTTTCATGTAAATGTCTGATTCCCTGTTGTCCCCACATCCTGTGACAGTGAGTTCCGCAAGTTAATTATGCATTGTATGAAGAAGCATTTTCTTTTGCCTTCCCTGAATTAACTTCCCATTGGTTTCTTTGGCTGCTCCCAAGCTCTAGGATTTGGGGAGGGGGAGAAAATTCTCTCTTCTTCCAATTTTTCTTAGCTGTGGGGGCGGGGGGAGAGTGAGTGCTGGAAGGTTTTTATGTATGTGCACATTTTTAAAAAATAAATGAGAAAAGAGAATTAGTATCTGGCTTGCTGAAGCAGACAGTATCTATGAATTGTGAAGGCCTTTCATGAATACCGACCAGGCACTGAGGCAAATTTGCATTGTCTGAGGTACAGTATGTCCACCAGTGCTTTAATAAGAAATGCATGCTCTGAGCTTTCTTTTGCTGACATGAAGGTCTTCTTGAACACTACCCTTTGTGGTTGAGCAAGGGAAATAGGAAAGAGTATCACATCAGCATGGCGGAGTAAGAACTTGTTGCCTTACCACAAGTCAGCAATTGCTAATTGGAAAATTTCCAGTATGGACCAATGGCTTTTCAGCATACTGTTCAGTAGGAGGCCGCTGGTGAGATTCCTTTAAGGTTGACACAGAAAAATTCTGTTCGGTTTTGAAAATCCCATAGGTTGGGTTCAAATTATTGCAAGCAATGCTTGCAATACTTTACCTCCTTCTCTTCTTGGTGTAGTCTATTGAGGCCTCTGGCATTCTGCTGCTGTATGTCTGCAGTGGGAGAGGGAATCAGCAAAAAATATACCTCTGCCTCTTCCATTGGAAGTGCTTTTATGTTGATGACCTTTACAGCCAACCCATTTGTTAGAAATTGAGGTTGGCCTACCTATAGTGTAAACCAGTGGTGGCCAAACTGTGACTCAGGGGCCACATGTGGCTCTTCTAGACATACCATGTGGCTCCCGGAGGTCTCTGAGCATCACCATGGCCATACAGTTTATTTTAGCAGGGAAGGAGGGGGAAATAGCTTACTGTCTTGCGGCTCTCAAATATCTGAGGTTTATTCTATGTGGCTCTTACATTAAGCAAGTTTGGCCACCTCTGGTGTAAACTGATGATGGTAAATCTAGAAACTTGGTGGCTGGATTCTCATGGACTTTGTTTGCTGTATGGCACAACAGCAATATTTTGTCATGAAAAAATGGTAGTTAAAAGAATCAACAATTTGAAATTTGAAAAGAGTTGCATAACCAGCTAATACCTTATGTGGGAAAACAGAGAAGTCACAGGTGAACTTTTAAATCTGGAATCCAGTTAGAAAAAGATCATGAAGTACTATAAGGACCTGTTGTTCTTCTTATTAGTACACATTGCAGCTGAGAGTTTGCTACGATGCTGGTTTTGGAGATCAGGAATGGCTTTTGCATTACTTTGTGCGAAGTGATTTCCTCTATGCTTTGTGAAATTTTGGTTCTTTGCCGCTGAATATGTAGATGCTTTTACTTTGAGGAAAATGGTGGTGTGAATGCTGTGTTCATTACACATCTTAAAAGGAATTAAAACAGTTGTTCTACATTGAGAGTTCCCTTGTGGTTACCAGATGTCCCTTACTGTAAAGGATGTTGCTGATTTTCAAGGAATGTTCCCAGATCCAGAACATTATAGTTAAATAGGACATAGACTCAAATAATGGGCATGAGTAATGTTCTTATAGAACTGAAAGCAGAAGTTTGCCAGAGTTGTTCTTTCAACTCAAGAGAGTGCATTTTTTTTCACGGAACTGTAGAGAGCTGCTCCGAGAGGCAGATGGTTGAATGGGAGACATCTTTGCACACCAAAAGCAACATTGCCTCATGTTTGAGCTAATTTTCAGAGGAGGGGCTGGCAGAACATCTCTTTTCTACATGCTTTTTGCGTCACTGAACATTTTCCTAAGTAATGCTGTGGTTTTGTGGACGTACGTCTTTTTTTCTTGCCCATTTGGTAGACTTGTTGAAAATGTGATGATGGCTTTCGTTTTGGAATTAACGCTACTTTATGAATGTACTTTTCCTACTGAGGTCAATGGTGATTTGGAAAGATCAAGGGGTTCAGAAGGTCTTTAGAAGACCATTCGTGGGCTTATGAAACCCAAAGCAGTGGAACTATTAAAAAACATTTCGCATCTTTCAGCTGAGCCTGCCGCCAAACATATACTCAGTACGGAGCTGACCAATCTTGTATGTTGTCAGCTTGTTTGGCATTTGCAAACATATCTTCACCATGTTAAGCATTGCATTTTTAGTTGTAAAAAAACCCAAAACTTAAAATGTCCAGATGAACAAAGCAACCCTTAGATTAAGTCATTTGTCCCCGCATTGTAGGCCCAGACCCTACACATCTAGAGAAACTAAAATTTCCGAGGAGGTACTTATGTTGGTTTGTTGCAGCAAAACCAGCAAGGAGTTTTGTGAACAGATCTATTGTGGCATTCGCTTTTGTGGGCTGTAGCCTACTCAATCAGATGCATGAAGTGAATCTTCCGTTGGCAGTGCGAGGCTTGCTATGGAGGGAAAAAGTCCCATTTCCTGCTGCTTGTTGCCTTTTTCTCTCTGTCACTGGCTCTGGCTCACCCGTTCTCCTCCTTCTGCTGGCCAACATTCCCTCCTTTACCCTCCAGGTCACCATCAATTTTGGTGCATTGTTTTGGATTGCCCCAGAAACAAAAATTCCAGATTTTTTTTTTTTTTTGCAGTGCTGTGTTGGTGCATAGATATCCTTAAATTTTAAGGGGTTTCCACCCCCCACTTTTTTAAAAGGTAGATTGTTCTGCACAGGTGGGTGTTCTCCTGGTTTTGTAGAACCGTGAATGGCAGTTGTGGCTGGCCCTATTGTTCATATTTATCTACCTGCCTGGTATGAGATATTTGCTACCAGATATAGTGCTATGTACATGTATTAGCACACACATAGGTTGGTGGAATTTATATATGGATGTAGAAAAAAAATAAGCAAATGTTTTTAAGTATTCGAATCAGACCCTGGTCTTTTCCTTCTGTCAAACTGATAGATACGTAGGACAACCATTCCTTGGGTCAAATGTTTACTATGATCACAGGTCTCTGTTCTCTGTTTGATAAACTAGAGAAATTACTAGAGCTAACAGCTTGATAAGAACGTCAAACCAAAAAACTTGCAAAGAGATGCAGTTCCATTGACATTGCTGGTATTTGCTTCCAGTTAAAATTTGTTCAGAATTGAAATTGAAACATGGGATTCTTGGAAGCATAGCGGAGATATTAGAAGAAAATTCTATTGCAGCATTCTATTGCAGATTCACCATATGTGAATCTTTTACTGTAGTCCTAGGCAGCATTTACACCATTTTGAATTCAGTGGACTTAGAAGGATGTAATTGTGTTTAGGATTGCACTCTTTCTATCCTAGACAGGAGCCTCTGCTAGATAATAGATGATTAAAATGAATGTAAATTCCTGGTGTAGAAGATAGTAACTGATTGCTCAAGCAATATATAGTTTCTAGTAATGTGATCTTCTTTATACCTGCGTGTGGAAATCAATTATTCTCCTATTAGACTCAAGGATGGCTTGCATCTGTCTTTCCTTGGAGTAAATCCATTTTAGTTCAGAGGGATTTATTCTTCAGTAATTGTGCAAAGGATTGTAATCCTAATAGAGGAGGGTAGCTCCAGGGTTCCATTCACTCTGTTTCTGTGTTTTCACTTCCTTGCTCTTTGCCCTTTTACCAGTTATTTTTACAGTCTGAAGATGTGTATCAGTCTTGCAAATAAATCCATAAAAATTACAAATACAAATATTGGCAGTGGCCTACTTGCCGACACATAACGTTGGATCCAGACCAAGTTTTCTGATGACAAAATGGAACTTTCCTGCCTCTCTCTTTCCACTGATCACCAAAGAAATACTTTTCCTGGGGGAAAGGGGACCCCCCCTCTCAAGGAATAACAGTGGGGAGTGGGGGAGTCTGCAATGGGAAAGGGGAATCGGTGGAAATTGGCAATGTGTTCTGGATCCTACCCGTAGTCATTTGTGACACACAGATGGCCTGTTCCCCCAACGCCCCAAAGAATTATCTTTCATTGTTTGCCTAGAACAGGGGTCCTCAACCTTTTTGAGCGGCAGGCACATTTGGAATTCTGACACAGTGTGGTAGGCGCAGCGACAATATGGCTGCTATAAAATGGGAGCTGCAGGAGACAGAACCAGCCACAAAATGGCTGCTACAGCTTTTCTTCAGTCACACACTGAAGAGGCTTGTGCAGTGGAAGCAGCTTCTGCCAAAACGATGTTTTTTAAAAAATCTGCACAGCCAATCAATACTCTAATGGCCAATCAGAGCCATGCTTTGTATAAGCCCCACCTGTCCCCATCCACTTTTTGGTAGGTGTCAGAAAAAGGGTCGGTGGGTGCAATTTTGCCCACAGGTACCACTTTGGGGACCCCTGGCCTAGAAATTACCTTTTTTTTTGCTTGTCCCAGGTGATCAGGCAAGTGACTGTTTCCATGCCCAGTCTCTCTATTATGTTCTCTTAAACCCTCACACTTAAAAGCCCAATCCATGACATTAAAACCTAGGCATTTTTTTCAATTTGTGCGGATGTCACAAATTCAGTAGGAACCATCCTGATGAGGATAGTTATGCTGAGGATATTTGTATTAAATTTTGTTGGTGATGAAGCAATTGCAAATAATGTCAAAATCTGCTTCATCTTTCTATGCCTACATAAATGATTCTTCAAGTTAGATGCTGCGGTCTTCAACAGTATTTTAAAAAATATATTAAATAATTTCAGTTTAATGTGCAAAACTCTGAAATTGCACAAAGCATTACTGTCTTTAGTGCAGGAATGCAATTCTGCAGAGTACATTAATTCCTCGGGGATCATCATGATGATACCTAATTTGTACAGTTTTTCTTTTAACTCAAAATCTCCTGAAATATAACTAAGTTAATTTAAGGATAATGTTGTACTGAGTTTTAAAGCAGGTTGTGTGTTGCTAAATCACTTTTCCCTGTATTGGGGTAATTTGGACCCTTCGTACATGTCATTTTAAACTTAAACCTTGAAATTAAATTTATTGAGAGAAAAAAAGATATTAGAATATTAAGTGGCATAATGGATTAAAGTTCATAGGTGCATAAAATATGTTACCTCTCATCAATGTTAGTAATAGTTAAAGAGCATGTTTTGCAAATTTATTAAAGAGTTTACTTGAATCTTGAAACAGTGAATAATATAGAAAAGTTTAGTACTTTTTGATGTGCATTTCTCATCTTTCATGTTCTGTATTAATAGCTTCATGGCATTGTTATAAAGTAGTTACTAGTTAGGTTTATTTTTAAACCAATTTTATTCAATGTTTTAAAAAGTACTTGAGGACATGAAATACTTATGATATAAATGGATGGCTGTGTACCATTTTCAGCATAATGGAGATATATTATGAGGAAAGGTAATTTAAATTATTTTTCATGTTTCAGTTGCTTGCATCATTTTGATGAACACCGGAAAACAACAAGCCGCGTTGGGTGGGCATGGTACTTTTAATTGTCTGATATTCCAGAAGTCTGATTCTGAAATGTGGAAAATCTTTTAGTCCATTCCTTGACACCTTCAAGACATGGTAGGTTTTGAACAACACAATCTATTGATTCTCCTTAAATTTTAAAAAAAGAAATAGTTTTCTTTACAAAAAAACCTCCTCTCTCTCCCTTTCTCTCTCTCTCTCTCTCTCTCTCTCTCTCTCTCTCCACATACACTCATACACATACTTATGGTGGTAATCGCAGTCTTAATATTGTTGGCCCTTGCACCAAACCTACACAAAACATCTTTCCATTTAATTGATGGAGAATTAAAATGTGTATTTGCTGAACGTCACTAGCAAGCTGTTTCAGCAGTAAATGGAGACAAAGAAAGAATGGTAATTAAAAATGAGAAGCTATAGATTTGAGCAGAACTGAGTGTGAGCCTCTGAATAATTTTATTCGCTGTCCTTTGTGGTAACAAAATGGGTGAGTCCGTATAGTTAGTTAAAGGTGTCCCATTTTGTTAACCATCTGGTTATGTTCATGCTTTTCTTCACACCTTATAACTAGTTGTAATTTGCCTGATTGAAAATGGCTTGTCTTTCTGCCCATCACTGCAACAAAATTAACTTCACATTGTGTACTGAAATGTTAATTAATGCATACAATACTCTATCTAGATTATACTGAGAAGGCAGAACTTGTAAAGGTACAGAGGAGTTAGCCGTGTTAGTCTGTAGTAGCAAAATCAAACAGAGTCCAGTAGCACCTTTAAGACTAACTTGGTTAGTCTTAAAGGTGCTACTGGACTCTTTTTGATGTTGTAAAGGTAGACATCTAAGCTCCCCAGCCCCTCCCCCCTCCAGCTATCAAGTCTGTCTGTGAAGCATGCTTTTACAATTTTCAGTATTTAGTCCTGATATCCCTAATGTGAAAGCTTAAATGGGCTCTCCATGACTACATTCATTTCACTGTACTCTGTGGCTGTAAGATGTAGATTTTGGCACTCATCACATCACATACAACAACCTTCTGCCTTCTAAATTAATACTTCCTGGTCAGAAAAGAGCTATTAGGGAGATCATATACCCTGTTTTTCTTTTCCATCTCTTGTCAAAACCATAAACCTGGCTTGGAGCTGATAGAAAAGACTGAGAAAGAGAAATAGCCATGGTGGAATCTTCCAGTCCAAGTGTTTTGGGCATGTGGCTTGTGTAGGGGAAGGAGCTGCTGTCTGTATAACCCAGTTGCATATTAAATTCGTCTTTTCTAAAGCTATTGGAATCCACTGAACATCTCCCAAAGGCTTCAGTTGGTCAAGTAATTTATTTTTACTCTGAAAATAAGCTTAGTTTGTTGATGAGCAATAGCGAATAACACTTGAAGTTAAGTAAACTAATGAAATAGGATTCTCTCATGTTTCTGAAAGAGGCAAGTTAGTGATGTCGATGAAGTAAGCAACGATCCGGTAACATCAGGTCAAAAAATGGTCTATAAACGTCTTCCATCCTAAATTTGATAGACAATCAAACGTTGCATGGGGGTAAATTCCGCATTGCTCCAATGACAGCCCTTCTGAAAATATGTGCAGAATATAACAATCTCTCCTTCTTGAGTAGTAAATGTTTTTTTTTTTTAAAAAATAGGAATTTTCAAGAGTGAATTTCCTGTATGTGCCATTTAAGTTTCCAGTATTAGGAAATAAAGTATAGTTATAAATCTTTATCCATCGTTCTTGATCGTTTCCATTTAAGAACATCTCACTAAAATATCATAAAAGTTACAGGATCCCACTTTAAATCTCCACTTACAGAAAGCATCACCATCAGCGCAGAACAGAACTTCCCCACATCATCTTCCCGGTGCAGTCCAAAATTCTCTTCCAAATGCTGCTCATTGGAACAGCATGAGGAGTGAAATGGGGGGTCTCAGTAGGAGGGGGAAATTAGCAGAAATTTACCATGGTGTCCAAGCCATAGGTTTTTTCGGGGGTGGGGGTGGGTGGGAAGAAACCTTCAGATACCTTTACTTTTCTGAGGGGGGGAATGCAAATCCTGCCCTCAAGTCATAGCTGACGTATGGTGATCCCTGGTGGAGTTTTCATGGCAAGAGACTAAGAGAGGTGGTTTGCCATTGCCCACCTCTGCAACCCTGGTCTCCGTTGGAGGTCTCCCATCCAATTACTAACCAAGGCCGACCGGTTTAGCTTCTGAGATCTGACAAGATCAGGCTCTTCTGGGCTCTCCAGGTCAACTGTAGTGGAAAGAGTTGTCTCTAGAGGCTTATCTAGAGATGCAAAAAGTGACTCACTTTTGATGGTTCTCTTTGCCTCCCTCCTTTTTTTTTAAAAAAAGAAATGTACTCAGATATAGATCCAGAGGAGTTAGCCGTGTTAGTCTGTAGTTGCAAAATAGTAGAGTCCAGTAGCACCTTTAAGACTAACCAACTTTATTGTAGCATAAGCTTTTGAGAGCCATCTAATGAAGAGAGCTGTGGTTCTTGAAAGCTTATGCTACAGTAAAGTTAGTTAGTCTTAAAGGTATTACCCAGATATAGGTAACTGTTGGCTTAGAGTCAGAATTTGGACAGAAGGGTAACCTTCTGGACCCCCAATATAGTCCCCTGATCCCAGAGAGTACCCCATTATACAGTCTGCTTCTTCCTCCCAAATGGAGAGGCAGGCAAATGATTCTTAGTTCTGTTTGAACCGCAAAAGGGGTTATTATGTACCCCGGCTGTTTACTCAAAGTGTTCAGAGTTCATGGGTAGAAGTGATGACTGGTTTCCTTACCGTGCTGTTTTCTCTTCTTTAAAGAATCCTGCAGTTCTGCTGTTGACTCCATTTGTGAAATCACGTTATGTGGCTGCACATGTGTTTAGCAACTGAACCTATAGCTGTTCCATGGGGTGGTTTAAAGAGGAGAAAACAGCGTGGAGGAGAAAGTGCCTGTCACTTCTTCCCATGTGCCCTTTGCTTGGTTAAATGTAACTACTGACCAGGGCTTTCTAACCTTTGTTGTGTAGAATATAAGAAACAAATGGGTAGTTGCACGCATTTGGGAAATGAGAATACATGACACTGAACTTTGGAAATTATCAATAGGGTGTGACATACAATAGTACAGGTTTACATTTATTCTATAATGTAATTTAGCAAAGCTTTTTAATCTCGTGCTGGGCTGTGTCTGTAAGGGGAATTAGAGATTAAAATGGCGGCACAAACTCATTTATTTACAAGATTTATGGGTTTTATAAAAATCGAGCATAATCTACATAAGCAGCAAAGCACAAAATATGAAAAGAAATATTAGTTTCTGCTTCCCAGAAGCATATATTGCAAATCCAACTGGAAGCATTGGCTGGCAAGAAGACAGATTTATCTCTGGCGTTTGCTTATTTTTATTGATTGGAATATATGGTTATCAGGTATGAGCACAGGTTTGGCAGTAATAAGGTGTGCATTCTCCTGTTTATCTTTAGAGAGAACTGGTGCAAGTTAATTTGCCACTCTGTCTTGCTTTTTCTCCCAGCTGCACAAGGGAAAGAGATTTATTCTCAATAATCTGTTCCCCATCAGACTACTAGGGCAGCCTAGACTCTTCTGTTTGAAACCTCCAGGCAGCGCTGCTGGATTACCCATGTAAAATCTTTGCATCAAAGCTTCAAAATTCTCCAGTTTTGTTCAGGATTTGTGTGAGTGTGGGTGTGACTCTAACATTTGCCATTTGCACCCCTTCCTTTCCCCCCTTCACCTTGAGAAAGTTAACTGACATAATCAATTTCTCACCTCTGGAAGCAGTGGTCCCAGATTTATCAACTTTTCTTCATGGTGGTAGAAAGTGCTGTCAAGTGATAGCTGATTTATGGAGACCCCTGTGGTTTTTTTTTTAAAGACAAGACCCTAATAGAGTGGTTTACCATTGCCTGCCTCTACCTAGTGACTCTTGTTGTCTTCTGAGATCTCCCACCCAATTCCTAAGCATGGCTGACCCCGCTTAGCTTCCAAGATCTGACGAGATTGGGCTTGCCTGAGCTATCGAGGTCAGGGATCTTCTTCATACCTAGCCTTAATTGGAAGGGCCACTGGGCTGAACATGTTAAGATACTTTATATTGTACTGAGTTAGACCTCCAGCCAAACAAGGGCTACTCTGACTAACAGCAGCTCTCCAGGGTCTCAGGTAGAGGCCTTTCATTACTTTCTGCCTGATCATTTAAAGTGGAAATCCCAGGATTTATACCTGATACAGTCTGCATGCAAAGCAGACATTCTACCACTGAGCCCCAGTCCACCCTTCTCACAGGCTGATCTTTACTTTGCTATTCTCTTGCAGAGACCCTTGACTTGTGCTTTCCTGCAATGCTTCCAGAAGGAAGCAGGATGCAATGTATCCAAAGTGAGAGGAAAGCGAGCCTCCTCTCCCATGTTTAATTGCTATAGATAATGCTGCTGTTGGAGGAGACGTGAATACCCACATACCCCAACTGGACAACACTTACTCTAGAGGAGAAAATCCCACCCCTCTCTAGCCACATGGCACACCTTTCCACTGCCAACCATATGAGGCATTTCTACCAAACAGTTGCTGGCAAAATTATGGTTGCCTTGAGGAAGCTTGAATTCTCATATATGAGAGTACAATGTTTTGAAAATCTGGCAACACTGTCTTAAGACACAAGCAAATCCCCTTTCACTGCTACTTACATAACCCCACAACATTAAATTAGAGGTAGGCTCCTTAATTCCTGAAGCAGAAGCAACTGTAAGTAGTTCTTTACCTGGAGGCATAGCCTGGCAACTGGCAGGGGGACTTACCAGGTCAGGGTGGGGGGCTTGCCAGAGATATAAGAACATAGCTGGCGACACACTGGTGTCACTCTCCATGTGCTCAGAAGTGAAATAAGTCGCTGGGGGAAGTTGGGGATGCTAGCATTTGAGGAAAACACTATGGTTTAATCATAGAGTTAATGTCAGAGAAGGGTAGGGCACTGGTTGAAACCTACTTCCTTAGTTCTGAGCTCCCTCGAAGGCAAGTGAAAGAAAGGAAGGAAACACAAAAGTGGAGTGGAGCCCTTAACCAGCAATACAGCAGAGAGTTCTTGAGTGCTAGATCTCATGGGGATTGTGCCCTAATAACCAAAGTTAACCAGAGAGAACCCCCCCCCCCTTTCAGGAGAGCCAGGACTGCTGTGCAATCTTTACACTCCCATTTCGACTGAAGTTAGGGTTGCCAGTCCACCCCCACTCCACCTGAAAATTGGGGGGTAGGGGTGTTGATCCTTCTCTCCCAGTGAGCAGAGGCTGGCTGGAACACACTGCACAAAAGTTCTGCAGGCCCAGTGATGTGACTTCTGGTTTAAACCTAAGCTATGGTGTCTCAGTAGGCCCCAAACATAGTGTTTTCGCCTGTTTTGGGCCATTCTTAGAGAACTGGCCCTCCTAAGATGCCATAACTTATAGCTTAAAATGGAAGTGATGTCATTTGGCTTGTGCAGCCTACATGCAGCGTGCTCCAATCGGCCTCTGTACACCTTTCTCCATCCCCCTCCCGGCCAGGTGAGTGGTGTCTGGGGGCAGAGGCTGGATGTAGGGGATCCCCTACCATGGTGGGGGATTTGGCAACCCTAGCTGAAATGTGCGCTTGTGAGATCCATTTTCTCACACCTCGCAAGAGGCTTCTTGAACTCCCCTTTTTTGTTGCTTTGCAAGGACTGCTTTCCAAAGAAGTTGTTAACAACTTGGCTTGTTCATTGCCTTTGACTTGGTGGGTCAAAAATTGTACAAGCTTGAACTATATCAAACTTCAGTTTGTTGACAGGTAAGTCACAAACCAATCTGAGTGGACAGATTACTAGCTCTTTCCTTCCTATGTAGTCATCTTTTTTGCCATTTTAGCAAGATCTGTCTCCCCCCCCCCCCCCACAGGTTTCATTCCCCTATCTGGCTGAGATCAAAGGCATAAAGCCAAATGCTTGACTCGGGCTTTATCAAAGATTTCAGTCAACCTTGTTACTTCAAGCGTTAACATGGGCGTGGGAATGAGTGAGTGCACATGCTGGGAGGTGGGGCTGGATTAAAATATGTTGAGTCACTAAACCACAGGTCTCCAGTGTGGCGCCTGTGGGCACTATGGCGTCCACCAACGTCTTTCCTTGTGCTGGCCGAGTGTTTTTAGGAAGTTTTAGAAAGCAATTGAAGATTTGATTGGCTATGCAGATCTTTAAAAACATTGCTATGGCAGCAGCTGACACCACTGCACAAAGATCTGCTCTGTGTGATTAAAATTAAGCTGCAGCAGCCATTTTGTGGCTAGCTCCACCTCCTGCTGCAGCCATCTTGTGACAGCCATTTTGCTGTTGTGCCCATTACACTGTGTCAGAATTCAAAAGGTACCCACAGATTCAAAAAGGTTGGGGAACTCTGTCCTAAACCATATCAAGTTTAAGAGGCCCCAGAGTATACCAAAAAATAGCATTTTTTTAAAATTTGGAGGCCCCTCATAATCTGTGGTCCTAAACTGTAGTTTTCTTAGTTTATGCATAAATCCAGTTTGAGGTTGGGGTGGGGGAAGATGGAGGGCAGTTATCTTGTATGCTTAAGAGATCTTGATAATCAAGGTTCAAGTAATTGAAGCTTCTGCCACATTTGTTGGCAATAGTAAAGTGGAAGTGTAAAACACCAGATGGCGGAATGAATTTTGTACGTATTCCCCTACCATATGGTTGTAGTTTGGAAAGCCTTTGTAAAAGAGGAAAGGGGAAAAAATGTTACATTCTAACATGAGCATTGACATAAGAATTCTCCAAACCAAACCAGTGCAATTTATTTAATTAAGACCCAGATTGTTTTGATGAAGACTAGGCAAGAGATAAAATATATATTCCATCCCACACTGGAACTCTTGCATAAGCACTGAACTGATTGAAAGGTTGACACGAAACTTCTGGAAAGCTCAATTTAGTCCAATCGTGAGTGGCGCCCACACCAAGCTTTGTATAGGATTGTTGGCTGATGGCACAAAACCGGTTTGTGCCACTTCTTCACTTTTATTAACTCTTCCATATTCCTAGTGTTGCCGTGGGGGAAGAGATGTAGCAAAGGGTGAAAGAAATCCTTGCTCTTTGTGTGTCTGTGTGTGTCTTATCCTGCTGCAGGATCTGCAGGGTCTGTGTGTACCTGGCTCGTTGGCTGTTTGGTTGGTTCTGATTGACCTTAGCTGGCTTACTGTTCCAAAAGCTGTAACATACTCATCACCTTTCTCATGCCGTGCTAGATCATGTGCACGGGGGGGGGGTGGTAGTGAGGAAAGAGAAATTGTGGGGACTTTTGAAGACTGATTAAGAGCAGGTTGCTTGTAAAACGGGATCACACATGTTAGCAGTAAAGGCCAAGAAGCACTTCGTAGATGTCAAAATGCAGTTAAACATCCTCAACTGAAACTCTGATACAAATCCTAGACCTCACACACATCTTCACCATAACAAGTCTGTGGCTAAAATAAATAGCATATCTGCATCCGATTATCATCATCCAGAATTGGGACATGTGTAAGAAGCATGTGTGGGACTTTGAAACTTTCCCATGAATTTTTGTTCTTTCACAGTGTGTTAGTGTTATGTGCCATCAAGTCACTTCCGATTTATGGCAGCTCTATGGATTAACAACTTCCCAAACGTCCTATCATTAACAGCCTTGCTCAGAACTTGTAAACTGAAGGCTTCCTTTATTTAGTCAATCCATCTCATTTTGGGTCTTCCTCTTTTCCTACTGCCTTCAACTTTTGCCAGCATTATTATGTTTTCCATGAAGAAAGTTTCAGGCAGGGAACCATGTTGCTCTGCAGTCGAAGAACAAGATCCAGGTCCAGTAGCATCTTAAAGACCAACTGGATTTCCAAGGTATCAGCTTTCGAGAGTCAAAGCAAGCTCACAACTTGGAAATATAGTTGGTCTGTAAGGTGCTGTGGGACCTGTATTATGTTTTCCAGTCTTGGGAACTTCTTGGGAAATATCTCTCACAATACCTCTCACAATCACATTTCATAAAATGTGAAATAAGTCTCTCTGCAGTACTGGGGCATCTCTTCCTTGGTGGTTCTCCGTCGCTTCCTCTTCTTGCTTGGTGTTGGGATGTGTGTTTTCTGCTTTTAGGCAAGCCCACTGGTTGCTGCTCACCTATACTAGTAAAGTAGTCAGTGGGTGGGCTGTGCGTCTTTCCATTAATGGGCTTCTTGGGGTTTCTCCCTTTGAGGGCCCGAGCATCCCTTGGAATTGCCTGGCTCAGCTTTATTCTCTCTCTCTCTCTCTCTCTCTCTCTCTCTTTCTCCCTGTCTCTGCCTCTCTCTTAAATAAATAAACTCGTCTGCCCTTGAAACTAGGGAATCATGCAGACTGAGATGTCTCTCAAGGCTTTATTGGTATATCAGAATATAACAAATTGCTTTCATCAACTCATAGGCTGATTCCACACATGTTGGATAATGCACTTCCAATCCTCTTTAGAGATCATTTGAAACTGAATTTTTCGTGTGCGAAACAAAAAATCCACTTCCAAACGGTTGCTAAAGTGCATTGAAAGTGCATTATCCAACGGTGCAGAATCAGCAATAGAGTTGGAAATTATAGAGTATTAGTCAATTAGTCACACCACCCCACTCAGTGAAGAAAACCCAGCACTAGAACATACCTAGCAAACTCTGTAATAATTAGATGAGATCATCTGCTTTGCATTTCGCCTTGCCTGACAAATGGCTCTGGGAAGCTCACAAGCAAGACATGGTGGTAACACTGGCAGTGCTGTTTACCACCTTGTCTGGTGATCAGAGGTGCACTGCCCTTGATAGTCCTTCATTATGATTGTGAGGTGTTTACATAGAAATTATATCTGTGCCACCATTTTTTTTTGTGCAATGTATGCAGGTGGACACTTACCAAGACAAATAAACAAAAACGTATTCCCCACCCCTTCAAATATTTCAAGCACAGTAATGTAGTGGCTTGACTGCTTCAGCCATGTATTCAGGAACAGACAAGTGGAGAATGAGGACCAGAAGTTTGCAGTTCATGTGGAAAGTGGCAAAAGGAATCTCTGCGTTGGTTTCCGTGGACTTTTCACGGTGGAGCTTTTCTCATTCTTGAGCAAGAAGAAGGTTTTTTGCACCAGAGGAAAATGGTACTGTTGACAGTGAAGTGCTGTATAGTATCCAACCTAATAAGATGCCTTAGAAGGCACAATGTGATTTTTAGCAATAGCAGAGAAATACGAATTTAGCCTTTCCCCCACTTAGGCCAAGTATTGAAGGCGCTGATCGTTATTTTTCTCCTAAAAATGATCCTGGCTCCCAAAGTTGTCTGATACTTCAATCCATTTATGAGCCGTGTCTTCCTCAAGAATCTGATTTTCAGGAAATTATAATTGGGTTACCAATAACTGCTGTGATTGGGCTGCAGAATGACAGTATGTGCCAACTGTCCCATAGCATAGAAGGCATTACACATTCTGTATCATAAATGCTAAAAACATTGATTTATTTTTTACTGCATGAAATTAGCATGGCACTAAAGGGGCATCTGTTAAGATATGGCTTTGCTTGTGGGCATAAGCTTGCTTTCTTGAAACATGGTGATACCTGTTAAGATACAGGAAATGGAATTGCTATACATCATATTGAATGTTAACAATGGATGAAAACTTGGGATAACAGCCTATGTTTTAAAACTTAATCTCTCCATGTTAAACACAAAATATTCATACTAGCACACTCTTATCATATGTACATATTAAATCTGTGCAAAATATTTTGTAGCTCTAAGATTTTATCAACGTGGAGTCTAGGCTGCTTTGCATTATTCATAAAAAGTGAAGCCACAATTGAACAATGATATATTTATGAGTTTACTCTGGATTCTTCAAAAATATGTTATGGAAACTTTGCTTGATTTTTTTTGTCTGTTTGTTTGTAATAGCCGTCTCTATTATTTGCCTAATCTAAGGATTATTAAAAGTGATTTGAAAAATGTGCTAAATTTATTTTCAATGGATCATTTTTAGTATATAATAGAATGGATCCTGTGGTTCTGTTCTGCTAGCAGAAGTGCTTTAGTATAAACAGTCTTTCTCTTCCAAGTGTTTTCTGTTGGGGAAGACTCCTTGTTGGAGAAAAGCACCTCTGCTAGTAAAAGAAAACACTTCAATGGCAGGCGCCAGTGAGAGGAAAAGCAAATGAAGGAAAATATTGACAATATCCAAAAAGAGAAGCAATACTCTGAATAGAAATCTTCAGTTTTTCCAGGACAAGTATCACTTAGGCTGATTATTAACTGTGGTTTCTAGCATCATTAGCCTCCATAGCCTAAAAACTAATTATTGCTTCTTGTGTTGCATTAGTATTCAGTGTAAATATGACATGATAGGGAGAAAGTTAATAGTTTGAATTATTTAAAAAGTGGTAGCCAGTGTTCTGTTTTGAGTTTGCAAATTGGATGTTGCTGAAGATATGATTGGGCAGGTGGCAGGTGGGTAGTCTACATAAGACTGTTGATTGGCTAGATAGAATTCAATGAAAGATGGTGTGATCTAACCTCATCCAACTGGATTGTGATTTTGTTTAGGTGCTATCTTGCCTCATCTCTGCTGGACTCTCAGCCTCTCCCCCTTACCAGCTTAATAATGCATAACCTGTAGAGGTAGTACACCCTAGGTTCCTTCTGTCGAAGTTGCAACATGACTTCAAAGGCGGTTACATTTTTGCCAGTGTGCCTAACCTAGGGCCTTCTTCCAAGAGTTCTTTGCTTTGGCAACCCTTGAAAGTGATTTTTCAGTTTGCTTTTTATGAAGATGTAGATCTAGAAGAGCTTTCTAGCTATTGTTGTAGGATGGATCGATACAACTGAACTTAACCAACAGCTTTGCCGTTAAGTCAGAGAAGCTCCACTAAGAGGGAAGATAGTAGCAGAGTGTGATCAATCAGTCAGGGTTGGGATATTGCGTATTAAAATGAATAGATAATCATTGGATGACATAAAATACCTCGTTCCACCATATATAGTTAAAATGTTTTCTTCCAATGGTTATCAACTTCATCATGGAAATAGTTTTCTCTTCCATTCTTGGGTAGGTGGATAGTACAGCAAAATTGGAATCCAGTAGCACCATCAAAATCAGATTGATTGTATCTGATGAAGTGAGCTTTGAATCATGAAAGCTTTTATTCTGGAAAATATTGTTGATCTTTAAGGAGCTGCTGGACTCGAATTTTATTCATTCTAGGTTTCAGTTGATGAATAACCATATCTGTTTTTGTCTATCCTGCATGTGGCTATTTGTGCTCTTTTCTATTTGATGATCCTTTTTTGCAAGTGAGATTTAAGTAGCATTTAGGTGAAAGTATAAGTGCAAACAACCGAGTTTTAAGAATATATTTGCATGGGTTTCTGAATCTGGATAGATTTCTATGGTTTAAATTAAATTTCTGATGTGAATAGTTAGTGGCTAATGAGAATATTTTGACATTGCTCCATACAGCTCAGGAGAGTAAAAAATCTTTTATCAAGAGCAAATAGCAATTTTTTAAATAAAACATAGTAATGCGGTCGTTATGAGATTTTTCCCGTAGAAAGTTAATGTGGCAGCTGGATAGAAAATAAATGTATTTTAACCTTCTATCAACTCTGTGTTGAGATGTGTGCATTGACATCATTCAGCTAGAGTTGCATGTTCCAGAAATACAGGTCTGGGTTACTTGCGTCCTGCTCGCATTAACTTCATGGCTTGATCCTTAGAGTCTTCGGATAAAAATTACTGTTTCTCCCCACGCAAATCCTCCAATTCGATGACATTGTCCACAGGGCTTAATCTGGATCCTGTTTTGAGATACCTGTTTTCTGGTGGAGTCTTTTTCTGCATAGCTTTCCCCAATGCAGCCCATTTTGTGAACTTCTTCAGTGACACTTGTAGATGTCCAACTTTGTTAACCTTTTGAAACCTTTGGTCAAGAGTTTCAGCGATGTTTTCACCATGAATCATAAATGATGAGTCAGCTTTACCTTTGGTTCTTATTAATAATTTTTGGGTTGCATTTTTATTGCAGTGATTTTTAAAAATATATATTTTCGTACAAAATGCTCTTTGTTGTGTAAGAAAACTGTCAAATAAATAGGTTCTTGCACAAGGACTGGTGTTCATTCTCTCTCTCTCTCTCTCTCTCTCTCTCTCTCTCTCTCTCTCTCTGCCCTCCCTCGGTATTGTGGCACTAGAGTAACAGGTTTATCATAGAGTTTTTTCACAGTTTCAGTATTCAGGCTCTGCATGATTCTAGCCACAACAGCCAGAGGTAGGGTTGCCAGCCTCCAGGTAGTGGCTGGAGATCTCCCGGAATTACAACTGGTCTCCAGGCCCCAGTGATCAGTTCACCTGGAGAAAATGGCTACTTTGGAGAGTGGACTCTATGGGTTTATGCCATGCCAAGGGTCTTTTCCCTCCCCAAACCCCACTTTCTCCAGGTTTCACCCCGTAGATCTCCAGGAATGTCCCAACTTGGAGCTGGCAACCCTAGCCAGAGGTGGCATAGTAGCCATCTGTAGCCCTGACATTGGTGGAGGTACATTAGGAGAAGGATGATATGATGGTAATGCTGAAAATGGCAAGCTTGCATTTGGCAACCATGGAGCCCTTCAAGACATTTCAGTACGTAAAAGTTCCATCCAAATTTGCATTTTATTCTCCAAGTATTAATATTAGAACTGCCTTTCAGTTTCAAATCATTCCTCAAACACACATCTTCTGAGTATTCCATGAAAATGCTGAAAGAATATTCTTCCTCTGTCCCCCAACTCTGCCTTTCCTTTCTTTTTCGCAAAATGGCCCGTGTCAAAATTTTAGGTTGTAAACAGATGCCTTTTGTTTGTTATTTGTAAAGTGCCACATTCATTGATGACTCTGTTTAAATACTCTTACTAGTAACATCCTCCTCAGTACTTATGAAAATTTCTTACATACATTAGATAAAACTTGTAGATTCCATGACCAAACTTCATAAAACTTGTTGTGTGTGGGTTTGTTTCTGGTAAAGCTGAGTTCTTTGAGTGAGATTTGGTTTCAAAGATTAAAGGCAAGCTCTATAAGAAGAGTTTGGAAGTTAGCAAAGGATGTGGTTTAATAAATATTATTGAATGCTTTTAGAAGAGAAACCACTGGTCCTTGAAAAATTACTCTGACAGCTGCGTGATAAAACTGACTTTGGAGGGTGGGGGCAACTGTACTGTGGGAGCTAAATCTTATGTAATTAATTTGTGCTATTTTGGACTTCACCCCGACCTGGATAGCCCAGGCAAGCCAAATCTCATCAGATCCCAGGGTAGGCCTTGGTGAGTAATTGAATGGGAGACCTCCAACAAAGATGAGTAGGGTTGCCATCCCTCCGCTCGGGGTGGGGGATCTCCTGATCCCACCCTCCCCCCTGCGCCCTGGGGGGGGCGCTTTCCCATGCTGTGAGAGCAGGTGGTAGTTGCAACAGCACGCCACTTTCACTGCCACCGTGGCAGCCCACTCTCTCGCCATGGCTGCTGCTTTTCCTATGTTGCTGGCGCCAGCAGGGACAAGGGGTGTGGCGACAGCGGTGGCAAGAGAGTGAGCTGTGGTGGCCACAGCCTACTCTCTCTTGCTGCCGCCCCTGCTCCCCTTGTTCCTGCCGGTGCCAGCTGCACAGGGGCGGCCGTGGCGAGAGAGCAGGCCATGGCCACTGCAGCTCGCTCTCTTGCTGCAGCTGTGGCTGCCCCTGTGCAGCTGGCGCTGCCAGGGACAAGGGGTGTGGTGGCGGCGGCGGCAAGAGAGAGCTGTCCACTCTCTCTTCCCCTCCCTGGCATGCGTGACACCGTCACACGGGCACCCTTTGACCCTGTGTGATGACATCACTCTCAGAAGTGACGTCATCACGCCTGCCGGGAGTGTGCGCATGGTCAAAACAATAAGAGAAATGACAAGGTAAGAGCCAGCATCCCAGTCTCCTGCTGGGAGACTTGAGGGACCTGGCAACCCTAAAGGTGAGGGTTACAGAGACAGGCAATGGCAAAGCACCTCTGTTAGTTTCTTGCCATGAAAACCCCAGCAAGGGTTGCCATAAGTCAGATATGAGTGATGGCACTTTCCTCCCCGGCATATGGGTCTTCAGTTATCGATTGAGTTGATGCTCCAAGATCAAACCCACTTTGATTTGTGTCCAGGGTTTTCTATATGGGTACAACTTGTGTAGGAAGCATACAATCCACTCTAACTGCTGCCACCATAGTTGCATCTTCCCTCATGCTTGGTGGAGACTGGGTGCACTTATTTATTTTGATTTGCATGTATAAGTTCCCCTCCCCAGTTTACCCCCACAACAAACCATATAATGAGTGGCCATGGTCATCCTTTCTGCTCCATGGCTGTGTAGAGATTTGTGTGGAAAGCGTTCCGTTTGCGAAGTATGAAGATAACATTTTGTGATTAAAGACTTTCCGACCTGGCGTCACAAATGCATATTAATGTGTTGATTTTTTTGGTAGCTCAGCTATAGATTAATTACTGAACAGTGCAAAGCACACAATATAAACATCAAGTAGCAGTAGACTTAATGGATTAGATTTGTAGTTCAATACACATTTACTTGGGCATCAGTCCCATTCAGCTTAGTGGCTTCTGAATAAAAACATGCAGGACTGAGTTGTAAGGTAAAAAGTCTGCGAAGCTCAAATTGAGTGAACGGGAGGGTGATGTGAAGGACTCTGTATACTGACTGTGGCTTCAGAAAGCAAGAATATTTCACCTTGTCAAAAATGTGATGGGGTTGGAGTCCATCATCCTTCAGATGATAAGTTTCTACATAGAGAACTCTGTTTGGGGACTACCAAGGCATTGTGAAATGCATGAAAAAGTGATTGTGTATACCAGACAAAAACAATATACATCCGTACATCTGGTACAACAGCTGTGTGCCATAGTTACAACTTAATTCAATATGACTTCCTTGGAAAAAGAAGAATCACAATAGCTACATGTGAGGAAAGAGGCACAAGTCGTATGTATGTGGCAGACTTGGCTACCTATGGTGAAGGTGAGTTTTTTCCCAGAGGGAAATTTAAAAGTTAAAATAGAAGTAGATTTCATTTTGTTTACCAAACAGACCTCCCCCAGTTTTTCTCATAGGTATGTGTAGACCAGAAGGCCAGTACATGTTTTTGTTATTCATTTTTATAGACATATTTACAAATATGATATATAGAGATCACATTTAGAAGAGTTAATAAGTGGATTGTTTGCCATGGAATGAAAGTTTAATGAATAAAATTGTTGCAAGAAAGTTGAACATCCTTCCATCTTTTTTTGGGGGGGGGGGTGGTAATACAAACACAAAATATTGCTCAGTTCTTGCTTGCTTTAATCAGGTTTGGAGTAACATGAAAAAACACACACCAAAGAAAGATGACTGTTTTGTTCTAAACATGGGCTTTCATGTGCATGCTTGGACAAAGTTAACAATAGGGCAAGATCAAAAACTTGGAAGGTGAAAAAAGATTGCAAGCACAGCTGACTTTGGCATCTAACCAGGCTCGGCTCTCGCTGCCCTCAGGTATTCTATATGTATGGTTTCCTTTGACAAATTCAAGGCAGGACTCTTATTAAACCATGGAATTTGGTACTGTACATTCTGATTCTGGTTGAAACAAGCAAAAGTTGTGATTTTCTTTTGGCGTTCATGGAATTTTTTCCCCTTGATTTACAAGAGGCTGTCTGTGGGTTAGGAAAAGTATGCCACTATTCATAGATTGTGTGTTCAGATGGGTGGTATGTGGCTGGATAATGTACCCTGCAGAATCTTGAAGAGATTGAAGAATCTGAAGAGTGTCTTGTTGCAGCAAGCACTGGACACAGATTTAGAAAACAAATAAGTCTAGAAGGAACTCATAGCCAGCCTCCTTAAACAGTGCAGCTATGCTTCAGATGTTATCTACTTGATGGTGGTTAATTGTTCAGCCCCTCTACAGCATCTCTTATGCTAATCCTGTTTCTTTAATATTCTGTTTCTTTAATATTCCATCAGTGTTGTATGTTGCTACATCAGTGTAAAATGTTCCTTGTATTCATGCTTTCTGAAGATCAGGAGTTTCAATACTTGTTATAATGAGACTCTGCAATCAAAGAAAAAAATCCAAGTATAACTGATGCAAAGCCACAAGCTAACATTATTGCTGGCATGGAAATTTGTTGGTCATCATTTAAGTTGAATAATTTGCTGAAAGCTTCTTCAGAATCCATGAAAAAAAGTCAAAATCAAGAATTATTGGGAATGAGAAACTTTAAAAACCAAAACGAAATCAAAACGAAATCTTGTTCTGTACATCTGAGATGCAGCCACACTGTAGAGTTCTGATTGCCTGATCTCAAATACAGGTAACATTGGAGAAACAAAAGATGTATAAAGAGCAACCAAATATGTATAAACAGCAACCAGAATTGAAGCAAGAAAAAGATAACATTTTGGAAGCTTTTCAGTTCAGAAGGAGATGGCTAAGTGGAAAAAATAAGGGGGTTATAACATTATGGAGGTTTGGGGTAGCGTTAATACTGGAATTTGAGATTATCCAATGACATTGATTGATAGTAAGCTTGGACGGAAGGAAGGAGGGAAGGAAGGAAGATTAATAAAACATTTATAGAGTTCACTGTCATGGAACAGTGGGTGTAGTGGTTAGGGTGTTAGACTGGCCTTTGGGAGTACTAGTTCAAATCTCCACTCTGCTGTGAAGCTTCTAAGGTACCTTGGGTGCCTCAGTTTTGCTTAACTCGCACAGTTCTTGCTTGGATAAAATGGGGAAGGGATAACCATGAACCTCACTCCTTGGAGGAAGTATAGGACAAAAATGAACTAGTTAATGGTGGCTGCTGTCTTATATGGCTTTAGAAAGATGGATTAGACAAAATCTTGGAGAAAGTATGTATCAGTAGCTTGTGAGTCTGTCAAAGGGAATCTGTGTGTACCAGAAATACTAAAAGCTGGACAGGGAACCGCTGTTTCTCTGCTTGTAAACTTCCTGATGGGAACAGTATGCAAGATTAGATGGGTGTTCAGTCTAATTCAGCAGGCAGGTTCTTATATCTTGTGCAGGGTGGAAGAAGTTGAAGATTTTGGGAGCTGGGGTGAGGGAAGAGGGAGAGATGGGGACACAAAACCTTTTGGACTTAGAATGTGTAGATTAGCTCTTGTGCTGTCCTTCATGCTTCTGACTCTTCATAACCCTTTTTTATTTCACACATCAAGTAGTTTTGCTTCCTAAACCCCAGCATCCCTATGCAATTTTTTTTTCTTTTATGTTCTAGGCAAAGCATTTTTGGTACATTAGCATTCTTCTTGCAGCAGCTCATCCATGACTAGGGTGTGTATGTGTGAATGTGCGTGCGAAGAACTCTTTCATTTTTAATGGTTTGACTCTTGAATGATGACATTCCTTAAATGTAGAAGTTATATGTTTGGGGGTGGGGGTAACAGACAGTTTCAGTCCAGCACTTCTATGGGCAAACAATTTTCTCGAGTTGTTTTAGACCTGCCAGTATCTGTTTCAAACATGTCCCAAAGGCAGTAAAAGGCAAGCCATCTTTGTGCTGTGCATACTTCCATTATGTCCCCTGCAGGGTGTTGCGCTCTGCAGACAAGCAACTCCTGGTGGTCCCCAGCCCAAAGGACATCCACCTGGCCTCGACCAGGGCCAGGGCTTTTTCTGCCCTGGCCCCGGCCTGGTGGAATGCTCTCCCACTGGAGATCCAGGCCCTGCGGGACCTGTTACAGTTCCGCAGGGCCTGTAAAATGGAGATGTTCTGCTGGGCCTTTGGCTGAGTGCCAGCGGGTGTCCTCCTTCTTCCATCTAAGACCACCACTTTTTCTGGGGCTGCCCTCGGCCATCTGCTGTGCTCATATATGGACTCCCAATATTTGTTTAAATAGCCAGCTCCTGGACTATTTTAATGACTTTTTAAAAATTATTATTGATTTTATGTTTTTTTTACTTTTAATGTATTTTTTGAATGTTGTTAGCTGCCCTGAGCCCATCTGTGGGGAGGGCGGGGTATAAATCAAATCAAATCAAATCAAATCAATAAATAATACTATCTTCCCACTGTTTCAGCCACCCAAGAATACACAGGAATCACTACAGTTCCATCCCTGCGTTTTGATCCAAATCTGCATTTGAGCTAGTGAAAAAGCAATGAAGGGTCCCCTTTTACCACCCCAAAAGGTTGTGCTTAGGATCATGGGACCTGCATGGACAAAAGTCATGCTGGACAGGGGCTTTGTTAAGGAGGGAAAGACTGAGTGAAAAATCTGGCTAGATCCAAATCCTGACGGGAAGAAGACAGGGCTAATGATTGACTTATGCACTTGTGATTGATTTTTGCAGCCATTTAAACGTGGTCTCGTTTTTATATTTTAGCAGTCTGCTTAAAACTTATAAGTTATGAAGTGGTATGAGGCACAGAGAGAGACTATGTTCTCGCAATGTGCCGTAGTGCCATTTGGTCACAATTAGCAAGCGTGGCAAGCAGACCTTCAGTCTCTGGCTAGAGCTGACTACTGCAACATTTTTCTTTGGATTAATTTTTTTAAAAAAATGACTGAAAAGAATTGTATGGCATTCTGCCAAGTCAAGAATAAACTTACCAAAATTTAACAGCTAGCCTCTTAAACTACTGACTCCAAAGGATAGGGGGAGCAGTCAGTTGCTTTTGGACACTCCTGTAATTAGAGGTAATTATTTATTTCTTATTTACTAGATTTACATACCAGCTTTCATCATCAGATTTCAAAGGGGTATATAGTTTTAAAAGAAATTCTTGCCACCTAATGGATGAGTCACCACGCTTCTGCTGATGGGAAACTGGAGGGCAGCAGACATCTAGGCCAAAGGCTATGACTGATCAAGTGGATTCCAAGCAAGGGCCGAATGTCCTGGAAAGGATTTGGTGACTTAACATATTTGCATCAAATTCTCCTGAATTCGCTCTTATTTTTCCCATGTGTTTGGCTTGGACCACTGCCCTTGACTTCTGACTTCCAAGGTGGCATCCAGTTCTGCAAACAAACCTTGTCCTTCCTTTGTTTGAGCTCTGAAGCTGGCACAAGCTGACATTTTTGAAAACACTGGCAAAAAGGTTGGCTTCTGATCGCTTGCCCACCATAGCTAGAAGTTCTGTGGCTGCCTTCAGACAGACTAATTCCTGGGAATCCCACCCTGCAGTCAATGTTGTATCTGATATAGTTCTGTAAGTCGTTCCTTACAGTGGTTGACCTGTGTGACAGCTAACCGGTATTGCAGCATTATGTACAGTGTAGAAAAATCAGTCTTCAGACTGTCGATTTTCAGAGAATGTCATCTATGTTGAGGCCTGAGGATTTCTTAGCCATCTGCTTCAGAATCCCCATGCATTGCAGGGAGTTGTGAGACATATTCTGAAGCATATCTAGTTCACCTACGTAATGAACAGGCTTCTATAATGTGTGAATTGAGTATGAGTGCTAGAACATGCCCAATACCCTCTTGGTAGCTGTGTGTTGAAAGAGATAATTAGTAGTGGTAGAAAGGGTTATTTTCCAGGAAATCTTGTTCAATGTTATTGGTGTTTTACGCAGAAGAATCCTCGGTAAAATTTTGAGGATCCCCAGTATTCCCTAGAACAGTGTCTGAAAACCAGTAGTGGAGAAGAACATGTAGTCCACAGCAGAGGGACTCTTTGAGGAAACTGGCCCTGTAATTTTGACCTTTGAGTCCTGCCTTTAAAGTCTGACACTATTGCTTTAATTGTCCCTCGGAAGGTGAATTGAATTCTGTCCCTGTTCCTTCTGGTTGGACACTTGGATGGTTGGAAGAACCCTGTGGCCACCTCATAGCTCTGCTTCTCCCTTCCCTTCGTTCCCCAAGGTGCCAATTGCAAACTGGGCCACCACTGACTGCCACCAATGACTCTTAGCAGTATCTCCTGCCAGACAGTACAAAGGTACAAAAGAATGCATATGTTCTGTCCAAGCTTTCAGCTTAGAAAAGGGAACACAGAAAAGGTTTGAACATGAACTTGGAGCGTGAATTGTTGGGCAGAAGTTCCTGTTGACCAACGAAATCCAGTACATCTTGTCATTTGGCTAGTCCCATGAGGAATGATGATGAGTGCAGACCTGAGGATATGGCACTTGAAATTTCCTTAAGGAATGCTTTTATTTTCCCATTTTATGTACATGATCACAGTTGAATAGACTGTTAGGGTTATTTCTTTTGGAACGAAGTATTAATTTTATTTTGTTTATTTAATTTATTTCAATTTCAATTTGAAAAGTAATAAATTAAATCCATTTGCCCACCAATGAGATTTTAGGAAGATAAAACACAAACATAAAAGCATCAACCATAACATAATCAAATCAGCCATAATCTACCATCACAAAGATCTTCTTAAATAAGCAGTTCCTAACAGTCTCGGCTGAGCTACTCCTGTGGATGCTGCTAGGAAAGAAATTCTGTGGAAATTATGCCACAACGGAAATGGTGTCTGGTGTGAGCCAATAGGATCTCTCCTAGAGATCTTACAAAGTAGGGCAATGAGAGAGAGAGAGAGAGAGAGAGAGAGAGAGAGAGAGAGAGAGAGAGAGAGAGAAGAGAGTGGCCATTTTCACATGCACCCCAGGAGATCACGCAAACTCATGGCATGAAGTGTCTTCCTAGCATGATCTCCCAGCATGATCCCCTTTAATGGCCCGATGACGTCAGAAAAAGGGCCATTAAACAGGATCATGCCGGAAAATTGTGCTAGGAAGGTGCATTTATGCCGTGAGTTTCGCGTGATCTTCTGGGCACGTGGTTGTGTGAAAATGGCCAGAGGGTGGGGGAGGAAGAATCTAGTATGGTAGCCAACTGGTCAGGAAAAAAAAAGATCAACAATCTGGCCTGCCCTTGTGTTTTTAACAGTTACTTGATCATTAGAAACCAGCAGAAAAAGGTTTTTCTCTATACATGGTGATAAGAATTATCATCTGCCAGAGTCTGTAGATGAAATTGTTATTAAAGGCACAGAAGCAGGGAAAAGTTGGTGCTGTTTGGCCTGGATGTTTAAGAAGTAAAAAACAAATGGTATGACCAGGAAATCCAAAGGAAATGTGTAACTGATTGATTTGGATATTGCATAGCACATTTTGGTTCCAGGATTCACTTTGGTTAGAGGTTGAATTTGTTTTTTTTTTAAAATTATAAATAATAGACAATTTGTTTCTCCTATACTTTACTTCCGGTTTATTCCGGCATTGAATGCCATGAAACCTAGTGCATTGCTCTGACTAGGAGAGAAAAAGCAAGAAAGGCAGTCTATTATTAAAGTAAATAAATAGGAGTCAACTAATATATTTATTAATGGGGCTGGCAGAAAGTAGACCATGTCCTGCTGCAGGACCACAAACCAGTTTTCTGGTGGACTTCATGATGTCCACTGGCTGTTGAGATGCTTGCTGAGAATTCTGAATTAGATGGACCACTGATCCAGAAAGTCACATCATTTGTTTTTTAAGAAGAATGCCTGGTCAAGATTACTGCACATGGATTAGTTGCACCTTCCAGTGGGCTTAGACTAGAGTAACTCTGCTTAGGATTTCAATGTAAGTGGTGGGTGACATTAGAGAGAGCAATCCTAAAGAGTTGTACCTTTCTGAGTCCATTGACTTCAGTAGACTTTAAAGGGTATAGCTCTGACTTGGATTGCACTATAAGGCAGAGAGCTCAGCCATGAAGCCGTACGAGGTGGTCTTGAACAGCCCATAACCTTGCTGGGCACTTTTATAAGCATATATAAAACACAATTGTTTTTTATTTTATTTATGTTATACCCCATCTTTCTCCCCAGCGGGGACACAAAGCAGCACACGTCATTCTGTTCTCCTTCATTTTATCCTCACAAAAATCCTGTGAGATAGGACAGGTGAAGAGTGTGTGGCTTACCCGAGATTCCCCAGCAAGCTTCCATGGCAGAGCGGGGATTCAAACCTGGGCCTCCTAGATCCTGCTCTGACACTCTAACCACAACACTATGCTGGCTAATTATGAAGGACCTTCTCCGCTGGCTATATGGGCACTGTCCTGTATGCTACCACTCCTTCTCAGATAAGGAGCCCCTTTTCTGATTTAAGTGATTGCCATTCATGCCGGAGGAAGGCCTTCAAGTTTGCTGAGCAGAGGAGTAGCAAACAGGTTACTGTCAATTTCCTGTATGCAACAAACTGGTTTCACTACTAGGCTGAGGAGTGATATTGTAGCCATACTGGATGGCAGTTTGTAAATGTATTTGTTTGTAAGCAGCAGGGCTTTTTTTCAGCTGTAACGCAGTGGAACGGAGTTCCGGAACCTCTTGAAAATGGTCACATGGCTGGTGGCCCTGCCCCCTGATCTCCAGACAGAGTGGAGTTGAGATTGCCCTCCACACTGCGGTGCGGAGGGCAATCTCAACTCCCCTCTGTCTGGAGATCAGGGGGCGGGGCCACCAGCCATGTGACCATTTTCTCCGATGGCAACCCACTGAGTTTCACCACCTCTTTTCCCAGAAAAAAGGCCCTGGTAAGCAGTATTGTCAGAAAGATAATTTCTTTTTACGTGATTTGGTTTTATTATAACTTTAGCCTGAGAGGAGTAATTCTCATTTTGAAATAACATACATTCCAGTTTTGTAGTTTCTATTTCACATATTTTCTCCTTTTCTCTTTAAGTGGAATGTGCATTACTGTAAGTGATGGTTGGATGTTGAGAGGTATACAGTGAGCTGGAGTTAAACTTGCACCTCATGTTTGAAATTTGTTCTCGTGAGACTCTTAATTTATTCAGTACTCCAGAAGCTAGAAGACTATTAATCTACCATATTCTTCAAGCATATGCTAATAGGAGAGATCGTTCTTGTTTAATTTGATGTGAATTAACAAGACATTTATTTGATGGGAGCAGTTTGAAGGAGATAGTGTTTTCTATTTCTGAAGAGTATAAAATGTCTTTGGAGAATAAGAATTCCAAATGATCCTTGGAAAGTAAGGCCTTGCTCAGACTACAGAGTTTATACATGTCAGCGGAGGGCGGGGTGGGGGCAGAAATGCTGGTGACTTTCTTCCAGCATACGTGCAATCACTGGATTGTGTGCACAGCCCCTTCATTCCAATGGATCAGTGCACATAGTTGGGAACCTAGGAAAAAGCAGAATTCCTGATTGCACAGACAATCTTAGGCATGTAGAGTCTGCATGGGTGGAGATTGTACACGTGATCTCTTTCATGCATAGACTCTGCAAGTTAGGTTCCCAATTTTGTTTTTAAGTTACAGGGTTGCCAGCCTCCAGGTAGTGGCTGGAGATCTCCCGGAATTACAACTGGTCTCCAGGCCACAGAGATCAGTTCACCTGGAGAAAATGGCTACTTTGGGGGGTTGACTCTATGGAATTATGCCATGCCAAGGTCCTTTCCCTCCCCAAACCCCACTTTCTCCAGGTTTCTCCAGGTTTCAGCCCCTAGATCTCCAGGAATTTCCCAACTTGGAGCTGGCAACCCTATTAAGTTATTATGCATGGTTGATACATATGTAGGGGGACTGCACACAGGCTAGTGAAATTATATAAATTGGAGATGGATCTTGCTCTTCTACTTTTGCTGGATACACATCACTGTCTGAATAAGACTTAAATTTAAATTGGAATGAATAAGAAACTACAGAATGTAGCTTCTTTTGAAGAAAGACAGATGAAATTCATGTCACTTTAGCTGAAATGGGTCTGTGGACTTTTGAAAGGGGGAATGCCCTCTGAAAAGTCCTTAAGTTTTGGGTTTGTTTAGTCTAGAGCAAGTACATGATAGATTTGGCTTCTTCTGATTTCGGTGTATGTGCTGCAATGTTTGATAAGGTTGTAGGAGCTTCTGTAGTCCATTCCTACATAGAATTACACCCCATTCAGATCTCAGTGACTTAGAAGAATGTAACTTGTTTAGGATTGCACTCTTAATCATTTTATCCTTACCGCATCGTGATTCCTAATAACGCTACTGGTTCAGTTACTGTAATGATACTACAGATGCCGCAGCAGCAGATTTAGCTTAGATCCGTATAGAATGCATACTGTCCTTCCGTAAGGGACGTACACCATTAAACCCATTGCATTGGAGAAAAGGAAAAGCTTTCTCAAAGGCCGTTTGACATGTTTTCTTTTTGGCAAATATGACCCAAACCGGTTTCATTCTTCTCTGTGGGACAGCGCGTATTCTCCTGCATGGTAGTATGACCGTGCAGTCCCAACGTAGCAGAGTTACATCTTTTAAAGTCCTTTGAAGTCAGTGGACTTCGAAGGGTGAAACTTATTTTAGGATTGCATTTGTACAGAGTCATCCTCTTAAACCCAGCCCTGGGTTCCAGTTGTGCAGCAACTCATCAGGCTAAAAGCTATTGTCCCATACTATAAGATATTTGAGCTCTGTCCACGAAAAAGGCTTTGGCAGGTTTTAGCCATGACCTTGCATGTAAAACCAACAACCACAAATGCATTTGCATTCTCTAGATCAGTTAAGTGTTTTAGATTTTAAGTGGGTATATAGAGAACGCCGAGCATCAGAACACATTTACATTTTAGCGTGGGATTCCTAAGACTGGAAGTGATCTCAGGGGATTTGTGGCTAGAGAAAAATTAACCGTCCGAGTGACTCTAGGAAAAATAAAAGATATTGAATGGTTGGCCGTTTCTAGTACAGCTGTATTGCCTCAACAGAATCCCACTGGATGCCGAGTAAAGCTTGCACCAAACCTACGGCAAGAACTTCACATCATTGATCTATCTGTCCTGAATTTGTCCTGTCCTCTATTGGATATCTGAGATACTGGCTACAGTTGCATCTTATGGAAATATAGTTAATATAGTTAATAGTTGCATAGTTATTTCACTGGAACCTGCTGCCGCTAAATTTCACTCAAATACCTTGAGTTCTAGGGCAGAACTAATAATCACATACTGTTTATTCTGTTTTAATACGATTAATGCTAGCTCCCAAGAGATTTTGCAGACCGAAAACAGTTGTTTGTTCAGCATTACACCACACAGTGCCTTACGTCAGATGATCACACAGTTCTTCATTAATTCATAGAATCAGGGTTGGAAAGTATCTCCAGGGTCATCCCGTCCAACCCCCTGCACAATGCAGGTAATTCACAACTACCCCCCCCCCCACATACACCCCAGTGACCCCTGCTCCATGTCTAATTAATTAGAGCTTAACTCCCCAGAAGTGGTGGAAAATATTAGGAGTATGTGTTACATAGAGCCACTGAGAGCTCATTGGCTTTTGCTATAATGCCGTGGTCCTGATGTAATTTATGATGTTTTGTTTCCATCTCTGTGAATTCATATATGATGTTCTAACTTCAAGGGGTGGGGGAGGAGTTAGCTTAGTGGCATTTTTAGTTGCTCTATCTGTGCATGCAGTTTTTTACATGTAGTTTGGCATGTTGACACGAGCACTATCCCATTTGCTTTTGACACAAGGCCCCACCCACTTAGGCTGATGCAATATCATTACTCTGTGCCATGGATAAAGTTTGCTGTAAGCCAAGCCAACTATCACTGCCGCCAATATATAGTGTTCTTTACCCAGTTCTTTAACAAAGAAAATCCACTTAAGAGATTTACAAAGATACATGTTTATGTTAGGTGACTGAGGATGGCATAGTGCATGTCTAATGAATAGATGTTACTGAATTGCAACCATAGAGAAATGGTATATTTCCAGAGATGTTTAGGGGTTCATCATTTAGGCTTCTATATAGCCTTCCTCAGTCTCAGTAGAAACCTTTGCCAAATCAACCATTAGTGGGCAGGACTAGAGTTTTTCTGAATTTTTCTGAGGTTCGAGTACCAAGCTAGAGGTTGCATGATCAACAAAGAGAGAACCTTTTGTCAAATATTTATGCAAAGTGCATAACATCGCTTTTCTTCTGCGTCCCAAACTATAATCACAGTTAAGACAGAGCCATGCAAAAGTTCATAAGGCTGATTCTGAAGGGTCTAGGGGATTGTGTACTGGTTAGCCTACAGATCACAATTCAGGAAAACTTTGGTGCCCTTGGTGCAATGGTCTAATTCCTCATCTTGTGTGACTCAGGTTAGTTTAGGCAGAGAATGCCTTTTCCTATTGTCTTTGTAAGCTTTTCCGCATCCCATGTGATGATAAACAAGGCCAGGCAGGACTCACTGGGGGTGTTGGTAGATTTATATAGAAGAGAGTACAATGCATTTGCCCTTTCTAGCTCATGAAGCACTTCTTTAAAATTGAGTTTTGGTAACATTTTGTTTACGGTGAAAGATATCATCTCATCAGTTTTGTCTAGTTGTGTCCTTAATGGATCTTTGGGATTTACTGAGATGAAGACCACATGAGATATGGAGACTGAAACTGCCATTCTCTGTAGACCAGTTGAATGCTTTTGGGTCAGAATAATATGGACCACATTGTAGTTAATGAATTTATGCAACAAATGCTGTATGAAGCCACATGGATATCCCTGTTGGTTGATCCATGTGTTTTGGCTCTTTAATCCTTGGCTCAAGGGCAGCCACTCCATTCAGGATTTTATTCAAGAGCTTAATCCAACCTTTTGAGCCCAACTTTGAAGCTATATGGTTGTTCATTGTTCTGATCCCTTAATAATTTATTAACATTTATGTAGCTGCTTCAGTATATTATTTGGCATTCCTTGGGACTGCCTCATAAGGTAGGCCAGTATCAAATTAGGAGTATGGTTTAGGCTGAAAAAGAGTGGCTTTGAATTGGGAATTTCCCAGATCACAATTTCTTTTCCTTAGCAACTACATTTATATCTATACTTTACTACTGATCCATAGCTGAAGAGTATAGGTATTTAAGATTATATTTTATGTGATTAGCACACTGTACAATATATGTAAATAACAGAACTAGAGCAACAAGATGGTGGCCATGCAAGACAAGCTCTGATCAGCAGATGATTGTCACTTGCCAGTCTTTTTGAGCAGTCCAGATCCACGACATTTAAATCATGGTTGAATTTTCTCTGTGTTGCATGGCCACTTGCTTTTATAACTACATTTTCACCCAGAAATGGGCCGCTGCGGAGCACGGGGTTGCTGTGGCTTTCCACAGCGGCTGGATTTGGGCCGATTCATCTGAATTCAAGGGCCCAATTTGGCCCTCTGGGGAGCATGAGAGTGCTCCCAGGGTGGCACATGACCCACATGATGATGTCACTTCCTGGAAGTGATGTCATCATGCAAGCTGGGTGCAATGGGGAAACTCCAAGGTAGGTGCTGGGCCTCCGACCTCCCACTTGGCGAGGGTGGGGGTGGGGTGTCAGGGAACCTGGCAACTCTGCCAACATGGCTACCTATCTGACATTTACTTCCTGGTATGCATCCCATATTTGGTGCATAACCATATTTGACTGAAGCTTCCATTTTGAGCATTTCTACTTTAAAGAAGTTTGGTTGAGGCATCATAGATTCACTGGCTAAATGGGCCAATGACCTGACTTTCTAGAGGGTATCTTCTTATATCTACATTATGACAGTCTCCCCCCACCCCTGGGAACTGGACAGAAGGGTGAGAGGAGTTTGGTTGGAGGTGGGGAAAGTGAAGAAAGCAGCAGCCTGTCATTGCAGCAAGGGCAGGGAGGACGGTTTCCTGCTTTGAGAGGCTCAAAGCCCGAGTAAGCAGGAATGGGATGCAGGAGATTGTACTAGGGACTAATAGGGCAACATATCTGGTGGAGTGCAGAGGAAAGGTCCTTAGGTATTCAGATGTGCATTATCTAAGGGGGACAGGGGGGCTTAGAAGAGAGAGGAGAGGGAGGAAGGGTTCTGGGATTTTGTGACTGACTTTTGGAGCAGAGGTACTAAGGTATCCATTTTTTACTTTAGCTAGGGCAAGCAAGTGCTATCCTGTGCCCTTATTCTAGGAGTGCGACAGGGCTGGCTGTAACCAAATTCGGATGTGCCACAATAATGGGATAAGAGATGGTGTGAATGTGTGTCTGCCTGAGCAAGAGAGTATGCAAAGAAGTAAAAGCTTTGTGATTTTTTTCTAAGCAAAATACTTTCCTGCAGCCACCAGTTTTGCTGTAATACATACAGCTTTGAATATAAAGCAGGCATAATCATGTTTTTAAGTAAACTAAAAGAAAACCCTTATAATGAATGCATAATTTAGGAAGGAATCCTTTTTTTTCTTTTGCAGATGTGCAGATCAGCTCTCAAAATGTCTTCTGTGTCTTCCGTGTACCTTCTAAGCCACTGGCATTATTAGCCCTCCTGCTAGTTGACTAATAGAATTAATAACTATAAAAGCAAAAATACAAAAAATACAAAAACAAACAAAAAAGCATTCTAGAGCCACATGCCTTATGAAGTCAATGCTGGGTATGATTTTACAAGTATGTAATCTATTTTTTTTTCAAGTGGAAATGTTAACTGGAAAACTTTTTGGCACGCCATAAAGCATTGTGCAATCTGTTATTTGTCTTGGAGATAACAATTGGAGAATGCCTATATTCTCACTCTGTCTAACATGACTTGCCAGTAGATAGTTTCCTCCATTTAGAAGTACTCCAAATGGGCTTTTATTTAGATAATATGTCTTCTTGAAAAATGATATTGATGCTGTACAAATACAGCAGAAAGCATATCTATCTTGAAGGGTATGTTGCTGTAGATACCATCCAATGAAATAATAGAGTATTTTTAGAAAAAAGCAAGCTGAGGGTGTGCAAGGGGTGAGGGGAGAGAAGTAGAAGAAAGGAGCATTAAGGATAATGCTCCTAATGCTTCGCAAATTCTTCTCTGCGTTTGAAATTGTTGACATTTTCTTTTTCCGTTTCTCAAATATAAAATGGGGAGGGGGAGAGTTGAAAAAAAAAAGTTGTTTTACCTTCTGTCCCACCCACCCCGCAATCAACCATCTGCTCCACAGCTGAACATGCAGAATTCTAATGTGTGTGGGGACCTGTGGGTTGGGGCAGTAAGCCAACACTGGCGTTAGAAAAGAGACATCATTTGAGTGAAGGAAAAGTGCTTCCCAAACTGGGGTGGGATCATGGTTGGGATGCAGTCATCCCCACAAATCCAGTGTGAATTAGTGATGGTTTTCTGCCAGGGGATATTCAACCCCACCAGTTGGGTTTTGGGGAGAAGACAGATGCTTTCTTCCCAATAATCCTGTCCCTCCTTGGGACTCTTCTCCCCCTCCCTTAAAACTAGTCTACACATTGCTATAAATTGCAGCATGAAAAGTGCTGGTAAGTGAAATTAGTTGCTTTCGACTTAATAATGGTGGTGGTGAGGTTGGTCCAGGCCATGGGAAAAAAAATGGAAACGTATGTAGTTGATGATTACCTAATAGCATTTCAATTTGGAAGAATCTCAGACGTGAGTGGTAATATCCATTTTAGATATAGCCTGCTTTTACAAAATGACATCTTAGTTCCTTCCATCTCGTGTTTATTTTTCACAGTCAAAGGAATAATTCCTAGATTTTTGAGCTCTAAGGAAAGGGTAGCTTTCACTAACTCTACTTAAGAAAACAAGGCTGACCTTAAATCTTCAAAGCTGTATGGATGGAAGCAGGCTATTGCATGGTAGCCTTTTGGAGGCTGACTAGTATGGCTGGAGCCACACATCATTAGATGTTGTGCTGCCATTGTAGTCCCATAACCATTCACCTCCAGTTTGTCTTGTCCTTGCACAAAAGGTAGGAGGTGAATGATTATGACAACACAACAATAGCATGATGTCCAGCATTATGTGGATTTGTTTGCCTTTGATCTTGCCGTGATCCTTTGCAAGTTATTTCTTTCAATAACATCATTCATTATTTTTAAAAGAAATGTAATATAGTGTTGTTAGGAGAAAAGAAAAGAGGTAGGTCTTCTAGGAAAGCTGTTTAATAAAATTGGCTACAAAAGGAAATCATGAAACCATCGTAGCTTTTTAATTCATTTTAATATGAGTTCAGTTACCTGTGCAGCTTGATTTTGCCTGTGTTCCCTCAGCAGTGAATTCTACCGATTTTATTCTCAAGGACATTTGCCTAGAACTACAGACAGAGTTTTACAGTATCTTGTGTGTTTGGCAAAAACGTTGCTGTTATTCTTTGTGTTGGGTTTTGTGGGGAGAGCAGCACAGTATTAGACTTTATAGCTTATTTTAAGTCACTACTTTAAACTCATTGATCTCTTGTTGTGGTGTGTGTCTGTGATTGTGTTTTCAGATATGGTCCGGAAAAAGAATCCCCCTCTGAGAAACATTGGTAGTGAAGGTGAATCCCAGACCCTCAAGTCGCCAGGGATCGGAAGTGACGATACTGAAAGGAAGCAAGAATTTTCTACCGGTCAGATGCAAGAAAACACTGAACAGGGCGAGGCCGCAGAGCCAAATGACAAGGAGGGGTTTTGCACACATGTCCCAGAATCATCTCCCAGCACTAAAAAGGACTTGAAAAGCTCAGCATCGAGTGAGAAGACTGGCTTCAATTATGAAAGCCACAGTAAGGGAGGAAATGTTCCATCCTTTCCTCCTGATGAGGTGACAGACAAAAATACGCTGGCCTTCTCATCTCCCGCTGTTGGGGGAATCTCAGAGTCCTTGAAGTCTCCTCTCGGATCAGATGCAGATAATGCCCAGGATGTGGTCTGTACCCCGTCAGGAGATCTCTCGGAGAGAAGCGAAGAGCATCGCACATCGCCAAAAGCTACAGATGAAACGGTGCATGTGCAAAGTGGTCAGACTGAGCGCCCGGGCTCAAACCCGACCTCGGCGGCCTCAAAAAACCCACAAGTGCCTTCTGATGGGGAGTTAAGGCCAAGCAAATCAAAAGCAGATTTGTTGGCCAACGAGAACCCAGATACGGCGCCTCTGTCTCCAGAACTTCAGGACTTCAAATGCAACATCTGTGGCTACGGTTACTATGGGAATGACCCCACAGATCTCATCAAACACTTCCGCAAGTACCACCTAGGGCTGCACAACCGCACCAGGCAGGATGCTGAGCTTGACAGTAAAATTTTGGCTCTCCACAACATGGTGCAGTTCAGCCACTCCAAAGACTTCCAAAAAGTCAATTGTTCTGTGCTGTCAGGGGTTCTTCAGGACATCAGTTCCCAAAGGCCTGCCTTGCTCAATGGGACTTACGATGTGCAGGTTTGTATCTTGAATGTCTGTACCTTCCTGTGTGTTCACAACAAACAACCCTCATGTTTTTAGCTTGTGAAGATAAAGTATCTCATGTAGTTGGTTGTTGGGGGTTTTCCGGGCTGTATTGCCGTGGTCTTGGCATTGTAGTTCCTTAGGACTACAATGTAGTAGTTCCTTAGGAACTACAATGCCAAGACCACGGCAATACAGCCCGGAAAACCCCCAACAACCATCGTTCTCCGGCCGTGAAAGCCTTCGACAATATCTCATGTAGATTTCTACAAATGCAGAGATGCTAAGGGCCTTCTAACTTATCTTAGTTTTTAGTCTGCGAGTTGTGAAGCCATGGTCCTGCAGCGGCAAAGCCAGGTTTGCAAATGGGTGTGCACTCAACCAGGAGCTGTGGTTGGCTGCAGCCTCCTAAGAAGTCACGCACATACTTTCAAGTAGCACATGCTTTCAAGCAATTTCTAAGGAGTTATGCATATACTTTCAAGCGGTCGTTTCCCAAGTTCAAACTCTGCATTTTTAGTAGTAGACTTAAAATGCATGAGCTATAAGTTAAAGGCCTAACATTAATGCAAAGGGGGAAAATTAGTTGTGACTTGCCTGTTCTACTGGTTTCACTGATACTACCAACACAGATTTTAGGGGTATTGGATCCATGTGTTGAAATGGCCTTCATATTTTAGGAAGGGGACTGTTCTTAAGGATTCCGGTGATCATATTGTTTGATAAAGGTTGTGTACTCAGTTCAGCATCAAGAATGTGCCTCTCTAAGACATTTTTATCCCACTCTTCCGAAAGGGAGCTGTGGATGACATACAGGTTCTCCCTTTCCTGCTTTGTCATCATAACAACCCTTTGAGGTAGGTTAGGCTGACATAGCGACTGGTCCAAGGTTACTCAGAGTGCTTATTGGAAGAATGGGCATTTTATCCCAGACTCCCATTCTGCATCATGGTGCAGTGGTTAGAGTGTCAGACTAGGGTCTGGGTCCCCACTCTGCTATGGATGCTTGCTGGGTGACCTTGGGCCAGACACACATACTCAGCTTGACCTACCTCATAGGGTTGTTGTGGGGAGAAAATCAAGGAGCAGAGAACCGTATAATCTTTATGGAAGAGAAGTAGGTGGCTTGGAATTAGGAAGTTGTGCATCTGAAGGGTATGTACAGATCTGCTGGATTTCCCAGCTGGATTCCTTTACTCTTCCAGCATTTGCTCTCCCTTGGCTCTCTACTTTCCCCAAGAAGGTTGATGATTTGTGTAATGGAAACCAAAGGTGAAGCTTTTCCCAGCTTCGAGGTGCAATGATGGGCTATGCGGCTGTTGATGTGTGTCTCTTATGCATTGCTTATAAAGGTGTGGAGGTACAGTCCATGAAAAAGGTGGCAGTCTTATTAATTGGTCTGCACCTGGCTGTAGACTCAAGAGCATTTTCCATTATAGAATACTTAGAGGAAATAAATCAGCTGCAGCCATTACAGCTATAAAATCCCCCCTCCCAATCTGTAGATGTCATTTGCAGAGCAGTTATCAATCATTTATTTTACATAAAGGCTTCAATCTTTGAACTACACGGATAATTTTATGTCTTGTGTCAGGCAGTCAGATCTGTCACATTGCGGCTGGAATGCAAACTGGGGAGTTAGGTTAAAGGTTAGGGAAGTAAGTGAATAGTTAGAATAGAATTTCTGATTTGGAATGACAGAGTACAGTTACTGCACCTGGTATTCCCTTCTATACTTGGCTGTGGGGCTCATACGGATAGTTGTATCCGGACAGAGATCTCTAGTCAACCCATTTTTGTCAATGAGTTCATTCTGGGATTTTTTTTTTTTTTTACTCCTCTACATTGAAAATTATTTCTTTTCCAACTTGAAAAATAGAACTCTCTGACTGGCTATAGAGGGAGAACGGCAAAAGTAGACCCAAATTCCTCGTATCAAAGGCACCTAAGAAAACTTGCTGGCTGTGAGGATAAGAGAATTAATGCCTCTTATAGGGGATATGTTACAATCAGTAAGTAGAAGGGAGGAAGAAATGGGGAGTTTTCATAATGAAAAATGAGCTAGATAGGGGAGGTCCCAAGTACTCGTATGTTGAGTAGTGCTTGTTAGTTTTTTTTCCACAAATGCTCTGGAGACAGGAATGTAGCAAAGCTTGCAGATGAGAACAAATTATTTAGGAGGATAGAAAATCCCAAGCTCACTCTTTAAAACAAACATTTCCAAACTGCTGATTCCTTTTCCTTCCTGAAACCTCAAAGCTCGCCTCTCCGTGATCTGGGGATTATCTCCTAGCTATTTACATCATGGAGGAAACATTACCAGGCCGTTCTGAGCTTCAGCGTCACAAGGGAAAGGTCAGCCGGCAGAGCTGTGGTGTTACTTTTTAAACCCCGCCCCCAAACCCTGAAAAATAAACATCAACATTGACATCAATTGTACTGTCAAAAGTTTAGCTATATGCATGGCAGCATATAGATGATGATGATGATAATAATAAAAATAACAACAGCAGCAACAACTGTGCTTACATATCACTCTTCTAGACAGATGAGTGTCTTAATGAGAGCATTCCAAGAACCCCTATGAACCATGAAAGTTTGAATTGAACTTCTGAAATTCACCTGCATTCTTATTAAGAGGAAGCTTTAATGTAGCAGAGGAAGAATGGCAGAAGTCTATGGAAAAGGGTAAAGCTGAAAAGCAAAAGGGATGAATAAATATCTCATATTTAGTAGATCGTCACGACAGAGACAAAACTTAATTAGTACCATTTTGACTCGTGCCCATACCAAGCCAATCATCTGGCAGAGTTGTCAATTTTGCTTTCAGTATCATCAGCACTTGCAGTTTGTTTTGAAAAAGAGTACCTTCTTCCGGAGTCTGTGCACAGGTTATCTGGTCTGTGTTGAAAACGATCAATTTAATAGAGAGCGTAATTTTGTTTGGTGATTAAAGTTATAGCAACAGTCTTTCTTAATTCCTTAATATTTCTGATGAAAAGTCTGCTAGGAGTATTTGAGTATTGGCCAGATACAGATTTCAGAGTTTTGCCACAGTTGTAGAGATCCATTGGCTATTGCAGTTATATAGGCAATGACTGGTTTTATTTGTTTACTCAGAGTGCTGAATCTCACACATCTGGAATATTTCAGTTTGAGAACAGGGCACTGATGCATTGTGAACCCATTCTTAAGAACAGAACCCCTTCAGGATTTCTTGTGACTTACTGTCTGGAAATCAGTTTGTGGTACAAAAACTGCTGGTATCTGCAAGTAATGTGATCTCAATGATAAGGAAAAACACTTTTTAAAAGTTTTGAGTATAATTGATGTGGTCTGTAAAATAAGAAGATCTATTTTTTAATTAGAATGATAGTTCCTGCAAACATTGCTATTTAACGATTTGGTGAACTTAGCAGTACAGATGGTGGTGGAGTCCTGATGAAAAAGCACAGGAACATTAACTGTTGAGTGTTCTTAATAGTGTGAACATCACTGGAGAAATGTGCACAATGGAAAAAAAAATCCCCGGATTTTTTCAAAGAATCCTTTGAGTAACCGATCCAGGCTGTCAAGTAGATCTCCTTTCCGATGGTAATGGCCAATGTACAGGAATTTGAGTTTTTCAAAAATTTCTTACGTCTTCCAAACAATGATTCTTGGTTATTTATAGGAAAGTTGATGCTTGATTAGATTGGGCTGGATACTTTTCTTAGGCAGTATTTTCCGAAATAAACCAGATGTGTGCAGTATCTCAGACTGAACAAATAGAACTGGAAATAAAACAGATCAATGAAGACTGTATTCGTTTAATCAGCCTTGGCAACCAAATACCACAAGGAAGACAAAAAGTGGTAGGAAACAGCACACAGATAATCTAGTTAAGATCAGTCCTTTCTCCAAGCAGAACTATATTCTAAAATAGACCAGACGCTCCTATATGGAATGATTCTTTGAAAAGAAACAATTGGTTCCAGAAATCTCCTGTTCTTCTTTGTAAAGAACGCTGTCTTTCCCTGCTGACTTTGGGGAAAAGAGCATTAAAAATTCAGTTGTGCCAAATGTTAGACTTCACTTGTGCATACACCAGATGTTGATGCTAAACATGCAAGAAGATAAATAACTGATTAATATTTTCTTTCTTTTCGGTAAATAGCAGATTTCGTAAACAATCTGTAAAAGGATCACTGATATTCCCTATAGCACTTGCATGTTCCTCTGATAATCCAGCTTGTTCCTATAGCTCCTCCCCCATTCTTCTTCCAAGAGTTATGAAAGTGGGGAAATGTAAATGTACAATGGGTTGGATGCAGCCAGTTATTTCAGTCTATCTAACCTATCTTTACTACTTCCCCCATTTTACAGGGTTTTTGTACATGCAAGTCCCATGTTTTTTTTCTGATCAAAGGGAGTCCCACCTTCCTTTCCCACTAGTAGAAAAGTTGGAATGGATCCACCTTTATGATTTTATTAAAAATGGGTTTTTCAGTCAGTAATTCCTAGTTTCTGAAGAGCAGGAATAAAGAATGCAATCTTGAACATCTCTTAAAATTTTATTTTATGTCTTAGATTTTTATTCCACCTTTACTGCAAGGAGATGAGAATGGTGTATGTGTCCTGCTATGTTTTATCCACACAACATACGTTGAAAGATAGTGATGGACTCAATGTCACCCAATGAACTTTGTTGCCAAGTAGGGTTCTGAAACAGGCAGTGAAGTCCGGTGCTGTCAGGTTCTGAAAGGTAGATGTCAATAACTTCAATGCATGAGGCCAGAACTGCATGACTTAAAGCTTTATTGATCATCCACAAGTTCAGCAATCTAGTACAGCTACATTGCCAGGAGTGAAAACCCAAGCCTATACTACAGCCCAGTCTGCACCCCCTTAACTGCCAGCGTTCTAAGTTCCCACTTTCCATCCCCCATGTGTAAAGCAACAAGCAAAGCAAAGCAACTAAGAATGAAAATGTTTTAGAAAGTTCAGGATCTTCAAGGTTAAGTATCCATGACAATGGTTCTTTTCCAGCAGACAGACTGATAAGACCTACCCCCACTCACTTGGTCCACTGCTGGAATGGCCAGGGAATCCCCCAGCCCCTTCTGCAGCGGGCGAAGGGAAGTGATGGGGTGGTAGGCTTAAGCCTGCAGCCCTGTCCGCCGGGCACTCACTAGGCCCACTGTGCAAAGGGCCAGAGAATCCCCTGACCCCTTCTGCATCGGCAAAGGAAGCACATCATTTTTGAAGTGAGGCCTCCAGAACTGCACACAAGACTCCAGGTGCGGCCTGACCAAGGCAGTATAGAGAGGGGCTATGACCTCCTGCAATTTCAACGCTATGGCCCCTTTGATATAACCCAAGATTGAATTAGCCTTTTTTGCCACCGCATCACACTGACTGCTCATATTTAGTTTACAGTCCACCCTTATCCCAATATCCCTTTCACATATACTACTGCCCAGAAGTGTATCCCCCATCCACTATTTGTGCTTCCCATATTTGTGGCCCACATGTAATACGGTGCACTTGTCTTTGTTGAATTGCATCCTTTTCGCAGCTGCCCACTTCTTCAGAGTATTCAGGTCTTGTTGAATTTTAATTCTATCTTCTTGGGTGTTTGCTACTCACTTGGGTGTTTGCTACATCAAGCAGTAGCTTATAGCGTGAGTTCTGGGGGACTCTGAATTTCTTCAGAAGTTTTTTTTCATAAATGGCATAAACTTTTACCCACAATGATATCTACCATGTGTGACTGCTAGACAATATTTTGAGTGTTTTTAGTTCATTTTCAGCTTGAATGGGACTAAGTAGTGGTCTCTGAGAACTCTGTGGTGTTGAGCACTCCTCAGAATCATCTGGCTTATGCTCCTGTATCATTCTGCTTGTGGAAAATGGCCCAGCAGTACAATCCTGAGAGGTCCTATAGCTGTGACTCTCCAGCATGGTGCAGGTGGATTTTATAGCACCTGCGAATATGTTTCCTGGCATGCACTTGCTTGCTTCTTCACAGCATCTCATCCCTCCTGACTTTTCTTCATCTCTTTGGAGTGTGAGGCATTTTGGATCTTCAGGGAAGCCCATTCAGAAATCTCTCCCTCCATCACAGGAGGATGCTTGTTTTAGAGCTTCCCAACATTTTGTTATTGGCCCCAGAGCCTATAGAAACCATTTTGTAGATTGTGTCCTCTACCCTTTCTTAAAAGTCTCGTTTGGAAACGTACAGAGTTTGGCAGCTTCAGGGTACTGATTTTACGGATCCAACTTCCAAGGAACAGCCAAGATCGATCCTCTTCCCCCCACCCTTCTTCGTTTCAAAGATTAACGTTGACTAAAAATACTTAACATTGTTTTAAATGGAACATTCTTATTTTGGCTCCACCACACAGAGGTTTTTCATCATGGTGGACCTTGAGGGTGTGTGGTGCTTGGTACAGATGCAATAACTTGTGCACATTGAAAATGTTTGGAGGGTCTCCGTTTCCAAGTTTAACAGACTAACGCTGAAAAGATGTTTAGGTCAGAGTATGATATGCATGAATCTAATAGGAGCAACAGAGAACATGGCAAGACTCAGCTTTATGAATGTTACAGTTTCCTCTTTCATTAGCAGCAGATTTGTCTGTACAGATGTCTCCTTTAATGGAAGATGTACAATATGAACATACATGAAGCTGCCTTACACTGAGTCAGACTTCTGGTCTGTCAAGGGTTGATTCCGCACACGTTGGATAATGCACTTTCAATGCACTTTATCAATCATTCGAGGTGGATTTTTTGTTCTGCGCACAAAAAAATCCATTCCAAATGATCTGTAAAGAGGATTGGAAGTGCATTATCCAACGTGTGCGGAATCACTAAAGGTCCGTATTGTCTACAGTGGCTGGCAGCAGCTTTCCAGGATCCCAGTAAATGATCTTCCAGTTCACCTTCTACCTGATTATTTTAACAGGAGATGCCATGGATTAAGGCCGAGAATTTATGCAAAGCAGATGCTCTTCCACTGAGCCACAGCCCTCCACTAATAATTTCCCATATTCAGTGGTTGTTAATTTATCATTGCTGTTACCTTGAGTCATAGTCTCTACTGTTCGTTACAGTGACCCCTCTACAAATAAACTTTAACAGAAAAAGTGTGAATTCTGTATTTAGTATGACCCTCACAATGACAAGATTATGAGAGCTCGGTTATTGGCTGTTTTCCTGACTTATGCGCTCGCTCACCATACTGGTTCAGAATTTGTTTTCTGGGTTGTTGTGGTAGCATGGAATTGGAAGCATTAGAAGTATTGTGAGTGGGGGGTGGGGGAAGAGTGTTTAAATTTCTGTGAGGCACACCTGCAAAGATCACGGGAGACAGCTGTGAAAACTGCTTAGTCTGTACTGGTCTTGATCGGCTATGTAGACTTGTGGGGACCAGTAGCAAGATGACTTCCTTTGTGTCTTTGGAGTGTAAGAGTTCATTGAAATGGAGCACCTCAGAGGTGGATAGCCTGAGTGCATCTGGGTGTTTCTCCTCCTCATTCAAGAGGATGCAAAGAGGTGGCTTGTTCCCATCTTTGTTTGTGGGGTTCCTGGAAGACAGAAAATGCTATGAAGACACTCCCATGATGTGTGCGTGCGTACACAGACATGATAATGCAAATATTCTGTTATCAAAATTGAGGGCAGTACAACAGGGTGGTGCTCCAATAACTTGCTGTAAATCCTGGCATCTGTTCTAACCTGCATGATATGAAGAACTTGGTTAAGTGTGGAGTACTTAATGCTTTCTGAATGCTATATTGCACAAAGCAAATGGATAAACAAGAGCATTAGGGAAAAAAATTAGGATTAGAAGATTAAAAGTAATAGACAAGTGGGAGACTAGGTAACTTAGAGGATTGGTAAGGGATCTCGAGCCTTTCCCTTCCTGATTAAAGGTTGACCTTTAATTACATGACCTAAGTAATTGGAAGGTTTCATGCTGTCTGATTTTGCAACTTCATTTTGTGGGATTAGTTCTTAGCTGATGGAAAGAATGTTTTAAAATGGGAAAACTCCATCATGTTGTCCAATTTGGTGTGATTCACAACCTGTTTTTCTCCCGGAAGCCAGGCTTTCAATATCGTCTTAGGAATTGCTCCAAATATTCCCTCTCCCTGCACATTCAGCAGTATTTGCACACGCGCTATCGTCCACTTGCCAGCATTTGTATGCTGGCAGCACTCCTACACATGGAGTCTTTCCCACAAGAAAGAAACTTTGCAGGGAGAATTTTCTTCTTACTCCTTCAGCTCCTCCTACCTATTGCTAGAAGCCGAACCCATGCATCCTTGAGATCTGTGCAGAGCGGAGACCTTCGTTCCTGTTTCTGCTGTTAATTCATTAAATAGACTTGGTCTAGAACTTTGGATAGTACAGTGATATGCAGAACAAAGCCTTCCTGTTCCTCTACGTGCCTATCAAGCAGCATAGATCTTCCAGATCTCACCTCCTGGGGAACTGCCCAAGCTGTCCTTATGTTTCTCCATTTTTTAAACTTAAAAACATTAAATAAAAACCGAGCCATAATAAAGGAAATGGACCGCTTTAAATTTTGAGACATATTTAAATAAATTTGATTGATGCAAGTTATTAATCGACCCCCCCCCGGGAGGTCTTTTAGTGAACGAGCAGGCCTATGTGATACAAGTAATGCAAAATATTACACCTTCTATATGGAACAGCAGGATTTGGGTCTAGTGGCACCTTAGAGACCAACAAGATTTTCAGGGTATAAGCTTTCAAGAGTCAGAACTCCCTTCTTCAGACACGTCAATGTGGAATTGCTATAAAGTGTGAGACTTCCCAGTGACCTCCCCGTTGAAGCTTTACTGCATGTTTGAATGTGATGTCATATTGGTGCTTATCTGCATGTAACCCTGTCTTGATTTGAACCAGTAGTATCTTAATTTATTGTAGCTTTTTCTTTGGCTATATGTTCATAGGAATGAAAAAAAAGGACTGAAATGAGGGTAGTTTTCTTGCATCCAAGGTTCATACAGGTCAGGTTATATAGGCTGCCAAAATCTTAGGGAAGAATGTCACATTTCAAGTCCAAAGAATGCAATTGTGCATGTTAGTCTCACTTTGCCTTGGTGCGGTTGTGCCTTCAACCTTCAGGGCCTAAAGAGAAGAACTGAGCAGCACTGGAAAAACAGACAGCCGTGTATAGGCATGACTCTCTGTGCCATAGCTAGGCTCATCGGCTTCTTGCTCTTGACCTGGCATGCAACAGGTTTCTGCTTCGCATGCAATCTATGGCGTGAAGTGGCTTCTTGTATGAACTCTAGCTATGCCTTATGCCATTTTCAGTGTGTTCTGATAATTTGAAGACATGCTTCTAATGAGGTAAGAGATAAGAGGAGTAAGGCAAAGTAGGAATTGGATCATCATTGTGTATCTTTGGGTGTATTCAGCCAATAAGTGAGTGGAAAGTGGAGAACCAAAGCTGTGTAGAATGCAATCTGGATCATATGAAGGTGAGTGATTTGTCCTAATTTCTAGCAGGTCAGACTACCGTAAGCATCCACGTCAGTTTTTAGATAAGCACCCTTCTTTTACACACAAACCCCCACCCCTGGAGCACCGATCCATGGATGAATCTAAATATTATTTTCCAAAATTTTCCATTTTCAAGCCAATTCTATTGATGATGTCTTTTGTTCCAAGAACACAATATAGTATAAATAATCATTTCTTGTCTGTGTTGGATCCCATGAATTTGTTCCCTTAGTAGCGACGCTTCTCTTTGGCTCAAGAAGCCTTTCCCTCGTCTTATGTTCGGGGAAGGCTCCTTACACTAAAAGAACGAATCACAGTGGGTGGAATGGATTTGCAGGATCTGGCACCATGTTTATAAGTAACATAGAACAGTATTGCTGTTGAGTGAGAGAATTAGATGCATTGCGATTTGGTTGAATTAAATCCATTTTCCAAAATATTAGTGCTGCGTCAGATATTGCCTGGAGTTGCTGGTGGTGGAAATTTATTATCGGGGGTTTGGGGAGGAGGAGAGATCTGAACAAGACTGTGAAAAAATTTGGCGCCATTATGTTCTGAATGCTGTTGCATCCTCCTTCCTGAAGTAGTCAGATGGCTGAACCTACCTCATTGTTTGAAATGTCTCTACTTTTTTTGGTCCCAACAGGCCCATAAATAGGGATCCTACAGAAGTGGAAGGCATCACAATATGATATGATATATGATATGATATGATATGATATGATATGATATGATATGATATGATATGATATGATATCTACTCTAAGCCTATTTGCAAGGAGAGCAGTCTACAAATCTAAATAAATAAATAAATAATGCTACATCGGTAGTAACATTTATCAGCATGATGAGGACGCTAAAGGCGGGTGAGGGCAACTGATGAGAGAGAAAACAAACTAAGGCAACCATTTTCACAGTGAAAGGGGAAGAACTCTCAAAAGAGGGCATTTTCCAAAACTTCTAGAGATGTTTATGAAAAATAGTGAGTAGCTCAAACTCCACCCCATATTTTACTCCCCAGTTATATGATATGCTGTTGTCAAGGTAATGATGAAGAAAGAAGAAATGTTTTTGTGGTAATTCATGTCTTAGGAGGGCACCATCGTGAGTGGCTGTACTTACTGTACAGTTTCTCCTTGCTTATGATGCATGTTGGCTCCCTTCCACAGCCTAGTTTTAAATAGATACCTAAAATTACCCTCCACTGGTTAAAAATGGCTGAGGGAATTTGTCAAGTTTGTAGTGATTTCACAGAGAAAAATAATGAATGTATTTAGTGGCTTAAAATTTGGGAAAAGATTAAATGAAAATGGCTTCAATTGGCAGTTTCTTAATTGTTCATAAGAAACACTTTGAAAACAATGTGTGGCAGGTATTATGAGCCAACCTCTGCAGAGTATCCACAACACTCACTAATATTTATAGTTTTGGGACTTGTGTGTCTGAAAGTGATAACACAATTTCAAGACAACTGTAGAGAAGAAAACCACAAACAATTTAAAAATCCTGGAAATCTACTAAGCCTGTAGTTCTCATTTTAAAAGCCAGGGGGATGGATCCAGCCATCTTATAAGTGATTCTTCCTCCAATGGAAAAGCCACTTAAATTGGAGGAAGGCTCCTAAAACTAGAGGAAGACTACAAACTTAATCCAAAAGGAAAAGTGGGGTATGAATATTTTAATCGAAATATGTATAAACGAATAAACATTTTTCAATGGAGTGGTAGATATGGAGCCATCCCATTGTGTTCCAGTTAGAAACAATGTTAATACTGGTTCATCCTTCCAAATATCTGGCCTAGTCAGGTCAGCTGGAAGGAGGCTAAACTACTGAGCGGCAGTCCCAAAAAATAAATGTATGTCTTGTGTTTACTTGCTTCATTTATATCCCGTATTTCTCTTCATTGGCGTCTCGAAGTAGTTTACATCTTCCCCCTTTCCTCCATTTTATCCTTACAAAAACTCTGTGAGGTAGATTAGAGCCGGTGTGGCATAGTAATTAGAGTGTCGGACCAGGATCTGGGAGGCCTCGGTTGGAATGCTTTCTCGCTGGGTAACCTTGGGCCAGTCACACAATATAATGGAGCAGAGGAGAACAATGTAAGCCCCTTTCGGTTCCCATTGGTGAGACAGGCAGGGTATAAATAAAGTAAATAAATAAAAACGAAATTATAGAGTGTGAGATGGGCCCAAGCTCACCCAGCAAGCTTCTGTGGCCTACTGAGGATTCAAGGTCTCCCAAATCATAGTCCGACACTCTGACCACTACACCACACTGCCTTGAGGGAGTGCAACTTTACAGCAAGCAGTGGTTTGTGAATGATTCTCTGGAATTGCCTGATTCTTAGTAGCACAGGGATTTTTGGTAGTGTTGCTCTGACCAATGTCTCTAATAGAGACTCTCATGAGGTTGCTGGTTGGAGTCTTGGGGCACAGTGTTGGATCAAGCAATTACATAATTGCTGGGGGGGGGAATGAGTGCTTAAGTGCCAGCACCGTATTTTAGACAACAGGCCCTGTACAAAACTGAAAAACTAATTAAATCCCTAAGCATGTGCCCCACATTTTTTGGAGCTCAGACCCCTGAGACCTGATTTATTCTATCCCTGCTGGTTGTTCCATTGATAATTATTTAGGATGTCTTTACATATTTCACAGAGGGAAAGGGCGGGGGGAAAGTCTTAACCAGTTTATTTGAAACAATGTTTATTTAATAAAGAGGGCCAAAATCAACTCTTTTTGTAATGTCATTTAGCAATTTATTGGCTCACCACCCAGGCCCCCATTCAGCTCGGCAGCACACAAAGCAGAAGTGACATCGTTTCTCCAGCTGAATGGCTGAAAAGGCATTTATATTATATGCATTTAAAAAAATGTTTACATTGTGTGTTCTTTGTGCATCTGAATCTTTCCGTATGGTGTCATTCCTAAATGAGCAGCGATCGCATGGCTCCTTTTGTGGCACAGCTGCCAAAGCGAGGGTGAGGGGAAAGAAGTAGATCTATACTCGTCTAATGCATTATTAGGGAGTTACTCAGGAAAAAAAAGTAGTAATTGACTTTGCAGTTGTGGGGAATGAAAATCTGCACTTCCATTACAGAGTATGTGGCATTGAAAATTTATAGCCTTTCAGTAAAAGAGTTTCTTTAAAAAAATCCAAAGAAGTATATTGCTGAATTCTAGCTTTAGTTATGAGTCTGCTTATTAAGAAGAAATCCGAGGAAGCTGGTGGGTGGATTGCAGTGTGTCGTACGGAGTGTTTCTGAAGGATTAATGTCTTTTAAAAATGGATATCACGTACGTTGGAAGAAAAAAAGGAAAAAGGAAAGCAATGATGACATTGTAATCAGGAGGGCGGATTCTTCTGCTCACTTCCCAGTCCCCTTACCTTCCTTCCCTTGGCTTTCATACCAGACTATAATCCTGCAGTGACTGGGTTTTGCTGATGCGACTAGGATTTTCCTCATAAATAGACATGGCAAAGTTGCAGCCCAGATGTCCAGGAGCAACAAATCCCCTTCTTAATGTCACAAGACAGGTGTGGCCCACACAAGGGACGGCCTGAACAGTTTGCCACGAAAGCGTTGGGCTTGATTAATATAAGCCTCTTTGATGCTGTGCTTGCTTGCCTTCTGCGAAATGGCAGTTAAGCAACACATTCCTAGTGATGTAATGTTTTGTAGGCATAGCTAAGGAGATTCTATGTTTTTTGCTATTTTGGTTTTTCTATTTTTTGCTAAATTAAGGCTCTTTCTTAACAGACCTCTGTACTAAGACATCCTAGGGCCTCAATACACATTGTGTGGCATTTTCTGTGGGCTAAAATTAGTTTTGACTTCTTCAGTTTAACTTGCGGTGGGCTGGAGCTGGCTTGGTTCTCTTGAAATTGTGCCTCCTTTTGGGGTGAAATGCAGACGTTATCTCTTGGTTCAGGAACTAATGAGCAAAAGATATTTTCATAATGTGTCAGAGAATTTGTCTTTTGGAGAATTGCCATTCTGGATAATCTAGTCCAACAAGAGATTAAACACAGCTAACAAAGCACACTCTGGTGCCGACCTCATTTCTTCTATTGGTGTAAATGAAACTGAAAGCTAATGTCTGTTCTCTTCCCCGCCCACCCCCCCATTCATAGATCTGTTTGACTTGTAACAAGTTACTAAATGGTTTTGTTTGTTTGTTTCTCTACTCAGAAAAAAAGGTAATTTTATGCACCATTCTTAATTTATGAACTGCAGCACTGGAGTTTATTGTTTCACTCCTTCCTGTCTAGGAGATCCTAAAGTTCCTGGGCTTGCCTGTTCCATCTTGCACATAAAGTTGCCAGATCCCTTCTGGCAGCCCATGGGGGATGGGGGGGGAACTTACTAAGTCGCGAGAGGGAGGATAAACCATAACATCACTGGTGGTGACACACTGATGTCATTCCCGTGCACCCAAAAATGATGTCAGTGCGTCACCGGGGGGCATGCCGATGTTTGTGCAAAACTCTATAGAGCGATGCAGTGATGTCACTTCTTAGCACACAAAGTGACACCAGTGCTTTGAGATGCTTCTGATGTCCTCCTCTATTTCGTGCCATTTTTTTCCCTGCCAGCCGCTTACTGGCAGTGGGAAGCACCTGCTAGTGGTGTGGGATCCGCCTACTCCAACCGGAGGAACCGTAAGTCAGCTTACACATCCTCCTTGGGGCTGGTTCTTCCTGAGTTCCAGCAGGGCCTCTTTTCATTCCCCCCAATATGTCCCTTGTGGACCTTTCCCTTTGTGCTTCTGTGTGAATCCAGTCCGCTCTGTTCCTGCAGCTACTCTGCTTATCAACATCTTTTGCTTGGGTTCGTTCTCGGTGCTTCTGGAGGCTCCTGATTTGACATTCTTGGCTTCCTGACCTGCCAGGCTCTCATTCCTTCCTTCACTTCTGCTGTTCTAAAGTAGCTGTTTATAGAGAAGAGAAGAAACAGTGGCCAGCAGTGGAGGCAGGTATGATTGCCTCCATTGGTACGTAAGTGGGGTGAACTTTACATCCCTCTTTGAAGCCCACTCAAAATTGCCAAAAAGTAGCCTCCTATACGGCGGCTGCAAACCTATCAGTTCATCTGATCCTTAGTAATTGATGTACTTAATGGCAGCCCTGGTCTTGTTTGACTCTGTTGTTCCCTTTCATAGCGATTTATTCTACAATAAGCAAGAGTTTAACATATTAGACATTATACATTTGATTTCTCCCCCTTATATATTCACCATAAATGTAGGAAAAGAAGCACAGGCTGTAGCTGATGTTCTCCTATTAATCTGTTGCAGGTGACTTTAGGTGGGACCTTTATTGGCATTGGACGCAAAACTCCCGATTGCCAGGGCAACACCAAGTATTTCCGCTGCAAGTTCTGCAATTTCACCTACATGGGCAATTCATCGACAGAGCTGGAGCAGCACTTCTTGCAGACCCACCCAAATAAAATAAAATCCACCCTTCCTACATCTGAATCCAGCAAAGCCTCAGAGAAGAACTCCAGCAAGTCTAGTCCTACCGTTCGATCGTGCGAGGCTGGAGACCTGGGAAAGTGGCAGGACAAGATCACCGTAAGAGCTGGAGATGACACGCCGGTTGGTTATTCGGTGCCCATCAAGCCTCTCGAATCCTCAAGACAAAACGGTACGGATGCCTCCAGTTACTACTGGTGCAAATTCTGCAGCTTTAGTTGTGAATCATCCAGCTCCCTCAAACTGTTAGAACATTACAGCAAACACCACGGGGGGAGCCAGTCAGGGGGCCTTCACCCAGATCGGAATGACAAGCTCTCAAGGGGGTCGGTCATTAATCAGAATGACTTAGCCAAAAATGCAGACGGAGAGTTAGCAGCCAAGACTGAGAAGGGCTCTAGCATGGCAAAAAGAAAAGACTTTTCCAGCTCAGGAGTGGAGGACAACGTGGTGACGAGCTACAATTGTCAGTTTTGCGATTTTAGGTACTCTAAGAGCCACGGCCCAGATGTAATAGTGGTAGGGCCTCTTCTTCGTCATTATCAGCAGCTGCACAGCATTCACAAGTGTACCATTAAACACTGTCAGTTTTGTCCCCGAGGCCTTTGTAGCCCAGAAAAGCACCTTGGAGAAATTACTTATCCTTTTGCTTGCAGGAAAAGTAATTGTTCCCATTGTGCTCTATTGCTCTTGCACTTGTCCCCTGGGAAGCCAGGCGGCTCCAGAGTCAAGCACCAGTGTCACCAGTGCTCTTTCTCCACTCCTGATGTAGACGTTCTACTGCTTCACTATGAAACCACACATGAAGCCCAGGCATCTGATGTGAAGCAAGAAGCCAATGCCCTGCAAGGGGTGGACGGGCTGTTGACTGTCAAAGAAAGCAAAGAACACTCGTGTACCAAATGTGACTTTGTCACTCAGGTGGAAGAGGAGATTTCTCGACACTACAGGTAACATACACAAGTGTGTGCATATCATTAAAAAAAAAATTAAGAGGGCACTGTTCACCAGCTTGAGCGGTATCTAGAGAGTCATTTCCTATTGCAGTCACTGTACGCTTTGATAGAGAAGTAAGCATGCAACCCCCCTTCCCCAACAAGCACACACAGTAACAGGTGATACGGGGTGGGGATAATTTGTACTACTATATCTGCGTAGGAGTGAATCAGCACATCTCTCCTTCTTGCCACCCAACCACCTGTCGCTCTATCTAGACAGACTCCCCTTTTTCCCCAATGGGGATCCAAAGCAGGTTACAATAGTATCCAATTCTTTTCCATTTTATTCTCATAACAACTTGTGAGGAAGGCTCACAAGCCTTGTTGGGGAAGGCTGAGCGAGATTGACTAGCTCAGTGTTACTAAGTGAGTTTCCATGGCATAGTGAGGATTTGAACCTGGGTCTTCCGGAGCGAACATTCTAACCACTATACCATGCTATCTCCCACTTTCCACACTCTTGCCAGTCCTTATACACATGAGGGATGGTGCGTCATAGTCTAGTAGGGTTGCCTGGTCCTCTTACCCTCCTGGTGGAGGGTGACGAGCCTGGCACTTCCCAAGAATATATCCTCGTGCGAGCTCAAAGCAAGTGTGAAATGCATGCATGCTCCTGGTGGGCATGCTGCCACACTTCACCGGGGCCACTTTGGTCCTCTGTGAAGTGGGAGCATGCCTGCTGCTGGGTACAATGTCATCATTTGATGTCATCCTGCTTAGCAGAAGTGGTCCCACTGCACCCTGGCCCGGAGGTTTTTTCCTCTCCCTCTCCCACCAGGGGACCTGGCAGCCCTACGTCTAGGCCTTTATTAATATGGAAGTCCTTCTGCGTATGATAGAAATACAAACACGCACATACGCATAATGTGTGCTTGTATTGGGTTAATTTTCCATTTCTTACTGGCAGTCTAGTCCAGACCTCTCTAAACCTAGTAATGCCAGATGTGCAACTGGGTGGCAGCATTTCTATTGTTTGGCAGGATCAGGGCTATACCAGTTCTTCTTTTGAGGAATCTAAGCCACGTGTTCTACGCCAGTGCTAGTAGCACCGTCAGTATCTGGGTCTCAAAACAAAGAGGTTGAGCCTTGCCAAGGGAAAGTGCAAAGCATTCACTCCTTTTTCTTTGAAGATGGAAAGGTTTTACAACATAATTCAAAATTACATGGAACAATCACTATATCAGATGAAAGTCAAAATGTTAATGTTAGGTACAAAGATTCCTCTTAGATAATGTTGTTGTTGCTGTGTCAAGGAGGTGGATTTATTATGACGGCCTACAAAATGAAACTCCAGCTGCTGGGAAATCTTGTAGTTTCCTCATTAGCTGCTGCTTAGCACTGCCAGTTCCAAATTCAGTAAAACTCATAATAAACTAATTGTAGCCTACATGCTGAAAATATACCTATAATGAAAATATTAAGCTTAAATTAATAGTGCTTAAGTACTGTTAATTTTGTTGGGAGAGTGGCCCCTGATAGTAGATTTCTCTCATGGAAGATCTGCCCCAGTCCTGCTACATAAGATCTTACCTGGAGATGCTGGAGATTTAAGCTGGGACCTCTTGAATGCAAAGCAATGAGCTATGGATTTTGCTTAACAAGAAACGTCCTCGACTTCAAAGTGCCAGGTGGTCTTCCCTAGCATCTGAGGAAATGAGCCCTGACTCATGAAATCTTATGCAGAAATATATTTTGTTAGCCTTTAAGATGTCATTGGGCTCTTATTTATTTTGCTGCGAGAGGTATAACAATGATGCCCCTCAGAATTTATTCCTTAGCCATGGATAGTTGTTGAGGAAGCAGTTCTTCATTGCCGCAGTACAGATGGATGTAGCTGAGCATTGGCAAGAATCTCTGAATCAGTGCAATTCAGAACAAAGTAGCTTGCATTATATTGTTGAAGGCTTTCACGGCCGGAGAACGATGGTTGTGGTGGATTTTCCGGGCTGTATTGCCGTGGTCTTGGCATTGTAGTTCCTGACGTTTCGCCAGCAGCTGTGGCTGGCATCTTCAGAGGTGTAGCACCAAAAGACAGAGGTCTCTCAGTGTCACAGTGTGGAGAAGATGTTGGCAGGTCATTTATATCTACTCAGGAGGGGTGGGGTTATGTATATCCTGAGTAGATATAAATGACCTGCCAACATCTTCTCCACACTGTGACACTGAGAGATCTCTGTCTTTTGGTGCTACACCTCTGAAGATGCCAGCCACAGCTGCTGGCGAAACGTCAGGAACTATAATGCCAAGACCATGGCTATACAGCCCGGAAAATCCACCACAACCATCATTCTCCGGCTGTGAAAGCCTTCGACAATAAGCTCTTATATGGTTTCTCTTGTGCCTAGTAAACCTCAAACAACTGTCTTTTCTACTTACAAGACTTAAGGTTGATCTACACATTCATTTTGCATATGGAAAAGATGAGACAGCGTTCCTCCTAAATTGTCATGTGATTCAATGGCCTTGGCAAATGGGATGCCATCTGGAAAAATCACAGACTGTCAATTTTTTTAAAAAAAATTACTTATACTCTTATTTATGGAGATTGCTGTTCACATTTTGCTTGTAAACGTGTCAGGAAACATTCCTTTCTGTTGAGTTTTTTTTTCCAGTTTCAAAAATGAATTTGTGCACTGTTGTTGTGACGCTCTGATCCAATGTTACATCCCATGAATTAATTTTTAACATTATTTATTTAATTTATACTCGTCCTCTCTCCACATTGGGTGAGCCAAAGGGGTTTACATCATTCTCCTTGCCTCCATTTTATCTTCCCAAAGACCCTATGAGGTAGGTTCAGCTGAGTGTCTCTGACTCTCTCAAGGATCACTTACCAAGCTTCCATTGCAGAGTGGAAATTTGAACCTGGGTCTCCCAGCTCTTAGAGCGGGACCACAAGTGACGCCTGACACAGGTTGGACACTAGTCAGCTTCCCTCAAGTTTTGATGGGAAATGTAGGCATCCTGGTCTTGCAGCTTGACTCTCTGACTGCTGTCCAATGGACTTTTCAACTGTCACTTGTCCAACATTCCGCCAAGCTGCCTACATTTCCCAGTCTCACACTGTGCAGCCACTACGCTACACTGAATGAAAGCATCATGTTGAGTATTCTAAGAACAGGTGGGAAAAAGCCCAAGGAATAAACAAGGAGGGAGTGGGATGCCTGCACCATAACGCAATGCCTTCAGTTTAGATAAAAGTGGAAAGCACCTGGATATTTCTCAACAGCCAGCTGTATTGACTAGATCTGAGAAATCTATAAAATCATGGCGCCTGTTGCTCATCTTCAGCAAACAGCTTTGGCCCACACAGGTAGCAGGCCATGGCACGTAATTCCCCCTTTCGATCCAAATGGGCCGTAGGGATGCTGTTAGTTAATTAGTTAATTGTTGTGAACTGCTTTGAAGATGAAAAGCAGTTCCTATGTCTTCTGTACTGTTATAATTATTTTTATTAGGGCAGCTCTGGGCCTTATTAGGAAAGTCAATACACAGCACTTTGACCATACACCAGGCAGCCTTTCTTATATCAGCTTTTTTTTTTTAAAAAAAAAGTTTCTTTAGTGAGTGAGGAGACTCCTGTGTCCCCAAAAGAGCTTTGACTGAAGTTTTTGCCTGTTAAATTAAGCTGTCCCTTTCCAGGAAAAAAAAAGATTTTTTTTTATTCCCTAAATTGGGATTTAAGACTATAAAGTTCATATTTAGACAGTTTGGTTATTGGCCTAGTTTTCAAATGAACTGAGTGTCATATAGTTGCCATTGACGTCAATGGTACACAATACTGTTGAAAAATCACACCACTTATTTAGGTGACTAAATATGCTTTTAGGAACCTAAAATTAGGCTCTTGAGCTTCAAAAAAATAAAAAAAAACTTGGCCAGAATTCTCTAAACCTTCTGGCACAACAAACCAGCATTTACTGTGTATATGTATTTACGTATATTTTACCCCCAAAAGCATATGATCAACTCTGTTTTTAGATGCCAATTCTGCAACATTTGTACGGCTACTGTTTTTCTTACTCCCGTTCTCTGGAAAAATCAGGCTTGCTTGCACTTATTTTAAATCTTTTTTTAAACAGCAAGGCTACACTGATTAAGAAATTTGAGTAAATCCACTATCTTAATTTAATATATGTCTGTGTGAGACATAGTTTCTAGGGTTCTCCAGCTTTGTCAGGTAAACTTGTTGAAAACAAGACACGCAATCTGTTCAGGCCTTCATTGACGAACAAAGACAAAGCAAGGAAACGGAAATCATGCTTTCTTATAATCCAAAAGCTTAAAATACAAAATAAACTGGAGGATAACCTTAACGAAAATGTGAATAAAAGTATATCTTTTGCAGATCTCTGTCTGTGGAGTTTGCTCTGAAATAATTCTACATTGAGAGTGAACATGATAGCTTTAATGAATATCCTTGTCTTCAGAAAGGATTTTCTCCCATACCCGTTTTGGCCTCGTCTCTGCACTTTCTATTTGTTTCTCCTTTTCTTTCCTCTTTCCCTCGTTTTCAACCCTGCCCACCGTTACATCAGAACCATGTCAGACAAAGCAGTCGGAGACTACAGTCAAAAGCCCAGTATGCCTCTGTGTCACAAGAACACTACTTTATAACGAATCACATCATTGGTCCATGCTTGGACCATTGGTCCATGTCAGTATTTGTCTACTCAAACCAGCAGAGGCTTTACAGGGGTTCAGGCAGAGTTCTTTCACGTTACTGATCCCTGCTCCTTAACTGGGAATGTGGGGATTGAACCCGGGACCTTCTATGTGCCAAGCAGATCCTCTGCCACTGAATCATAGCACCTCTCCTGTTGGCATCCTATGTTGGCATTAGGGTTCCCAGGTGCCCTCTGGTGGCAGGCAAACTCCCAGGGATTTGCCCCCTCGCCCGCTGATCCACCAGCGATCAGCAGGAGGTGGGGAGTGGGACCTCAGGAACACGCATGGTGCACACACTCCAGATGTCATTGCACCAGCTGCGGGAGCATTCCTGCTCTTTCTTTGGGGCTGATTTGGGCCAACTCAGCCCTGCTCAGAAAGCAGGAGTGCTCCCATGGCTGGCAAGATGACGTCACTTCTGGAAGAATGACTGTGCAAGTGACACAAGGTAAGTGCCAGGTTCCCTTCTCCTGCTGGGACCTGGCAACCCTAGTTGGCATATTTCCGAGTTATGCAAGTATGGGGCATAGTTGGTTTGCAAAAGCAGTTGCAAAGCAGTTCACTAAGCAGTTTGTACCCTCATCCAAACTGGCTTAGGAAATTGTGAATAGCCTTGACCCTTCCTGCACAGGTTTCCCATTCTTTCCCTCTATGGGTTTAATGATTTGGCATTGGTTCTAAACATTGTTAATGCTAACCAGGATTGTCCTTGGAACTACGGTTTGCAAAACCAGTTGGTGTGGGAATCTGGTTATCATTAACTATGACTGCTATAGGCAGAGTTGTAATGCTTTACCATGGTTAAAGGAAATCATGGACCAGAGTAGAAGGTTTGTAAGGGTGCTCCTAATCGAAAATATTCCTTTTGCAGCTCGGGTTCATGTCTTCATTTGAGAAAAATTGCACTATCTCAGTAGATCTTACGTTTTGAAATATTTTAATTTCAGGGAGAGAGAAAATATGTAAGAATTAAATAGCATGGGCAGATGTTTCAGTGCTTGGGAAGCAGTTGTTACGGATTGCTGGGATCAAGACTCATCTATAGATTCTTTACGGAAATGGCATGAGCACTTTTCATGACGTGATCTTTTAAAGCACATGGCTTTTTATGTTTAAAACACTAGTAGCAGCATGGGGCAGCTTGGTTATGATTAGGGAAACAAAGCAGGGCTTGAAGGGTTAAATCCCTCCTCTAAATACTTTCAAACCCTGTTTCCTTACTTATTAACTTACTTACTTCATTTATGTCCTGCCCTCTCAGTGGGGATCCAAAGTGGCTTACATTGTTTTCCTCTCCTTTACTGTATCCCTAAAATTGCCCTATGAGGTAGGTTAGGCTGAGGCTATGTGACTGGCCCAAGGCCCCCCAGCAAACTTCCATGGCCAAGTGGAGATTCGAACCGGGGTCTCCCAGATCATTGCCTGAAATTCTAACCACTACACCATGCTGGCTCTCAGTGTTGTGCTTGTTCAGTGGGTACCTTTCAGAGATGGAGGGAAGACCGTAATTTTTTACACTTTTGTCCTTCAACCTCCCCTCTTTTGGGATACCATATAACCTGCAGATCCTCCAGCCATTTTCAGTTCTTTAAACTTAAGTAAGATATTGGCTGTTTGTTTCATCTTAGGTAAATTATTGGGAGAAAAAGGGATGGCACCTGTGAGCAAATAACCTTTTCTTAAAAAAAAAAAAAGTGCAAATACCTACCTGTTGACTTTGGTGATAACGGAGTTCTTCATACATTTCCCACAAACTAGAGTAGCCATTGACAATAACACATCTTCTCAAACGTAGCTTCTTTATAGATAGAGGCCTATCCCCACACCCTGATTTGACTAAAGTCAGGGACGCTTCACATGTGACATTTTTTCCCTTCACTATGGGGTGTTGGGAGGTTGTCAAATTGGGAAATCCTTGTAGATTTGGAGGTGAAGCCTGGGGGAAGGTGGGGTTAGGAGAGGGAAGAGAGCTCAGCGGGGTACAATACTGTAGATTCCACCCTTCAAAACAGCCATTTTCTCCAGGGGAACTGATGTCTGCCGTCTGGAAATCAGTTATAAATTTAGGAGATCTTCAGACACCGCGCCCTCCCCGGGAGGTTAACAACTCTAAGGTAAACTGTACTCATCGCATTTTGTGCACAGTCCTGTAAAATATTATTATATACTTAACCTGTATATTGCATTTGCCTAGGTACAGTACCATGCGAGATGGATGTCTTACAGTGCCATCCTATGCAGAATTGCACCCTTCTGAGCCCACTGCAGTCAAGGAGCATAGCAGGGATTGCACCGCTAGTATTGCAAATCCCAGTTACATAAGCATTTTGGCAATAAAGTTTTGCAGTCTCGTGCAAGGGCGAACTTAAAACAATTCATTTAAGCTAGCCTGCTGGGGTCCTGATCCTGACAAGGAAGTCTGTGGGCTACTGTAATGCTAATAAAATAGTATCATGTTAGCTCATAAAAAGTATTTTGTTACTATGGCATACACAGGAAATTGGCAACATATTGTTCCAATGTGGGAACATATGTTTTACATAGTTCAGTAATACAGTACTTTGCATGGTCTGCTTGAATGAAAATAGGCATGTGTGTTATTCCAAAGGTATATGGGACACTTAAATTGGCTGTACTGGAGATTGCCTATTAGATAGTTCCTTTGTATTCTTAGTTGAAACTTTCATGGTCGATCCAAGTATTCTCCCCCCATCCTCCTCCTGGAGTTCACAGCACAGTGTAATATTCTACCACACAATCTGCTCTCTTGTTTTTCCTTAAGAAAAGTCTCTTTTAAAAAACCTTTAAGAATGTCTATAAAAGAACAAATATGACTTGTTCCCTACACAAAGCATACTGCCTTGGGAGTAAACAGTTTTAGTTTAGAAAACTCTCTGTACTCTGATTTTGTTCTCTCTTTTGAATGAACTATAGATTGTTCAATCGGGTGAAGTTATCAGTGAGTGACTGATGACACACACACACACACACAAAAACCAGATAGATGGCACCAGTCATTTCCCCCATCCTATAGTTTTGTGTATATTTTATAAGTTTACAGTATTTAAATTTTCAGAACCTTTTAGTATCAAAATAAATTGAATTGCAATAAAGAAATGTATTGTAAGTATTAATTTCTTGAAAGCCTGCCAAGAAAACTAATACATTGTTTCAATTATTCCTGAAATGTAACCAGCTTTTGCCAAGGTGCTTGAATTTTAGTACATTACAGTGCAATCCTATGCACAGTTGCACCCTGCTAAATTCATTTGAAGTCGATGGGCTTAGAAGGGTGTAAATCTATTCAGGATTGCACTGTTAGTGTGCTTCATATTTTTGATAAGTCTCATGCTTTCTGAAAGTCATTGTTCATAAATGAGACTTTTTAAAAAATTCCAGCATATCACAGATATTCACCCATTTGAAATTCATTTATTTTGATGCAGATTTTATTTTAAAAGAAATATTAATTGACAAGAGCTCTACAGTAGAAAAGAGCAAGAGTCCAGTAGCACCTATAAGACTAACAAAATTTATGGTAGGGTATAAGATTTCATGAGTCACCTCTCACTTCTTCAGATACAGAAGTGAGCTGTTACTCACAAAAGCTCAAACCCTACCACAAATTTTGATAGTCTTATAGGTGCTACTGGACTCTTGCTCTTTTCTACTGCTACAGACTATGGCTACCCATCTTGATCTATCTCCATGAAGATTTCTACAGATACTTTTTTCTTGGTGATAACCAAGACAAATGATTCCTGAAAAGTTGTAACAATAGACAGAGGTCTTCACAGGTATCTAAAATGCTTGTTCCCTGAGCCCCTCCAACCATCACATGCAGTTGTTTGTATATTTTTATTTTTTCTGTTTTTTATTATTAATTTTTAAAAAATCACAAACAGAACAGGAAAAAGAAACAATGGAAGGGATAACACTATTAGTGCAAAAATATCCCTGTTAACCAGAATACAGATCGTTTTCACACTGCTTATCGGCCACAGAACATCGCTCCAAGCTCCTGCAACAACAGCATCTTCCTGGCACAATTTTGTGCGAGAACTACTGTTCTCGCGCAAAATTACCACATGGGGGTTACATCTGCATAGGACAAAAGTAGTTTACACATCCCCATTTGGGAGAGGAGGGAAGCCAGGAAGACACTGTCGTTCTGGGAGCTTGTTGCGATGTTCCATGGCCAGTAGGCAGTGTGAAAATGGACAAAGTTGGGAGGTTATTCCAGTATTCACTGAACGGGTTTCTTTTTTCTCTGAATCTGATCACAGACCTGAAAACAATATTATGTGTATGAGTTTGTTTGGATTTTTTCCCCGCAAGTCAAATGCCCTGAGCATCTCTTATTAGCAGCTGCAACCATAGCCTGTTTCCAATATCTAACAGACCCACTATTTTTTTAACAGCAGTTAAAAGATGTAACATCAGTAATCTGGTGAAAGTTTGACAGTTATCATAAATGAAATTCAGTAAAATAAGCCATCTTTTCAAATCCATCATTTGCTTCATAAATACTTAATCTTGTATTTTTTGCTATTTGTGTTATACTGATGTTGTGGCAGCCTTCAACACTAATTTATTGAACTGATGGGAATGTTCGGGACTGAAGTCTTGTGTAGACATTTGGGATGTGCTTGCAAGGGGGATTATGATGACCGTATGATTATGATTATGCAGACGTGCACCCAGGGCTTTTTTTCTGGGAAAAGAGGTGGTGGAACTCAGCAGGTTGCCCTCGGAGAAAATGGTCACATGGCTGGTGGCCCCGCCCCCTGATCTCCAGACAGAGGGGAGTTGGTGCAGAGGGCGATCTAAACTCCCCTCTGTCTGGAGATCAGGGGGTGGGGCCACCAGCCATGTGACCATTTTCAAGAGGTTCTGGAACTCCGTTCCACCGCGTTTCCGTGGTGTGCACCTGACCTCCACACATTCGAAGGGTGTATCTGTGTAGTGGGTCCCTGTGAGCACTAACCATGTGATCTGTACACACATAAAATGAGATGCATGGATAAAGTGATCAGTATATAGTTCTGCCCTCCAATAAGTGGGAGGCAGCTCTCCCCCCCCCGCCACAATGTGTATACTTTTTCTGTGTAACTTCTCTTTTTTTATGGATTCTATGGGGATTAGGAAGCAAACTTTCACACAAGTAATAAAATACAACTAGCTTTTAAAACTAACTCATAAGTGCAACCATACAGAAAACTTTAACAGTGCAATCCTAAAACGAGTTACTCCAGTCTAAGGCCATTGAAATCAATGGGCTTAGACTGTTGTAACTCTGCTTAGGATTGTACTGTAAATCAACAATATCTTTGTAAAGGTAAAACAGTTCAACATTCCACAAAGTGGTGAGTCCTTTTTCACTAATTAGAAGCAACTGTAGCCCAGGCTTCTGTCCTCTTCTTGGGGAATTTACAGCCCTGCAAAAATGATACAATCCCAGTAACACCATCCAAACACAATACACAAACACCACTTTTAGTCATATTGTTCACATACAATATTTGGTTACCGTATTCAAGGTGATAAGAGCATATAAATTATTATTCAGCTCCCCAGCAACCAGTCTCCTCCTCAGCAGCCTGCCTCTAGCTACTGATTTCACCCTACTGGGCTAAACCAGTTACCTTATAGGGGTTACATCTGCACAGGGCAAAAGTAGTTTACACATCCCCATTTGTGAGGGAAGGGGAAGTTTGTGAGTTTATCTGGGGTTAAAACTTCATGTAATGGTAGTTTGTGAAGAAGTTCTGGATGAAGGGAAATTTCAAGGATAGAGCCTGAAGTCTGATTTTTTTTTTAAAAAAAAATTCAATTAATAAACATTACATAAGACATAAGCTACAATCATACAGTCATCTAACTCATACTTTTACAAACATCTGCGGCTACAGTTATCAATAATCATTTATATCATACATTAAAACCTAAACAAAGCATCTAAACCATATAGGAAAAAAACCATAATGAATAAAGTACTCTCACTTAAAACATATTGTCATCAATTAAATCATATATCTATAAAGAACTTGCTTATATATATTTTTAATTTTTTACTTCTATTTAAATATCTTTCTGTCTGTCTTCATATCTAATAATAGTTCCTAATCATTTTTAATTTTCAGCTATATAATAAAAATACTTTCCTTTTTTTTAAATTCTAAAATTGGCCTTTGTGTATATAAGATGTTAATTTTGCCACTGACACGTATTCATATAGCTTATTCTTCCATTCCATCAGCTCTGGAAATTTTTCTGCCTTACAATTTGCTACAAATGTTACTCTTGCTACCATCACCATATATTTAAATAGTTCACTATGCGTTTTTGTAATATTACTTGGTAAAATATTTAGTAACATGTTTTTGGGAGAGAGCCTAAAGTCTGAAAGATGGGGCTAGAGTAGGCAATTGATTGAGAAACAGAAACCTGAAAAAACTGTAGGTGGAAAAAATAGATTGAGGAAAAGGACTTATTAGGCGGGTGGGGCCGTAGCAGAGTTGTAGAGTACCTGTTTTGCATGCAGAAGATGTCAGGCCAATGTGTAGCATTCCCTGTTCAAGGATCTGAGATTGCAGGTGTTGCAAAATACCCCTCTCTGTTCGCAACCCTGGAAAGCCGCTGCCAATCAAAGTACATGGAACAAGGTGGCAGAAGGCAGTTTCAAATGTTCATGAGAGGGGAGATTGAAGAAACTTCCCGTATCAAAATGAAGAGAAGGGTAAGAGTGCTTGGGATGCTGGTTGCAAAACTGGTGCTAAAGGAAGTAAGACTTAGGGCCAAGCTACAAGTGACGACACTTGTACGGCAAGTGAACAGACTTACATGTATTCCTCCCTGTTCACTTGAGCTCCACTTGCGCTCCACTGGAGCACAGGGAGGAATACACGTGAGTCTGTTCACTTGCCGTACAAGTGTCCTTCGTCACTTGTAGCTTGGCCCAAAATAAGACCTGAATCAACAGTGGGTGGTAGGGAAGTGGAAGATTGGAAAAATTCAGGCAGAACTCTACCTGAAGGGTTTGGGGACTGAAGGACCTATGTACTGTTTTCAGGAAGGAACTGGGCAAGCAAGCCAGAGAGCCAAAGACACGAAGTTACTTAACCAGTGCTGCATTTTGGATTGCAAGACAGTAAATCTGTCAGTTGTAGCTTACATTGTTTCTGCAGTGTTGTGACCAGATAGTCCTAAGAGAGCAGTGAGGGCCAAGCAACAGTGGTTAGTATGGCAAGAGCCACTAGGACTTGGGGGTGAGAAGGTTCAAATCCTACTTCAACATTGGGGCTTGTTGAACACAGACCTGTCACACACCCTAACCTATCTCACAGGTAGGATAAAATGGAGACAGGATGTACTCTGTATACTGCCCCGGACTCCTTGGAGCAAAGGCGGGATAACATTAATGGGTGGAAGAGGTGACGTTTATCAAAAATCTGGATCAATAAACAAGTAGGCACAAAGTGGCAAAAAACATGTGTTTGGGTGTGGTTGTGTGTGGTACTGTCAGCTGAAGATGTAAGGACAATTAAAGTAATCTTCATTATTAGAAACAGCAATGCTCCAGTCCCCATCTGTAATTTAGAATTTAGCAAAATTTGTTTTCCACTGCCACCTTGGAGATGTATAGAGAGTGTGTATATTTAAGATTGACATGGGTTGGTTCAATTTCCAACGACATTCGATGAAGCCTCAGGTAGATAAAAGCCTGCCAAAGTTGTTATCCATCGTGAGAGCACATTGTATGAAGTGGAGTAAACTCTTCTTTTCTCCACAACAAGCTCTTCTTGTAAACAAAGAAGAGCCATATAATGCAAGTCTGTTTCTTCCACCTGCTTGAATTTCATTACTAACATCCTTTATTATAGGAAAATAGTTTAAATTGGGAGCACAAGAGGCCTTTTGAGAAGAGGGGGGAAAGCTAATATAATAAGATTTAACAATATAGTTTCTAGTCAACACTTACATTCCTTTGGATACAATGCATGCAAAATTTTGTGTTTATTAGTATTCTCCAGTAATATATTTTGTGAAGCTTTAAGATAAGATAAATAGATCATCAACTCAAGTTGAATAGGTAGTTTGGGGTAGGAATTTAGGGGTTCTCTAAAATGTGTTAGTCAAGAAAGATCTTTGCCTAAGATGGGTTGCATCAACGGCACCATGACCTGTTTTTGGATAGAAAGGGAGGAAACTCTAATGGGCAGAAAAAGAGAGGAGAGAGACGTAAAACAGACAAAGCAAAAAAAAAAGTCTTGCTAATTAATAGTAGGGTCTATGTTGAATGATAGGGTTAAAAGGAGTCAAAGGTCTAGAAAGGCTGGATGAAGAAATACATATATTTCCATGCCCTTTTATTATTTTTTGGGAAATAAAGTTATTTGGGAAAAGCATGGTAATATTAATTCCCCTATCTCTTTTTTTTCAGGAGAATCCATAACTGTTACAAATGCCGCCAGTGCAGCTTTACAGCTGTTGACACTCAATCTCTACTGGAGCACTTCAACACTGCACACTGCCAAGAGATGGACATCGCCACAGCCAATGGGGAGGATAGCCATGGGGTGGTTGCCACTCTCAAGGAGGAGCCCAAAATTGACCTGAAGGTCTATAGCCTGATCAGTCCAGATCCCAAAATGGGAGAGCCGGTCTCTGAGTGCATCGTAAAGAGGGAAAAGCTGGATGAAAAGGAAATAGCAAAAGAGAAAGGTTGGCCTGATGGGTCCAGTGACGATCTTCGTGGCACGGCTTGGCGAGGAGTGGACATTTTGAGGGGGAGCCCATCCTATACGCAAACAAGCTTGGGTCTTCTGACCACAGTGTCAGTTGGCCAAGATCAGCCAAAGCCTCTAAGGGATAGTCCAAATGTAGAAGCGGCCCACCTTGCCCGGCCTGTTTATGGCTTGCCTGTTGAGGCCAAGGGTTTCTTGCAGGGGGTGCCCCAAGGAAGCGGAGAGAAACCTGGGCCACTCCCTCAGCAGTATCCTGGATCTGGTGACAGCAAGTCAAAGGATGAATCTCAGTCCCTCTTACGGGTAAGAAATTCTAATTTTGGTGTTGCTGCTGTTTTTTTTTTTAAGTGAATATATTATGGCTTGTTCCTTTCAAACCAGTTTTCAGCCATCAAATGCACCTTACCAGTGTCATCATCCTGAAGTATTCAGACTTGACGAGGTAGAATGGCAGGTAATGGTTTCTTAGCATATGTATATAAACCACACACATCAGATGTTGTTTGTTTGCCTTCGCTATTAAATTTGGGTGTACCAAATTAATCATTCTTGCTGATTTTGCAAAATGTCGTTACGTTTGGAGAAGAAAAAGTGCAGAGCCCCAGAAGGCTGCACATCTGTTACAAAAAAGGATCTAATCGCCTCCTAAATTTTAAGGTGGTTTGACAGTACATAGTGAAACAAGCCTTCTCAAGATCAAATAGCTGAAAATGTGAAACCTGAATCAAATAATAATAAAAATGTTAGAATTGGGGGTCCTTTTGAAAAAACGAGAGAGAGAGAGAGCACAGTGTAATTAAATAGAACATTTGGCACGTCTTTAGTTGTGCTGGAAACTGAAGGAACTGAGGAGGTGAAACTTTAGTAACCCCTTATTGCATGGCCTCTTTGTCTCCTGAGCAGCATACGTCTTTGCTGGCTGGTCTTCTGAAAATGCAGTGAACGCTAGATTTTTATTCACTTAGACTATGCAATGGAAAGCATTAACCTGTTGTGGTTGCTGTGTGAAGGAGAATTTTATAAGCAGTTGTATTGTGAGACTTTGGTGGCATTGTTGTGGCAGCATCTCATTTTGTATCTTCACCCCGTGGTGTGCTTCGGCACAATTCTGAGTCCAGCAGTATCCCCAGGCCTTCTGTGGACCTTCTCCTGAAGTTGTCTCCTGTCACCGATATTCATGGGGTCACTGCCTCTGAATGTGGAGGTTCCCTTTAGTCACCATGGCTCGTAGCCACTGATAAACCCATCCCTCATGACTAGAGATGGGCATGAACTGAAATACGAACCAAAATTAAGCATGAACCAGGCCGGTTTGTGGTTCGTGAACCGCGGTTCGTCAGATCCCATTTCTGATGAACCGCCACGAACTTTAGGCTGGTTCGTTTGGTTCATTTTTTGGTTCGTGGCTGCAGACAGCCCGGTGCCAATCAATCAGTTTCCTAGGCAACAGAGGATGGACTTCCTGCAGACCTTCTGCTGACCCAGAAGTGACCTTCTTCTGGCCCAGAAATGACCTTCTGCTGACCTAGATGTGATATTTTCACAAACCAAAGGAACCAGTTTGCGAACCAGGGGCAGGTTCATGAAAGTTCGTGGTTCATGAAATTTGATGAACCATGAACCGCATGGTTTGGGTTTTTTCCAGTTTGTGCCCATCTCTACTCATGACTGTCTAGAATTTTTTTTTTTAAGTAAAGAACTTTCAGGGCAATTCCATGCAGCATATCTCCAAACTAAATCCATCGAAATCTATGGAGTCAGACTACAGTAATTCTGCATAGCACTAGGCTGATTGCCATTAGAACTTGTTCCGGATGAACCCAAATCAGGGATTCTCTGGCCTGATTTCATCTGAAATGATAATTCAAGATCATGAGTCCTTTGAGGGTTCTAAACCACTTCTGGGTTTGCCTCAAGTTTGCTAAACACTCGCCAACACAAAATTCATGCCGTCCTTATGTCAGTTGAGTTTATTTAGATAGAACCTGAGACAGTCTCAAATACTCTTTTTTTAAAAAAAAAATAGTGAACATATAAGAAATAATTTGGGATAGTTAGCAGACAAAAAGAATGGTTGTGACCATTTTTTTCTTTAAAGAAGAAATAAATAGGCTTAAAACCATTGTTTGAGCATTCAGACTTAGTAGAATTAAAACGTTCAGAATGAGTTATGCTATCATACAGTACGTCTGATTAATTTGTACCATATTAATAGTGCAAGATTTGGCTGAAACTTTTGGCACATAAGGGCATGGAGATGCAGGATGCATGAGCTTTAGAGGCAGGAGATCAGTGACTAAGAACCCTCGGCATAGATGAGGGATTGGGTGGGCCATAGAATTTAGTGTTTTCAGAACAGAGTAAAAAGTTTTCAAATTAAGTGAATACGTGGGTGGCTCTTGAAATATTTACAAAATTCACATTCCTATATTTTACGGAATTAGATTTTTTTTTGAGGTCTGAATAAAATGAACCAGACGTGTGCATGTTGAGACAAACTCTGGAGTCTGGGAACAGGTTTGATCCAAGCATAACCATTTTGAAATCTTTTTCTAGCACAGAAGCAATTGTTGTTTGGCACTCTGGTGTGTGAACAAACCTTTCAGGAGTTTCTAATAAGGAAATTCATCTTTGATGTTTGTTTGCTTTAAATCATCTGAAAGAAGTTGTTAAGGGCAGGTGTCCATTAATTTAATTAAAAACACACACACCTAATGTGCAGTGATATTATACAGGTTTGGGATTTTATCTTTAGATCTCGAAAGAATTACAAAGATGAGCAAAACAAAAACATATGGGCATTTTATCAGGCATTGTAAATGTGCCAAAGAAAATCACAAAGCAGATCGGTGACAAAATCGGAACCAGAGCATTGATTTTATTACCACCTTTGGGGGGAAGTTATGCGTGTCACATGACTACCTCTGTTTTGAGTATTGCAGCCTGGCATTTAAGAGTGCGTATGTCTGCATCTTTATGTTCAGATACACGAGTGTGCATGCTGGAACTGACATACGGCATTTTCATGGCCAATGTTGAATAATAAATTTTAGAGGGATGAAAACTTGGAATGATATCCCTCCTAAAATTAGGGAAGTATGCAGAACGTGTGATCAGAAAGTCTTATTACTTACTTCATTTATACTTTGCCTTTCATGCCAGTGGAGTCTGGAGTCGTAGGCTGACAGACCATTGCTCTTTAAGGAGCCCAACCCATAATAGTAAAGAGTCAAATAGCACCTTTAAGACTAACCAACTTTATTGTAGTGTAAGCTTTCGAGAACCATGACTGTGGTTCTTGAACGCTTATGCTACAAGAAAGTTGGTTAGACTTAAAGGTGTTACTGGACTCTTTACTATTTTGCGACTACAGACTAACATGGCTAACTTCTCTAGATCTCCAGTCCATAATGCTTAACATTGGTTATTGCAAAGCATAGTTTATAAGTCCATTTCAAATCATGGTTTAACATCTTGTTTTGTGATCATTCATTAATCACTGGTTAAGTGTTGAGAAATCCTAGATAATCATGTTTAAAGAAAAAAAAAACTAATTTAAGCATTCTGTCTTCCCAGGGCCAGGCATCCTTTAAGTTGTTGGATGGGCATTGTGCATTTCAGAAAGTTACAGCAATATATTGAATAGAATTAATTCGTTGTCTTTAAAGTTCTTCCAGCATATATTTTCACAAGATGCCTGCATGTTTAGGAAAGAAAGCACACAAGAACCTGACAGTATAGGACAGATGTCAATATTTCTGTCCCCCTTTGCCTTAGTATAGTCTGAGTTTATCCTTTAAAGATTTGTTGATACAGGAAGGAGTCATTGATATGCAAAAATGTTCCTTTGAATGGTGGTGGGGAATGCTTTGGCCGCTGCTTACCAAGTAGCAAGATTGTTTACTGCTCTGAGAACTCTTCTTTGGAGCAAGGAAGCATTTTTTGCTAAACTGATTTCAATTAAAGTACCTTGCTTGGCTAATTAGGGTCAAACTATATGTGACATGAGAGATCCATGATTCTTCCAGTTCATCCACATCAAATGGAATCATGGTTAGGTGTTTGGTGCTTAACCCTTCCCTCTCCTCTCTGTTGCAATTGCATTTCTGTCCTATAAATCACATAATCCTCCCCAGCTATTGCTATTGGTTGCTATCGGTACTACAGGTGGAATAAATACAAACACAGAGCATTCACTTGTATTTTTCTTCTCCCCCAGGACTAACAGCATCTTGGAGTAGGGGAGAAATTTAGGTCATGGAAACTGCATGTAATGTTTCTTTATTTATGCCCCATTTCCCTTACCAATATCAGCCTGATTAGCCCAGCTTAGCCTAGGCTTGTTAGAGCTTGGGAGCTAAGCAGGGTTGCCCAAGGTCAGTACTTAGATGGGAGACTACTACGGAAGACTGAAGTTGCTATATAGAGGAAAGCAATGGCAAATCTCCTCTTCTAATCTCTTGCTTAGAGTGCCCTGTGAATGGAGCATCATCATGAGTCAGTTGCAACTTTACAGGACTGTCTTTTTCTTTCTCCCCTGTGGGGAATCAAAGCAGCTTAAAACATATTCTTCCTTCCCCATTTTATTCTCAAAACAATGTATTGGTCTTCCACCACTCAAGTAAATCGGTACCTTTTTCTGTCTTTCTCTTCTAAGCTGTCTTGAAGCTTAGTTATAAAGAGGAAAAAATGTTGGGACACTTAATCACGGATATTTGCAACTTCACTGTATGGTAGGCTAGCACTATTGTTTTCTTTTTTATGTGGGGAGTGGATACTGGAGCTGAGAAACGTTAACTTTGCTATGGGCATCACCATCTATGCTGGTTTGCTCAGAAACATCTTACTATTTTCAGTATAGTAAAGAGTCCAGTAGGATCTTTAAGACTAATCAACTTTATTGTAGCATAAGATTTCGAGAACCACAGTTCTCTTCGTCAGATGCATCTATTTTGCGACTACAGACTGTTTTGCATCTACAGACTAACTCCTCTGGACCTGTTTTCAGTGGGGCCTTCTCCCAGGTAAGAGTGCATATGACCGTACTGTCAATGGCTAAAGTGAAGATTGAACTGTGGAATGCTTAGCTTATCCCTCATTCTCTTAATCTCTTATTTTACAAGATCTTTCCTTACCAGACTCTTGGCTAATTTTAGATAATGAGATACCAAGTTTTCATTATGTAACCAGGAAAGCAGTTCTTCATGGGCTCTTAATGATCATGAGTATATGTGCTCAAGGGCAGGTTCTTCTAAAAAGAATCCTCTACACGTAGGAAATGCCACCCTTGATGTGTTTTTTAAAAGGACATGGCAATATCATCAACTGCAAGCTGTATGACAAAAATAAGTAGGGCCAAACTTAACACCATGGAAAAATAGATAGCAGGTCCGTGTATGCAGTTTACTGTATACACAGTTTGCTGTGTATACAGTTTGCCACTCAGCCTGCGCGCGGGGAGAGCAGGATACAAATGCAAATAAATAAAATAAGAGTTCTGCAAAAAAGTGTTCTAGTCCCTGCGAAGGTTCTTTTGTATAACAACTGAAAGCATATCTGATGGTTTCTCAATGATGAACTTAACTCAATCGGAGGGGGGAGAACAGAGAGCCGGGACTGGGTAGAGGAGTGGGCCACTGAACTTTCTACAGCATTGAAAACCTGGGCAAGAGTTATGGGTAGCGCATGATATTCCACCATCGAGATGGAAGGCATGTGTCTGAGGGCAAAACATGTGAGGCTGCCATTGAAAAGAGCAGGGCTATGTTGAGACCTTTGTAACATCCTACATCCTGTGGCCGTTGCTCTAAACATTTCCTCAGCTCCACCAGTGATTTGAAGCCAAGATGGGTTTCATTGAGAGCACTGATGCCTGAAGTGGAACTTGGACAGTAAAATTAAATGTTAAAAAAATAGGCATCTTTAACGTGGAACGGGGTCTGTAGTCCAGGCATTCCGAGGAAGGATCATTTCACCTATGACTAGGGGACTGTGCCATATTTACACACACACAAACAAACACAATATGTGTGTTTATTCCTCAGAATACAAACAGTAGAAAGGAAGATAGATCAAGATGGGTAGCCATGTGAGTCTGTCTGTAACAGTAGAAAAGAGCAGGAGTCCAATAGCACCTATAAGACTAACAAAACTTGTGGTACGTATGAGCTTTCGTGAGCTGCAGCTCACTTCTTCAGGTACTTCAGATATCTCACAAAAGCCCATACCCTACCACAAATTTTGTTAGTCTTATAGCAGAAAGGAACTGAGAGAGCTGACTCTGCTAGCTGTAGGAACAGTGTAATGCTTTTCGCCAAATACAAAATAAGCTGAAATACTGGATAAGAACATACAAGAGGAGCCCTGCTGAGATCAGACCAGTGGTTCGTCTAGTCCAGCATCCTGTCTCACACAGTGGCAAGCGAGTTGCCTTGAAGGGTCAACAAACAGGGCAGTGACACCAAAGCCTTCCCTGGATGTTTCTTCCCAGCCCCGGTTTTTAGAGGTTTGCTGCCTCTATGGAGATTCTCTGTAGCTTTTTTGGCTAGTAGCCATTGATGGACCTAGCCTCATGAATCTTATGTTTCAGCCTATGGCTGATTCTGCACATGTTGGATAATGCACTTTCAATACGCTTTATCAATCGTTTGAAGTGGATTTTTTGTTCCGCACACAAAAAATATGTTCCAAATGATCTATAAAGAAGATTGGAAGTGCATTATCCAACATGTGCGGAATCACTCACTATCTCACTATGCAGATACCGGTTTTCTATGGATAAATTGATTGGTAGCCCTGTGTTCTTTCATATGTCACTTTTACTTTGTTTCAACATGATGGCAAGACAACTGTCTGAAGAAGTGAGCTGTGGCTCACGAAAGCTCATACCCTACCACAAATTTTGTTAATCTTATTGGCGCAACTGGACTCTTGCTCTTTTCTGCTGCTACAGACAGACTAACATGGCTACCCATCTTGATCTATCTGCCCATACTTCTTTATCTTGAGTGTGTTGGGATTATGATTTAAATGAGAAGACCATTCTGGTAGGAGAATGTTTCTCATCAAATATCATCACTCCCAAGCTGTCTTTACCTACTCTGGAGGAAGAATAAATTTGCCCCAGCAAGGATAAAAGCAGCTTTGTAATGGTAGGTTTCAGTGAGAGATGGAATGCTCCCCAAGTTATATTTGAAGAGATATCACAATTAATGTTAAAATTCCTTGAAATCAACTTCTAACAACTTACTCCTTGTGCTATCAAATACCATTTTAAAAAATCAATCAAATTAATTTGGAAAAAAACAAAAGATAAAATGTTCAAATATAACAATATGCGGGGGGGGGGACTTCCTCCAACCTCAATTTCAATCTGAATTCACAATGCTATTATGTTATCTAAAAAAGCTTATAGCACACAAAATTCAGTACATACAGTATATCAGACCTTTTTTATATAGTTTTAGTTACGTTTTGTATCTAATGTACTGTTACAAGTCATGTTTACTTGTATGTTAAAAAAGTTTGATTTTGAATCTGTATTTGAACTTGAATAAAAAAAATAAAAAATGTTAAATTAATTTGGATCAGAGCTCTGATGTCTATTGGGGAACAACAGCCATTGTTTGGTTGAGAACTGTACTGTAAGGAATGCGACTGCCTTGTTTCCACATGAGAATGAAAAAAAGGGGCTGTAGTTCATTTGTCAGATCTGAGCACTTTTCAATTTGATTGATTTCAAGAGTCAAAGTGTAAGAAAGTTAGCCAGAAGAGCTTAACCATAGCTGGATTTGGACCGTTCTTGCTTTTCCCCTAATGCATGTGCCATCGTATGGATTTCTGCTTCAAAAAATATCGGGAGTGTAAATACATATTAATGTATATAAGTAATGGAATCAGACCTAATTACTTTGAAGTCTCTTTGATTTTAGCGAAGGAAATTTAAGACTGCTTAACTCTACCACTGAAATCAGTGGAATTTGAAACTACTTAAACCGGCAAGGACATGTTCTCATTTTACGTGTTATTTATTTGGGAGCATTTGGTTTTTAGAAAGATCTCTCACAATTTATCCCAGGCCTCGGTGCCCTTAAAAACATAGCCGTCAAAAGGAAGAACATCTGAAAGAGTTTCTCTTTAGCTGCATTTCATTTTTTCCTCATTTCCTCTGACTCTGTTAGAGATCCTTCAGGAAGTATTTATAGTCAAGGCTATTCCTTGCCGTACGGGTTCTCTAATTAACTGGGGGAAACTCAGCGGGTGCTGTGTCTTACTAATGCACATAGCTATGTTGGGTCAAAGTACTGCTGCGCTCTTTCGGCTTTGTTAGAAGCACCTGTTTCCACAATTCAGTGTTTGGAGATGTGGGAGGTTAATTTCTAAGTATAAACTACATCCTGGAAAAAACCCTAAAATAATCATTCAACAAGGAAAGTGTTAAATAAACTGATTGGAAACATTTGCTGCTGAATTCTGGTTGTCCCTGAATTTAAAAATAAAAGGGGGAAACTTTTGCTGTTAAATTACACAAAATTGTAAATTCTTTCATTGTCTAAAGTGGTTCGCAAGAAACGTTTTCTTAGCTGTGTTCCTGACTACTGCAAGCGAATGTTTTGCATCACACCTCGTGATGGGGTGATCAGAGATTGCCAGAAGTAAAACGTAAAATGTTAAACCTGCCTTGCTAAGCAGATGTTTCTGAAATTTTCTGAGCAGAGTTTTTCATTGTCTAGTCGGGAGGGGTAGTCACCGATGGAGAAATGGGCTCACAGATATTTGTTCATTCATAACAAGGTGTATTTTGCGAAGAAGTGTATAGAAATGTATAAAGTGGTTTAAAAAAATCATTATTTGGGTGTGGTCGTGCTGTAATCACATAGTGTGTGGATGTCGCGTCAAAGACCTTGAGGAAAAGGTGAATCATTTTGCAGAACAAAGGCTAAGAATCAAAGATACATCCCTCCCTAGCTTTTCTTGTTTGTGAGCAATAGTGTACATTAGCGTTGCTAGGATCAGGAGCAAAACAGTTCAAGCCCATCACATCAGTTTGGAAGTTTATTGAAAATGAGCTACTTTTTTTTAACCAATGGGGGAAGAGGTCTTTAAAATGTCTCAGACTGCATAGGAAAGCCCAATGGCTGCAGATGGAATGGTAGTTTACCTTTTCTAGATTTGCCTCTAGCAAAGTAAATGAGGAAATCACCATTGGCTTTACCATATGAAGCACATTTTGGAGTTACAAGGCAGGAAGGAGTTAGAAAACCATCTGGCTTGCATCATATCTGTCTTCTACACAATTCTCCTAAGGACTCCCTGCAGGTGAGAACAGGGGCAAACATCGAGCATGCCACCAAGGTGCCTGTAGTGCTGGCAGCTCTGTGGTCCTCAGGGAAACCCCACATATTGCAAGGGAAGGAGTATATATGATACATTAGGTCTACATATAATAAGAGACTTGTTGGACATGGAATTTCATGTGAGTAGCACAGTTAGTCTGTAGCAGAACACAATTTGAGTCCAGTAGCACCTTAAAGACCAGTGAAATTTTCCAGAGTGTAAGCTTTCATGAGTCAAAACTCGCTTCATCAGATATTTCGACAGCCCTTGTTTCCAGGTTAGAAAGTGGAAAGAGGGTTGCTAAAAAGGGTGACCTTTGAGTTAGGAGTCAGAGGTACAATGCTGGAAATGTTAACTGTTTGCTCTTACAAATATGTGTTCATCTACTTCACTCCCCTCTAGCTTTGTGTTTGATACTTTGAATGAGGGTGTTGCATATCTCTGCAATTTACCCATTTTCACTTACGAGAAGTAGGTTAAGTTTTAGTGATAGTTTGGATTGTACTCTTTAATCACATTGTCTGCTTTTGGCATGTGCCATGGGCAAAAATTCCACCCTGAGTATTTTCAGGTAGGTTGCACTAAATTTAGTTTTCTCATCTGAGATGTAAAAACTTGCTTTCTGCTGAAGTGTGCATGGGGGGCACCACCACAAGGTTACCAGTGATTTGTTCTGAATGGAGTTGAGACACAAACTTAATGGAGGTAGTTTTTGATTAATGTGTTGTTTTAGGTGCCGCCAATCTTGAATGAGAAAATGCCATTTTTATTGTTTGTGTTGTTTTTAATTTTGGCTCAATAACATATTTGAATGGGAAGCTGGGTTACTTCAGATTAATTTTAGTAGGTGGGGTACAAGTCTCTGCTGTTGCTGTGCCTGCAAATAGCTTTTGATCACAGCTGTTTGGGTGCAAAAAATAAAATCAGCCATGACTCATTTGCGCTATATTTGCTGGGAAGGAGGAAACTAAAATTCAGCTGCACAGATACAAAGAAAATAAAATAAAGCTACGTTCTCACATTTTGGTGTGTGGAGCTTTGTCACTGGTGTGTGGCATTAGAGTGTCGAAGCAACACTGGGGTTTCCCCTGTAAATTTCTGCAAGGACTTTCATCAGGCAATGTCAGATTTGGTCCATGAAATTTTATGCATGATAAATTTTCTAACCTTTAAAGTATCTCATAACAACTATCGTACTTTGGTCACATTAGGAGAAGACAAGATTCTCTGGGAAAAGTCAATACTAGGAAAAGTGGAAGGCAGTAAGAAAAGAGGAAGATCTAAGACGAGATGGCTTGACTCAAAAAAAGAAGCCACGTCCTCCAGTTTTCAGGATCTCTACAAGTCTATTAATGATGGGACATTTTGAAGGTCTTTCATTCATAGGGTCGCCATAGGTCGAAGGCAAGGAAGGCACATAACACACACTCAAGGTGTCTCATAACACCTTGTTGTTTTTCCAAGAATTTGCTCAATTAATTAATCTCTTGGAAGATTTTTTTTCTTAAGGGGGGGGTGGATAATGCTGTATCTCTTTATGTTGTGCTGAATCTTGTAGCTTGTGCTAAAATTCCAATAAATCATGTGCAAACCCCTCTCAGACTAAATAATAATAACAATAATAAAAAAGCGTCCTTGTAGCAGCTTGGACACTTCAAAGATATCTCCGCTCCCGTCTGTACTTGACTAAAAAGGCTTTAAGGCAGATAGTGTAAGAAGGGGTGGGGGGTGGGGGGAGAATGCTGAAATCAAAGGCAAACTTAATATACTGTTATTATGGCCTGTATAAGACATTTGAAGAATAGGATCTCAAAATATTTATGGGTTCATCTTCTGATGAATGCATGTTTGCAGCTGCCTTTCATGGTTTAGTATGTGGAATTCATCTGGCAATGGGGAGAGTAGGAGAGAGCTCTGCCGTATGCAGTGTGTGTGTAGGTTGTGACATGGTGGTGGTATAGTAATTAGAGATGAGCACAATCCACATTATGATTGAAAAACCCCCACGATAATGGTAATAGCGCGATCGTGAACCGGCGGATCGTGATCGGCCACAGCCAACGATTCAGAGATCAGGAGGGGCCTGGATCGGGGCGATCGGGCTCGGATCGGGGATCCAGACACTCAGGCGCCAGCAATCTATTCCCCTGGCAGCGGAGCCAGGGGAATGCCTGAGCTGTGTTTGCCCTCCTTCTGTTGCCTGGAAACCCGAATGGAAGCCCAGCTTTCCTTGATCAGCAGGGCTTCCTTCCAACCACAGAGCAGCAAAGCAGTCACCAGTTGGGAGAAGACACCCAGGGGAGGGAGGGGGAAGGGGGTGTTCTGTAGCCATGGGCACTCCAATCTCATCCCTGCAAACCCTAATAGGCAGTTCTGACGGCCAAACACAGACCTCCTGTGTTGCTGAATGAGACCCATGCCATGGGCTCCCAGGCTGGGTTTCACTTTCTGCGAGCAGTGGTGTGGGACAGAGCTCTTGCTTGCTACTTGCTAGCCTTTGGAGAGAGAGAGAGAGAGAGACTGAGAGAGTCGGCCGCTGCCACCACCCACCTTCCCACATAGCTGGGAATAGCAGCGCACTCCGCTTTGGCCTCCACAATCCACGATCCATGGGTTGGGAACAGGAGATGATTGGTGCAGATCGTTAATTCGGGATCGTCGCTGGCACCAATCCACGATCAACTGGATCGGGTTTTTTTTTTGGATCGTGCCCATCTCTAATTGTAATGCAGCAATGACTTCTTGTACTTATAAATCTTAATTTATACCACTATATTTTAAGCAAAGCCTTTTCTGAAAATCTAATTAATATATCCCACAGTGTGAGTCATTATGATATTCTGTAGGTGAGAAGAGAGATGTGTATGTGTGTGTGAGAGAGATTGCTTACCTGGGACCAAGTGCTATTATTTCTTTAATATTAAGAGGAAATACAGGGGAGTTTTCTCTAGCAACATGACTATAGGCTATGGTGAGAGGCAGTGGAGTTGGATCCAGACTTCCATGAACAGAACACTATCTTCAATGAAGAAATCAGTTAATGATCTCTGTCAATTCCCCTTCTCACTGCAGCCTCCTGGCATTCCCAAGAGACCTCCAAATATCAGAAACAGCTTTTTGAGTGGATCTAACATTGTGGCTTGCTCCAGACCACTTACTGAACACAGTGGCTTAGGGGGATTTTGAACCCAGGGCTTCCAATTAAAACACAAACATTCTGTTCATGATACCACAACATCCCTGTGGGACATATAAGAATTTAAGTATAGTAAGCTGACTTGGCCAACCTTCTGAAAAGGTTTTTTAGAGTACAGCACCGTATCAGTACAGTAAATAAACAAATAATTAGATTGATAGGAATAAAGGTGATTCTGTTCATTTTAGAGCCAGAAGTACTGATTCACTTAGAAGTGTATCTGAACTTCTTGGATCACAGACAGGGAATTCTGCTGGAACCTCCTGCTAGAAAATTCTTTGCTGGATACTGACATCAAGTTCTGCCACCTTGACCTAGTTACCAACCTTGCTCTGGAAACGTGGTTGAGTATAAATTCCCCCAGACATCTATGGGATCATAACCCTGGTGGGTACAGTAGATTGGCCAACCTTCTGAAAAGGGAAGGAGGAGAGAAAGAGCATGAATATGTTTCCTAGGTTTAAGATGCAGAACTAACTACTGGTTGTTTGAAAAAGTACATATAGCGCATTCAGTTAAAATGCAAAGATTTAAGACGGTTTAATCTATTCGAAATCAGTTGTGTGCATTTAATTAGTTGTCACTACATTGGCTAATATGCTGTAAAAGTCTTTTGTGCCTCATTGTTGGATACTGCATAAAATAAGTATAGATCCCCCCCTTTAGGCTTTTTTTCCACTTTGAAATGCTTGTACACTTCAGGGCTATACATCTGGAGCAAATGTTGAATGAAATGTTTTGAGACTTCTGGTTCTCGTAACCAACTTGGCACTTGCCCCATGTTCTTGTGTTTTGTCCCAAATTTTGTACTACTGTGTTTATTAGTTGCAAAGGCCCCAAATGGAAAAGCCACTATTCTTCATTTTAAAAAGTACCCCCCTTAAAAAAAATCAAACACTGTCAAATGTTTTATAGACTCGATGGTAATAATTTTTAAAGCAAAACAGCATGATTTAATCCTACTGATTTTTCCATAATGGAAAATTACATTAGGCTTTGCAGAAGTTTTAAATCTGAGTTGATTTTCTTTTGAAATCCTTTGATTCTTAGGGGACTATAAACTCCATTATCCGTTAATCAATTTGGCCTTGCCTCCTAACAGCAAATCGTAGGGTGTTGTGTGTTGTGTGTTGTGAAATAACTCTATATGGCAACTTTCAGAATATGTATCTGTGAGTATATTTGCAAGAGCAAAAACTGTCTGAAGGAAAGAGCCCCCCTCCCCAACCAACATGTGATCATAACTTGAGGAACAAGGAGAAAAAAACAGGTTACAGGGGTATCTCTGTACTTTGTGTGCTACGTGTGTGCTCTGTTTTTCTGACATTTCCTTCATCAACCATCCATTCTGGGTATTGTACACATGCAGGGAGGGATTAGAGGGCTTGAACTGGGAACTTCTAGGTTTGTGGCTAGGGTTGCCGGGTCCTTATACCCTCCTGGTGGGAGGGGGGAAGACCTGGCACTTACTTCATGCCAGTGGCAAGGTCTTCTTTGTGTGCACACGAAGGAGGCACACACTCTGGTACCTGTGCGATGATGTCACTGCCAGAAGTGACGTCATCGCGCCAGCCACAGGAGTGTTCCCGTGCTCTGCGCTGGCCTGATTCAGCCCATTTGAGGCCCAAATTGGCCCCAAATGAAACGCAGGAATGCTCCCGTGGCCAGTGTGACAGCATCACTTCCAGAAGTGACATTGCTGTGCCTGTTGGGAGCACACGCACGGTGCACGTTCCTGAAGTGCCTGCCTGTGGAAGGCAACCTCCGGGAGCTTGCCATCTCCCGCTGACCACTGGCAGGTCGGCAGGCAAGGTGCAAAACCTCAGGAGTTTGCTCGCCACCAGCGGGCACCCGGAAACCCAAACTTGTGGCCTAGCCTGGAGAGCTACCATGAATGATGCGCTCTTCAAACACTCCGAATAATATACGCCACTAGGCTTTGCAGGCCGTGGCTTTGGCAGGTATAAATGCTAGCTTTCTGTCTCTGCTGTCCTTATCAATACTGAACAAGAGAGTGTTCCAGATCTGAATCCTGGCAGAACTGGTCGAGGGTATCCTGACTGCCGTAGGTCTCTAACAAGGGTGCACATTGGTATTTAGAAGTATGTGCATTGTGCCTGCATGGAGACCATGTCTGTGCAGCTACCGAAGCATGGAGCTGCTGAAATCTATGTAAACAAGTAGAAATAGGAAGTGGGACTAGCAGCATTAACATAGGAGCTGCTTACACAATTGGTAATCTGGGATTAAACACACCTGGGCTCAGTACAGCAACATTTAAGGAATAAGTAGGGGGTTGAATCGATGTGAAACAGAGCAGTAATGAACATACCACCTTGTAAATCTTTTTTAAAAAGCAGGAATATTGTCTCAGGTTGGTGGCAGTCACAGTGGAAACACAGGCTGGGGCCCGTTTCTCTGGGAATGCCCACCCAAGAAGTTTGTGGTGGTCAAGGAGAATCTCTGATTTTTTTTTGTCTCTGATGTAGATCCCCATGCGCCACCATATGTTGCTTTTTAAAATTCTCCATTCCAGAAGCAGTTTTCTGTGTGAATGGGTGCGTGTGTGTGTGTGTGTAGTGCTGTTTGATATAAAACAAATGAAGACTAAGGCCCCTCCCCTTGGGCTAATGAAGTTGCTTCATGATACCTTGGATCAGGGTTTTTTTCTGGGAAAAGAGGTGGTGGAACTCAGTGGGTTGCCCTCAGAGAAAATGGTCACATGGCTGGGGGGCCCGCCCCCTGATCTCCAGACAGAGGGGAGTTTAGATTTCCCTCCGCGCCGCTCAGCGGAGGGCATTTTCAAGAGGTGCCAGAATTCTGTTCTACCGCGTTCCCGCTGAAAAAAAGTCCTGCCTTGGATCATGGCTGCTGTGATTTGTGAATGGCCCAAGACCCATTTGCAGTGATTCAAGAAACACTGTGAAATAACTTCTTCATATGGTTATTGCTCTAAGATAAAATAATTTGGCATGCATCCTTCCTACTGCTCTGCTCAGCAACGTTGGAAGTCCTCCTCCAGTCCAAGGAAACATCTTCTGATGGAAGCGGCTCTCCGACCTCAGGAATAGCCTCCTTTGGAGGAAGTCTTCAAGTTTGCTAAGCATACTTTGGTAGAATATAGGGGTTGTAGTACAGATTTGACTTGCGTATAGAAGCCCACAGAAAAGGCAGATGCTGAATTGGTGGTTGACGACTGGTATTCCCCCCCCCCCCAGTGTTGTTTGGGAATTGTGTGTTTCAAAGAAATGAAGGAATGTGCCTTTTGGTTCTTTTAGCTTGTTTTCTGCTGTGCTGTACTGAAAGTTTCCTTGCCGTGCCTCCAGTGTGAAGGGAATACTGATAACGAGTCCTCAAATTACATGAGATTTATTTATAAATTTTATTTATAAAATAAACAAAATTTATTTATTTTAAGAATTTCTGTGCTGCTTTTCAGCTTTAGCTTCTCAGGTGGCCAGCAACAGGATTAAAATAAAAAACTATTAAAGCAATAAGACAGTAAAATCAGCAATCTTTGAAAAAGGTTGATAGAAGGCATCAAGCAACTGTAGCTGGGGAGAATATTCCATAACCAAGGGGCCACCACTGAGAAATTCCTGGTTGCTCTTCAGCTGACTTTGGAAGGCAAGAGAATCCAGAACGGTGGCCATTTTCACACTCCTTACCAGCTCCGGTACGTCGTGCAAAGCTCCCGCAAGGACAGTGTCTTCCTGGCACAATTTTGCATGAGAATCGGGAAATCGCACCAGGAAGACGCTGTTCTTGTGGGAGCTTTGCACGACATACCGGAGCCGGTAAGGCGTGTGAAAACGGCCAGAATATCTGATACTGACTATATCATGCCTAGAAGAAATAAACAAGCAGGGAAGGGCAAGAAAGCTATACAGGCTAATGGATCTCCACCCATGGAAATTAATCTTTATAAATCTTACTTAGCAGCCCTGTTGAATTCCAAGATCTCACCAGACGTTCACTGCTCACACATTTACAAGCATTGCTTTGTTCCCATGTGGATTATCTGCAATCCTAAACAGAATCGTGCCTTTCAGAGTCCATTGAAGTAAATGGGTTTAGAAGGTTATGACTCTAGGATAGTTGAAATTTTGATTATTATTTTTTTTTAAGCATAAAATATTACCATACCAACAGATACACTGTGTCATCAGCATCATTTCGGAAACTATGTAGGTTTGTGCATCGATTCCAAAAACTGTATGTTTGTATGTGTGTTTGTGTGTGTTTCTTGTGGCATAGAGAGACTTTTCTTTGACACAAGCTAAGAATCTCAACCAAATGAGCTTTGTGCTCATTATAACAAACAGTGTTTCTGAGGTTATGTGAAATTGTGGCATGTACACTTCACTGGTTGTCCCTTTAAACTTACACTGATTTTTAAAAAAATGTTTTCATTAAATGAAATAAATGTTTCACATGCTGTTCTGGTGCTTCCGTAATGTACTGTTAAGCAAAGATTAAAATGAATATTTGCAATTGCTTTTGTTTGTAGACAGATGTTTAAACTGAAATGTTCTGTGAAAATGTATCATGTTTCTTTTCAGATAATGTAGATGCTTGAAACAGGTACACAAGATTGGCTGTGTACATTTTTTCCCCACAACCCAAAGGTACAGAATTATTGGATTGAAAACAAAAAGTGATCAGCAAGTCCTTAACACAATCAATAAGAAAAACTGGCAAAGACATTTTGTTGTATTTTAATCTGGAGAAGGGTTTTCTGTCACTCTGAAATCCATCATTCCTCTTTCAGCTTATCAGCAGATGGCAAGAAGTGTTTCAGAAGAGACCATCTGCCTATTTGTTTCTGATAATGTACAAATAGGAATAAAAATTAGACACACTGGTGATATTGTGAGGGGAAATGATATACCTCACACTAATCTCTAGTTATCTAGAGAATAAATGTCTATTCAGAATTTTCAAAGCAACGAACTATTTGGTATGTCCTGAAATTTTTGTATTACTCTTCTAGTATGTAGCTGGTCCCCAGCACGTTCCCATATTTCTGTGGCCTCCAAACAGTCACTTATTTCTTAGATCCATCATTCGGTTCATGAGTGTTCCTTAGTGTGAACACGGACAACAACCTGATCTGCAGTGCTTTTAACACACAAAAGACCTAACATTGTAGAATATGGGGAGAACCTTCAGAAATAGTAATATCCCCAGTCCTAAGCACACTTAATGGGGAGGAAATCCCATTGGTGGTGGTGGTGGTGGTGGTTCTTCTTCTTCTCGTCCTCCTCTCCTCATCCTTAATGCTTACATTGCACTGTGTATAAAACCAGTAGTAATAGTCATTGCTGTGTGGACTAAAAATAACCATCAAAATGCAAGAAATGTCTGTGATGCACTCAAGTGTGTGTGCTGCATGGCGTGTCTCGAATTAGCAGCATTAGGTCTTTCTGGCGAGGAAGTCTTGGCATACAGAGAGCTGGTCCTCCTGAGGTATTACAGTGGCTGTAGATATTATGAGCAAGCAGATGGAAGTAGGAGAATTACCAGGTTAGGTGCATTTTGCCTCTCAGGGCCAAGCTACAAGTGATGTATGACTCGAGTGGAGCGCAAGTGGAGGGCAAGTGAACAGGGAAAAATACAATTGCTGGTTCAAGTGTCATTCGTCACTTGCACCGTGGCCCTCAGTTTCAGTTAATCACTGACCCCTAGGTGAGAAGGAAACCAGGTGGAAGGCTAAGCTACTCATTGCTCAACTCCGTTGCCTTATGAGGAATACATTTTTTCACTTAAGATAAACAAAGAACCTTTGTCAGAAAGTAGAAGGTGCAAACAAAGGGCAGTCCTATGCAAAGTTCTGGCCGTCTAAACCCATTCATTTCAATGGGATAGGTCTGGAGTAGCTACATCCACTTGCGCTGACAGTGACAGTCCCTTGACACAGTGGACATTACAAGTGTAAGCTGTGATGTACCTCTAAAGTACCCTGATTTTGATCTTTGAAGATAAAATAAAGAGAAGAACTGCATCCTCAATGAAGAGCATTCCCTGCTGTAAATTCCTGTATTTCTATTAATGGAACGTCAGCTCCACAGTAGTTAGTAGGTCAAAATAGCTGGCTATAAAATAGATGTTTGCATGATCAGACAGTCTATTAATATACCCATTCCACAGCTTTCCTGGTGTTATTTTGGAGTAAATGTTCATCAGTCATCTGTGCTGCTGACAATTTCTATGTCATATTGTGTGGTGACAAACAGGAGATATATTTGGAGGTATACTTATGCAAAGTTCATAGTCTGTTCAGCTCCCTTTCAAAGTCTCTCCGCTTCTCCATGGTGAGATAGATATATTAATGTGTGTATATATAAATATATGAATGAATGGTAGAACAGATGGATAAAATAAAGGAGGTGCTTTGTTCCACAGACTTTTAGGCATAATCAAGATAGGTGGCCATGTTGATCTGTCTGTAGCACTAGAAAAGAGCAAGAGTCCAGTAGCGCCTCTAAGGCTAACAAGATTTATGTAAGGTATGAGCTGTCATGAGTCACAGCTCACTTCTTCAGATACCTCGATACCTATCTGAAAAAGTGAGCTGTGACTCATGAAAGCTCATACTCGATCACAAAATTTGTTAGTCTTATAGGTGCTACTGAACTCTTGATCTTTTCTACTTTTAGGTATAATGGTTTCCCCAAATAGTGGGCCTAGAGTCTGCTCCCAATCTGCTTTGAATCAATCAAAACCTAGGTGCTGCCAGAATCTACACCAAGACAACCAAAAATTAATTCAGTGAGGAGCTTTGGAAGTGGTTTCTGCGAACCATCAAGCTTCTTGCCCGGAAAGATACTATAGACATATCTTAAGACAACCAAGAGTGCTACTGACCATAGACCATAAGAAAGGCAGTTCTGAAGGCTCCCTGTGCTTTTAAACGCTGATGCCTTCAGTTCCTGAAATCATGTTATGGTTATAGTTTTCTGAAGCCCTCACCTCCCTCAATCTTACTTATTTCAGTATATTCCGACTTTTCCCTTTGTGGCTTAGAATGGCCGACAGCATTCCATTCATTCTATTATGCATCAAATAAAAACCATTCTTAAGAACATGCCACACAAAACCCTATGTCTGCAGCCGTTATCTCCTGCTAAATGGGTTCTCAAATAAAATATGTTTAGAGAGGATGTCCACCGCTTCTTACTTCGTCAAAGAGCCTTTTTAATAAACTAGGGACTACTATTGAAAAAGAATGGACTCTAGTAGCTGCTAAGCGAGCAAGTAGGCGACGGGGTGGCCAGAAGATGCAGAACAGAGGAATGCAATTGGCACACAGGGAGGCTTCAGAAATTTTACCAAGAATGGGACGGTGGGGTAGACTAACTGGGCTCATTCTGAATTTGACCCCATGGGGATTCGCCTGTTTTAATCTAGGGGAAATGCTGTAGATAAATGACTGAAACCCAGTGTTCAGTAAGCACTGATTTATTTTATTTTAATCCATTCCTTTTAACAGTGTGACATCTGTGGCTCACTGAGCCGTGATGACACTTCTGACACAAACAAATGGTTTTACAACCAGTCATGTTGGGTCAGGATGGTGTGAACAGCCTATGGAAATAAGGTTGGAGCTGGAGAAACAACATGCTTGCCTTGCTGGTCTAGCAAAATGACAGTGTCATTTCTCACTGTTTTCAGTGTTGTCAGCCTTATGTTACCCCCTTGTCCGTCAGGACTTCTCAACATCCATTCTTTCCCATCATTGGGCTGATCTCTTCTCCTTTCTCATCTCCAGACCTGCTGGACCTTATTAACAGATTTTATGCCTGATCATCTAAGGGTCCTGCTTGTCTTTTCGTCTCCAGGCCCTTGTGCATGCTGTGGCTTGTTAGAAATAGTCAAAAAGATTACGGAGAAAGATTACCATCACTCGGTAACTGAAAATGCCAGAGCCAGTGACAGGACAAAGAAGGAGCATGGAACGAATGTAGAATATCCATTTAAAAATTGGTTGTAGTTCCTTAAAATTTGTTTTGACACTTCCTCGACTCAAGGCAAGCGATGTCACGGTTTTATTCAGTCTTCAAAGACTTCTGTAAAGAATAGACGGGGAGAAGAATGTCTTCCAGGCTTCTTGTTGTTGTTTTTTAACTTAGCAGAGACCTTTACAATCTTTCTGTCAGCTCAATTCCTTAAAAAAAAATCAATGGAATTTAAGCAGCTTAGTATCAGTCCATGGATTTTTAGCAACTGTATTCATGAGGTGAGTCACTGCCAATCCTATTCTTTTGAGGAGCTGAGAGATATGAATTCACCCATGGCTACTCAGGGAGCCTATGACTGAATAGGATTTTGAACCCAGATCTTTCAAGTCCTGCTGTAGAGGCCTAGAGTTTGGCTCAGAAATTACAACTTGAAGGCAATTCCACCTTTTGCAGCTGCAATAAACTATTTAAATGCAACAAATTTCACAAATGATTCAGGTTTATGGTAGCTTGGGCCTACCCCAGCGTGCCCAGTACAAATCGTGTCACAGCTAGGGTTGCCAGGTCCCACTACACCCTGGGTGGGAGGTAGAAGTCCCAGCACCTACCTGCCTCAGCCCGTGTGATGATGTCACTTCTGGGAAGTGATGTCATCGCATGGGCCGCCCTGGGAGCACTCCCATGCTCTGCAGGGGGTGAATTGGGCCCGATTTGGGCCCGAATCAGCCCAAATTGGGCTGCTGTGGAGCGCAGGAGCATTACTCCGCTCTACAGAGTCCAAATTTGGGCCTGAATTGGGCCCAATGGGACCAAATCCAGCCCAATTAGGGCTGAATCTGGCCACTGCAGTATGTGGGAGCACGCCATGCCACCCGGGAGCATGCCCCAGAAAGTGCCTTCCCCGCCGCTGGCCAGGTAAGCAGTGGTGGGGGTGGAGGATGGGAGTGGGGTATCCTCCACCCCCAGTGGGAGACTGGCAACTCTAGTCACTGCTTTGGTTTGGCATTTAACTGCCTGCAGGCAAGATTTAATCAGTGGATTGAAGAGGGGCTACCAACATTGATCGGACTGGGCTTGCATTGTTATACCCTTTTAATACCATCGATCAGGGCTTTTTTTCTGGGAAAAGAGGTGGTGGAACTCAGTGGGTTGCCAGCAGAGGGGGAAACTCTTGGCGGGAGGTGGTGCCCCTGGTACCACATGCATGTGCGCAAAGTGTGCGCACGCTTCCAGGATGGCACAATGACATCACTTTGGGTCAGCTGGAACAAGGGGGGAGTTTTTTAAAGTTTAAATTGACCTCCAAGAACATGGACACATGGCTGGTGGCCCCGCCCCCTGATCTCCAGACAGAGGGGAGTTTAGATTGCCAGTTGCGCGGAGGGCAATCTAAACTCGTCTCAGTCTGGAGATCGGGGGGTGGGGTGGGGCCACCAGCCATTGACCACTTTGAAGAGGTTCTGTAACTGTTCCACGGTGTTCCAGCTGAAAAAAAGCCCTGCTATTGATTAGGATTGCCTTATAATTAAACAAAATATCTGATGCAACTGATTTCAGTGGAACTTAGTGAGTTGGGTCCACTGGAGTGTTTCCACTCATGGAAAGATTTCTGCTTGTTGAACATAACTTCCTCACCCTCTGCTGCATGTCAAAATGGCTTTTTGGGTTTTGGCATGGGGTGGGGGCAGGTGAAAAAGTTGTGCTCTGTGGGTAGAAAGACTGAAAATGTTATGATGGGTCTAAGCCACTTCCTAGTAAGCATGCCGAGAACTGCAACCTTGATCAGTGAGGAATTGTTGTGGGATTTTGACCAAAATGTTTCAAATTCTATTTTAGCCCTGCCTTTTGTGCTCATTTGATGCTTTCCCTGTGCTTTGTGTAAGGTGTATAAATGAATGTAAGCGGTTTGAATGTACAAGATGCTCATAACAAGATCCAAAACCTATTTGCAAGAACATTTGTGAAAAGTAGAAATAAGGACAGCGTTGGGGAGCAGAGAGATGAGGATGTTAAATGGGGTGAATGTTATTATTCACGCTTCCCACAAAATTGATTGTCACATTTGTATTTGACAATAATGATGATGATGATGATGCTAACTAGGGTTGCCAGCCTCCAGGTAGTGGCTGGAGATCTCCCGGAATTACAACTGGTTTCCAGGCCACAGAGACCAGTTCGCCTGGGGAAAATGGCTATTTTGGGGGGTGGACTCTATGGGATTATGCCATGCCAAGGTCCTTTCCTTCCCCAAACCCTGCCATCTCTAGGTTTCTCCAGGTTTCACCCCCCAGATCTCCAGGAATTTCCCAACTTGGAGCTGGCATCCCTAATGATAACATATGATTTATATATTGCCCCTCACAACTTAATGGCCACTCAGAGCGGTTTACAAAGTATGTTATTATTATCCCCACAACAAACACCCTGTGAGGTGGATGAGGCTGAAAGAGCTCCAGAGAGCTGTGATTAGCCCAAAGTCACCCAGCTGGCTTCAAGTGGAGGAGTGGGGAATCAAACCCGGCTCTCCAGATTAGAGCCCCGCCCTCTTAACCACTACACCAAACTGGCTCTAAGTTATAAATTAGCTATAAATTAAAAAGAAAACAGACATGGTAAGATTTAGTTTAATGTTCCTTAAATTTACGAATTTTAAAACAGAAGGTGCCAAACTTCAGAAAGCCTTCAAACATGGAGTGTGCTTCCGCAAATTGTGTGGGCCATTCAAATTATGAAAATGCACTCAGTTTACAATATGTATTCTAACTGTAGATATTTATTTATGTATATTTTAAAACATTTGTATACCACCTTTCTAACCACATAGGGTCCCCATGGCGATGAACGTTAGAAAAATTAGTTGAAAGTAACTGTTTTGGCATGGAGTCCCTGATCTTGTCTAACAAATGGAGTTGCTTGGAAACAGTCACCAAAAAAACCTCTGTGACTTCACCGAAAACTTCGTTTGTTGTCATTTGAATTCGATAGTGCTGGAGTGCATCCTGGAATCAACGCTGCAAATGGTTGTTATGTCTGGCACTGGGATTGGTAATCAGATTTTATCCTGCTTGCCCTCAAAAGTGCGAAGGGAAGCGAAATGGTCGTGTTTTATCTTCACAATTGAGGATGGAGAAGATTAGACTAAAAAAGAGCGGCCAGCCCAAAGTCACTGATGGTGTATGTTGGGGAGGGATCTGTGATCTGGGTCTGACACTAATTACTATAACACACCCAACAATACTCTCCGTGTTTTAATTTGAAGTTGTAAACATTAAAATGTCAAGCCTAGATTACAGGTAAGGTGATATGGTTATAAATAACAGAACACCCCCCCCCTTATTTTAAGATCACAGTTTCTTTGTTTGGTAAATCTGTTGTTACAAGTAATTAAATTACTCTTCTCTTGCACGCAACCAGGAATCTTACTAATGAATATCAGATAGTCATATCTTAAACAACAAAGGGAGCATCTGGAATTAACATAAAACATTATATATAAATATTTCAAAAAGCCCTTTGGAGGCGTCTGAATGTAGGATATATTACATTTGCCCTAGGCATTTTTTTAAAAAAAATGCTGTATATGGTAATAAGTGTATTGCCAATAAACTCCTCTCCCCCCCCCTCACCGACTTGCAGTGTAATTCAGCTACTTGATAACATAGGGTTACCAGCCTCCAGGTAGTGGCTGGAGATCTCCCGGAATTACAACTGGTTTCTAGGCCCCAGAGATCAGTTCACCTGTAGAAAATGGCTACTTTGGGGGGGTGGACTCTATGGAATTATGCCATGCCAAGGTCCTTTCCCTCCCCAAACCCCACTTTCTCCAGGTTTCTCCAGGTTTCACCCCCCAGATCTCCAGGAATTTCCCAACTTGAAGCTGGCAACCCTATTGTAACAGGATGCACTTTTAAAATGCGGAGGTCATTTAGATGGCCTAGTCACAGAAACTTCTGAGGAATATTGGATGATTTCCTCCCCTCACAGTTTAGTTGCTCAGCATGTATGGAACAATGTGATGGAGAGACTATCGCTGAAGCCTTATTACTAATTGGTGTTAGCAACTGTAGGTTGGGACAACAGTTAAAGGAGAGTGAAGTGCTTCAAATGAGACGCTTTGTCGCGAGGTTTCAGATTTCAGGAATCTCCAAAATCAAGGCTGCTCTTTTTTTCTTCAAGGAAGAAGTAAACATTTAGCGTACGCTACAAGGAGGAGAGAGTGCCACCTGTTCTGAGAACCTGTGCTTTGAGGCAAGCCAAGCTATCCCTGGTGGATTGAAACTAGAAACAGAAATCAGAAAGCTTTATTTAACATTCAGGGGCTCTGGGAGTTTCTGGCCATGGAAGTGAGAGAAAATCACATCATAACTTTTTATATTTTTTTGCAACAAAAAGAGTGGGAACAGGAGACCAAAAGAAAAGTTACAACACAACCCTCTCCTTATATGGAAGAATGAACAATTACCCAAATTTTGTTAACTTACCCTGGGGGCCAGATGTATCTTAAATGGGAAGATTGACAGCTATCTTAAGGTTACCAGTTTACCCTTGGGCCTGGTGTATGTAACGTAACCTGCTTACTTTGAACTTACGGTCCCACACTTGACTTATATCAGGGCCTTAGTTAAATTTCTCAGGACACACCATATGTAGCATGTATAGGTTTGTTTAGATAATCAGTTACCAGGTTCAAGTTTCTGTCCTCTTTAGTTAACTACCACAGTAAATAGAGCTCAGAAGATCATCTGTTGGAAAGTACACGTTGTGGCTGAGTAGAGTGTCTCTATGTTGTGTTCTTCCCCCTAACTTTTTAACTTGTAGGTTCTTTTCTATTCTGTGAGGTGATTTTGTCCCATTGTGTGTTCCCCAGACCCCTGCCAGTGGCAGCCAGTCATGTGAGGTAAGGAAAGTACAACATTCTTTCACAGTGCGAAGCAAAAATATATAGTGGAAGGCTGAACACAGAATCTGTTATTAGTTTTGATCTTCGGCTGAGATCTAAAAATCTAGCAAAATTCAGTTACGTGTAGTCTTTTTTAAAAAAATTGAAGAGCAAAGACATTGCAGGAGTTTTGTCAGGTGTTCAGGATCACCTATCATATTCAATACCCCCTGCGGCTGAAGCTGATGCTGTTGAGGTGATTCTGTTATTTGAACCAGCGGTAAAACTGAGGACGGGAGGTGTTTGTTCCTGTTGTAATCTCTCCCGAGTCTGGGAGCCCGCTTGACCTTGAGCAGTCCATGAATCACACAGCCTGTTTCCCTGTCTGCAGAGTTAGAGAACTGTTAGGAGAAAGGGGGGAATGAGGAGTAGCCTTGGAGAACCTATATCTGCTTGATACTTGTCTATAGCCACCTACTTGTATACTTGTATGATACTGGCATCTTATCAATAAAGAACTTTTACTCATGAAGTGAAGTCTCTTGAGAGATGCCTGGCATCCTTACAAGTTTCTTATCTAAAAACCATGTAAGATGGACAGTGCACATGGGCTGAAGTGGTATAGTAAGATTTTGGTCCAGTACCACCTTAGAGACCAACTAGATTTCCAGGGTATGAGCTTTCAAGAGTCAGAGCTCCCATCATCAGATACATGGAGTCAGAGCTTTGACCCTCAAAAGCTCATACCTTGGAAATCTAGTTGATCTCTTAGGTGCTGGTGGACCCAAATATTGCTCTTCTGCTACATACCTACATGGCTGCCCCCCCCCCCGAAATTGTTCATAGTGGTGTTACCTTTTGCAGGAAAATCATTAACTACCAATGATTCTACAGAGCTATACTTTTGGGGGGGAAGGGTAATTTTTTTCTTTGCCTTTGTATTCTCTCTCTCTCTCTCTCTCTCACACACACACACACACACTTATACACTGTGAGCGTTTTGCATTGTGAGCAATTTTATCAAAATATGTGATGTGTTCCTCAAGAAAGCCCAGTCTTCATGCCATGAATTGCTGAGGACTCTAGAAGGGCAATCTGAATGTGTGTGATGTCCCACTGTCATGTTTGCAGTCCTCATTACTCCTGCAAATCCCCCTCCTCTTAATTTGAAGTAGCTGCATGAAGTGTGTTCCAGGGACCTCTTTGTAGCCCAGGTCTTTGCACTATTTATGACTTGGCTAATTTGGGCTGCTTACGGTTATGAAGCAGGTTTGGCATTGGAACCAAGTGGCAGAAGGTTATCCATCCATAGAACACGGGTTTCTCTCCTCCCCCATCCTTTGGCAGAAGGGGGGAGGCAAGAAAATTGTGCTCAGTGGAGAGAAATCCACTAAGCACAATGAAACCGCTCCATTGGATTCAAGTTTTTATGTCCTGTTTGGAAACTTTTCCGGTAATGTTAGTACCTCCTTATTCTGTTAATTTTATAATTCTGTGCTTATTAAGCAACAGGAGTACTGGGCTTATAAATGATGCAACCCTTCTCCATTGTGTTCATAATATAACGTATGGAAACAGTATACAAGTTAAAAGAGAGATGTCGGGTTTTATGTGGAAATACAAAATAGATGATGATTAGGCCATCTATGATAGACAAAGTTGTGGATCAGCAGCAAGAAAAAAAGAATTGTGTATAGAATGGATTGTGAGAAATGGGAAAGAGACAAATGAAGAGTGAGAAGTTGTGCCAAACTTCTGGAAATGAACCGTAGAGTACAAGTACAATTTATGTAATATTTTTATGTCCTTTATATTGCCAGAGCAGGGCAAGCTCTTGGGTAAACTATTTTGTGTTGTGTATCATTAACTCTCTTCAAATAACTTTGAGTTACTTTAAATGATACTTAGAAATAACTCGGTGCAGGATTTCCCACTCAGAGATCTGCTAATCAAAATCTGCCCTGAAGCAGCAGTTGTTCAAAGAGAAATTGCAACAAGGGAAAAATAACATCTGTTCTTTGAAGACCCCACAAAAAGAATGTTGTGCCCCTCCCCTTTCACTCATTCCACATCAGTAGTTAACTAACACACAGTGTTTTCCGAACTGAAGCAGGTCTGCAATGCCATTCTGCAAAGCTTCGGATCTAAAATGGATGGAAAAGGGCTAAAGAACTTTACAGAAAGCTTCCAGAATATGTTTTGAAATTTATTACTTTCAAACCCCAGAAACTCTTCCATCACTTTAGTATGTTGCTGTGAGCAGCCTGGAAGGATGAAATAAATTGACAAAATGGTTAGATTCTCAGAATACAGGAGAACTCGGGTATTGGAAAGTTGACTGGCCATTCTGAACAGCTTCCGCTGGCCTTTTTGGACAGCTTCCGTTTCTCCTCTGGACAAATTCCAGAATAGCTGCTGTATGTGACTTGGCCAGTTCACAAAAACTGTTTATGTATATTAGAATGTGTGGAGTGCTGTGCTTGTATTTCCCATGGAGAAGCAGTCATCAGAGTGTTTGCAACAAGTATTTTTGATGGGCTGTATTAAACTGCCAAAAAACTACCCAGCTCAGTAAGACCCTGTGTGTACACTGTGCTCATAGTATTCAATAGTGGAATCTTCCACTGGTGTGAGGAGCCCTCAGCTGGTAGAACATGCCTCTTCCACCAGAAAAGGTGTCGTGGGACTGGTGAAAGACTTGTTGAATCAGAGAAGCACTCCATTGTTAATGGAATGGAAGATTTTAATCCAAACCATTGATTTAAATGAGGTAAAGAGCCAGTTTGGTGTCGTGATTAAGAGTGTGGGACTCTAATCTGGAGAACCGGGTTCGATTCCCCACTCCCACACTTGAAGCCAGCTAGGTGACCTTGGGTCAGTCACAGCTCTGTCAGAGCTCTCTCAGCCCCACCCTCTCAGCCACACACCTCACAGGGTGCTTTGTTGTGGGGATAATAATGGCATACTTTGGAAACTGCTCTGAGTGGGCATTAAGTTATCCTGAAGGGTGGTATGTAAATCAAATGTTGTTGTTATTATTATTATTAAATGTATATTTAAACACAGTACCTTTAGACACATGGCTTGTGGATCAAGCTATTGGTTCTTCAGTTTCTAACAGTGCAGTCCTATGAGGAATTACTCTAGTCTAAGTACATTAAAATCAGTGGGCTTAGATGGGAATCACTTTGCATAAGCTTGCCCTATAAATGGTAAAATCAAAAAGAGTCCAGTAGCACCTTTAAGACTAACCAACTTTATTGTAGCATAAGCTTTCGAGAATCACAGTGCTCTTCGTCAGATGCATATAAATGGTGACACTGTTTCTTTCTTATGTGTAAGGCCTTGTTGGAGTGGTATATCGGAATGACCTTCACCCTTTTCCAACATTCTCTTTTTGAGTCCTTCAAGTTGATCCTTTTCAGGAATTGGGAAATCACTGGGATGGGACGCAGCATTCTTGAAGGGTGGAGTGAGAATGGGATTAAGAGAGATCAAGATACTTGAGCAACTATATCAATTAAGCAGATACGAAATACACCTTAAATAAATAAACAAACTCTTGGATTTATGAAATAATGAGAATGTAAACAATATGCTAGAAGTCTGACACCCATAAGTGTAACTTAGGTCATGGTTTGTGTGATAGCAGTGAACAATGGGGGGACTATTCACAGCTTCTTCCCTGCCTCCCACTCGGTTTCTTCTAGACCAACAGATCCGAGAGGGTGTGCAGCCCCAGCCTGTTCTTACTGTAATAAGAACTCAGCCATACCTGCTCTTCTTACTTCCTTTGTGCTTTTTGTAACACTCTATGCTGGAAAAACTGCCGTTATAAACCATTTCATCCAGGTCTGTTGCTTTGCCGCTTTCCTGCTGTAGCACAGTTTCTTGACAATATTTTCGGTAAGAGATACTTCCAAGCAAAGTGGTTTGCTAAAATGATGCTACAAGGGGCCGCTCCATTTCTGTAGTGTCACCTTCATAGGGGAAGTTGCCGCAAGATAGCCAGCGTGGTGTATTGATTAGAGTGTTGGACTAGGATCTAGGAGGCTCAGGGTGACCCAGGTTCGAGTCCCCGCTCTGCCATGCAAGTTTGCTGGGTGACAGTGGGCTAGTCACTTCCCTCTCAGCCCAACCTACCTTGCAGAGTTGTTGTGAGATTAAAATGGAGGAGAAGAGAATGATGCTTTAGGTCCCCATTGGAGAGAAAGGTGGGCTGTTTTTTTACTTTCAGTAAGTTGGCAAAAACTTTTTAAAAGTTCAGTGGGAATGTTCCCAGGATGAAGCCTGATTGATCAGAAAGCTGCCAAGGGCATAGCTGCTGTCGCGTTAGAAACTAAGAGATTTATATTGTGGGACAGGCTTTAATTGACAGGTTTCCTGTGAAAGCGGATTCCATAATGAATGAACATACAGGGCAGTTTTCTGTGGCTTACGTTGACTATTGGTGGCTTTTCCTGGGATGTGAGATCTTTTCTTTGAACCTGCAGCCTGAGACATACAGAGCTTGCGCTTCACTATGTGTAACTGCGAGAAACAAAATTATGTGGCAGAGTGAATATTATGCAGATTGGCGGTCCATTAATGTACAAACACCGGCTTTCTTGATAGTAGGGAAATGAACATTTTGAAGAAAAGGCTTCCAAAACGATTTAGTAACATGCCAACCACCCGCCTTCATGGAAACAGCTTGTACTCACCACCTGCTCTCTAAATGAGTTAGGCTCCATCCAGAGGATTGCTTGCTGTGTGGCTGGTTGTACAATTTAGCACTTAGTAGAACATATGGGAAAAGATTGCCTGGTGGGATGAGGGAGGAGGCGATCCATGATTTTGTGTTGTCTGTGGGTAATCTTCTATTTAGACTTTGCCACCTGGACTGACCCTGCTGATCTCTAGGTTTTTTGTTTGGTCTGGTAGGGGATTGGAATCAACATGAATTTTGGCCTGGGCTCATGTGGCTGGTGATTGTTGTATGCATTTGTTCGGTACCTCTGGCCATAAGGTCCTTCTCAGTCTATGAATGCAGTAGTAGTGCACTGAGATGTTGGAAGAAAAAAGATACATTTATGAACATACGTATTTCATTGCCAGTTAACATTGGTAGCTTGAAACTTTAAACAGGGTCATTCTTGGCTTTGAAGAGCAGGATGGTGCAAAGCACCCGGAAGGCCCGGAGAAGGTATGTCGGTAATCAGTATGCCTCCTTTCTAATGTTCTGTAAACTTTACACGGCACATTTGTTTTTCAAGCAAGCTTTCAGAATTTGAACTGTGCTTTTAAATTATTTCAGTGTCTGCTGCTGTAGTTAGAGTCGGATGAGTATTTTAATGGTGGGCAGGATTTCAGCTTTGTTGTTCTCATATCAATTTGGTGGCAAATTTATTTATTTATTTATTTATTTATTTGTTTGTTTGTTGTTTATAGTCTGTCTTTCGCACTGAGACTCAAGGTGGATTATTACATAGTGTGAGATTAGGACAATCACTATCAAGGACATTTCCATACAGTGTCAAGGGCATTTCCATAAACAATGTTGTAGGATTTTACAAAGACATAGCAAGGGTCCAATACGGAACTGAAGAATTTCTGAACCAGAACATAATCAATTCTAGGACTGACATTAGGTAACATGAAGCACAGGTAGTATATAGGAGTACATATTCAAAGCAACAGATAATAGGCAAGGCAACATAGTGGTGAAGTCTATGTTTCCTAACTCATTAGCGAAGCACCTGAGATCCCCTCCCTACAATACTTCCCTCCTATCTGATTTAAAAAATCCAACACCTTGGGAAATTATCTGCTCCAACCTCATAGTTTGTTTTAGAAACACTCTTTAAGGATGCACATAAAGGGGGCCCGTACATTTTGATTTTTTAAAAAACAAGTGATGGTTTATTGGTCTCTCTACATTCCTTCTAAAATCGAAATAATGGTTTCTTACTTTGGAGTATAGAGCGGGCGCTGTGAACATGTCTGTGGCTGGCGTGTTCTATCACATCACTAGAATTTCCCCACCACCCAGAAATCTGGTTTGTCTGTACATGTATGCACTAGAAACCTATATATTTTTCAATAAGTATTACAAATCTTGCTCCTGAATATATCAGTTTTTTTAAAAGAACGCCAGTGCACGTAAGTAAAGTTATGAGGTACGTTATTAAAAACAAAGAGCCAAAACACACGTTAAGAAAAACCTAGGTTCAGCACGTGTTCTCTTACCTCAAGGTTTGCCGGGATCTGTAGGCGTCCTGGAAGCTTAAAGTTTAGCATTTACAGAGCAGCAAAAAGGGAAAGGGAAATACAGGCGCCTGTATTTTAAGCTTTAAGCTTCCAGGACGCCTTTAAGCTTCCAGGACGCTTACAGATCCTTTAAGCTTCCAGGACTTTAAGCTTCCAGGACCCCTACAGATCTTTAAGCTTCCAGGACGCCTACTTTAAGCTTCCAGGACTCCTACAGATCCCGGCAAACCTTGAGGTAAGAGAACACGTGCTGAACCTAGGTTTTTCTTAACGTGTGTTTTGGCTCAAAGAAGCTGGCATTTTCTCCCTCCCATCTCCTTCAAAGGCACGTTTGGATGATGTGTCCTGTTTAAAAGGAATGAGATCCTAAGCAGCAACCAACATACATAATAAAAGAACAGATACTGTACCTAATAAATAGGCACAGTAGGAAGTTTTGGATTCTGCTGGGCTTTATTCACACATTGCTCATCTCAGAATATGACATCTCATTCTTTCTAACATGTACATGTTCTCAGTGGTTGGTAAATTTTAAAATATGTTTAGCTTTTCCAGTAGACAGGGCAGAATTTACTTTGCTATCTATACTGTGACAGATGGGCACATGTGGAATTTGGCAGGAAAGGGGCATCTGTCACGCTAAAAAATTGTGGAGTGATAACAGGCAGGAGAAAGGAGGCTCTCTCACCACTCTACTTCTTTCATCATTTCTCTGAATACCGAGTTACATTGTCCCCTGTACTCTAACACTCTTGCACTGTGAGTTTCTCACTTCCTCTTGATTAGATTGCAAGCAGAAATCATTCACTTCCTCTGCAAGCAGAAATCATTCAGAAGTAATCCAGTTTGATTCATTTTAGATGTTTTGGTTGCTGTGCAGGAATTTGTGGGTATCCTCCCTGCTTCCTGTACCTTGGTAGTCAGACCATGCTGGGAATAGGAGACTGAGAGCCCTGCTAGATAAGCCTAGTGGTCCATCCAGTCCGGCATCCTGCTTCACACAGTGGCTAACAACAACAGCAACAAAAAAAAAACGATTCAGTTTATATACCGCCCTTCAGGACAACTTAATGCCCATTCAGAGCAATTTACAAAGTCAGTGTTTGTTATTATTAGACTTACAACAATCACTTTGTGAGGTGGGTGGGGCTGAGAGAGCTCTGAGAGAGCTGTGACTGACTCAAAGTCAGTGACTGACTCTCTAGATTAGAGTCCTGCTGCTCTTAACCACTACAACCAACTGGTTTTCCCAGGATGTTACCACCACTCAGCACAGGTATTCAGTTGTTAACTGTCTCTGAATTTGGAGGTTCTCCTTAGATTTCACAGCTAATAGTCAGTGATGCTTCATGAATCTGTTTCATCCCCTTTTAAAGTCATCTGTGCTACTGGCCATCACCACATCTAGTGGCAGTGCATTTCCCAGTGAATTATTTGTTGAGAAAACGCCTGCTTCCTTTTCTCCGTCTTAAATGTGTTACTCATCATTTGCATTGAATGCCCCTGAGTTTTAGTAGTGCGGGACAGGGAGAATAAATTCTCTTTATACCCTTTCCTCTCGATACACCCCATGCATCATTTTATAAACCCCTATCGTGCCTCCCTGTAGGCATCTTCCATTTCTGTTCAGTTCATTGAAATAAAAAGCCCCAAATTCTTTTTCATTTCCTCATTGGAAATATCTTTACATCTCTGCTGGAGTTCCGAGTGAAAAGTTGGCTTACTCTTCTGCTAGTTCAGGGGTCCCCAACATGGTGTCCGCACCTGCCAACACCTTTCCTGGTGTCAATCAAGTGTTTTTAGAATATGGAAAGGGCCAGGTGGGGCTTTTGGCCCACTCATGTCAAGGGGATAGCCAGATTAGATACCTGCAAAATGAAGACAGATACTGCCAGGTGGGGTTTCTTAGACCACTCATTATGTAATACTTATTTTGCGTATATGCAAGAAAATATTTTTAAACACTACATTCATTTTTTAAAAAAAGCTTCTTCCAGAAAGGTTGAAAGAATTACCATTAGGCGTATGCACAACCTCACTGCCCTGACATTTTACAGATCCTGTGGCAGCCATTCTGTAGTTGCGCTCACCACCCTGTCAGAATTCCACAGGTCCTTGCAGGCTCAAAAAGTTTGGGGGCCCCTGTTGTAATTACTGCACAATTGAGACTGTGTTTTGGACTAGACAATGTTAGTGCTGCAACAGGAAGCAAGAAAAAGTTGAGCATGACAGACTTGTCATGTTTATCACGGATGTCCACATGAAAGTTTAGAGCCAAGCTACAAGTGACGCCTGACACAGGTTGGGCATTTGTCAGCTTCCCTCAACTTTTGATGGGAAATGTAGGCATCCTGGTCTTGCAGCTGTAATGGAGAGCCAAGCTGTAAAACCAGGACGCCTACATTTCCCATCAAAACTTGAGGGAAGCTGACAAGTGTCCAACCTGTGTCAGGCGTCACTTGTAGCTTGGCTCTTAGTTCAAGGTAAACCATCTGCAGCATGCACTGGAGTAATGTGTGGGAGTTAGGGTATGTGTAAATCAACCTTTCACCATAATATTATGGAGAAGAGATGGCAAGTACTCAGGTGAAAAGTTAGTTAATCCTGGATACATCACATCACAATGCATAAACAATACTGCTTTGTTGCTAAATATGGAAATGATTTTGCCTCGCCCGCTATAAAGGGATTGAATTGTTGGACAGAATTTCACATTTGCCATTCTTATATCAATTTGGGAACAAATTCCCAGGCTCCACACCCCGAGAAACCCGTCTGTTGCAACCTCGAAGTTTGTTTTAGGATAACTAAGATACACTTACTGAGGTAAGGTGCACTTAAGGTATCACTTTTGATCAGAATTAGGAACCCAGCAGTTCAGTTGAGATCACGAAAGTGTTTTCATTGTTTTTAAGCAGGAGTCTTGTGGCCATTTAAAGATTAAGAAGATTTTATTCCAGCAGAAGTTTCATGGACCCCCAATGTGTCAGATATATGTAGTGGATCTTCATTAGGCAGACATTTATATGTAAGCAAGTTTCAGGTCCAGGTGCACCTTAAAGACCAACTAGATTTCCAGAGTATGAGCTTTCGAGAGTCAAAGCTCTCAAAAGCTTGTATCCTAGAAATTTCATTGGTCTTCAAGGTGCAACTGGACCTGACTCTTGCTCTTCTACTGCAGATAGGGATCTCATTCCCCTGGTGGTGAGGGGATCCCCCACTCCCATGTCCTGCCACCGTTTACCTGGCTGGTGAGGGTGGGGGGGGGTGTGGGAACAGGCCTCTCGGGAGTGATGTCATCACGCCACCTCGAGAGCACTCCCACACTTCACAGCGGGCCAATTTAGGAGCATGATGGGAGCAGCAGAAAGGTAAGAGCCTGGCTTCCACCCTCCCCCCAGGAGGGTCAGGGGACCTGACAGCCCTGACTACAGACCAACACAATGACCCACCTGAAACTATTTATATATGAGGTCATGAAAAAAAAACAATAGAGCACAGAGGTGTAAAATGCAGGAAGTATGGGGTGAAAGACAGTTAAGTAAAATTCAAACATGATCAAGTGTGTTGTTTTTGAATGGCATAAAGGGTTAAGCCAGGGCAGCCATCAAGAGGGACTTTGGCTTTTGTTGCTTCATTAAGGCCATCTCTTTCTGTCTGTAGTAGTGTGTAGTTATATTGAGGAGGGGGCAGGATGAGCCCCCCACCCAATTTTCTTTTGCTACTAACCCCCTGGTTTAGTGATTAGCCCGGGCACTCTTTGCATTGTGTTTGAGAGAACAGTTCCCTGCCTGCAGAGCACTCAACCTTGACATAAATCTGAAATGAGTACTTTGTGAAGGGCTAGTCTTTTGTGCGGGGTGTGTGAGAAATCCTGCCTGACCAGGTTTGTTACAGAAGCCAGTGTCAAATTGCCTTGCCCTGGGTATTTCACTATCAAAGTCAAGATGAGAGGAAGGTGGAGGAGACAAGTTTGGGTGGTGGTGGTAAAACTTTCGTAGTACGCTCAAATTCCAAGAGGCATTTGTTTGGGTGAGGTGTTGGGAGAAGAAATTTCAGTTTCTGAAAAAAGTTTGTATATTTTTACAAAGGCGCAACTGTCTGGCACTTTAAGAAATCCTCTTTGATAGCTTACCGTAGACAGGCCCAATAGATAGATATGTCATTCATAGAATTCAGGTACTCTGAGTTTCCTGTCCAGGCTGGTTGGCTTTTAATTTAATCTATTTGATCACGCTATTTGCCCGAGGTGATTAGCAACCTTTTCATGTAAATCCCAGCCAGTCCCAGAAAACAAATGGAAGAAGGGCAAAGGAGTATAGCTACAAAACAAAATAAAATCACCCAAAATGTAGCAGCCAGTGTTTATGTCAACACCGTCCCAAGGTGGATAAAATATGCAGCTCTTCCTTTTTGTAAGAGTACATTGCTTCCCCTTTCCAAAAGAGGAGAAAAAGAAAGCTATAGCCTTTGAAAATGGAAACAAGATGCTACCGTCCTGCCACAGGAAAAGTATTTTTAAAAATACTTTCCTCCCAGTCTAGAAGCAAGAGAGACCCTTCCCAATTAGCCTTCAGAATGGAGCGTCCATGCCCCCACCTTACCTCCGGATTCCTTTTAGGAAACTTTATGTTAATTGGAGTTATGCATTTGGTAAAGCCTTTTGTGCCAACTTCGTCATGCATGGCCGTTTGATTGGCAAATGCCGTTTGTTGAAGCTTTGCATGCATGTGTACTTTTTCGACCTTGGAGCCCCCCCACCCCCAATTTGCTGAAGCAAACAAAACTAATGGTGGTATTATGTGAAATGCTAACAGTGTTCTTATATTTTCTTCTCTTCTTCTAAGCAACAAGGATTCTGAATTAATAAAGTGCCTAGGAGAGAGGTATGAGAAGTTGAAAGCAAGGCTCTCTTTTCAGCAAAACAATCCGAGTGAGTGGAATGTTTTGGAGCCCTTCCCCGTACAGGCTCGATGTCTCCTTTGAGCTGTGATTTATTTAATGGAAGCATTGACTTCAGGGGGTTGGGCTCAGTAGGCCGAGGTGTTTCTTTCCTTTGATCCTTTCATTGTCAACGATTAGAATTATATCTACTTTCCAAGGTTCGCAAACTAGTGACAAACACCTTTAAAGCCAGCACCTGAGGAAAGCTAGTTCTTTTCATAATCTAAATCTTGGTTAGAGTTTTTTGAAACACACAAAGCTCACTGAAAGATGATGGAGCATCTTAAACATCATGTCTCAATGGAAACACCCTCACCTCTCTTCCTTCTCAACAGTCTGGTTTTTGGCTCTTCAGTTTAAATTGTACTTTTTGTTTTAAAAAAATGCCCCCTTCAATTCCTTAAATGCGGATAGTGGAGTTTTAGTATTTTCTAACAACTTTGCTATTTCACTCATATGTACTATAAATCTTATATGTTGCTCCAAGCTGAAGAGGCATAAAATCTAAGGCTATATCAGTATATCCTAACTTTTTTTTTCTTGAAGATTAAGGCACTGCAAAAATCATGTTCGCTGGCTGACCACCTTGAGGAAATAGCATCATTCATGGCAGAATCGGCAATTTTTAATGCTATCCATTTGAGCTGTGTTTATTCAAAGTTGAATGCATATGTTTGGCAACTGATGAGTAATTCTCCATGAATTCAGCAAGATAGTTCTCCATAGATACAGCATTTAGGTACCTTGGTGAAAGAATAGGGCTTTCACTATTGGTTCACATACCAATTTCCCAACATGTAGGTAAACATTAGTATATCTTAAAAATAAAATAACCTTCCAAGTTTTACATATGAAATAAATTCCAACTGTTCTCTCAGGCCAGTGGAACGTGTAGCCCAATAAGCCAAATAATGTACTGCAATCCATGAGGGCTGGAATAAACTTACTTTTGTTTCCCAATTGGGACCATAAAATACAGTTGGCACCTGGAAGACACTTTTTAGCATGGTGGATCAGAAGTTCTGTGGTTCCAACCTAACTTACCTGTTTTTTATTTTCAGTGAAGTTGGTTCTTAAATGTTGAGTATAGATTACAGATTTTTTCCCCCATTCACCTCTAGGGAAATTTGAACAAGAGAATTATCACAAGATTTCCAACACAAGCCAACAAGCCTAAAACAAACCAAACAATATTGTCCGACCAACAAATCTATGTTCACATGTGGCTTTTGTGAGATATTTTTGTTGGGTGGGTTGATGCGACATCATCTCTGTTCTGATTGTCACAACGATTATTGCTGTTACCTCTTCATTACAATTTCTAACTCATAATGGTTCTGTTTATGATAATACTTACATGTACCCTCCTAAAAATCCAGTAGCAAAATTTCTTGCTGCTGTTGAGTTAATGACTACATTAATATGTCATTTGAATTCATCACCACTATTTTTAAATATTTTTATAAAATGGACAATAAGTTGATTTCTTGTTTAAGACTGATGTTGTGTGCGAGCCACCAAGTCACAGCTGCCCTATGATGAGTCCCATAGGATTTTCAAGGCAAAAGGCAGTCATGGGTGGTTTGCTTGCCTGCCTCTGTGTAGAGACCTTTAACTTCATTGGTGGACTCCCATCGAAGTTCTAACCAGGGCCGACACCGCTTAGCTTCCAAGATCTGATGAGCGTCTGAGTCAATACTGATGTTAAAAAGGAAAAAAAATAAACCTTGCATGTAATTGCCAAGGTGTTATTGATTTGAATGAGACTGAAATGCACATAGGTAGGTGTAGGATAGAAAATCCTGCGTGATTTCTTCTCCTAGGGGAATGAATTGCACTGACCAGAATGTATTCTTTCAGTCATACTGTTGCATAAATGAAAACTCACCATGCGAAAATAGCTAATTTCAAAAGTAGCTTTGAGATTTGAGTCTTATGAATGGAAACTTGGGGAAGTTTGGCCGTAGCCAATGCAGATGTACAGGACAATTTGTCAAATCTGATATTGAATGGTTGCAACAGCAACAATAACATAGGGTCAACATTAGCAACTATAATGAAAGAAACAAGCAACATTAATGAGCTGCTGTTGGAATACTCAACTCTCTTCAGAATGACTGCACTGAATACATCTACCAGTATTAACATTGTAAGTAATCCAGGCCGGGAATAAATAGTGGCTTGTGATTTTTCCTTTCCTATATGAGTTTGAATTTCAGCACAGATTGCCAGAGTATGTAACATTAGCTGGTTTTACCATGGGCAAAAAATAATAATAATAATAATATTAAGAAATTGCAAGTGGTAATTATTTATATTAATAGACTTAAATAATATAGAACAAACTTAGCAACTAATGCGTAGGGTCACATCTTAACTTTTAATCAATGTTTGGAATTACTCAAAGAAGCCAACGCTGCTCCTTTTTCTACACAGCTCCAGCCTGGTGCTTGCATATAAGCTTCTCTTGTCAGGGATATTTTTCTGCAACTGGTCTATGTTGGCTGGCATTGATTTGGGTGTTTATTGGAAGGGGAAAGGGAAATTGTTTGTCAAAATGACTCTATTTTTTTGTTTGTTGTTGGAAACTGCATATATAACATCCTGTTTTGCCCAACAGCTAGTTCTTTCCCTTGGTGGTCCACATATGAACTGCATGGAGCCAGTTTGGTGTAGTGGTTAAGAGTGGCATGTCTCTAATCTGGAGAGCCGGGTTTGATTCCCCACTCCTCCACTTACAGCCATCTGGGTGACCTTGGGTCAGTCACAGCTCTCTGGCACTCTCTCAGCCCTGCCCACCTCACAGGGAGTTTTGTTGTGGGGATAATAATGACATACTTTGTAAACCGCTCTGAGTGGGCATTAAATTGTCCTGAAGGGCGGTATATAAATCGAATGTGATGATGATGATGATGATTTTGTGGACAATTTATTTATTTACTCTATTTATATCCCACCTTTCTCCCCAGTGAGGGCCCAAAGCAGCTGATATTATTCTCCTCACTTCAATTTTATCCTCATAGCAACCCTGTGAGGAAGGCTAGGCTGAGAGCATGTGACTGGCCCAAGGTCACACACACTTCCACAACAAAGTGAAAATTCAAACCTGGGTCTCCCACATCCCAGTCTGACACTCTCACCGCTACACCACACTGGCAAATGGATAGAGTTTATTTTGTTTAGAGAATGTATTATGTTTGAAGTCGAACTCATTTGCGCAGATTCATTCAAGTTCAAGAAAACAAGTTGTCATAGTTTCGTTGTTCAATGTGAATATTTGTTGTAGCACTTGAATGTCCTCCTTCTTCTGTGTTGATTCTGGTGGACAAACCATTACTCAAGTCTCATGAGCTGGCTGCTTCAAAAAATTGAAGGCTTAGATATCCTCTTATAAGCAAAATGATCTGTAGAAATAAAAGGGAAAAAACCCATATTATTTTGGGTCCTTTTATCAAGGGTTCAGAATGAATTCCCACATGGTGTTGGAATAGGCCAGGCATGATAAGGTACTAAAGAAGTATACGATCCTGCCATTATTTTGCTACTGATTTAAGGTGGTCTCATCCACAGGATGTTGCAGGCATCACAAACCAGAGGTGGTTTGCCGTTGCCTCCCTCCATGTAGTAACCCCAGATGTTCCAGGCAAGAGACGAGCAGGGATGGTTTGCCATTGCCGTCCTCTGCAGAGCAATCCCCATATTCCGTGGTGGTCTTCCATTTGTGTACCGACTGCGGCTAACTCTCCTTAGTTCCCAAGTTTTGCTAGAGGGTTTTTTCTACTTATTTATTGATTTATTTGTATTTTGTCCTTCTCTGATTGCCTTACAAGAATCCTACAAGGTATGTTATGCTGACGGATAGTTGAGTTGCTCAAATCCACCTAATATGCTCAAAGCTGAACAAGAATTGCAACTATGGCCTTATTGTAGCTATTGTTCCACATTGGCTGCCTTTTATAGCCAGGCCACTGCAATTGATTTGTCATAAGGAGAAGTGGGACTTCTAAATATATCTTGCCTAACTTCTGTTTCATATGAGATCTTTATAGAGCAACCCTAGAGAACATTGTTCATACTTCTGGATTAATAGTAAATTTACGTTCCTGCCTTTGAAAATGTAAATTTCTTAGAAACTGAATATGTATATGATACATATTAGCTGTCAGGATATAGCGTGAAATGGAACTGTCTTTTATTAGACCAAAAATCAGTGTTTTCTGATGGTTGCTGCTACTGAAGTAGGATTTATAGCTAACAGTGAGTGAATGGAATGGCTAAGGTCACTGATTTAAAGTGCCTGAGCGCCATTATTTTTCATACCTACAGCGGTGTTTACACAATCTGATATTTTATGATCACAGTAAAGCAGAGCAGAAATACTTAAAATCACCAGTTCTTTTCAAAGGGTTTGGTTCCTAAAGCTTTACCTGGGTGGCCAGTTTACCCTCAAATCCAATGGGCTTCTCAATCCCTCAAGTGTGTTGAAGAATAAATAGGTGAAAATTTAGTTTTTGAAAGCAAATACTTAAGGGTTGGGGGACACACACAATAATCAAACTTGCAAAGGACTTTGAGACAATTAAACAGGTCTCAAGACAGGTGGTATATATGTTTTCTTTAAAAATATGATGCAGAAAGTTGAACACAACCATTTGTTATGGCCTACTGTGCATTTGACAACTCCTCTGGTATTTGCAGATTCAAGCAAGCCTCAAAAGCAAAAGGCTTATTTAGCCCCTATATATGACAGCCATGGTTTTGTTTTGTGGGTCACAAATCATACAGACCTGAGAGGAATGATGCATGGAACATACAATCCAGAATTGAATTTTGCCCCGAGCCTGCTGGAAATGTGGGGAGGGCAGAATAAAAATTAAAAATAAATAAAATAAAATAATGTGTTAGTAGTGATTGACCTCAGTACAGTGGGTGGCGACAGTAGGGTGGTAACCAAAAAGGCTAAAGAAATTGTCTACTCATGAGTGAAAGAGTGAAATCAAAGTTGACTCAATGAGGGAGGGGATGTCACAAGAAAAGACTTTTTTTTAAAAAAACTGTCAGCTGAACTCTTTTGCCAGACTAGTCTCAAATTAAGTAGAGTTACCAACTGAAAGATAGGCAGAGGAACTAGTAGTTGGCTGCCGAAAGATTTGGCACAGCACAGGAGAATGTCAGCCACACCCTGTCTCTCCCAAATCCTCCATCCTAATTTGCCTTCCAGAAGCATGTACCTGCTCCTTCTTGAAAGGCAAACCTCTGCTCAAAATGAGTCACAATGAGAAAGAAAGGCACGAATTGTTTGTTTTGGGTAGAGCAGCAACAGCCTCTCAGAGCCCTGTTGCTGGATTTATAACACGTTGTGTTCTTTTAGTTCTGAAGAGTGTATCTCCTAATTTATTATTATTATATCTAGTCACCTAGGACACACTCCACAGGTATATTCTCCTAGGCAAGACCCATTCGAATGAAAGGGAGTTCTGCACGAAAATTCTGATACAGCCTCTGTTGTTCCAGCCAAGGAATAGGGGCTTAAAGAAGGCTTGCATTAGCTCAGGAGAAAGGGTCTGATGCATGTGAGAATAATTGGGAGGGGAATTAGGGTAAAAAAAGCAGTTGGGTTGGACCTTGTGATCATCAATCGCATCTGAATCCCACTGTACTGATGCTAATTGTTGTAAACACACTCTCTATTCCCCGAAACCTAACATTGGAATGTGGGGATTGACCAGTTATGGTCATGTTAATTCACTTGCAAAGTTGCAGACGATTCCTACTTGGATGCTACACTGTTGACACTGGCATCTGCCCCTACAATTGTCTGCTCTTATAAATATTCGTTTATGGAGATTCAGTTGTCTTTGGATCAGGACTTATTGTCATGTGGCTATACGAGTGCCTGCAATGTACCTTAAAGGAGCAAAATCCATGCATTAAAAAGGGGGAGGGGGACCCTAATATTTAGTTTTCAAAAAATCGGTTTGATTTTTGCAAACCACAGACCTGATTCAGCCAAAGTTAGGCACATTTGTCCTTGATTTGGATGGGGAAACTCTGGGTATGCTTAACTTCCTCTATGGAAATCAGTGGGGTTTCTAGTATTTTTCTGTGGCTTTACCGTAATGAGTAAGCCAAAGTATTTTACAAGGGGTTAATATGCTCATATATAGAACTAATATTACCATGTACATGTCATAGATGTCTGAAACTTTGGTAAGTATGTTTACCAGCCAAAAAGTATAACAAATGAAAATCATATGAATGGCCAGGAGACCTACTTATTAAGGGCAGGATAAATTTAGCTGTTATAGATTAATACAAACCACCACTAAATACAAAATGAGGTAAAATTTCAGTGACAGCTCTACCACAAGAGCAAAGTCTCTGGGGACGGCAAATACCCTCACAGTGTCCTAACTGCTCTATAAGTGGTAAAACGTTTACTGTAGTCAAGAAAAAAAAATGACAAAAATTGGGATTGTTAAAAAGTTAAACTCAGCAAAACAAGAAAAAGAAAGGCTGAAAAGCTGTGTCCACCCCACCCCCCACCCCGCACCCCCAAGGGAGAACAAGGCCTCCTAGCATCTTAGTTGGTGGCCTCCTGATGTCATTTCCTCAATTATTCCAAAACCTTCTCTCTAACACTTGGTATAAAGTTTGTTTTCTATTCTTGTGTTTCTTTTTAAGGCATGTTTCGACTCTTGTAACTTTAATGAGTGTTTTCAAATTACATCCACAGGTTAGATGCATTTTCTGAACACACAGCATGATTTCCAAGTGTTTGAGTTTATGGCTCTTCTTGGGTTTGATGCAATCTGATACAGAAAAGCCAGTCCCCCAAATTCCATCACACTCTAGGGTAACCATGGCCAGACTTGACTCAACTGGGATTCATGTTATTTATTCGCATGTTCACCCATCCAGGTATAAAGTGTAAGAAAGGGGGAGGGGAGAAGGTTCAGGCTTGAAAACTGGTTAATATCTATGGTATTTACAGTTGCATTCATATATTTAAAGCTGGAGACTAACTTTGGAGAATGGGAAAAAATAGAATTTGTGTCATCAGGTTGTTAATGTCGGTGTGCGTGTATTAACATTTGCCTTCAGGCAGTGGGTTGGGCTTGGTTAGTTACATTAAAGAAACAAACAAAATTGGAAAAGGTCTTTAAAGGTTTAATCTACAGATGCAGTATAGCAATGGTGCATCTTGTTAGATCCATTGACAGAAGGGTCAGAAGATAAACTGTAACCCATACCTCTGTTTATTTTTTTTGACAATGTTAAATTAGCAACCTCTCAGACCTCTCGCTGAGAAGTACAACCTGAGTAATTGGACGTGTCACTAGGGAGTATGCTTGGATAAGCTGATTCCTATTATGTTGACTTGTCAGGGACTAATAATTAAAACTGAAGAGGGATACTCATTAGTGTCTGCAAAATGATTCAAAGAGTAAGAGGGAGAAGTCCTTGAGGCACACCTGAAAATAAAATAGGAAAAAAGACTGGCACTGCAAGCCATAGGGAGAAGGGGGAGAATGAGTCTTGTTTTTAACGTCCTACCAGAAGTTGTAAGGCAGACTGAAATTCAGTTAACTGCTGAAAATATATCCTTCTCCCAAATTTGCTCTGTACAAATAGATTTCACTTCTTTCAAGATTGCTTTCCCCCCATGCAGTGTAATTTTATTATTACATGACAATGTTTTGGCAAACAGATAGCGGAACTGCTGTACAAACTTCCATTTTCCCCCTCTTCGACCTGACTAATCATTTAAATCATTTTGCTGGAAGCGCCATAATATTAGTAATCTGTTCTGTTTCTTTGAACTCACAAGGGTACGCTTGTATAACATGGAGGAGTTTCGGTGTCTTTGATGATAAATTAGTATACATTTTTCACACCTTATCCCTCCCCTTTTCTCAAAAATAATCTTTAGCTCTCCTTGCCAACACTACCTGTATTACCTACAAGTAACATGTTAGTATTTGGGGGGAGGGTAGGGAGTTCTGCCAATAAAAATGTTAATATTAAAATAACATTGTCAGTCAACATGAGTACAGGGAGCAGCGTTGCTCTTGCATAAAAAGCACATTTTCTGTACATGACAAGGATTTAGGGACATAAAAAGGATGCTGTTAACTTGTGTGAAAATGCTAAGTTTGAGCTATTTTCCTCTTAGACTAAAGGAGATAACTTTGTTTGCGAAGCCATCAGAGCAATATAAGACATTTTGGCTCTCTGCACACAACCCCGTGGCGCAGTGTGGTAAGCTGCAGTACTCTGCTCCCGACTTGAGTTCAATCCTGGTGGAAGCCGGGTTCAGGTAGCCGGCTCAAGGTTGACTCAGCCTTCCATCCTTCCGAGGTCGGTAAAATCAGTACCCAGTTTCCTGGGGGTAAAGTGTAGATGCCTGGGGAAGGCAATGGCAAACCACCCCAAGAAAACATCATGATGCAATGTCACCACCCCGTGGGTCAGTAATTACTCAGTGTTTCCACAAGGGGACTACCTAATAATATAAGTAATTATAATAATAATAATATAATATAAGTAATTATATTATTTGCAATACAAATCCTTACATTATTTGTAATAATATGAGGATTTGTATTATACTTTTGAATGCTCAAATATACCTTATCTGGATGTGATCCTTACAACAACCCTGTAAAGGGTATTATTAGCTCCATGTTCCATATTGGAATGGGGGCTGCTAAGCATAACAAGAGCAGCTTTCTTAACGTCACCTAGTGCTTGAGTTCATAGCGGAGGACAAGTTCAAATTGTGTAGCTCTTCCTGATTTGTACCTCACTCTCCTATACTGCCTAAGCAGAGTTACACCCTTTTAAGCCTACTGAATTCAATGGACTTGGAAGGATATGGGTTTGCTTTGCATGGCACAGTTAACCATTAATGGTGCAATCTTTTATGCGCCATCATCCCCTCACCTTGAGATTTCTTGGTACTAGAAGTGAACTTGGCTGAGAGAAAAGCTTCAGGGCCATGTGATGAGGGTTCTACATCAGTCACTCTATATGCTCCTTTGTTATTTAAATCACGGCCATACCGTGATTTAAATAACAGCTCTGCTGCTATCATGCTCAAAACATGGCTCTGCTCAAAATGTGGTTCAGTCGCTATCATGTCTGGTTTGGTTTTTGGAGAGTCATTGGCTTAATTTTCTCCTGCCGATATGCACATTGTGAAAAATGTAAGGGACTTGTGTGCTTGGACTCGCATACGAAGCACTGATCTCCTCCGATGTGTATTTTTAGCTACATTTGCATCCTTTTACTTTTTGTTTTCTGACTCTGATTCCTTTGTAGATGCTAGAAGTCTTTAATAAACTCAGAGAAAATATTTGTGTTGACTGATGCCGAGGAATAACTTGTGAATAACCCTAAAGCTACCTAGAAATGCCAACAGAAGCAAATATCAAAGATAATCTGGTTATGAAAGAGCAAATCTGTAACGGTGAAACTAAGGTGCGGCAGGTTTCTTCATGTGATATTAAATGTTTCCCTCTTGTGTTACTTATGATAATTGTATTCTTTAGACAGGAATATACCAGATACAGATCTGTGTGGAAGGTAAGTTCCCTGCAGCCCAGAGCACCAAGGTTTCCAAGCTTTATATTTACCGAGTCAGTTTCAGCACAGTGCGTGTGTTTTTCATGGAATTACATTTGGAGGTTTTCCTACAGAGGTGCTCACGTCAGCAGTAGATTTCTTTAGTTCGTGCTTGGAGATCTTGCCGTAGGGATGTCAGATTCTGATAAGGCATTCTCCTCATATCTGTCTGCATTAGCATCATTCCAAATATCTTTGGAGCAAAGCTTGATGCTGTAAGTAGACCTCAGGCCCATTCATCTTATCTTCTCCTTGTTATCTGGAAGAGTAGGACATCCAATATATCTTCTTGCCGTATTCACTCACTTAAAACCTGAGTAGCCTCTTTTCCACTGTTCCTTCCCACTGCCTCTCCCAGCTGCATGAGAAAGAAGTCTTCATTGAGCACCCCATGACTCATTTGGGCTGCTGGTATTCACAACCCTGTTTGGCTTCACTGGAACACCTCTTATGATTTGAAGGGTTTGTATTCTATCTGCTTTTATTTGCCATAGGAAGTTTGCCTGTACTGCCTTGCACTGATACCGTGGAACAGTGTGTGAAAGTCAGTACACGGAGTTCTACATCAGTTTGGATAAAACAACACGGCTTTTTCCTTTTCCCTTGAAGCAACATCGACGAGTACCAAATTGATTTAGTGTTTGGTGTTAATCATCTGTACTTTTCTGAAATGCAAAATGGCAGTCCGATTATGTGTTGTATTTGGGCCTAGGAGATCCACGTTTTATATTTATTTTTGTGCAAGAGATCACGTTATGGCCTTGGGGAAGTCACTTATCATGATCCAGGACTCAAAGTATGGAATTCTGATTTGGCAGAAAGGGAAGCATTTTCTCTCTTGCAATAACTAACTGTGGAAGAGCTCTGGTTGCATGTGCAGAGCTGGCTGGATTACTAAACTGCAACATCTATTTTTCAGTTTATGTACAGTAGATACTTGGTAGGTGAACAAGAGTACATGGACGTTCCATAGACATAAGTATTTGTAATAACAGAGCCATTCTGGTAGAGGCAGAATGTTTGTAATAACAGAGTTATTCCCTTAATAGGCACATGAAAGCCACCTTGCAGCACTGTTCTAATTTAATAATACCAGGAGTTTTCACAGGGAACTAGAAGATCAGCTGGGCTTGTGAAGGCTTCCTACCAACATCTACCTCCACAAATTGCTTACTCCTGAGAAGTAGGTTTGGGAAGAGTTTTGACTTCTTCCCACAGGTATGTGCGCACATGTTGATTTAATGATAACAGCAAATTAAATCCTCAGGACAAGATCACTAGCTCAGGAGAAGACATAGAGTCTCTGGCACACCTCCAAAACTATATTTGTGGGGATCCTTTTTTTTTTTTTGGCCCTTTCAAATGTAAAGAACAATTTAAGGGTAGAAGTATTATTGATCAAGAATGTTTTTTTTAAAAAAAAAACCCTCGGTGATACCCTACTTTGCCATTTGCAAGTTTACAATTATGGAAAAATATGGCAAGGGGTTAAGAAGGGGGCTATACAGCTCTTTTCCTCTTGTTTCGTGATAGGAATGTGAGTGCCATAGAATTGACATGATAGTGTTATTAATCAGCACAGTCTGTATTAAAGTAGTACTCCCATTGTGCAGTGCCACTTGTGAATAATTTGACAAAGTGAGTTTTCACTCAACTGATTGGGAAAAAAAATCCTGCCCTGATAACCTCTACCAAAGCTGACAATGGAAAAAAAAAAGGAAATAACATTCAAAGGTAGATTGTGGGGGTTGCAGAATCCCAAAAGGAAGATGTAAAGGGTGGCACTTGGTACTTGAATTTTGGGCATATGCCCCCCTTTGCTTTGATAAAATGCCTAGTTTTATGTTAACAAAGAATCCACATTGTTAGCATTAAAGCACTCTTGAACTAAGTTTATGCCTCTGATGCATACATGCGATGATTGCCAATAAAGCTTCTGTAATAGAAAAAAAGGACTTGAAAAATCTTTTTCTACCAAGCCATTTTCCTGCCCCAGTTGTACTTTATCTTGCATGTAGTTCAGAGTGCACACATGAGGATAACAACTATCCTTTAAGTGGCATTCTTCAAATAGATTTATTGAAATATATACTAATGCAAAAGATAGTGAATTATCCTCAGGACTGGCATTGCTTAATTAAGTTTGTCATTATGTATATGTTCTTGGCAAATCTTGGCTGGAAATACACTCTTGTAAAGGACTGTGAAGGCATCCAGAGTATACTATACGTGAATACAATAAAGTTTACACCGCTTCTGATTTGGGGATGGTTCACGGAGTCAGATTTGTCTAAGCTGTCAAGTTCCAGAGCGTTGTTTATTTGTTTGATGTGGCAAGAACAAGAATTTTATGAGTTGCCATGTACACCGCCATTTGCTGATAGCACCTGTAGTATACTTTTCCCAGTATACTGTGGAGAAGCCACAGCTGTTTTGTTTTGTTTTGATTTTTGTTGTGGTGATAGTGCCATGGGATAGTGGTTGCAGTGGAAATGTTGTACTGACTCCCTACAAATTTTGATTTGAAAATTAGGGAACAGGTTCGGAAACAGGCATACTGTTTTCCTCTCTGCAGCATAAATTCACCACCATCTTTTGTCAGCTAGTTTGCAGATATCTATGCATCATTGCCAACCACAGTTAAACTCGCATCAACTAGAATGCAGAGCTCAAGTTTATAAAACCTGGTTAAAAAAGAACCTACTTGATCCACCCTCTCTGATAATAATTCTTTTCCTAAACATTAAGGAGCCCTGCTTATGTGAGATTGTGTATCAAGAACTGGTGTTAGTGGATTCTGGTCAAATGCCCTAAGTATCAATCTTATTACTACCCATTGGGTGGATTTCTATTTTTGTGGATTCATTTCTTTGGAAGTTATAAACTCAGGCTAAATAAACACTAATATCCAAATTTTCCAGTCATGGCCGTTTCCCCACAACTTACCTTCCTGTGGAACATCGCGAAGATAGCGTCTTCTCGTGTGAAATCGCGACAGGAAGACACAATGTCGTACAAAACTCCGGGATGATTGCATCTTCCTGGTGCGATTTCATGTGAGAAGATGCTATCTTCCGCGTGTTTTTCGCAACATTCCGGAGGAAGGTAAGTCGTGTGGAAACGGCCCATGTCATGCCTTTGAATTTTAGTGTTTAGAAACAATCTGAGATGTCTGATATCTCAATCGAGAATCTAAAAAATGTATAAATAATCACGAAATGATTTTCTCTTCATTGAATCTGGGGAAGCGAACTCTGACTTACAAAAAAAATATTTATTTATTGAATTTTTATACCTCTCCCTCAAACAAGTATAATAACAATGAGAGAAAGTGGTCCCCAATACACACTAAACAAAGGAGGAAATTCCTAAGAGACCGCTAATACAATAATGAAGATTGTCTCAGTATAAATAAATACAATTTATAGGTCAAACCAAGTGTGGCAATATTTTGGTCAAAACATATGTAATAATATGTAATATGTTGCCCGGACTGCTTTTTTCCACCTGAGGCAAGCCAGGCAACTTGCCCCCTATCTCTCAGCCCGGGACCTAACGACAGTGATCCATGCAACGGTCACCTCCAGGCTGGACTACTGTAACTCACTCTACGCAGGGCTTCCCTTGGGTCTGATCCGGAAACTACAATGGGTCAAGAATGCTGCTGCTCGTGTCCTGATGGGTGTTCCATACAGGACACATATTACATCAATCCTACAGCAGCTTCACTGGCTCCCCGTGGAATTCCAGATCCATTTCAAGGTGTTGGTTTTAACCTTTAAAGCCCTAAACGGATTGGGACCAGCGTACCTGAGGGACCGTCTCTCCCCGTATGTGCCCCGGAGAGTGCTTTGTTCAGTGGGTAAGAACTTACTGGTGATCCCTAGCCCTAGGGAGGCTCGTTTGGCCTCAACCAGGGCCAGGGCCTTTTCGGTCTTGGCCCCAACCTGGTGGAACTCTCTGTCTGAGGACACTCGGGCCTGCCAGGATCTTGTATCATTTCGGCGGGCCGGCAAGACGGAGATGTTCCACCAGGCTTATGGTTGAGGCCAGCATTAGGACCATCATTGAGCCCCCCACTGGTCTCCGGTATTCAAGTACAGCTCATGTGTCTGTCTACCCCCTCTTTGTATGCTGGGGGCAGGAATGCGTAGCCAACTATATCAGGTTTTTGTATATATATAATTTTAATTGCTGAAGTTTATTGTAGAATCTGCTATGTAATTGTATTTTATGACTGTTGTACCCCGTCCTGAGCCCACTTGTGGGGAGGGCGGGTTAAACACCGAATAAACTAAACTAAACTAAACTAAACTAAACTAATGTAATATCCTTCTACTACATTTGAGCAATGGTTTGTTCGTATCACAACCAGAGCCTGTGGAGAAATCACATTACTAGTCAATTATCACAATGTCCCTTTCAGGTAAGTATCAATCATCTGTTGATTTCAATAATTGTCTCTTTGATATGTTTTTCTGTTTTTAGGCAGGATTTCTGCTGATATCCAATGATGGGTGAGTATGCTCCAGGAGGAAAAATTCCCAAATCTCCTGGCAGTTGGCAACGGGTGTGCCAGCTCTTTAGACAGCCCATTTCGCAGTTGCTTTTTCAAGCCAAGAATTCTACTGCTCCATTATTCCTGGTCTTTTTTTGTGAGGCAATGGTGATTCTCTATGCCATTTTATCTGGTTGTGATATGAACAAACCATTGCTCAATTGTAGTAGAAGGATACTACATTATTACATATGTTTTGACCAAAATATTGCCACACTTGGTTTGACCTATAAATTGTATTTATTTATACTGAGACAATCTTCATTATTGTATTAGTGGTCTCTTAGGAATTTCCTCCTTTGTTTAGTGTGTCTCCCTCAAACAAGGCCTGAAGCAGTTTACAAAGATTAAAACCACAATAAATATCATACTTCAGATTGGGAAGATCCCGCCAGAATACAGCCAGTAAACCAATGTAATCCCAATTTGACTGGTCCAACCCAACATTAAAGAGCCAGGGGGCAAAAATTCCAAATTCCAAATGTTGCATCTAGACTGGTTAAAAGCTTACTGGAACACGCTGGTACAAATGCTGTTAGTCTATAAGGTCCTACTGCACTTTGCTACAGTAGACTAACACAGCTGGAGTCACTATCTCATACAACACTTACACAGCTCCCCCTCTGGAGTCACTATCGCATTCAACACTTATGTTTTGCCCTAAGAGCAGCAGAGTTAAGCCAAGACGAGCTATTGTATGAAGGGATGGGGGGTGCGGGATCAGCATGGGGAGGGGTTTTTTGAGCTTTCTTCAACTTCAAAGCAGAATTAAGTTCTGGTTTCAGTTGAGACTACAGTTAATAGTTTATCCAAAGCAGATTTTGTATCCTGGCCTCTTAACTAAATTAAAAGATTCAGTTTCAAGTTATGTTGCATGTTCCCCCCCCCGCCCCTTTACTTTGCATGTGATTTGGATTGATCTTGTTTCGAGGTGGGGTGTCTTCAGTATTAATATTGAGCTTTGCAACAAACATGAGTACGTCCTTGACACATTGATCATTGCGTACAGATTCAGGTGCTAGGTATGTGGAATAGGCTAACACTATATTTTAAGCCTCTCTTCATGAGGGAGAGGCTTCATGAGTTAGAACGTAAGAATTGCTGTGCTGGATCAGACTAGTGGTCCATCCAGTCCAGCATCCTGATTTTCTACCAAAGCTAGACGGATGCCGCGGGGAAGCCTGCAAGCTGGCTGCTGGCCTCATCAGCACATGGCAATCAGAACTCTGAACTTGGAGGTTCCATGCAGCTATCGTGAGCATAAGAAAAGCCCTGCAGGATCCATCTTGTGGCCCATCTAGTACGGCATCTTGTTTCACACAGTGGCCAGTCGGGGGCCTTGGAGGGCCAGCAAGCAAGGCACAGAGTCCAAGGCTGCCCCCTGATATTGCCTCCTGGCACTGGTGCTCAGAGGTTTACTGCCTCTGAATAGGAAGGTTGCCTTTAGTCACCATGGCTAGTTGCTGTCAATGAACCTATCCTCAGTGCCTCTTTTAAAGCCATCTAGGCTTTACATCCACTAACAGTGAATCCCACACTTTAATTACTCATTGAGTAAAGAAGCATTTCCTTTCTCTGGCTAAGAGCCAGAGATAGATCTGTCCTGCGTCTGACCCGCTTTTCAATCCATTTTACTAGTCCTCAATACCACGTCTTAAGGCGTGTGTACTGCAAATCCACTACTTGTCACATGAAGTCATACCGTACTTATTTTGTCTGAATTGTGTTTTTTCCTGCCAGAACGGAGAAACAGAAGGCAAGATACTCCAGTTAAAAGAAAATCAGGAAAAAAATGGGACATTTGGGAATAAAACAGAGGGCTCCGAAGTGTGTCCCATTGGTTATAATGCATCCACAGTGCTCCTTAAATTGCAAGTGTCCCAAAGAGTATGTTCCATATAATTAAGCATCTCTCTTACTTGATCAGAAGGCATTTATTTACTTATTTATTTAGGGCATTTTTATGCTATTTTTTAGCCATTTTCTGGTCTCCAGTGGAATCTTGAGTGCAAGTCTATTTCTCCCTTCAAATTAAGCACAGAATAGAGGGATGAACCCGTATACTGGTACAGTGAGTTTGTGGATCATCATTCTAACCCTGTGACTGCCTTACTAACTAGTGTTCTTAACATAATATAAAGGGATGTAGCTATAGCCCTTTGGTAGCTATTGAGTCACTCTTTTTGACTCCTGTAACCAAATCCTATTTTTAAAATATTTTCTTTGTGCATGATATGCTGTGCTGGTTTCTTTTTCCGATACAGGGGGACTCTATTTTGCTCATTTTGAAAGCTGAAAAGAGGCGGGGAGCACACTGTGCCTGAAAGCAAGATCTAATGAATTGCCAGTTAACCAGGAAGGGGTTTTCCACTGCATATCAGAAGGGGGGGGGGAGTGTAAACTCCTTGTATATCTATGGGATCTCATTTGCAAACTGTGAATTTTCCCACACAACTTTAAAAAGCAGTTTTGCAGTATTGCCATTCCAGCTGACTTCAGTACAATCGGCTTTGACTCACATATCATCAGAGCCTCCAATAGCCATGCATGAGTTTAGAATAGCCCTGGGATAAGTCAGTAAAATAAATATTGCTCGGGATCTAGGTAGGAATTAAAAGCAAATGCTTGGAGGGGAGATCATGCCTTGACGTATTGTTCAAAAGCGCTTCATCTTTAAACAGCAGCTGTAATGATAGTGATTAGTTAACAGTTGCACAGAAAACGTGCATTTAAAATTAACCTGACAAGGGCGTTTTGGTGTCACCCTGACTGATGTGTACACAGTCCATTCTTTTAACATTCAAGGGAGCTTATTTGAATTGTAAATGGGCAGCGCATTCATGTCCAAGGCTTATTGTGCAGTAGTGTGACAAATTACAAATGGAATATTGGCTGGGCTTCCATCTCTTGCATTCCTTTACCCCCAGCCTTTCGTCGACCTCCTTTTCTGCAGCTATTATCATTGATCTGTTTCGCAGAAGTTCTATAGAAGATGGCTCTGGACATGGAAAGTACATTAAGTTTCATTGTTGGCTGTAGTGGAACTCTGTGTGGCTTCCTTGACCTGTGACTTTTCTTATTGGCTGTAATGCAGTACAGTCGCTACTTTTTTCATGCCCTGCTGTGTCAACTTAAAGATCCTGGTATAGTTCGGGCCTGACAGCTCATTTCATAAGAATTAGGCTACTAAGCTTTGGCTGAATTGTGTGTGTGAAGTTTTGTTATTTTTAAAGGATGCTAAGTGTGTGTGTGAGAGAGAGAGAGAAAGAGAGAGAGAGAGAAAATAGTGAGAATAGCACAGTGAACTGTAGCCTCTTATAGACTCGTGGCCTACACATCAGTGGGCTAACACATGCATCTGATGAAGTGGACCACAGCCAGTGTAAGGATGTTCCAAACAAACAGAGCAGTCCTAAGCAGAGATGCACCATTCCAAGTCCTTGGATGTCAATGGGCTTGGAAGGGTAGGGTGCACTTCTGTTTAGGACTGCAAACATTTAAGGGGGTCATGTGATTATTTTGCCGCTAAAGAGTAACACCCACCATTATAGCTTGCCAAGAACGTAGTTGCAACTCTCCAATTTTCTTTGTTTATTAAAAAATTAAATTAGTACCCCAAATCCTGAAACAGTAATTTACCATACTTAATATTTTATGCTCATACATTAACCTTTATACATAAACTTAACCTAATATATCAAAACATTTTTTTAACAAGGTATAGCACTTCATTCTTAACTAGTTCTGTAGGATAAACATGATCTCAGTATAGAATAAAAAGGCATCCAAGGACAGCAGAAAATTTCTTGCGACTGTAATTTTTCTTCTCCTCCCATTTTAATGTCAAGAATTATTGCCAGGGTACCTCCTTGCATCCACTGCACAGAGCTGAAAGTTATCCATTATGGGATGCACTCCCTCTTCAGTTACTGGGCAATAGCTTTATTTAGGAGATTTCTATGCCACCTCATCAGAGGCCTGCTTGAAGGAGGCTTACAATTTCAATAATGTTATCCATTTAAATCAATTAAAACAAGCTTTATTCTGCCTGGCTTTAAAAGACGAGAAGGTCTTGGTTCTCTTAATTTAATGCCTACCTACTAGAAAAACCTAATTTGTCCTACAGAAACAAATTGAAAGATGAGCCTCCATCACTGAGTTAAACTGTAGATTCTGCACTGCATAGTGACCTGGGGGCTGGTGCAGTTGTGCTGCTTGGGGACTTCCTAGAGGCAGCTGGTTGGCCACTATGTGAACAGAGCGTTGGTCTTAGTGGGCCTTTGGTCTGTTCCTCCATGGCTCTTCTTATGTAGTGAAGTATTGGAGAGAGCTGGGTTCAGACCCCTCAGTCACAAAGCTCAGTGGCCAGTATGGTGTAGTAGTTAGAGGGTTGGACTAGGATATTAGAAGATCCAGGTTCAACTCCCCAGTCGTCTATGGAAGTTCACAGAGTGACCTGGTGCCAGTCACACACTCTCAGCCTTACCTACCTCACAGGGTTGTTAAGAGGATAAAACTGAGGGGAGTCCATTGAGGAGAAAAGCAGAGAATAATTGATGTAAATGAATAACGATGGTTGTTGTGGGTTTTCCGGGCTGTATTGCCGTGGTCTTGGCATTGTAGTTCCTGACGTTTCGCCAGCAGCTGTGGCTGGCATCTTCAGAGGTGTAGCACCAAAAGACAGAGATCTCTCCTTAGTCTTTTGGTGCTACACCTCTGAAGATGCCAGCCACAGCTGCTGGCGAAACGTCAGGAACTACAATGCCAAGACCACGGCAATACAGCCCGGAAAACCCACAACAACCATCGTTCTCCGGCCGTGAAAGCCTTCGACAATACATTAAATGAATAACGTTTGTTTAGTCTAAACAGCCGCACAGGTGATAGATCAATAGGGTCGCCAGGTCTTTTGAGTCCCCCAGTGGAGGACTGGGACCCTGGTACTCACCCTCCACTCTCTGACGTGCATGACGATGTCACTTCCAGGAAGTGACATCATCATGTGGGTCAAAGGGCAGCCAGGTGTGCGCTCCCATGCTTGCCAAAGGGCTGAATCGCCTCCTCCACAGGCCCAATTTGGCCCGAGATGGGCCCGTTGCAGGGTGTGGGAGTGCACTGCACTGCCCGCGGGTGCACTGCACTGCCAGGCGGGGCGCCACAGGGGGTGCGCCCCCCACTGACCAGATAAGTGGGGTCGGGGGGAGGAAGTGGGAACAGGGGATCCCCCGTCCAAGGTGGGGGATTGGCAGCCCTATAGATCAAGATGGGTAGCCGTGTTTGTCTGTAGCAGTAGAAAAGAGAGTCCAGTAGCACCTATAAGACCAACAAAATTTTTTGATAGAATATGAGCTTTTGTGAAGTGAGCTGTGACTCATGAAAGTTCATACCCTTGCACAAATTTTGTTTGTCTTTCAGGTGCTACTGATCTCTCGCTGTTTTCTACAACCTCACAGGGTTTTTGTGAAGTTAAAGCAGGAGGCAGGGATGTATGTGCTGCTCTAAGCTGTGTGGAGAAGAAACACGTATATGTTCCATGTATATGTTAGCATGTACGCCACCCACTCAGCGATGTAACTTCAGTTGATCCTGGGGAGCAAGCTCAACTCCAAAAAATGCTAACAACGGGCACTAACGGCATTTTAAAAAAATTGCAAAGACAAGGACAAACTAAGGGCACTGATTTACCAGGGACCAGACAGCAAAGGAGAAGTTGCAGTTGAAGCATATGCTGTTCATGCAAAAGAGGTAATAGATGAGCTGACCAGATTGTACAAGAGGATTAATCAAGTGATGTACAGAGGCTATCCTAAGCAGAGTTTATACCCTTCTAAGTCTATGGAAGTCAATCTACGTAGGAGAGTGTGTCCCTGCTTAGGATGGCACTGACAGTCTTACTGAACCTGAGTACAAGTTAAGATGTTGGAGTTTTGCCCAGCTGCAAAGAAAGGGGGAAGAGGAGTTTCCTGCAACACATTTTTATTTCGTGCTCAGAGTCAGAATCCTCCCCTGGCAACAGCAGAATGGTTGATAACGAAACTTCGTTTTCCATTATAGCATGATAAAGGTTATAGGTATGTATTCGGAACTTGCAAGGAAGGCAGTGTACTACAGATTGTGGGCAGGGGAGAGAGACTGGAATATAGCAGAAAAGTTCTGAATGAAGATCTGAGTTTGTGTGACTCCTGGAGCCACTTTAGATGAGTCACTTCCTTTCAAACTCAGTTCTTTGTTTATTTGTCACCTTTACTATCCCAGCGATCTACCCGAAGGGCTCTCACAGTGGCTCACAAATAGGATAATATGCAAAAACTAAAAGCAAACTACAGTAATCACAGCAGCCCACATCCAAGGTCACTCAGAAGTAGCAGGAAGGGTGATTCGCACATCTGGTACTGAATCTCCAGTTCAAATGACACAAGACTCAGAAGAAATACAGATATGGTACCATGGCACTGCTTTTCAGGCCTACTGCATTAGACTCCTGAACCTGGCCGTTTCCATACGCCTTTAAAATAGCACAACACTCAGGAAACGCTGGTGGCTTTGTCATGCGATTTCTGACGTCACTCTGTCATGCTTCTGCTTCTGTGGCGCCATCGTAACTGTCTGCATCTGGGTGACATCAGAAGTCGTGTGATGAAGCCGCCAGCATTCGGTGAGTGTTGCACTATTTAAAGACGTGTGGAAGCAGACCCCGTTTAGTTGGGTCTGTAGTCCACATAAATGTGTGATAAGGAAACATTGAGGGGAAGAGGAGAAATGCTGTGTGATGGCTTTAAAGAGAGAGGGGGACCTTGGAGTCAGGATTTATCTCTGCATTAGATTTTACAGAAGTTCCCATGAACGTTCATGCTTCCTCTCATAGTTTGCGCATTGGCTTGGAGCCCTAATAATGCTGCTCTGTTTCTTGATGCCAGGGAGTTGCATCTCTCTGGGGTGGTCTTGTTTGGCATTCTGCCAATTCCCACATGTGGCCTAGGTGGAGGTAAAATATTTGAAGCTGTGCAATGCACCAGGAGGACTATTTTCTTCTAGTAAAGGAGTCTTCAATTGCTGTCTGATGTCATCACTGTGTTGTTGTTTCCGCTGCATTCCTACCCTCAGAATAGTAATATTTCTTCTTCAATACGTCATCGCACATGGTGACAGCTCCAAGTTCAGGTTCCAAATGAGTTGCATATATCCATTGGGCACATTGGTTATACATTGCTTGTGGAACTGGAATTGTCAGCTTGAATTCCATGTTTCCTTTTTGATGACTTAACCACAATTAAGTCATCAAACCATCATAAGGAGACTGTTTTCACAACGTCAGTGTTGCTTGATGAATGTGTTGCTCAAATGCGCCCCCCTGTGGTCAGAGCATGCATCCACCATGCAAGAGCTCATTCTCTGAGGCAAAACGCCATATTAGAATAAAGTGTTCACCCTGGGTTGGATCCAGTCTAAACTGGCAGATTCGCCACGTCCCCCCCCCACCCCACTGCACACCCCGATTCATGTCATTCCTTGTAGTCCTTGGAGCGATGTTATGCAGAGACCAATGGGTTGCAGTGAGAAGAGGGAGGCAGAGAAGTTCCATTCAGCCATTGGGAAATTTACTTTGGATCCAACTCATGGCATCAGTGTGCTAAAATGAATGTGAGATGACTTTGGCATGAGTGGTGGTGGTGGTGAAGAGTCCTCAAATCATAGCTGACTTACGGCAACCAAGGCAGGATTTTCATGGCAAAAGACTAACAGAGGTGGTTTGCTATTGCCTGTCTCTGCAACCCTGGTCTTCGTTGGAGGTCTCAGGCCAACTCTGCTTAGCTTCTGAGAACTGACAAGATCAGGCTCACCTGGGCTATCCAGATCAGGGCTTGACATGGATGAGTCGGGCTTAAATGTCTGTCCTCATTTGTTGTCAAGAGGCACAAAGGGCACCCTGAACTGCTATAGATCCAGAGGAGTTAGCCGTGTTAGTCTGTAGTAGCAAAATCAAAAAGAGTCCAGTAGCACCTTTAAGACTAACCAATTTTATTGTAGCATAAGCTTTCGAGAATCACGTTGAACGTGATTCTCGAAAGCTTATGCTACAATAAAATTGGTTAGTCTTAAAGGTGCTACTGGACTCTTTCCGAACTGCTGTGTGGTGGTAGAGAGTGCCGTCAAGTCCTAGCTGAGTTATGGTGCCCCCATGAATTGCTATAAATGAATACTATTTAGGGCTGTCATATTGATGGCTTGTAATTGGTTAATCAGCATTGGCATAAATTTGCAGAACTTAACTATAGTTCTGATGGCAAAAGAGGCATATCGCCCTTGTTTCCAAATAATGCATGAGTTTGTGTGTTGTAACAGACGTCATTACAGAAGAGGTATTCCGTCCTGTGTGAGGCAGAAGTGCCTCTTTTTAAGATGCTGTCTGAGGTTTTTGCATCAAAATAACGTGGCCCAATCAATAGCCCAATTAATCAGGACGCTGTTTTCATCAATCAAAAAGGTCTTCTAACAAAGTAACTAACCAAATGTTGCAGCCATTATAATAATGTATTATAATTAATATTATGAAATTGACCACATATTTAATGATGGTAGAAGTGGGGAGCGAAGGGCAGCTGCAATTCTTCTTTCGGCTGCCTGTTTCCTCCAGCTTTTCATATCAATTTGCTTCACTCCGTCCCTTCCAAAGGCCAGTCTTCTAGCACCAGACGCTTCCTGCCGGAGCTTAAATTGACAAATTTCTGCCAGCTCACCGTGGTTTTGCAATGCGCTGTGTGAATCACAAAGGAAATAAGCTTCTAGCTATTTTAAACTTTCTTTTGTTCTTGTGTGTCTATTGATTTCTCTGGGTTCCTTTCATGTTCCTCTTGCATTTGGAATACAGTTCCTCGGCATATTCCTAGGGCATCTTTGTACATACATACATACATCGCCTAAGTCTGTTGCATCTGAGCTTACAACGTTCCAGTGCAGATGTGCATTTTAAAGCAGCAGAGATTACTTTTTCCTTTTCCAATTGACTGAAGAACAGAAATCTGACAGAAAACTCAGAAGTGGAGTCTGAATAGAACTCTAAAACATTTGTTGGCCTTCCCCGCATATTTTGTATTGCTGCATATCAAATTTGAGATGTATTCCAGGTTCTCTATTGTCTGTTCCTCCCTAGTCTTTATTGAACAAGCACCGGGAAGTTGCCGCTAGATTAAAGGGCAAGTGTAGTGTTATGGTCCGTTGAGTTAATGCTTTAATCTGTGAGACTTTAAGATCAAGTGGACTTAATTTCAAGTTTTACCAGGCTTTACCTAGTTGACAGTGCTAAAATTGCATCACGGTGTTTGAAAGCTGCCATTTGGATTCTGGACTCTGCAGGTGTTTGTTTAGAAGCCACTGAACAGACTGAGCAGAATTGTAAAGGAAATACTAATTTGATTATAATGGATCTTTGAGCTGGTCCAGGAAAGCTAGAGTGACTGTCCACTTGCTGGAGATGAGAATCTGCAAAAGAAAAGAAAAAACGTCTGAGGCTAAAAATAAACAGATAAATCAGCTGCATAAGGATCACTTGGGAAAAAAAAATCATAGCTCCAGTAAACAGGGTAGCACACGGCTGTTTTAGCTGACCTTTTGAATAATAAGGAAGCAACTAAAAAAAATGTCAGAAAGGCACCAGCAGATATGTGAAGTTAATCATACAGGTATGTTCTTCTCTCCCTGTTGCAGACGGAATAAAATGTCCTTAGATTTTTTTGTGCTGCTCTTTCCAAAAGGGTTCAGGAATAGTTTTGGGTTTTTTTGCTTGTTTGTTTATTTTTCAGCCACAGCGCTGAATTGTCGCCCAATTGCAGATTAACCACTGCAACTGAAAGGCAAGCTGTTTCTGGCCTGCTTTTTAGCATTGCCTGAAAATATTCGGGAACAAAATCTTTGAATCTCCAATTGGAAGGAACTTCTTCAACAAAGGGGCAGCCAATGAGAACACTTCTTTCACTCAAGTTATTCCCAATGCACTTTCTAGTATGCGGCTTATGTTCTCTGCTTGAATTACGTAGATCTTGCTGTCCTTTGCTTTTATGTACTTTGGCCATGGCAGTCCTGATCTCATGAATTTGCCTCTTGCGATTTTTATTTTTATGAACAAAAAGGACTGGTCCACAAATCCTAATGCAGCAGAAAGGGCATGCCTAGGGTTGCCAACTCTGGACGGGGAAATTCCTGCTGATTTGGGGGGTGGAGCCTAGGGAGAATGGGGTTTGGGGAGGGGGGTGACTACAGCAAGATGCAATGCCATACAGTCCACCCTCCAAAATGGTAATTTTCTCCAGAACATGCCTGAAATATTTTTTTCCTATGCAGAATAATAATTATAATAACGGTACTTATCTACCACTCCTATTGCCCCCACTCAGAGCAGTGGTCAAAGTCAGTGTAATTATTATCTCCACAATGCAGCTGGGGACCTGGGCCTGAGAATAGTGGCTGACCCAAGGTCACCTGCAGAGCTCATGGCAGTAGTGGGAGTCGAACCAGGAGAATCCTGGTTTGCAACCCAACCACTTAACCACTATGCAGCTACAAAGGTCTTTGCTTTTCTATTGTGGCAACAGTTTCCTCAGGTGCTACTCGATAGGTCTTTATAATGTACAGAAGTGTTTTTTTTTATGGATCAGAAGGATATGTGTTGTCCATGGGGTCTTTAAAGGGCCTGGTACAGCTGCCCAGCACAGTGCTTGGCCCATTAACCACAGGAATGAATCTCAGTGGCAAGAGGAAGCTCTAGGCACCTTATTCGAATCTACCCATTTGCAAGAGATAAACTACTCCTTTTCTTCTGCTACCTTGTGATTTTATTTATCAGAAGTTCTCTGATATCATGGAAATCTCATGTTTTGTGTTTTTCTTTCTTTCAAAAGAACCTTTGGGTTGAACAGATTTGTAGACACTGAAGACAGTATTGCACAGTGCAATCTAAAACTTAGAAATAAGGAGAAGAAATATGCATTGGGTTAGAGCCAATGAATCATCAATGGCAAATGTTTGCACAATGAATTTCTCTCCTTAGAAATCTCCTGCACCTTTATAAACATTGCCCCTGAAGGCATGTTAACTGTTGCGAACTGAATGGGCTGTGCCATGGGGAGATGCAAAATGAAGTGGGAATTGGCAAAAATGTCTCTTTCCAGCCCCCTGTTGCACAAGAGGGGAAGATGTTGATTTTTATTGATTTCCACTTGAGAGGCATGCATGTAAATTCCTGAGCATTCCCCAGACCTTCAGGGTCAACTCTTCTGGGGCACTGAGGGCTGTAGTGGAAAGAACAGAGAAAAAAAATCCACTCCTTGAACTTGTTCACAGTTCATTGGATCCAACACATTGATTTTTGATGATTATCCGTTAATTATTTTGACTTATCTCATGAGATATTGGAAACCTGAACAATTGTGTGTGGAGTGGGGGTGGGGGTGGAATGCATTTTGTGATTAGGATTTTTGCTTTAATGGTAAAATTGCAGAAAAATTGTAACTCTGAAGAACGTTGTCACTTGAGTAGAATCTTGTTCTCAAGAGTGGCTGCGACAAAGATAATTTGTTTGTGTTTTTATACGGAGAAAGGAGGTGAAACAACCCGTAAATATTGGATGATATAACAGACCTAATTCCGCAGAGGATTAAAAGTCAATTTCAACTATGTGGAAAAAAGGAATAAACAGCTAGAGTCGTAATTAAGTGTTGCCATTTTCAGTGCAAATTGGTTTTCTCCCATTATCAGCCTTACTTGTCTGTCCTTGTCTTTGGGTTTCTGAAAAGCTGCTGCACATAATGAAAAGTTTAACTTGTCAAGTTTACATTTCAAGGTAGAGTCTGGAATATCAAACGCTGCAAGTGATAATTGTGAACACCTGGAAATCATTTGTACCTGGGGGTTGAGGAAAGCATTTACTCTCCCCCCCCCCCAAGATTAGGGTGTTTCAACCCCCTGATCCCTGTAACATTGATCCCTTAAAGTTCATGGTGACACAGTCCTGTGTTCTTTCTAACAAACATGGTATCAAATACTATGTTACAGATCATTGATTCCTTTTTATTAGGTTCAAGATATAGAATGGGGTAGTAGAGTGAGGAGCTGGAATGGGGCTGGATGAATTCCCACGGCAGGTGGGGCTGTCTTTTTGACAGCTCCTTCATATAAGCAGTTTTTTGCATGTAATAAAGAAACACTTCCGGGAGGTGGCTACGTTAAACCTTCTATTCTGATATGCTAGTTTACTACAAGCATGCATTCCGGATCTGGTTCAAGGTTTTGATTTTGACATTTAAAGCCGTTAATAGACTTGGACAGAAACCTGCGGGGCCACCTCTCCCAATATGCCCCCCAAGAGTCTTAAACTCAGCTGACAAGCAGCTACTGGTGGTCCCTGGCCCAAGGGACATTCGTCTGGCCTTGACAACAGCCAGGGCTTTTTTGGCCCTGGCACTAGCTTAGTGGAACTCTCTCCCAATGGATACCCAGATCCTGTGGGATCTTTTACAGTTCCAGAGGGCCTGTAAGATGGAGATGTTCTGCCAGACCTGTGGCTGAGGCTTGACGCTGTGCCCTCTGACTGCCTGTCCCCCTTCCGTGCCGCCCTGAGAATGTTTGTTCCATCCTCTCACTATCTACAATTTAGGGTATAGCTCAGCCTCTTATGTCAATATAGATGCCTGTATTTAATGATCGGTTTCATGTGTTTTATTGTGTTTCTAAATGTATATTTTAAACTCTATTCAAACATTGTTGTGAGCTGTCCTACTAAGTACCTGGAAACGGCAAGAGGCCTTGTTCCAAAGTGAGGATGAACATTGAATTGGATCCAGGCAGCTTTTTCAGTTGGTCTCACTTATTTCCCTTGCTTACTACAGCCTGCATTGCACATGACTTTTGTCCATGCATGTCCCTCGATCTCCAGCATGGTTTTTTTTAATGGTTTAAGGGGACTGTCTCTTCCTATATCAACCAGTAAAAAAAGCTGGTTGGGTCCAACCCTTTGACCTGAATGTCTGATTTGTATTGGAAAAGTTGTGTCAATATTGGCTAAACCAATACGAATTTACTAACTTTTATGTATTCATCCAATCACCCATCCGTTCATTCTAGTTGAATGCTGCCTTTTCCCAGGGAACTAAAACAAACAAGATAGCCTCTGCAATAAGATAAGATGGGGATGGGGAGGAGACACATTTTAAAATTTGTAATAAGAGGAAAGAAGCATAGAGACATGGTAGGTGACAGGTAAATAAAATTAAAGACTAGGGAAAAACAGCTTCAGACAATTAGCTTGTGAGACAATTGGCAGAAAGCTATAAATAAAACTGCTTTTAAAAGATCCATATTGTTTATGATGATTAATTGAATACTGTATATGTAGCTTAATATCAAACTGTGTAATGGAAATAATCATCCATAAACAATAAAAAATGGAACTAGATGATTACATGTTGGGAAAAAAAACTAATGGAAGTGTAATTCTATCATTGTTTTAAACAACAATGTGGTGGTGATGTGCGTGGTCTTATAAAGTTTGACAAACAATGAATAGGAGGCGCAAACCCAATTTGCATGGGAACTACTTGAACAAGGAACAAAGTCCACTGAAATAAAGTAACTTTTTTTTTTTTAACAAGGAGCAGACTACAGGAGCAATCGCAATCAGACCTACTCAGAATTAAGTCTAATTTTATTCAATAGGACTTTCACCCAGGAAAGCGCTCTTAGAATTTGAATTCATGAGTTTGAATTCCGACTTCTCCATGAATCCCAGAGGGCAGCTGGTGATGTCCATAGCCTAATCTAATTCATAGGTAATCTAATTCACCCTATGATCCTTGGAGGAAAGCTTGGATATAAATGTGAGAGGGAAAGATCATCAAATAAGTCAAATTACCAATGGCACAGTGCGGTGCACTGCAAGTTGTTCTTTGTATTTAAGGCCAATAGCTGGGAAAGCAATATTGCATAGGAATTCTCTTCCCCAAATATCCTTTCTTCCTTGGGCTAGGGCATTCACTTTGAATTTGTTTAGCAAACTATACAAGTATGGTTTAAAAGGTTCTGACTTGCCCATGTGCTGCAGCTGATTTCCCAAGTTCATCTCTTTAAAAAAAACTGTTTCAAAAGGGGGTCTTCCTGGGGGATGGGGAAGGAGAGGAGGGAAGCCATGGATGTGATTGAAATTAGGAGGGATCTTTCTCATATTTCATGATGTGAAGCATGTGTGGGCAAGGTTTTCATCTCTAGCAGTTATTTGCCCCATGCAAAGAATCCTGAAATGAAAATAACCTTCCAAATTAAAATAGAATGTGAAAGCTGTTGCATTTTTTTTAAAAAAAAAATCACAGTATAAGGGTATCTGTTTGTAGTATTCTGGACAAACTTGATATTGATGTTGCTGTTGTTGTCATGGGTGTTGCATTCTCTTTTTATTTGCTCAGTACCCACATTTTTACACTGAAACGATAAACCAACGTTTAAAAGAAGCTCAGATCCAAATTACCAAAACCAAATGTGATAACTTTGACTTCAGACTAAGCCCTCAGTTGGAAATACTGAGGACACAGAAGAGAGGATTTTGGAAGTGCTCTTTTGACCTGTACTCCTATCCCCATCATGAATCGGTATGTGAGCTTTACGTCTGGCTCTCAGCGCTTTCTCCTTCTGCGGTTCTTACATTCTGTGCATGATGGGTTACTGGTGTATCTCCGACTGCATCCCAAACTACTCCAGTAATATCAGAATGTAGAAATAATGTGGAAGGAGTGGTAATAATTGTTCCAGCTGCAGGCCCTGGATTAAGGGAGAAGGATGCCTTGATTCTTCCACGTAATTCCTTTTTCCATGTAATGGTCTATCTCCCTGCATTATCAGAGGTTATCAGGTGGACTATCAAGGCAACCATATCACTCCCATGATGTAAGAGCTGGTCGCTTACACTCCTACCATTGGCAGCGGCCCCAAGGACAGAGCGATGCCATGGCTCAGCCGTAGAACATGTTTGGCACGCTAAAAGTCCCAGGTTCAATCCCTGACATCTCCAGTTAAAAAGATTAGGTAGTAGGTGATACAAAAGGCTTCTGGCATGCGGCTGCTACTCATAGACAGTATTAACCTTGATGGACCAAGGGTCTGATTCCGTATAAAGCAGCTTCATGTGAGAGATCATGTTAACGGGACCAGCTTTGCTCGTGCAGTTTGCATAGTTACAGAAAGGAGGTTGGCGTATGGTTGTTTCCTATTTATTTATTTAGATCTATTAGTAGCCCACATTTCGCTCCCATGAGGACTCAGAACAGCTTGCAACATCATTCTCCCCTCCTCCATCTTATCCTCACAATACTTACCCTGTGAGGTAGGTCAGGCTGAGAGAACATGGCTGGCTCAAGCTCACCCAGAAGGCTTCTGTAGCAAAGCAGGGATTCAAACCTGGGTCTCCGAGATGATAGTGAGACACTCAAACTTCTACACCATGATGGCTCATACTGCCTGGCCCTGTTTCCTCCTCTCACCTGCCGCATTGAAGTGGCCACTGTGAAAGTCGTCCGCTGAAAGCATAATATTATTGTCCAAGGTGAGAAAAAGGGGCTTGTTTTACTTAAGCTTAGGTTCCAAGTGGGAACTAAGCTTACCAGCTCAACAAAGTAGAGGTTACTAAAGTTTTTGTTGCTCTGTAGCTCACTTGTGGGAATGGTGTAAGCAATTAGATCCCCATTGTCAGAAAGATGACAATCTCAATCTCAAATTCACAGCCAGATTCTACTCTTCTTCCCCAGAATTGCTTGTACAGAGGCTAGATGTAGACTTTATTGCTGATTCTGCACACGTTAGATAATGCACTTTCAATGCACTTTATCAATTGTTTGAGGTGGATCTTTGTTCCGCACACACACAAATCCATTCCAAATGATCTATAAAGAGGATTGGAAGTGCATTATCCAACGTGTGCAGAATCACTCTGTGTGGGCCCCGTCGTAAATGGTAGCCCTGACACTGTGAAACCGTTGTTGGAGGAAACTAACTACAGGGGTGATAGAAAGCAAGCCACTCCACTGTCTATGGTTAGAGTCCCTCAAACCAGGCTCAGGAAACAGAATCCAAAGATGAATTTTTTTAAAACCACAGTTAGCCTTAACTGTGGCTTTGTATGATGTAGGAAGGCAGACATCCTGCCCTGTTCCTGAACAGTGCCCAGGCTATGGAGGAAAGGCTATGAACTCAGCCTTTGTTCAGTTTATGACTGGTTGTTTGTGAGGAGAATCATGGTTTTGCAAACTAACCATGGTTAAAATAAACCATGGTTTTGTGTAATTGCTGAACAGAGCAAAATGTGCTAAATGCCAGTTTAAAAAGACTAAGGGTGCAATCCTAAGGTTGCTTTTCTGGGAGTAAGCCCCATTGAATAAGATGGAACTTACTTCTGAGTCGACCTGCTTAGGATTGCTCCCTTAATCTCCTAGTTTTAGGAATACAGTGTCTTATAAGGAAGCTTGCATGTGTGTGTACATACCAGTTAGCATTTTCAGAGGTTTAGTTTTTACAGCATCATAATCATTTAAGTATCTTTTCTTCTCAAAGATACTTGTCTCCGTATGTCTTTGAAAACATTTGGTTAAAAAAAAAAGCACCAGAATATGGATTGTATCCCATGGAACCCTATCAAATCTGGCTGAAGGGTTCAGGTCCATTGTATAAAACAAGGAGATAACTTCAAAAGCAAGGAGTATGTTGTAGCAAGGAAAGGCAGTCAACTGAGAGAACCTAAAGATCAAAGGCAGAATATCTGATTTTAATGATGCAGAACATATGGTTTGCCAAAACCTTTTGGATTAAAGCAAATAGCTAATGTAATCAAAGGGAACTGAGCCCTTTGTTTGGACCCAAAAGGAGAGTGTCGAAGAACAAGAGGCAAATGCTTTAATTTGTGCTTCATGGGGTATTTTTTGCATGTCACACATGAAAGAAAGAGGGAAAGGACGAAAGAAAGAGAAAGGGAGAAACGTATTGCTGGTGTTCCATTTGCCATGAAAAACTTGCATGACTTTTTGAGGCTAATGTATTCCTTGCTGAAGCAGCGCTCTGAAATTTACATTGTTTGAGGATTGTGTCTGGAACAAAAAAAGGAGATTTATTTCAATCCTATCCATCTATATTCATGAAGTTCATGAGTAGACTTTTTCAATATATACCAAGTGTTAAATATGAAGACTTATTTGGGGTGGGGGTGTTGCAAAATTAACTTTGAAGGAGGAGAAAACAAAAGAAAACTGAGTAGGGGAAGGTAAGAAGGATGAGAGAAATGTAAATAATATGGGTAGATGATTTTTGAAAAGTAGATTTGAATTGGTCATGAGTTTCAGGTTGTGGAGAACGAAAGACTGGCAAATGTATTCTAAAATATATTTTAAGTCTTGGTCCATTTATTTATTTATTTATTTGCCTAGAACCAAAATGAATCTTTTAAAAAATGTGTTGCGGCTTAAGCGCTGAAGTGATGCCACTAAACAGAACTACAGCGAACCTACCGCTTTGATGACTGCAACATTTGGCTGACACACATTTGGGGCCAGCAGTGAAGCCCTCTGAAGTTCTTAAAGGCTTAGCTATGCAAAAGACCATTGCTGATTTGAAGCCAAAGTAGTCCAATTAGCCTTGGGGAGGGAGGAAAGGAACTAAGTTCCAGTGGTGGTGGTGGGATTCGCCACCACACACGGGCCGTTTCCACACGGCCTTATTGTAGTGCAAAACTTGCGCATTCTTTCACTATTTTTCTGCTAAACCCCATGAATACTTGTAGTATCCTGCAATCGTGGAGTTCCGTTTATTCTGCTTTGTTACGCTTTTTTAGCTGTCCATGGGAACAACAGGAGACGATTAGGAACTATTTGAAATGCTTCTTCAGAGACTTCCCACTTATGCCATCCCCCTTTTTCTTGTCCGGAACCCTTGGAAGAGATTCCCCCCCACCAAGCCTTTGCGGGCTCCCAGTGACACCCCGTCTTTTTTTTAATGAAAATTGCGCTATTGCGATGTTGCTTTGAACCAACAGCCAACCAATTTTTTTAAAAAAGGGAAGTGATTTGCACAATTGCATTGTCTCAGATAAGGAAGAGGAGCCAGTGGTGAAAATAATGGTTGAAGCCTTGAAAGAGTCCCCTTAACCCTGCCCTTCCCAGCTCTCCCCTCTCCTGCTTTTCACAACGCCTCCGCCACCGCCGCCACCCAGTGCTTTCTTTGTGGCCCTTTGAAAAGGCTCCAAAGCAGCTCGCCGGCCAGGCTGCTGCTCCCGGGAGAGATAAACACTTGGGAAGGTCCCTCTCTGCCCCTGCTATTTCTGATGAGCAGTGTGAACTGCTGGGAGTGCAATGAGGCGCGACGAGGTGGATCTCAGGTAAGCGATTCATTCCACAAAATTTGCGGAATATTTGGCAGTGTGGAAATGGCCAAGGATTAGTTGTGTAGCTACTATTGAATCCCAACGTTATAAGGGTCTCTGGTTGGGTGCCTGATTGGTCAAGTATCTTATGAAGTGATGCATTGTCATAGTTGGTGGATAAGAATTTGGTAACTAAAAGCATTCAAGGAAGTGAGCCTCCGCCTCTATTAAAGTTTTCAACATTTGAAAATCCCTGATGCAATGTAATCAGCAGAACTCCAGGCATTGGGATTTTAGCACAGAAAACACTCAGTTTTTACCTACCGAGGGGCCTAAGCTTTCCTAGTATTTCTTGCAAGATTGATGCTTGTGGAAAGACTGTAAAACTGGTGGTTAAAAAAATAATTCATACATCTTCCTTGACAATTCATGTGACTTGGGCTGATGCAGGACGTAAACTTCTGTGCAAGCACTCTACATTTCTGGATTCTCCTGTCTCAGAGCCAAGCTACAAGTGATGCCTGACACAGGTTGGACACTTGTCAGCTTACCTCAAGTTTTGATGGGAAATGTAGGCATCCTGGTCTTAAAGCTTGGCTCTCCATTTAACTGAAGTTTACAGAACCCCCCCCCACACACACACTCAGCAGAGGGGAAGAGGGGGTGCCTGGTGAGAGCCCAACGCCTGCACTCCCCTCCCAACTGCATGTTCTCTCTTCCATAGACTGCCGCTCTGTAAACTTCAATTAAATGGAGAGCTAAACTGCAAGACCAGGACGCCTACATTTCCCATCAAAACTTGAGGGAAGCTGACAAGTGTCCAACCTGTGTCAGGCGTCACTTGTAGCTTGGCTCTCAGTGTGGGTGAAGGAGTGATATTTAAGTCCCATTAGAAACAAAACCACGGCCACCACCCCTTTATCTGGGTTAGTGTACTTCAGAGAGTTTGTACTACTTCAAGCTACAGTTGCATGGAGTGAGTGAGACAGAAGATCAAAAGGAACTTTAATAATGTATCATGACTGCCAGTGCTTTATGATGTTTGAAAAGAGAGAGATGTTTAGTTTTAGGTGGCGTGAGCATTTCAGAGGGAGGCTAACTCCTCAGCTCTGCTGTGTCACTCGATACTCAGGGGTACATCTACATCAGCTGTTTTACCCATGATATTTACTTATTAGTTGCATTGTATATCGCCATTTTCTTCAAAGGGTTGCAATCTGTTGTACATGAAGTCTTTTTCACACCCCTGCCGCTCTTGTCTCTTAACTATTCCCTAGACCATGCACAAAACAGTTGCTGCAAACCACACATTTGTCCCAAGTGCTACCTCTAATTTTTGTAGAAGCAAGTTAGTGCTGCATTAAAGAAGTATAAACTTTCACAACACCATTGTGTGCGTGATGTGCCATCAAGTCGCCGCTGACCTCCATGTGCTTTTTGAGGAGGCAAGAGACAAAAGAGGTGGTTTGATTGTTTGCCTCTGTGTAGCAACCCTGGACTTACTTTGTGGTCTCCCATCCAAGTACTAACCAGGGCCTACCCTACTTAATTCCAAGATCTAACAAGATTGGACTAACCTATATCAGATTTGAATTGAAATTCTCTGAGCTGGGTCTTCTGAGATGAGAAACTAGTATCTAATTATTCAGTTCAAAATAGTTGTGTGTACACATTGTGTGGAAGAATGTTGGCTGTGTGAACCTCTGATATCGCAGGAGTGTCCATGTAAAGTAGTAAATGGGAAAGAGTAAGAAACGGAATGTGCTGGAACCCCTCTTACTAGTTTGCTAGCTGTTTTAGTTGCAGGGACTTTTTGTGTACATGTGTGGCAAAGCATTCAAAAATTGTGTCCCCTTACTACAGGACAACTGGTACAAGCCATGTTGTCATCTTAGGAGTCTACAATCAATCATCAAGCAGATGACCCAGAAACTAGCCACTTCATTCTGGGCTCGTAGGGTTGCCAGCTTTCGGTTGTGAAACTCCTGGAGATTTTGAGAGTAGAGCCTGAGAAGGGTTGGGTTTCATAGGGGAGACCCTCTCAGCAGGGTATAATGCCATAGAGTCCACTCTCCAGAGGAGCCATTTTCTCCAGGGGAACTGTCACCTGGAGATCAGTTGAAATTCCTGGAGAACTTCAGCTACCACCTGGAGGTTGGCAACTCTAGGTCAGTTGCCTTTTGTATTGGAGAGCCAGTGTGGTGATGTGGTTAGAATGTTGGAGTAGTATTTGAGAGAGGTGGGTTCAAATCTCAGCTCTAACATGAAGCTCATTGGCAAACCTTGGGGCAATCTAGGGTTGCCAGGTCCAGGCTGGGAAATTCCTGGAGATTTTTGGGGTGGAGCCTGGACAGGTCGGAGTTTGGGGAGGGGGGCCTCAGAATGGTATAATGCCATAGAGTCCACCCTCCAAAGCAGCCGTTTTCTCCTGATGAAGTGATCTCTGTTACCTGGAGATCAGCTGTAATTCTGGGCCACCACCTGGAGGATGGCATTCCTAGGGCAATCACTCTCCATCAACCTCACCTACCCCACAGTGGGGGAAGAAGAAGCATATATGCTACTCTGTGCTGTTTCGGTGAAGGGCGGAATAAAAATGCACCAGGTAGATTGATGCCCCTGGCTGCTTGTTTCATTGCAGTGTTTTGTTTGCCATCTTGGCCGTACGTGTTTGGAACATTTCCCCTTCTTCTTCCTCATCCCACTATTTTCCATATTCCCATGAAAAAAATGGTTGGGTAGCCCCTGCCAGCAAAGTGTTCTTTTGTTGTAACCACAGAATCAACCATTACTCATGCCAGATTATCTGTAACACTTGTTTGGGTTGGGCCTTTTGGTGACGCTTTAGGTGTCCTCGGGAGAAATGCAAGTCTGCACAATATAGGTGCTTTGTTTCTGCCCTGCAGCCACGAGAACAAGTTGTTTAAATAGAAATCGTATAAAAGATCAGATGTGCAAAGAAAATTTATAGATCAGATGCTTAGAAACAGCTACCAAATACAATGGGGAATGCCCCTGAGCTTCTTTTTTGGTTTTTATTGGGTACAAGATGCATTTTATAGCACTTGCGAGGGCATCCCAACTCCATTAGCTTGTGAGTCAGCTCCATTAATCAGCTGACACCCTCGTGAGCATCTTCTGTTGGTTTTGAATTGCAGAATGAAATCGACTGAAGCAGGAAAATTTAATTTAGTTTATACTCGCATAAACATTATTTCAGAGGATATATATAAGCTGGTTTTTTCTAGAATTTTTAAATTGGTATATAAATATATTTTCTTTTTGAGTTGAATGTAAGAAATTTGTCAACTCTAAAAATCAAATTCTTAAATACAACTTTAAATTTACAGCTAAATGTTTTTTTTTACACACTGGTGAACAATATTTTTTAAGATATTGTTTGTATGCAACTGTGATGGGAGTTAGTGTAGTGCAATGGAAAATTTCTTAAACGAAGGACAATGATTATATTTAATGATTTTTTAAAAAATAGCAGCAGCAATTTGTCCCTAAATCTGTGTAGGTGGAGGAATGATTGGGCCCATATTTGGTATGCTGGTACATTATTCACTTGAGCTCATCATGACACTCTAAGCGACATACCACACCACAGGGCTTTTTTTCAGCTGGAACGTGGTGGAACAGAGTTCCGGAACCTCTTGAAAATGGTCACATGGCTGGTGGCCCCGCCCCCTGATTTCCAGACAGAGGGGAATTTAGATTGCCCTCCGTGCCACTGAGCAGTGCAGAGGGCAATCTAAACACACCTCTGTCTAGAGATCAGGGGGCGGGGCCACCAGCCATGTGACCATTTTCTCCGAGGGCAACCCACTGAGTTCCACCACCTCTTTTCCCAGAAAAAAAAAGCCCTGCCACACCGGCTCTGCAGCATGACCTATTAGTATGCAGCAATCAATTCAGGGTGGCCACTCAGCATATTTGCCATGTTAAGTCTGTTGTTGCAAAAATAAACACAGCCTATAAAAGGTTGACACAGCGTATAACATAGGTGTCCTTCTTGCTGGTCTTGCTCTTCAATAATTATATTCCTCATAGAAAGCCTGAGTTGTTCTTCATATACTGGTCTGATTTGTTCTTTCTGAATGTAACACTTGAGCACCAATCATAATTAAAGGTGTTAAGGGGTATACTTGACTTGGAATATTGTAGAGACTCGGTATACAGGAAGGCTTTTTGCACACTTGCGAATGAGCTGGTCAAATGAGCTGTTCTGGTTATAGTCTCTGGTTTTCTCTCTGTGACTCATTGTAATTTGTAGGAAAGCAGTTCTTCAGCACCTTTCAGTACAACCACATTGAAACGCAGAGCGGTGAGTCCCAACTTTGCTGCTCTGCAGTGGCTCTTCGCTAGGTTACGTGAAGCCGGAGGGCTTTCCTGGCTGTATCATCAACCCAGAGGAAGGAATAAACAAAGAGCAGTTGGGTGATGCTGTTCAGCTCAAAGGACAGTGAAAAGACATGCAGTGCAGCACATGTTTACATTGAAGGTCACAAGGGTGATGCTTGGAATGACACCCACTCTTATTAATGAAAAGATAAAACACAAAAAGGAGCTGATAAAGAACTTGAATTCCTCCCAAGCTTGAGTAGCCACATGGAAGAACAACAATGAAGGAAACTAGAAAGTGAGAAATGGAGCTACAGAGTAATAATGACTCAGGATAGGATGTGTCAGCAGGAAAAACTTGCCCAAGAGGATCTTCCCTGTCTTCTCCTTCCCCCAGCAGCAGGTCCCTGTTTACCTTGAAAACCCTCTACTGCTGGTTAAGAGATCTTACTGAACAAAGCTCCATGTGGCATGGGTGGGAGCTGCATTGAGGATGGAGAATCAGGGACAATCACTTCTTGCATTTGCATAAACATAGCAAGCCACAGTCCAACTAGCAGTCATAGATCCCATTGGAGAATGTGAGCTAATTCATTGACTTGCCAGAGAACACTGGCTGCTGTACTACTATAAGCAAACCTGATCAGTTCCCGTGTAGGACACTACCGGGAGCCTAGAGGTAAATCACTGTGCACTTTCTGAAAGAGGAACACGGTAAGTATAAATAAATAAACAGCCCTTTAAAACTGGCTCCCTACACAATACCGCCTGTGCTTTTAAAGCTAAAGCCATGGTTTCAAGCTGAAAGAGTCAAGATGGCTTGCATATTGGAATTCAGTGCAGACACAAGAGGCCTTCAGTTCCACAACTGAGATTATAGGTAGAGCTGAATAATCGCCCCATCAATCTAAGCACCACAATCAGCTGCCTCCAGTGTTTGTCTCAGTGCAAACTGGGGGAAGCAGAAAAATATCTTGGGGCAGCCACTCCTGATATAGGATAGGTTGAAGAGCATTTTTTTAAAAAGTCGTATGATTCCACAATGTGGTTTCTTGACTTACAGAGGTTCCTTACGTAGGGCTTAAGAACCCCCAAGCAAACAAAATGAGAGCAGCATTGTATTATTTATTTATTTATTATTTATTTATTTATTTATCTTCAATTTCTATTCTGCCCTCCCCACACCAGCAGCCTCAGGGTAGATTACATTCATAAAGCTTTAAAATTCCATTCTGCAATTAAAACCCCTATAAATACAATATAAATATTTAAAACATAGCAGCACAAACTAGTTTGACTCAGTCCAACACGCAACCGTCACTAAAAGATACTTTAAAGAGGTTTCTTTGGACTGGATGCTCAGATACAGAAGACTCCGTTCTATTCAAATTCGGCCAGTGGTGGCCCTGCCCAGCATCAAACATACACCTGGCGGAACAGCTCTGTCTTACAAGCCTGGCAGAAGGATAACAAATCCTGCTGGGCCCTGGTCTCATTAGACAGAGTGTTCCACCAGGTTGGAGCCAGGACCGAAAAGGCCCTGGCTCTGGTCGACATTAGGCGGGCCTCCCTGGGGCTAGGGATCACTAGTAGCTGTTTATCACTAGACTGAAGCATCCTCTGGGGCACATATGGGGAGAGGCAATCCTGAAGATACGCAGGTCTCAGTCCGCATAGGGCTTTATAGGTTAATACCAAAACCTTGAATCTCTTTCGGTACTCCACAGGTAACCAATGAAGCTGACGCAATACCGGTGTTACGGTAATCTGAAGCTTTTAGCAGGTTCTTCAAGTTCCTAGCATTGTCTGGAACAAGGCATTTGATAGATTATGTACTTCTATAAAGGTAACAACACTGCAATGCAGGAGATAATTCAGGAAAATATTGCTGAAGCAAAACTTGGCAAATGTTGAATTTTTATTTAAAAACAACAATCACCTATGCATAAGCTTTTTCAGTCTTTAGTTTTTTCAGTCTTTGTAATTTTTCTCAAAAAAAAAGCCTTTGGCCATTTTTTTTCCCTTTCGGGTGGTGGAGGGTTATTAATTTGAATGATTTATTGGTGTATGCAATTAAATAATTGAAAATTAATACAACATTCTTGCTTTGAGCATTCAGCTATTATTTATTTATTAATATCTGGGATTAAGGTTAATTATAGATATGGGCATAATTAAAATTATAGCCTGACTAAGATCATTCTTTGATTGATTATGCCTATAGTAAGCACTGTTTAATAGGATTTATTCAGCCGTTAGCAACTCTTCAAATTTATGATCGGCATCACATTTATAAGAGCAAGCTTTGGAACGCTGTTGCAGCTGTAATTTAATATTTTGTGTTTAGGCTGCTTTGAAAGCCATCCATTTTCTTCAGATTAGTGTATATTCTATAATGTGGAATAACAACTATTTGAAATAGTGCATACTCGCTGGAATTCCCTGGAGGGGCAAAAGCAGTTGCTGTGCAGAGAATAAGGATTTCTCACATCCTTTCAGGCCTATGTGTTGGGTGTTTCTTGATTACAGCATTGATGATAATGGGGTGGGCCCTGGGAAGTTTCTTGTGATTGAGTTGTGAAGTTCAAAGCTGTGTATTTTCAGAAAGGCCCGTAGCCCAGTGGCAGGGTATATGCTTTGCCATCTCCTAGCAAAAAGGATCCCACCTTATAGGGCTGGGAAAGTCCCATTGCTGAGGCTTTGAACTGGAGGGGAGAGTAACTGGAAGGTGAGAAATACCCTTAATCCATCAACCTCATCTCCTGATCCCCACCAATTTGTCCTCCAAGAAGATTTCTAGAAAATGGCAGGTAAGGGTGTATTACAAAAACTATGATCCTGCTGTGATTAGAATACTGCCCGGACTAGGCAGAGGACATACTTCTCGGCTAGATTGGCCAGTAGTTAGGTACTGGGTTTAAGTAGATGTGATGCTGAGAGATCCATGAAAGGATCTTGCATGGTCATTTAAACTAAAAATGGCAACTGAGGGATAGATTCTGATCAGGGTTGTTGAGGGGTGGAGTGGGGGCGGATAGCCTGTGCCGTGCTCAAGATTGTCTCATCTTGGCCAGCTGTTATGTGGCCCATGGGAAAACATTCCTGTATATTTCTTCCCTGTAGGACAAGTAGCAGGCCTAGGACGGGGTGGTTGAGATAATGTAAAATGATGTGAGAGGGAAAAGAAAGTTCAGCTTCCATCCCTTTGCACCGTGACCACAATGCAAACTGGTGGCACACGTCTGCTATTTGCACTTTGAAAATTAGGAGTGGAGCCATCCCATGATCCCCAATTAAGCTAGATTCATATGTTGTCTTAATTGGATTGCCATCTCAGGGGCTTTGTGGTATGCTGTAGATTGATGAGGTGGTGATGGTGGAGATTGCTCTCAAGTCATAGCTGACTTATGGCGACCCCTGGTGGAGTTTTCAAGGCAAAAGATTAACAGAGGTGATTTGCCATTGCCTGCCTCTGCAACCCTGGTCGTTGGAGGTTTCCCATTCCAAGGCCAACTCTGCTTAGCTTCTGAGATCTGACAATATCGGGCTCACATGCGCTATCCAGGTCAGGGCAGATTGATGAGACCCTTTAAATAATATTTGTGCTACCGTACTGTTATGCTTTCCTATGGAATTGCAGCAATGGTCATTGTTTATTATTTATCAACTGGATTTTTATACTGCTTCTCTTTGGTAAAAAGCTCTAAGTGGTCCACGTCAATTATCAATTACATCAGTAAAAATAAACAAAACATAATAAAAAATCTAATATAATCTGTTTCGCAAACAGAAAGTCCTAAATTCAGTCCCTGGCATTGCCAGTTAAAAGGATTAAGTAGCAGGTGATGTAGAAGACCTTGCAGAGCTGCTACCAGTCAGCTGCTGCCACTGACCTTAATAGACCAGTCAATGGTCTGATTCATTATAAGGCATCTTCATGTGTTCGATTCTCTCTTCCCTGCCCCCAGAAAAAGGGATTCTGCAGGAGGCCTGGACATAAGTCTGATGTATCTTCTCAATTAAACCAGAACAAATAAGAATTGGGTGTTTGTTCACAATATCAGACAGCTGCATTTATATAAAATGGTGTTGCTACAATATCAGAATTTCATCAAAGGGATATAATTAATTGGAAAGGGACAAATCCTAACCCATAGCTCTGATCACCTAAATCAATTTCAATTTAATTCAATTTGAGATTAATGAAATCCTGTACTATCAGCTATACGTTGTTCTTCAGTTACATAATTTACGAAGAAGGGCCCTGTATGTTTTTAGCAGCAAAAAGGAGGACTTTTAGGAAATCCTTAAATAATATATATGCGTGTTTGTTAGCAAATGATGCTTTGCAGTGTGACACCACATCTGAGTAAATAAGTGTCAGTGAGTTTTGATCTCTTTTCATGGTAAACACTTTTCATTAGGTCATCTAGAGCTGTACAAACTTACGCTGTTTCGTTAGCATTTTTGCCTCGTTTGATAGGAGTAGACCGGGGGGGGGGGGGGATTGAGGCGTAGTGCTCTCCCACATAAATGTATTTTTAACTGCATTTAGAAAGAACTTTATTTTGCTTCCAGTCAACCCATATGAATGAGGTAAAGACTTCCGGTAAAGATAGTTTTGAGAATACCACATCTAAATACTCACACAGTTCTAAGCTCATGGTCACCTCAACGTGTTGTTGAACTGCGAGGGGATTATGAGCCCACAAGAGAAATGGCCTTGAAAGACCCTGAATTCCTGCCATCGAAGCATTCCATTCCTGACCATCTCCACACCCCGCTATTCACATTTGTGTCAGGCTTGACCTAAATTCCTTTGGACTGAATGGAAAGAGTCCCTCTGACTTCCTTTGAGGCTGTTAACACCCCAGTTGGTGACCCTCTGAATTGTCGTGAAGGAACTGCCTGAGGAGTAGCTGTCATTACAAAACGCACACAAGAAAATGAGCACAAATGAATAAATCTCATCTTCATCGTCTTCTCCTTTCCCTTCACTTCCTCCTCCTCCTCCTAACTCAGAACATTTCAGGCAAAATTCCTGTACGAATCAAACAGGGACAGTAATGGCCCACTGGCCAAGATACTAACTTGTTACTATCACGATCACTCCTCAAACTCTAACATTCCTTATTTTATCAAAGATAACTACTAGAGTCATCCTTTGCTCTTGAATCTTAGATAGTGACAGGTTGGCTATATATCAGGGACTGTGCGGCTAATTTATTTTGTGACTTTTAAAAACAGTTTATACCGCTTTTTTGGAGCTCCAGTCTTAATTCAAACCTCAAGCATATCCCTATGCAGGTCTAACGTCTGGTGAGTTGTTGCAGAGCAGACTGTATGTACTCAGGCCTTTGAATTCTCTTCAGGAATGCAGGAAAGGAGGGATGCGCAGGACATAATCCCCTATGATTGGCAGACAGTATGGAGCCCGTGGATTGGCAAGGCCTGGTATAAATGACTTCTGCATAATCAGTAGAGCAGTGTGCTCTCCTTTCTGCACTTAACTCTCCAGCTTTCGGTTCCTCCAGCTCAGGCCCCTGAGCTTAAGAGAATGGTATGGATTGGAGATGGCCGTCTGCCACCTTAGCTCTGATTTAATGGATAATCAATGGTCTTGTAAAGATACCTTACACCTGTTTGGGGACAAACTCCTATGTATCCCACCTGTCTGATGTGTATCCCATCTTTTCTCTAAAGTGATCAAGGCACAGTGTGCATTACCCTGTCCGGTTATTCTCACATCAGCCTTGTGGGGTTGGTTGGTCTGGGAAAGGGTGACAGGCCCCAGGTCGCTGGATACGTTTTCGTGGCTGACAGCCTCGCTGCATGATACTGTGTAGACAGTATCATGCAGTCAGTAATGAACAGGGTCTTCCATGCTGAAACTTAATTCCCAGCTGCAGAGTGCATAGAGAAAGGAATCTGCAGTCTTCCTCCTGCATGGTTTTCCTGACCTGGAAAGTCCAGGGAAGCCATTGTTTTCCCCATTGGGAAAATGTATGTGTAGTCCATCAATAAACATAAGTTTACCCAATGGAATAAACAGCAGTTCTCCAGAGTCCTCTCTCTGTGCACTGTATTCCCAGTACAAATCAGGCCTGAGAATTAAGTTTCGGCATGGAACTCTCTGTGCATATCTGGTCAACAGTACATCAGGTGGACCTGTAAACAATGTATTCCGTAGACCAAGACAGGTAGCCCGTTTGTCTGTAGCATTAGAAAAGAGCAAGAGTCCAGTAGCATCTATCAGTCTAACAAAATTTGTGACAGGGCTCACCAAGAAGTGAGCTGTGACTCACGAAAGCTCATACCCCATCACAAACTTTGTTAGTCTTATAGGTGCTACTGGACTCCTACTCTTTTCTAATGTGTTGTGTAGTTAGGTCTTGACCAGAGGAACTTGAGTCTTCTCCATCCTCTCCTGACACTCGAACAACTACACCAGGGGTAGGGAACCTTTTTTCTGCCAAGGGCCATCTGGGATATTTATAAAATCATTCATGGGCCATACAAAATTATCAACTTAAAAATTAGCCTGCTATATTGAACCCTGGGAAAAGCAGGATTCCTGTCATTTTCTCTTCACAGTGGCAAAATCTGGACTGTCTGCTGGAAGCTACTTTGAGGGGCTACAAACTGACCTTCCCAATGTCCAATACCCACCAAATTTGCAGGGGACATAGTCCTCACTGTCCTCTATAGACCCCCCCCCCCAGGTTTCAGAGAGATTGAACCCAGGAAGGGCATGATCCATGCCCCTCTTTCCTGTCATTTTCTCTTCACAGTGGCAAAAACAGGAGTATCTGCTGGCAGCTACTTTGAGGGGCTGGCCCTTTTCATGGCTGGATGGGCCAGAATATGAACTCTCTAATTGGCAGTGGCAAAAACTGGACTGTCTGCTGGAAGCTACTTTGAGGGGCTACAAACTGACCTTCCCAATGTCCAATACCCACCAAGTGCATGAAGCAATAGACACAGCCTGATTGCTTCTGTGCTGTGCGTCCCACAGTGCTGCCACCCAGTCGGGCCAGGGGCGCAAGCGCATGAAGCAACAGCCTGATTGCTTCTACGCCATGCGTCCCGTGTTGCTGCCGGCACTTTGGGCCGGTGGCGCAAGCGCACGAAGCAACAGGCACAGCCTGGTTGCTTCGGAGCTGTGCGGCATGCATTGCTGGTGCTGGGTCGGGCCGGGCGGTCGTTGGGGGCTGGCATGGGCCACAGTGCCTCCTTCAGAGAGCTGTTCTCGAGGTGGCTGCCAGCTCCGCCTCACAGTGACCTTAAAACAGCACCGTAAATGAAACGATAGCTTAGTGCATTGAGCTGATCCAGTCATTGGAGCGTTTGGTTAAAAGAAGAAAACAGAAAATAAAAAGATAATCAATAGTTTTAAAAAATTACTTTTTCAGTACTAGATTACGTTTTGAGTATGTTTCCAGACGTAATGAACACTGCCTCTGAAAAATGTCGTGGGATGCATACAGACTTCGGGAACGAATCAGTCTCAAATCTTGTAGATTAGAAGGACACCGTGTCTCTTTTTTTCACGACTGGGCACTTGGGAAACAAAACAAGAATGTGAAGTAGGGATTTAAACAGCTAAGCAAAATAGCAACCAAAGCAGCATAATTTCTTTTTTAATGGAAGGTCACACTCCACAGCTGGGGAAGACGCAGAACCTTTTTCCGAGTGAATATGTGGATCTCTTCGGCATCTGTCTGGTGCTTATGTAATCGGTTGCAGCAATTTGAATACTTGCAGCTTGGAATAGCTATCTAAATGGTAATAAGAACTCTGCAGGTTAAACCACGCTAGTGAGCAGAGCACTCAAAATATTTGGCCATGGCATAGGATTCCTTTTCATGCTTAAATAAAACCTTGGTGGCCTCTTTCTCTCTCCCCACCAAAAATGTTACAAGCTCACATGATAGAAATTTCCTTCTTTGCTTCAGCTGAATTTTTGCCCCTTTATTAACAATACGTTTGTATTTGAACAGAGAAACCAAATTACTAGTTTTAGTGTCTTGGAGCCTTTACAAAGTGGGCTTGCGAAGTTTTCTTTTTAAATGCTGTTTTAATTAATTGGATGACAAATGTTTTGGCTGCCACTTAAATTTAGCAGGAAGGAGGCATTTTCATACACCCCTGTCTGTCCATAAATCATAGATATTAGTTCTGATTTTCCTACCTTTGAAGTGACTGCAGAAAGTTATCCTGCGGTAGAAAAGAGGTCATGCAAATCCACCCTAGCTGCGAGAACTGCTGCCTCTGATCACACCCTACTTGTTGCTTTCAGATATGAGGAACTTAACGTGCCTGTGAGTCAAAGAGCATGTATAGTTGAAAACTCAGGAGCCAGTAACTCTTGAACGAAACAGGAAGCTAATTTACTAACGTGGTGAATTTCTTGTTAGAATGCACTAAATGGAGAGCAAGCATGCTGCAAGGTGCACCAGAAACAGTGGTTTAGGGGTCTCTTGGCTCAAAGTAGTAATAACCATGTATACAGCAAGGTCCAGCCTGCCTGTGCAGTACCATACTGCCTTCTGCTCCACAGATTAACTGACAAGACACAAACTTATCCTCAAATGGTATATATTGCATTGAAGGCGTAATCTCCTTTTCAAGACTTGACTTGTGGCCCATGTGCCAAAAAAGGCATTTTGCGTTAACCCTTCTCTTGACATAGTACATTTGTGCTATGCAGCATTTAGTATCTGTAATCTGAAGTGGCGCAGTCCAACCATATGCATGTGCCAGCAAAGACCATTTGTAAGCTTCAGCTCATGTAGAGTGCAGCCGTAAGACTTCTGACTGGCTCAGCTTCACAGCGACATTATTGTACTGGAAAATAAAATAACTTGATTCCATTGGCTGCAAGTCCATTATCAAGCACGTGAACTTAGATGACTCATATTTGAATCAGACCTTTGGTCTCTGAAACCCAGCATTGTCTTCTCTGTCCTGGCTGCTGGTTTTTGAGGTTTCAAGTAGAAGCTGTTCCCAATTTTTTTTTAACTGGAGATGTTGAGGATTGAACCTGAGACCTTCTGCGCGCAAAGCAGGTGTTCTACCACTGATCCACACCCCCTCTGCTGAAGCACAATTTGAATGGTGCAGCTTTACCCTTAAGCCCTAATTTACCATGCACATGGGGGCTTTAAAGCCTAGCTGCCACCTTCTATACAAACTTGCTAGATTGTTAAGATCACCTTACTTTGCTTTAGAAATTAAAAGAAATGTTCTGTGGTGGCACCTCCTGTATTGAAGGTCCTCCCTGTAGAAATGTTGAGCTGAGCTCTTGGTGCCCAGTGAAGATATCTTTATTCTCCCAAATATTTAGCCAAAAATAGTGTTTAGTTAGGTGTTCTAGCTGGATTGTAACTATACCTTTTAATTCTGCTGCTATCACAATCATTATTATTAACCCGAAAGACTGTTTTTAGTACTTTGTTGGAAATATTAGAATTGTTTTTGTTTATAATTTTATTGGTCTTATTGTGTTATTGTTTTACTTTTGCATTTGTTAACCACCTTGAAAACAGTCTATACATGTTTTAAATAAGTAATATGTCACCAGAGTCAGCTGAAAGCTTAGATCAGCTCTTGATGGGAAGACTATTCTTATGTTGTGACCAACGTTTTAGGGTTCCCTTCACACATTTCACATGAAGGAAAGAGAGTGGATATGCAAATGATTCATGTTCTCCCTCCCCTCTCTAGTGGGCCTTATGAGAAGAAGGAACCATAAGCAGCCCCAGTGAGGAAATGCTTCTGTATTCAGAGAAACTTTGATCTTCTTTTCTAACTGAATCTTTTCTCATGAAACTGCAGAGCAGCCCCAAAACTCTTGTTAAAGTTTAGAGGAAATGGTCGTCTGAGAAACAATAATACAGTCACAAGTAAAAGCTCGGAGTATTGTGCCTTGTGCCATTCAACAAGACTTAGAAGGATGTGCAGCCAGAATTAATAGCCATTACCTGATGAAAGCCAGACATTCTTGTGAACAAGCTCCAGTGTTCAGAGTAAAACCAAATGAGATTGAATGGTCTCCAGTGAGTCAAAAATGGCAGAGGGCAGAAGACCGTAATATATGAAATCACGATAATAAAAGTGAAGTTGCAATTTATTCGTTTGGAAAAAAATGTGCAAAACAAAACATTTCTGTAGTTGTACCAATAACTGGAAAGGGTCTCTGACTGGAACTGTGTCGGGTTTTTTCCCTAGTTAGATGTTGACACTGAGAGAATGGTTGAGTCAAGTTGTAAATGATGATTCACCATTAATACTGTAATTGGAAGACTCGCTTCACCTGCAGTTGATTTACAAAAATACAAACCTCAGACCACAATGTCCTACTCTCACTTCTGAAAGAATGCAAAATCTGTCTACTGTAGATTGATCTCATACCTTTCCAAATAAACAGAAACCAGAATTGTATTTTTTTCTTACCTGCAGTCTTTTCTAAATAAACATTGTTTACTCTGTGAATGAAAGTGGGAGCTGAGGGTTGCTTTTGCTTGGGTCTGGCACCCTGGCCATCAAATGGGCCAGGTTGGAAGGAACTATACCATTAAGCATTGAAGGACAAGATGATGCTATAATGCATACTCTGCACCTAAGAGCAGTAGCTCTGCAATGTAAGAGAAAGCAAAAGGGGGCAGAAGCTGAAGTAAAGAACGGAAAGAGGAATAAGAGAGTCCTGAGTTGGGGGCAGATGATCAGAGAAAGACGAAGATCCAATTTAAACGTTATTTAGTTTTTTTAAGATATTTCTGTGTCACCTGTTCAAGGTGGCTTACAAATGAAAGTATAGTAACAATACAACACAACAAGCTATTAAACGACCATTGGATAGCAACAGCATAAAAACTGTCCATAAAACAGACATAAGACCAGAATCAGAACATTAAAAAGCTGGTAAGATAAAACATTGCATTTTGACCTAATGCCCTAAAGGCAGTAAAATGGGTGCCAGATGAGCTTCAAGGGGGAGGGTGTTCCACAGTTGACGTGTCATCACAGAAAATACCCTATCTCTAGTTTCCACCTGCTGCATCTTTAAAGGTGGGCCACAGAAAACAGGGTTTGAAAGGCAGATCTTGAGGGATGGGTAGGATGGGAGGAGCCAGTCCTTCAGGTTCCTTTTAGGTACATGGAATCATAGGGTTGGAAGGTCCCTCCAAGGTCATCCAGTCCAACCCCCTGCACAATGCAGGAGATTCACAACTCTGTACCCCTTCCCCCACATACATCCAGTGACCCTTGCTCCATGCCCAGAAGATAGCAAAACACCATCAGGATCCCTAGCCGAGCTGTCCTGGGGGAAATTGCTACCTGGCCCCAAGGTGGTGATTGCCATTACTCTGGACATGTAAGAAGGGGCCGTGAGAACTGAGCACTGATGTAAACCTTCCTGCCTTCCTTCTCATGAATTATGCTACCATGCAAACAAACAAAAACAGCTCACATCCTGTTTTTAAAAAATGTTTATCCATAGGTCGGCCTATATATGCACTTCATTACCACAGCATTTTATTTTATTTTAATCCCTCCTTTTTGTTAAAAAAAAAAAACGACCAAAGCGGCTAGCAAATACAGAACAATACAATAGAAACAGTCCACCCATTACCAGTAAGACATGGTGTGGAACTGAGCAGTGGAAAAGCTCAATTGCTGATGGAACATTTTCCCCAGAAATGTGTGCCGAGTGAACACAGACTCTGTACACATGATGCTGGCAGCTGGGAGTACCTCCATGGGTGTATGTTGTTGTACAGCAGCACCTCATTTAAATTTGTCTGGATATGTATAGTAATTAGCCATGGAAATGGAAAAAAAAAAGACTAATCAGGATTTGATGGTTTTAAGAAATTCTGAGAGTTTGGGCAGTTCTTCAGCTTCTATGCCTCATCAAGATTTTAAGTAATACGCATATGTGGCTGTCTCTGCATGTATGAGCCTCTGTTATATTGCATCAGGTAGTCACCTATCCTAGGTTTCTAAATCTGAAGGACCTTGGATTCTAGTTCTGTGAGTGCCAGCAGTTGGCACTAGAGATGGGCACGAACCACAAAAAAACCAAACAATGAGGTTAGTTGTCTATGAGTTTTCACGAACCAGGAACCACAGACTGGCATGAACTGGAGCAAATTTATGAACCAGTTTGTGGGGTTTAAATGCCCCTTTCCGGCCACTTAGCAGCGGCACGGAAAGGGGCATTTGACAGTTTAAAGGGCCCCTTCCTGCCTGGCAAGTGGCAGGTCCCTTTAAACTATCAGCTGGCAGGCGGCAGGGGGGAATCCCCCTCGCTGCCTGCTAGCTGATAGTTTAAAGGGACCTGCCGCTTGCAAGTGGCAGGGTTCTTTAAACTGCCCAAACCCCAGCCCCCACCCCTCCCCAGCCCCAGCCCCACACTTACCTTGCCCTGCGGGCCCACAGTGTCATCCCCCTCCTCCCGCGAGTGGCAGGAAGGCCATTTTTGGCCTCTTCCGCCTCTGTGTGGGCCCACAGGGCGATGGAGAAGGCCAAAAACAGCCTTCCCACCTCAAATGGCTGCCGCAGCTAATAGTTTAAAGGTACCTGCCACTTGCAAGCTGCAGGAAAAGTTTATATGTCCATTTCCCTGGGGAAATGGCCATTTAAACTGCCCCTTTACGTCCCAAACGAATCAGTAGACCAGTTTGTGGAAGTTCGTGGAAATGAGCTTCCATGAACCACTGGTTCATGAACCACGAACCGACCTGGTTCATGTGTTTTTTTGGGTCATAATTCGATTCATGCCCATCTCTAGTTGGCATTGGTAGCTGTATATACAGCTTTGCCAAGAAAGAGCCCAGCGTGTATTAATTTCTAAATTATGGTTCATTTTAGTCTATTCGTGTCTAGAATTCTGCATAGCTTAAGGTGGCTCGAAATAAGTTTTCATTCATAGAAAATGTGGGTGGGGGTGGTAGGAGAGCATCCATTCAATGCCGCAGTTTCCAATGTGTTGCCAGTGTTTGAATTTCACAAAAGTTGAACAAATCAAATCCAGCCCTCTCCCTTTTTCAGAGGTATGAGTAGTAAGGAAAGGGATAATGGCACCAACTTTAGGAATTTGAATTTCCATGTAGAAATCTGAGCTTCAGTGACGGATCCCAAATATCTAAACTCAGCATTCACAGTAACAATTACACAGCAGGTTTTGAAAGTAGAATTTGTTTCTTGGAAGCCCTTAAATGGAAGCCTTGAAAGTACAACCAGTTCTTTCTGGGTGATTTTTTTTTTAAGAGTGGTGTTTTCTTATTTTTAGATGGAATATTGCAGTATTTAAGTGGCTCAAAGAGGACTGCTCCTTCTAAGAAACTGCCTCTCCACGCTCCCCAGAAAGTCCTTATGAACTATTGGTTAGCCAGTGCCACAATGGCAATACAGTTTAGTAATTCTGACGGTTCCCCTTGGGCCAAACCCATGTAAGTAGTAGGGAAATGATTTATGCCGCATAATAAATGTTTTTTTTCCCAGTGATCAGAGTCCCGAAAGAAAACTTGATCTCCAAACTGTCATACATTATCTGTCAACTTTTTATGATACTGTAAAAGTTGTTCAGTTGACAGCAATATTAGCAGAATATTTTATAGATGTAACTTTTTAAAAAAAAATCTATGCTTGATTTTGGTGAATAGATGGGAACAGAGGCTATATAGAACTGCAGACCAATGTACAACAGTAAGGTGATGAGTCGTCACACGCAGTGGTTCATTGCAAATGCACATCTGGCTTAGAGATTGGTTCCATGTGTGTTAAAAACCCCGAAAGAGGGAGATCAGCCTAAATAACCACCAGAATCAATCAGCTGTCAGCCTAGAAGTCATGTATGCCGGTACTGATTTGTTAGACAACAAGAATTGCCCGCACCTTGCATAATTTGGCAGCGATTGACAAAGAATAAGGCTGTTTTCGGCTGTGGATGGTTATTAATTTGACTCCGTCAAATATTCGGCAAAGTGAAATCAGCTGGCTTGGTTTCGTCCTCATGCCCAATCCCCTCCTATTCACCCCAGGTCTAATTGTTTTAGACGAACAATTGAGCTTGCCGCTTTCTGGTTTCAAACAGAAAGATGTGCATCCTTTGATGTGTAGCAAAATGCTCATGTTCAACCTCAGAGTGACTTTTGGAGATTTACGTCTTTTTTTCTATTATTGTATGTTTGTTTCCCAGGTTCCTACGCTGCCCTTCCTTTTTAAATATAGTCAATTAGTTAATTCATACTTGTGTGATTTTATTAATTACTAGTAAAATGAATGAATGTGGGGTGGGCCAGTTCAAGTGATTGTGTGTGTGTGTATTTGTGTGTGTGTGTATGTGAACTGCCCTAAGCAAATTAACACCCTCTTGTGGTGTGTTATATAGGGAACAACATAACAATAGCACATTAAATGGTCAAGAGTTGACTAGAATAATTTAAGTTGTTATGGTGTCCCACAATAAGTCACGTGACTGGACCAAATGGCAAATCCACATTCATCGGCGCTGTTGCAGACTAGAGTCTCTGTAGTTTGGTTTTTAGAGCTTTTGACCAACTTAGAACAATATCAGAAAATTGTCCTGATTTTTGTGCAGGAAAGGCAGAATAAAAACACGACATACAGATGGGTGGTGGTTGCTTTGTTTTATTTATTATTTATTAATTTATTTATTTATTTTATTCGATTTGTACTCCGCCCTCCCTGCAGGTTTATAAGTTCCGGATCAGTCTAGGTTGGTAGCAGTTGAGGAACCGTTTGATGATATCTGGATGCTGTTTGTAGTAATTCTGAATGGTTGACAAACAGTGACTTCAAAACCAGTTGCAAGTTTAGTTGTTGGGTGATATTCCCTCCATAGGTAGCTTTGATCAGTGTCAAAATTTATGATTTCATAAAAGGAACATACTTTTGTCATATCATGTCAATAGGGATGCAAGGAGGAAAACACACTGACCACTAGTGTTTTTTACACTCTTTGTTCATTGAAGTGGGGAAGATTAGAAAAGAAACTTTGCTCCCCAACACTGCATCTGATGAAGAGAGCTGTGGTTCTCGAAAGCTTATGCTACAATGAAGTTGGTTAGTCTTAAAGGGGCTACTGGACTCTTTATTATTCCTCGTATACATTCTGAAGCAGTAGAATCCTTTGTGGATTATACCATGTAATTGTATAAGCCCTGAGAAAATGTACTTCCATATGATTCTCATTTGAGGAGGTCAGAGCTTCATGCTATATTGTGTAATCCGCCTTGAGTTTCAGTGAGAAAGGCGGACTATAAATGACATACGTACGTACATACATACATACATACACATACAGAAAGGAAGGAAGGAAGGAAGGAAGGAAGGAAGGAAGGAAGGAAGGAAGGAAGGAAGGAAGGAAGGAAGGAAGGAAGGAAGGAAGGAAGGAAGGAAGGAAGGAAGGAAGTCATGCAGGCTCTTTAGCCTGGGATAGCCTTGAGTGTTCCATGCCTGCTGATGGTCCATACAATGGGTCTCCATCAGTAAGTAAAGGAGTGTCCTAAGGACAAGGCACCAGCTTTCTGGACAGATGCTTTTTCACAGTGTTATGTATTTAATGTTGGATTGATAAGATGAATATAATAGTTCAATATATATAAAATAGAATCGAATTGCATTTTTAATGAGTTTATGGCATAATAAGTTACTCTTGGATCAAGATGTCTCATTTTAAAATCTCCATTGAGGGATAAGCTATGAAAGGGCCCTTTAGCAAGTCAACCCCTCTGAAGCTAAAGCAACCCTCTGAGCTCAATAGTACCTTAAAGACCAACACATTTCCAGGGTATAAGCTTGTGCCCTGGAAATCTTGTTGCACTAAGGTGCCGCTGAACTCGAATCCTGTTCTTTTACTGCAGATCTGAAACACTCTGAATTCTATATCAATAAATACTGTGACTATCTGTCAACTTCAAAGCCAACGACACGTGAGAATGAATAACAGCAGGAATCACTACTCTTTATGTATATCTCCATGATGCTTCCCCCCCCCGTCTTTTTATGTTGCACAGTCCAGCTATTGACACTTCAGTTTGAAACTGAAGACTACTGAATGGAGATTTTTTTAACCCTTTGCCCTATTGCTTTTTTTTTTTTTGAAACCTAGTAATCATTCTCTGCTTTTACCCCCACTGTGGAAAATATACTGTACTTTTGCTGTTTTCCAAACAGGGTTAAAGTAGGATGTTTTTTCCGTAGACCGCCCCCCTCGCCAATGAGGGAAATGTGTTAAGATCCCCCTTCCCTCATGCACACTATCCAGTCTTCCACATCGAAGTGTAGCTTCAGAATCTACATTGTATAACATAAAAATCTCAAATAATCACAGGATTAAACATTACATGTACTTCCAGCCATCAGGCCCCTTCTACCTACTCATATTACTTAAAGGGAAAAGAGTCTTGTGCCACTTCCAGAAAATGCCCAGGTTCAGCCTTTGAAGAGCAGCTACCCAAAATGGCTCTTGATCCTCCCCTGGGAGCTCTTGTATGATGTATAGAAGGCATCCTATCTAGCCCTGGCAGCTTGCAATTATGGTGGCGGCACATGGATGGGAGGGGGGGCGGCGGCAATGCCTTCGATATGTAGGGCACAAGCTGTTTCTTAAAGCTGGTGAGTACAAAATGCTGTAATTTCTGTAATTACTGTAATTAAATTTCTAGCAGTGATTAAGAAGAATTTTGAAGGCTAGAGGAACAGCTGTAATATTTTAAACATTAGTTTTCAAATCTTTTTTCGCTTGTTGCTGTTTGTATTAAAAACATTTCAGAGGGCACATGCTAATTGTTTCCAATTTGGGAGGGGGGCTGGAAATGTTGTCTATGCCAAAAGACAAGGGGGGAAAGGCGGCAAAAATTCCTCCTGTCTCTTTCCTGTTTAACATTGCTACTGTTCCAAACCGGAATATGGTTTTTACTTGGTGAAAAAATGGACAAGATATATGAGAACCCCTTATTCCTTTAAAGTCTGTGATTCTGAACAGTAGAGGAGGAGAGGGCGTGGCTCAATGGAAGAGCCTCTGTATGGCAGGTTTAATTCCCAGCATCCCCAGTTAAAAGGACCAGCCAGTAGGTGATGTGAAAGATCTCTACCTGAGACCCTGGAGAGCTGCTGCTAGTCAGAGTAGACAATACTGACCTTGTGTGTTCGTGTTGTGTAGCTCATAATCAGTAACTTTGTTCCTGTGAATAAGCGATTTTCAGCATCTGGACATATCGCACTGTGGAGGATATTATACTTGGCTTGTTCTTTGTGCATAATGAAATGTTTTGCACTCTTTTATTGTTCTAGTTGACTAGACTACTTGCTGTGATACTTCTAAAATAATCTCTATCTCACACTTTCTTAGAGGGCGTGAAGTTTCAAGCCCACAGGCTAGCTCATTTGCCTTCTGCCTCCCTTACCGCTCCTCCGTGGTCTCTTACCAGTGATGGCCAGGGACGTAAGGCAGAGGGCACCAAATGACCTCCACCACTTGAGTGGCAGCTGGCACATTTCAGTATGTATAGGCTTTTACTAATTTGTCCAAACCCAGCTTTTATTTACATATTTAGACGTTGATAACCCACCTTTCCTTTGTAGCTCAACATGGCTTACAAGCATGAAATAACCCCCCTTTCTTCTAAAATGCTTTTGGTCTAGCCAATTCCCCAAGTTGTTTCCAAGCAACTTTCTGCAGAGAAGAAATCATCAATGCTCAGGAAGAAGAATAAAGGAAATCCTTTTGAGATGCTCTTGTTCCTCTGTTTCTTTCTTCTAAAGAGTGATCTTTCTCTGTATGTCATGTATAGAAAAGAAGGAGGGGAAATGTAGTTTCGCTTCTGTACAAACAAATGTACTTGGATAATTCAAGACAAAAAAAATGATATCTGAATCAGTATCTAAAGATGCAGTGATTACAATCTCCTGGGGCAGTGGATGCACACATAAACGACAGCACGTTGATCCTCTTCTGCAATGATAAACATGCAAAGTATTAAAATTTATTTCACTGAATGAGTCAACCTTCCCAAAATTACAAGGAATGGGAATGATTAATGACTGCACCGCTTGTTGCTTTGGCTGTGTCCCAGCTCACATTTACTCTTTTTAAAGTTTTTAAAAAGTGTGAGTAATGTTTCTTACCTTATGAAGATTATTTAATATATTGTTTTGTATTTAAATTTTTAGTTTGTTATCTAGATATCTATCTGGAAAGTGAATTTCATTGCAGGGCAGGTAAATCAGCCCAAACTGTTTCCATAAATATTAATTGGAACTTTAGAAAAGAGTAGCACCTATAAGACTAACAAAATTTGTAGTAGGGTATGAGCTTTTGTGAGTCACAGCCTGCTTCTTCAGAATTTTGTCATGGATGCTGCTGGTAAAGATGCCCCAAACAGATCCATGTTTGAGTCTGTGTCATAAGGAAGAGGTTCAATATTTTTCATATTTTATTGCCAATAACTTCTTCAAATCTCTTTCGGTAATGGCTGTGGCCCAATTTGTAGAATGGCACAAATTCAAAGCAGAGATGAATGAGTATGTAATGATTTGAAGGCATAATTTTCTTTAAGATTACACAACTTTTCCTCTCATCTTATTTTAGCTACAATTCATGCACAATATCAGTTATGATTAGTAAGCTGTGGAGCTTGCACCCCGGGGATTCCTTCCCAATCACTTAGCTCTTTCTGGAGGCAGGTTAGACTAAACTGTTCCACCAAGCATGGATGATAACGTCTAAGCTATTTTGATGGATCCAACCCTAGGTGATCACAGAAAACCAGCTGTGAAAATCATTCTCAATGCAAGCTATGTAAAGTAAATTGATACAATTGTTCAAATTCTAGGTAAGAAGGAAGAGGTTGTTTATTATTGATGGCGGTGGAGTCGGTTTTCTGGGAAAATGTGAAATCAGAGAATTGCCTAGAAAATTTTCCAAGTAAAATTTAAATAAATTTAAATATTTAAATAATAATAGCAAAAGAAGGCAAATACACCATGTGTAAGCGCTGGGATTTTTGTCCATATTCATATCTCATAGTTAGCCCATCTAACATGATTGATTTGCCACACAACAGACTTGGCAATAATAGACAAATAGGCTATATTTACCTTTATGGAGCAGACAGAAAAATAATGCATCAGAAAAAAATCTGGGAAATCTTCTGCCCCACATCGCTTTACTTTGCTGACAAAGAACTGAACTGTTTTTTAAAGTCAGATTTTTCTCCACATCCCCCCTCCCACCATAGGCCCAAGTTGTGTTGGGAATCTTCTTCTTATGAATGAGATAGTGATCACGGAAAGTTAATGCCAGCATTATGGCAAAATTGTTGACAGAACTAGAAATGGGCACGAACCAGGAAAATTCTGAATTATTGCATTCCACAAACCACAAACTTTCACCAACTGGCCCCAGTTCACGAACTGGTTCATTTGGTTTGTGAAAGTGTCACTTCCAGGGCAGCAGAAGATCTGCAGAAAGCCCCCCCCCCCCCGTTCCCTAGGAATCTAATTGATTGGTGCCAGGCTGTCAGTGATGAACCAAAAAACGAACCAAAGGAACTGGTCTAAAGTTCATGATGGTTCATCAGAAACCAAAGCTGGTTTGTGAACCACAAACCGGCCCAGTTTGTGATGAATTTTAGTTCATATTTCGATTCGTGCCCAACTCTAGACAGAACCAGTATGTTGATTACATTACATTATTTGGTTCCAAATCCTTAAAGTAGCAAAAAAACACTTCCCTGAGTTCCTGGATGTGATCATTTGTCTCCCACACTTTGTTCTCTGTTGGTGGTTCAAATCTATTCATCATGAGAAATCTTCCTAGATAAACTCTATGTTCCACGGAGTTAAGTGATACTCAGTCAACCTAGTTCTTTAGTTCTGTCATGTACGCTTCTTCAGCTGTTCACCTTTATCATTTTGTGTCTTTATTCAAAATTGTAGACATACCTCTTGACTTTTGCCCAAGATGGTTGACCTTGATTCTACAATACCCTGTTTTTTGGGAAGCAGCACACTTTAGGTGGCAGCCCTAATTGCTGTTTGTATAGAGAGATACAGTGTAGATGGCCTATGTAGATATTTAGATGACCTTTTATACACATCTGGGAGTCCCAATTTGCTAGCATCCCCAAATGGATGTACACTGATGTTTTAATGCTTTGGGGAAAAAATCAGTGTAATTCCAGTGTATACACAGCAGTTTGTTTTTTTAATGTAAAGAATTACCCTGTGATTTCCATTCTTCTACCATATTAATACCATGTATCTTCTAGCGTTCATCTTATGTTATATGTTCTTTTTCTCAGCCTGCTATATTTCCAAAGCGATCAAAACAGACACACTGTCACCAATTGCTTTTACGATACACGCGGCTCAACTTTGGCAGTCAAGTTGGATATGCTATCTGTTCACTGTTGGTATCATGCAGCACAGAAAGGAGTCTCTCCCCTTTTTTTTTTCCTTCCCAGATGCTCTGCACTACCAAATAAGGGGAAAACATGTGTTTCCCAATGCTATGATAAGTCCAGAGGTATAAGTTACAGCCTTACCATAATGAGAAAGGAATGCAAAGTGCAGCCTTCTCTATCAGCTGGGAAGATGTTTACAGAATCCAAGCAAAATGTACTGAGACGTTGCAGCAGCTGCCATGCTATACTATATGGGAAGAAAGGAAAGGGAAAGAATCTTGTAAATTTTAATTTTCTTAGGAAAAGTAAAAAAGAAATCGGGACTCCCATTTCTAGATGTTGTATCAATATTGTGACCAGCCTTCTGAAATACGCAGTGCAATCTTAAAAAGAGTTACTCCATTCTAAGCCCATTGAAATCAATGGGCTTAGACTGGAGTAACTCCATTTTGCTTGGATTCTGCACTTAGGAGTGCACTGATCGTGTCCTTTGGCATCGGCGAAGATGCAGACAATTATAAGTAGGACCAAGATAAAACTGCTTAACTTTTGTCCCATTATTTCTCATTTAGAAAAATGAAGACCTTTTAAAATATTACAACAACATTTCTACTGTTTCTTTAGTGTTATTCTCTAGGGAGATCTCTCTTTTTTGGTTCCTATTTACACATACTGCCATTCAATCCCATTGGGCATGTGATTTTTTGTGGGGGGGGGGGCAATGACATTGCTGTATCTGACGTGATAACACAACAGCTGCTTGTAAGCACATTGGCTGCCTCTGCCAGTGGAACAGAAGATCCGTGTGGACAACCGAGGGCAAAGAAAGAGAATGGAATGGCTTTGAGAATCTGCCGCAGCCCCACAAAGAAAAAGCCACCATACAGCAGTGTCAATATACGAATGTTTGACCGAGCGAGCACTTTATTCATTCATTTGTTTTGCAGAGTTGAACATGCTACTTTCGAAGCAAATATCAAAAATAGAGAATATTTGTCATTGGCTTAAGGGAAAGTGTTGCCTTTTTTTTTGCATTGTGCAGCTCTTATTGAGAACAAAGCACACAAGACAAAACTCTAACCTTAAAAAAAACCCTCTAGTTTTGTTTGTAATGAAACCCACAAAGAAGGAGATAATAGGGATGTTTCATATGTTTGATTTATCTACTCACTGGTGTTCCAAGTTTTATTTTCCCTTAAATATTTCATTTAGGGGGGAGGGGGTTTGATCCGTGGTAGTTATGGATTTTGTTTGGTGAGCATCCAAATAAAATTAAGGTATTTTTGTGTCCTAATCTTTTTCTCTCTCTCTCGCTCTCTGTCCTATCCAAAAAACAGGAAATGAGTCAAAGAAAAACAAAAAAAGCCACCCCAGCCAAAACAACTTTCTCAATACGTTGCTAAGTTTCTGACTCCTCAATAGGAAATAAATAAGTAAATGAAGCTAAAAGTGCCTGGCACACAGACACCTAAAAACCATCAAATTGGAAGTCTTTCCCCAGCGCCAGATTACACTGAAGGGGCGAATCTGTTTTCTGACCTTTAAAAATAGCTTTGTTTAATAATGCAATGTTTCTTTTTGTTGTTGTTTTAGAAAAATAGAATAATGGCTTTGGGGTTATGATTTGTTTATTGCTGTGTAACGTCATCCCACGTTTGTGTTTAAACACCTATTATAATTACCCAGAGACCACACAAGGACATCATCAGGATTTTCAGAACTGAGTTTCGTGGCACCATTATGTGGCCTCTCTTTCCTTCTTAAATAAATTTGAGGCTGGAGATGGAGTAATGATGGAATAACCTTGAATAATGCCATAGTCCACGTGGCATACTGAGAAGGTGTTGATAGTTATAACAGCAAAGGCATAATTGTCAGACTTCTTCTTACCTTGCTGCAGGGGTCATTTTGTAGAAAAAGAGCTGGAGGAACTCATTAGCATAATTCATTAGCACAACTCATTAGCATATGCCACGCCTCTTGACATCACCAGAAGTGTGTCATTGGCATAACTGATTTGCATATGCCACACCCCCTGACATCACCTATCCTGGCTGTTTTGGACCCAATCCTGGCGATTCAGGTCCAAAATTGGGCCCAAAATGGCAAAAAGGGGCTGAAAATTGCTGAGAAGGGGCCCAAAATGGTCAGGATCGGACTGCTGCTGAGTGGGAGAGTGTTCCTCCACCTGTCAGAGGCCCAATCCGGGCCGTTTCAGCCCCAATCCAGGCCGAAACGGGCCCAAATGGCCAAGAGTCAGGTGGGTAGGGCCACCTGACATGTGACCTCTTTGGGGAACTGCCAGAACTGCGTTCCTGCATGTTCCCGCTCAAAATGAGCCGTGCCTTGCTGCTATCAAAGGCAGAAGAGCATTGCTTGTGATAGAAAGTGGCAATCATAAACTGCTATTGGGAATGGACGGGCCATTTAGCTTGCAGGAAAATTGACCATTTCCCCAGAGAGCCGCTGGTGGCCAGAAGCAAGCAAGACCCAAACTCAAGCAATTCTGCCAGTGCCTAATTGCCCATCTGGCTCAGGCCCGTCATCAGCAGTATTAGTTGGCGTCAGCTTACCAATTGATGTCTGAAGAAGGGAGCTCTGACTCTTGAAAGCTTACACTGTGAAAATCTTGTTGGTCTCTAAGGTCCCACTGGACAAAAATCCTCTTCTGTTCTACTGCAGACCAACATGACTACGCACCTAAGCTTGCCAGTTGTCTCCTTCCACCCTGCTGCCATTTTGAGAGATCAAGCACCAGTTGAGCCAATGCCCACTCTTGGTACTGCTGAGCTCTGTGGCCGCAGTGCCTTCCTGTAGCACAAGGAGGGCTGCTCAGACTGGCTCGCTCCAGAGCCAGTTTCACTCCCCAGTCAGCTCCTGACTGACTTATTTACTTCATTTATACCCAGCCTTCCGCCCCAATGGGGATGCAAAGCAGTTTACATTGTTCTCTCCGCCTCCATTTTTATCCTTACAACAACTCTGTGAGGTAAGTTGGGCTAAGAGAGAGTGACCGGCCCAAGGTCACCCAGCAAGCTTCCATGGCAGAGTTGCTCTCGTTACTGTCTGCATTTGCTATGGGCTCTGAAGCCTTAAAATACTTGGAGGCTGGTTCCTAAATGTGGACACAGAGATAAAGATAGGACTACGAAAATTTAACAGTGTGCAAAGCAACAGAGGGGTAGTATTTTCTGTAGCTGAGAGTCCAGATAAGCCAAAGAATTAGCCAAAAAAAATGTTACAGTTGCATACAGTATTAGGTCATTGTATGTATCCCTTGCCAAGCATGGATTATTCTGCTCAATATATCTTCTTTTCAGAGATTTGTTCTGTCCACTTGTAAGTGTATCCAAGGTTAGGGCCTCTATCTGCAAATCCATTTCAGTAACAATATTTTGCCAAATCCTACAGTACAGAATGTTGTTCCTCAAGGTGCTGAGTATTATTGTGCATAGTGGGATTTAAGGGTTGCGCCCCTCATCATACCCTTGGCCAAATATATTACTTGTTTGTCAAAATACTTTAATCAGCTCCTTTATTTTGAGGTACCACTTATCTGGCGAGTGATTTGGCTCTGCTCTCAGACATCTCCACCGGCGTTTTATTTTCGCTGCAACAAAGTATGAAGCGTATATAGTTTATGACCTTAGCAAAAGCAGGCCTGTTTAGTCATATAATCTAGCGGCTTGAGCCAATTATATAGAGATAAATAGAAAACAAAATCCAGACAAAATTTGAGCCAAAGAAATACTAAGGAAAACTTCAGACAGATGAGCTCTATTTTTTAAAATATATATAATTGTTTCAGTATAGTAAAACAGCTGTATTTTTCTGTCCAGGCTTTCTTGTTTATTGAATACTTTAGTTTGGACATGGTTGCTTTGAAATAGAGAAAATCATGTTCAATAGGTAGAAGTACAATCCTAGTGAATATGTTCATCAGTTTCCGTCACAAGCTGAAATATATTCTAGCGTATGAAAAATATACAAACACCACTGAATGACAGTCACCAGCAGGGCTTTTTTCAACTGGAACGTGGTGGAACAGAGTTCTGGAACCTCTTGAAAATGGTCACATGACTGGTGGCCCCGCCCCCGATCTCCAGACAGAGGAGAGTTTCGATTGCCCTCCGCTCCTCTGAGCAGCGCAGAGGGCAATCTCAACTCCCCTCTGTCTGGAGATCGGGGGGCGGGGCCACCAGCCATGTGACCCTTTTCTCCAAGGGCAACCCACTGAGTTCCACCACCTCTTTCCCCAGAAAACAAGCCCTGGTCACCAGTGTCCTATACACAGCAAATGGGTACTGCGTCTCATGAGTAATGGCTAAATACCAGCTGCCATCATTCTGTGTGGTGACTTTCAGAGAAAAAGGGGCTTCCACCAGTACTTGTCAGACTCAAACCAATGTAGGGTTGCCAGCTCCAAGTTGGGAAATTCCTGGAGATTTGGAGGGTGGAGCTTAGAGTGGGTGGGGTTTGGGAGGGGAGGGACCTCAACAGAGTATAATGTCATAAAGTCGACCCTCCAAAGCAGCCATTTTCTCCAGGGCAACTGATCTCTGTCGGCTGGAGATCAGTGGTAATTCCAGGAGATCTCCAGCCACCACATGGAGGCTGGCAACTCTAAACCAATGGTTAGTGAGGTACAAGCTTCAGATGGCAGCAGTAATCAGTAAATATCGATGATATTATATCATGCCTTCTGTGTAGTACATGTTAATCCTACTCTTTCTCCAAGGAGCTCAGAGTGGCTGCCATGGTTCTCCTTTCCTCCCATTTTGTCTTTACAAAAAATGGAGTGGAAATGGAGGCTGTGGTGGGAACATCAAATCACAAAGAAGAAGATAATAGGATGCAAAGTGTTTGAGTGTGAAGGCACCATGCATATTCTTTGGAGTGGGCTGCTGGCTATGTTGGAATTGGGAGCATGAACCCAAGGCAACAATGTGATCTCTATCTTTACTTGAAACAACAGTCCTACAATGCACCCTAAAGCCTATCACATATGTGATGTATATGATAGGCTTTAAGCTACTATAGGACTATATAGGTTTAATAAAAGTTTTAATAAGTTAGAGTTCACTGGATTAAATGCAGTAGTCTCCTAAGGAAACCTCAGAGGAAGGCTCTTTCCGCCAGAGGAAGTTTTCACAGCTTGATAGGCTACCAGCCAATATTCTGCAAAGTTAGTATCTGTTGTTCAAACCGTAGCCACCCAGTAGATTAGCTGCCAGCTAAGGATGGGTTGCTAACTTGTATAAAACTTCCTATTTTTTTCTTTGAACAACCAGATTTCCATGTCTTGTTCATATAGTATCTTCATTGTTATGCCTTTCTTACACAGCTGTTCCAGTTTTAACCAGTCTCTTTGACCCCATCTTGGATTCTGTGCTGGTATGATATTCAGATTCACTATCAGATAAAATGAATCCAATTCTTACCAAGCTTTTCAAAGGCTTTTTAAAAAACTGAACATTATTATAAACACAAATGAGGGTCCTGCGAGGACTTGCAGGGGGTATCTTATGTTTTTCTTCCCTTCCCTGCCCCCACCCCCCTGTAGCCTCTCCCATTTTCCTGCTTCCTTTTTTCCTTTCCACCCCCCTTTGTCTATTCCTGTTTTCACCTTTCCTCCTTCTACCCCAGGCAGCCCCACCCCTATGGCCCAATTACATGGTGCCGGCTGAACCAGGACAAGTTGCTTGGTGGGGAACCTGCAAGGACTTTCAGGGGGTACTTCACTTTTCCTTATATCCCCTTCCCCACACTATTTCCTCTTTGCTTCCTCTTGGCAGCCCCCGAATGCTCACCTTTCCTTATGATCTTCTCTCCTTCAAACTCTTTAAAATACTTACCTTTTATCTACCCTTGATCTAGATTTTCTTATTTACTTCATTTATATACTGCCCTCCACAGTGGGGACCCAAATCAACTTACATCACACGTCTTACCTCCATATTAAGCTCACAACAACCCTGAGAGGTAGGTTAGGCTCAGAATGTGTGACTGGATCAAAATCACCCAGTGAGCTTCCATAGCAGAGTGGTGGTTCAAGCCTTGTTCTCCAACATCCTACTCTGCAACTCTAACCATTACACTATACTGGTTTGGGGGGGGGGGCTGCTGTTGAGCAGTAGCAAGCAGCCAGGCCTGGGTGAGTCATATAAGTAGGATTTTCCAGTCTCCCGCTGGAGGCAGGGGATTCCCCCACTTTCACCCTCCACACCCTGCCCCCAATTACCTGGCTGGCATGGGAAAAAGGCAGGGGAATGCGCCTCCTGGGTGGCACAGTGCCCTCCCGTGAGCCGATTTGGGCCCAAAATGGACCAAATCCAGCCCATTTGGGGCCTATATTGGCCCGCTGTGAAGCACAGGAGTTCTCCAGCGCCTTCCTAGCAGTGCTCCCATGCTTTGTAATGGGCCTAATCAGGCCCATTTGGGGCCAGAATCGGCCTGCTGTGAAGTGTGGAAGCACTCCAGGGCACATTGTGCCGTCCCGGCAATGTACCCCCCCCCCTCTCTCTCATATTCAGGGCTACTTGGCTATTAAAATATAAGATATTGCAAATATTTTGTATTTATATATTCTCACACGACTTTCTTGTAGCTGTCTCTGTCCCCCCCCCACTACTATTTGAGAAAAAAATTAACTAACAACGTGCTTTCTTTAATTATCTTAATCCTGTTAGGTTGGTGATGGTGGGGAAGGCATGTGGCTTCCTTCCCCATTTTGTCTTCTTGACTCCCAAAGCCAAACATTTGTATATTAACAGTGCATCCTTGAGTCCAACAGCATGTTCTAAATCGACTGCAAATTCTTTATTTTTTTTCTTCCTTTTTTTGCACTGCTGCTCGGGAATCCAATCAAGGATATTTTGTACGTTCAGAATGCTCATAATGAATGCCTCCAGTTAATGAACGCCACATTGCTGCAGTCTCAGAAGCAGCACGTGCCCTCAAGATGTAACTGATTTTAAATGATACGTAACCTGCCCATGATGATCCTGGGACATGCATAACCTGAACAAGCCAATATATTGCGAGCAAACGCCTGCTCTGCTAAATGCTGAAGGGATTCAAAACCAGTCGAAATACTGCTCATTATTAAAACTGTGATCTTATCATTGCAATCACATGGGGTGTGTTACGAATCATTCTGAGCGATGTACATTAGATTTTCCCAAAGTCTCGTTTGCGAATCGTTGCTTATAACAATATGGCAAGTATGGTTTTGGGATGGGGTGATGGGTTCTGTGTCCAGATTGACTCAGAACTGTCCATTTTTGGCCTCCAGGTTTGCTATAAATATGACTGATTCTGTAAAGACTGTGGATAGATATATTTAATGATTTCCTCATACATATTTTTCCCACATTTGTATGCCAAGTGTAGAGTAATATCTTCTTTAGCTCTTATCAAGATAGTATAGAAGTTCAAGCAACCTTGTGGGTATGAATTGGAGGCATTCATTACGAGTGTTCAGAAGTCTCATGGTTGTTTTGATCAAGTTGGATCACATTCTTGCACTTCCTGGATTATATTTCACAACTACACGTGATTTGTCTGGCAGAAAACCCAAAATGTTTTAGGGCTGTTTCCAGACATGTCTAAAGATAAAGCTCTACTAAACCCAAACTATAGTTGGCTTGTAGAAGTGTTACATTTGTAAATTACATGAAGGGAACAAATGAAGTCCCTGTTTATCTGCTAAATATACATTTGCTTAAGAGAGGTGCTCAAAGGCTTGGCTCCAGCTGGATGCATCCATCCCCTCAATCATCAAACCATCATGCTTTTTTGATGTCATGATGTCATGCTGATCTCAGCCAGTCAGGGTACTTTTTGCCCATAAACAGTTTCTAAACTTCCTCTCAGCCACCCACAGTCTCACTATCAACCATTAATGGGTGTCCATTTTGCATTGTTGGAATTAACCTCTCATAATGGTCCAATTTCTTTTTATTCAAGGTGGACAGAGATGTCTGGCCTAGAATCACAGAGTTTGAAGGGGCCATACAGACCTTCTAGTCCAACCCCCTGCCCAATGCAGGATGAGCCTAAAGCATCCCTGACAAATATTCATCCAGCCTCTTCTTGAAAACTGTCAGTGAAGGGGAGCTCACCACCTCCCTAGGCAGCTGATTCCACCTTTGAACTACTGTGGCCGTGGAAAAGTTTTTCCTAATATCCAGCCGGTACCTTTCTGCATGTAATTTAAGCCCGTTGCTTCAAGTCCTATCCTCTGCTGCCAACTGGAACATCCCCTTGCCCTCCTCCAAATGACAGCCTTTCAGATATTTAAAGAGAGCAATCATGTCCCCCCCTCAATCTCCTTTTCTCCGAAATAAACATTCCCAAGGCCCTCAGCCTTTCCTTGTAGGGCTCAGTCTCCAGACCCCTGATCATTCTCATCGCTCTCTTCTGCACCCTCTCGATTTTGTCCACATCCTTTTTGAAGTGAGGCCTCCAGAACTGCACACAGTACTCCAAGTGCAGCCTGCCCAAGGCAATATAGAGAGGGACTATGACCTCCTGCGATTTCAATACAATGGCCCTTAGAACCCAAGACTCAGTTTGCCTTTTTTGCCACCGCATCACACTGACTGCTCATATTTAGTTTACAGTCCACTCTTACCCCAAATATTGAAAAGTACCGGGCCTAAAACCGAGCCCTGCAGCACCCCACTGGACACCTCCCTCCAATCTGATGAAACGCCATTGACCACCACTCTTTGGGTGCTGTCCTCTAACCAGTTCCCTATCCACCGAACTATCCTATAGTCCAGCCCACAGTCTTCCAGTTTACCCATTAGAATGTCATGGGGAACCTTATCAAAAGCTTTACTGAAATCCAGGTAAATCATGTCGACAGAGTTTCCACGATCTGGTAAGCTTGTCACTCGATCAAAGAAGGAAACCAGGTTGATCTGGCAAGATCTGTTTCAGACAAAACCATGTTGACTTCCCCGGATCACTAAGCAGTCCTTCAGATGCTTACAGATCAATCCCTTTAAAATCTGCTTTAATATCTTCCCAGCAACAGAAGTCAGACTGACCGGCCTGTAGTTTCCTGGATCATCCTTCTTCCCTTTCTTAAAGATTGGGATAACATTCGCTCTTCTCCAATCTTGTGGCACATCCCCAGCCCTCCAGGAGGCCTTGAAGATGATGGACAGAGGCCCTGCAAGTTCTCTAGAATGTTCTCTTTGGAATGCTGTTAGCAGCCTGGTTATATTTATTATTAGTGATGCAGAGGGGAAATGTTTCCAAAATGGAAAAAATTTTCAATGCTGATTTTTTTCCCATGGAAATTTTTCTACCCCTCATATTTTATGTTATTTATACTCAACCTTTTCTCCCCAGTGGGGACAAAGAGGCTTATATCATTCTCCTCTCCTCCAATTTATCCTTACAACAACCCTGTGAGGAAGGTTAGGCTGAGAGACTGTAACAACAACAACAACAACAATGGCAGCAGTTCATTTTTATACCGCTCTTCTGGACAGATTAGTGCCCATGCAGAACAGGGAACAAAGTCAGTGTCATTATCCCCACAGTACCGCTGGGGAGCTGGGCTGAGAGAAATGGCTTACCCAAGGTCAGCTACTAAGCTCATGGCAGTAGTGCGTTTCAAACCAGCAAAGTGCTACATTGCAGCTCAATTACTATGCTATACCGGTATGACTTGCCCAAGCTTCCATGGCACAATGGGGATTTAATCTCTGTAAGTCTGCTAACGTTAGCAGGACCAAGGTACTTTGTCATTTCATGATTTATTTATTCATTTACATTATTTCTAGTCTGCCTTTCTCATTGAGACTCCAAACAGATTATACAGTCAGTCAATATGATCAATGGGTCAGACTGTCAATAACAATGCAATAGAGTATGGATTTCAGAAATTTTAATACAAACAAAAATTCAGAGTAGAGCTGAAACTGTGCTGAAACAATGCTCAAGCAATTAGGCATAGCATATTAAATGACACAAAAGCTACTCAGTAGGTACGCAGTAGTATAGTCCACAGTCCCAGTCCCTTAACCAAAGCATTTCTCTGACCCATTTCCTACCATACAGTCTTCCTCATTAATTTAACACTGGAGCTTATCAGTGTTACTTGCAACAAAATATTGTGTGTATGTGCTGTCAAGTTGCAATTGACGACGTATGGGGACCCCAGCAAGGGGCTGTCAAGGCAAGCGAGAAGCAGAGATGGTTTGCCATTGCCTTCCTCTGCAGAAGCTTCCTTGGTGGTGTCCCATCCAAGTACCAACTCTGCTTAGCTTCCTAGATCTGATAAGATCAGGCTATACCATGCCACCTTCACTCCCAACAAAATATTAAAATAATTAAAATAATGTATATGTTGTAAATTGTCTCCCTCAAATGTATATTTTAAGTAGACAATATTCTTAAGTACTGAATAAAGACTGCAGGTCTTGCAATTACTGCAACCAGGTTAATAGGATTTTTAAAAATAGCTTACAAATACAAGAGGCATGTTTAACAGCAAGCCACATAGACTGGTCATTTTATTCACCAATTTCCTTTGTGTGCACAAATGAATTTTCCTTTAGTACAGGAGTTTTAAAAAAGGTGAGGCCAAAATATTTTATTCTATTTACTGAGTGCATATTTCAGATAGAATATTTATATATTTTGTTTAATTTATTTAACAAAACGTATGTCTTTCCTTTCTGCCAAAGCTGCTAATTAAAACATACATACTAGAATCACATTATAAAACCATTAAAATCAACAGAAACACATCATTAGAACAGTGAAAAACAGAACTTTAAAAACAAACAGAGACATAAAGTATGTATGCATATTAGACTTACCATGTGGCTGTTTATGATGGGCATTCTCCCAGTGATTAGCTCCATTGCCCACTGCTTCAAGTGGCAAGGGAAGAATAATAAAACTATCACCAGCCTCTATGCCTATGCATCTCTTCCAGGTACAACCTGGAAATGACAATGAGTAACTCTAGGGATTGCCTGAAATAATATGGTAAAACCATAGAGTTTACTATAGTGTTTTTTTCAGAGATTCCTAGAGCTACCCATTGTCACCCAGGTTGTCCCCGGAAGTGAAGTGGTGATGGTGATGATGATGATGATGATGCCAATGTCACACACCCTGTCCCTGCCCCACAACCCTCCTACTGGCTCCCAGGTTCATCTTGGCAACCCTAATGCATACTGAAGTTTGTAAATCACCTGGGAGTCTCTCACATTAACACCTCAGATGGGAGCAAAGCAAGGTGTCTTCCAAAATAGCCCTAGAAGGCAGGTGTGGAAATCCCACAGGAGACAATAGTCCCTAACCCCAAATATGGATTTCTCCCCCAAACTGGCTTGCTATACAGGACTCTTAGAGCTCTAGAAAACAAACTTGAGGAAAAGAGTTTCAATAAGACTTAGCAACATTTTTATGGTAACCTGCAAGACTGTACTAGGTGTCTATAGAAACTATTAATGCTGTGCTATGGACTGTCCATGTTTTAGCAACCCTGGACAGTCCAGTTTAATGTCAGATACTGGTGAAGAAGTTCCATACTCTTTGGAAAGTCAGCAAGATTGAAGCTTTGAGTTCTCATTGAATTTCATCTCAAATGAAACCTCAAGGTGAATTGGGAAGTTCCTTCTTTATAGAAATATCTAAGGAGTTCTGGAGGTTCCTAAAGAGCATCAATATGAATAGCAAGATTTTGGGGGGGAAGAGAATTCCACACTAATAGTTCCCTGTTGTGCGCATAGGGGAGAGTCTATGAACTCATTGGCACTGACACAATTATTTATATATTTATTTATTGAAAAATCCTGCCACCTCTCTAGAGCCCTGCCTGAGGCAGCTCACACATTTTTTTAAAAAAATCACAATCCAACAAAACTTTAAAAAGTCAATATTTTTTAAAAGGGACATAAAGCAGCCCATCATAAAAACAGTATCTAATGCAAGAAGAGCGATAAAACCATTGATCTAGAGAACATAAATCAGCAGGCATAAAACAGTGCTCAGCTTAGAAGAAAGTAAAAAAAAGCAACTAAATGAAAAATGTTTTGAACTAGCACCTAGAAGACAATCTAACAAATTAAATTTAATATTATAAAATAATCTGAGCCTGAAATCTGCTCTTTTCAATCCCAGTTGTGACAGTCTTTCTTCTGGATTTGGCCTTCTATGGCCATTTCAGACCTGCTCTGTCCATATGTCTCTCTGTCTTCTTATCACCATCTGCTATCCATGTTCCTCCCCCTTCAGAATATTACACAACATTCTTTATACTGTCAACAGGAAATTCACATCAGTCCCATAAGTGGAGATAGAATCATTCATGGGTGTCCTTAGTCATCGCTTTTCATCACTCACATTTCTGTTCCTTTGGGTCATTTCTTAGAAGGTGAGTTTAGGGAATATTCCTTTTCTCCTTGCCTTTCATTTAAACATCTGCAAGAAAATATCAATAAACAAGGTCCTTCTTTATCATTAGTGTATTTGACATTTTCTTCCAGAAGTTTGTCATTAATAATCTGAAAAGAGAACTGAAAAGATCTGTTTTTGTGAATAAAGGGTCTTTAGGCAGGTATTGTATCCCCACCCTCCGATACACACAAACACTTTTCAGTTTTGTATATGGACTTAATTAAGTGATTATACATGGTCTTCATTAAGTGATTACACTGAATTGGATCCTTCAGATCTGTTCTACTTGTGAAGGCAAAAAGAATCTTCCATATTAATCAAGCTGTTCTTCTAAGCATTTTTCATCTGGTGACACCAAAGGAAATCACCTCTGCTAGTAGAATAGATCTAAACAGTTGAATCCATAAGCCATTATGACAACAATGCAATTTTTGTTTGCCTCTATGCCTATAGGATACTGGAATACTGGAACATTAAATAAACATTTTGTAGAAAAAACATTGGGGCCTTATAAGCTTCTGACAGAAACAAACAACTGAAAGTCATCTAACACTAGACATTAAATCATAGGGCAGTAGCATGTTCAGTGAACAGTCAGAAGGTTCTCATTGGCAGTTCTAACCACAAGATAGACTATAATTTACTATGGGTGACAGGAGATATCCAGGGGGGAGGGGACCAGATTTTCAGATTGGACCCCAGTGACATAGGAGTCCTTGCTGCAGATTTCTGACCACAAATAGATTCTCCCTTCCTGCCCTTCGTTGTAGAGGAAAGATCTAAAAAGATCAAAATTAAATATCAAAATTAGAGTGGGTTGTGCCATTTTGGAGTCTGAACTCATTTTTCAGACGTGGAATTTTCCAGAGTATATTTGAGAAATTAATCCATTTATTATATTTCCTGATTTACTGTGCCGGGCCCACTATCATTTATTTTATTTATATTCTGATCTTCCTCTAGAAAGTTCAGAGTGATGTGACTAAGCTCCCAGTGGCCTTTGATCCAGACATTGAGTCAGAAATTATGAATGATCAGCTAGCTATCTACATAATTAGAACTACCCACAGAGGGTGAGTTTTTAAGCAACTAACACATGGTAAATGCTTGGATGCCTTTGGGCCAAACCAGATGATGCTCCAAGAGGTGGACTCAGTTCTCACCAGGACTGCTGCACAAGAGGAGCAAGCAGTTTGAACCTCCCCACCTGACATGTTCCTGAACCTGCATTGCAGAACTACTACTTGCCCAGTGAGATGGGTGTACAGGTACTAGTGTGTTTCCCCCAAAGAGCAAATAGTAGCTCCATGGGAGCATTTCAGGTTGGGAAGACATTGGAGGAGAGAAGGCTTGACTCTTACCTCCACCCTCATCAGAACTGAACCCAAATGTATCTGTGTCTGAAGAAGAAAAGATAATGCTTAGGAGATCAATCCTCAGAACTCCCATGTTGTCTGGTTTGGACCTTTTGGAAGCAATCTTAGTGAGGACGTCTGGTTTCTGACACATTGGAAGTTTAACCGGGAACTGCCTGGTTATGGGTGGAAAGATCATCAAAGTAACATTGTATAAGATTAGTTACAGATACACAGAATGCCTTGCAGTTGGTATGGGTGGATGTCATTTACAGCTGTCTTCCACCCTTGCAAGTTAGATGATTCTTCTGTACATTTATTATAAACAAGCTTTCATGCAAACTGGAAAACAATTATTATTATTATTTTGAGCTAATGCATTAATGGTGACTGAAAATAAATAGAAGCAAAACATTTAATTGCTTTTCCACCCTGACTCTAGGCTATGGACTGGTTGCAATAGTCCTTTATGTCACTGTTTCATTATTTTAATCCTTATAACAAGTAACCTTTCAAGGAAGGTTAGGTTGAGAAAACTGACCTGCCCAACGCCACCCAAGGAGCTCTGCGCTTAAACAGGATTTGATCTAGGTTCTGCTCATCATGAGTGTCAGTTTTCCATTGGCTCATTCAGTGCCTCTGAAATCTAAACAACAAAGAGATCAAAGAAGAGAAAAGATCTCACTTTCAAAACAGGCTTTCTTTATAATTAGAGATGGCATAAGAGACATGTAGTCTTGAGCTTGGTGCGACATTATTATTCAATTCCTACTTGATGGTTATTATTTTAAATTATGTTGATCAAGATGACAACGTCCAGAGGGTTTCTGCTCTGCATATCACACAGTCTTGGTTGTTCTTGCATTGCATAGTACGGGAGCTTATTGTAACAGATAGCAGTTGATTTTAGACCTCTGGGGGATTTCGGCACAGAATATCATCTATAGACTTTTAACTACAGTTGGAAGATAATGTGGTATAGTGGTTAGAATTCCATACTAGGGTCTGGGAAATTCCAAGTTCAGATACTTGTTGTACCATGAAACTTGCTGGGTTAACTTGTTGTGAGATAAAGTGGAGGGAAGGAGAACTTTGGAAGAAAAGCAAGATATGAAAAGTTGTCGCCTAAAATCAGAGGGCAACAAAAGATTGCAAATTTCAGATGAATCAAGCTTTATTCCAGTGCATCGACCGCTAATCTCTGTCAGAGACAGCAAGGCTAGATATTTCACTGATACGCTTTTTTATAAGCAGTTGTTAAGTTAGGTTGGTCTGAGGATGTGGCTGGATGAATGTGTCTTGCACACGATCAGGGTTTAAATACAAATGGTATGCACATTATTTCCATTTAAGAGTTACGCCTTGAAGACCCATTGATTTCAGTGGAACATTTACATAAATGCTTAACGCTGCCATTGAACTTTTGGCTGAACTGCACTCCAGATAAGTGTCTAGCAGTGCAATCCTATGCAGAGTTACTGCAATCTAAGCTCATTAATTTCAGTGGGTTTAGACTGGAATAACTCTGCATAGAATTGCATTATAATAGTCACAGTGGCTGATTCCGCACACCTTGTATAATGCACTTTCAATGCACTTTATCAATAGTTTGAGGTGGATTTTTTGTTCCGCACACAAAAAAATCCGTTCCAAACGATCTATAAAGAGGATTGGAAGTGTATTATCCAACGTGTGCGGAATCACTCATTGACAGGTTTAGTGCCCTCTGCTGATTGGGCAGGGGTATACTTTAGCTGAGAGAATATCTTTAATTCCCGAAAGGAAATGGAACAAAGGTAGCACGAACAGACATAATAAAGAATGCAATTTTTGTGTTATTTTAGAAGATGAATTGCCAAATTACATTTTTCATTTCGTCTTTGACCATAAATATTGTTTGATTATTTATATATTTTACGGGAAGTTAGATCTATTAAGGTATGGATGGATTTCGTCACAGGAGTAAATAACAGCTTGTTTCCTTGGGAGCAATTGAAAAACAGAGTAAAAACAAGACTTACTGTTTTTGAAAGTTGTGTCAGATTGTCATGGTAATAAAGAGTTGCATCATGTTGCCATGGCAACTGAAATTATAAAACTGATTTAAGGATACTCTGAGAAACACCCTATAGGAAGGAGTGGGTTTCTTTCAAGACTTAAAGTTTTAGCTCCTGTTTTTAATCCTGACAACTTCTTATTTGCTTTCTTCTGTGCGAGAAAAAGATATTTGGTTCTCCAGCTGAGAAGAAGCTTGTACAGTTTGGGGACTGAAATATAGAAACAGATGCACTGCTGTGCCTAACCATTTCTAACCCAAGCTGGAGAATTCTGGAACTGATATTTCTTCTTAATTCATGTTTATTTATGATTTTCTTTCAAACAAATTCCCGACAGCCATGCAAAGAGATTGTACTGAAGAAGGATGGAATTGGCAAATTGGAGTCCCAGAAACCTCAATGTAATTATCAATCTACATTGCCCAGATTTTTTTTATGCTTCTGGGTAGAATTTTCAAAATTGTCCAGTTTTGGACCTACTGCTCCCTTGTTTGTATGGATAGTTCTTCAGTAAGAGAAACATTACAGGATAGAAACCTAATCTTGGGAGTGCGGGTGGGGAAACACCTCTGTGTCAAGATGTTGGCAACTTTGAAAATCTGTTCTGTGGATGGAGAGTCACAGGCCGTGATTCTTCCTCTTCTTGGCAGATTTGATTGATCCATAAAATCTTTAGAGCTGGAAACAGGAGTTTGAAAGATGATAGATAAACAGAAGCACAAATAAAATCCTATACATTCATGCATCTAGATACCCCACCCTCCTCAGGCTGACTCATATATTTTGCAATCAAGCACAGTTTCTACATGCAAATGATTGTAGGATAATTGCAACTTGAAGGCTGGCTGTTATTTGGCATCCACTTCATTGTATAAATGAAAACTATGTGAACTATATTATATGCATGCAGCAGTAATATCCAAACTTCCTGCATTTCTCTGGACTGTAGTGATGGATGCGATCAATTGAATTAAGAGGACAGATCATATGAAGGCATCATTTCTCTTGCCAGTGTGGTTAGTGTATTGGACTAAGATCGGGAGAACCCAGGTTTGAATTGCTACTCTGCCATGGAAGCTCACCGGGTGACCTTGGGACAGTTTCTCTCAGTGTATCCTATTTCACAGTGTTATTGTGAAGATAAAATGGAAGTTAAGGAGAACAACGTTGTAAGCCACTTTGGATTGTACTTGGAGAAACAAGTGGGATATAAATAACTAAATAAATTCTTGTGTTACTTGAATGCAAAATAAAACTTTACAGAGCCAAGTTCTTTCAATTCATTTCAGCTCGCTGTGCCTTTTCGGACAATTTTAACAGACTATTTAAAAGCAGTGTATGTCGTAGTGAGTTTTCTGCATTAAAAGTGGTCAGGTAGCATTTTATATATATATATAATGAATGTCTGTTTTCTATATTTACTGTGCTTTCTTTGGAAAGTGGCCCATGAAACAAAGTATTAAGAAAACACACGGCTGCCCTGGAATGTGTATATTAGCTGCAGATTATTTCCTATTAGCAGATTAGCTGCAAGGCTATTGGCTTTTAAAAAAAGAAAATAAAGGTCTTTGAGAGTATTTTGTTTTGTAACTGATTCAAGCCATGGGAGAGAATTGCCACCATGATTGGAGAAGAAGAATTAGCTACCGTTGCCATGGACACTCAAGTCTACAGTTCCATTGTTAACTTTTTAGCGTTCCAGAATGAGATGTTAAGCATGAACCCCCTGGTTTTGTTAATGAAATGATAGAATGAGAAGGAGGGAGGAAGGTAAAGATAATTTGGTGGCTTGGTTGACGGCAAGTTTTAAAATTGTATTTTTGCTCTTGCCTTTCATTCAGTCAGCAGGTGCCCCTTGCTAAGCGCTAGCTGTAGTTTCCCATCGCAGCTTACTTTTGCAAGAAAAGTTTTGGTCCGTACTTGTAGGGTGAATTTGGCTTTTGTTTTCTACAGTGGCTAAGGAGAACAGTATTCTCCTGTACTCCTTGCCAAGTGTACAAATGGGATGTACTGAAGAAACCCATGGAGTGACCACTTGGCCTTTCCCGTTAAGAAAATAAAACAAAAGGCTTATCCACTTGGCAGTTTGCAATTGCTGATGCAGTTGCAACTTGCAACTCCGTCTTTTCCTGTACGATTTCTGGACCATCAAGAGCCAGACCGTTTGTAATAGCAAATGCTTGAATTACTGGAGGGTGTGTGTGTGTGTGTGTCAGTGCTATGCCCCCCATGTAATGGGCACCATAGCTACTGTTTTTAGGTAGCTCCAATAAGGCTTTTTTTCTGGGAAAAGAGGTGGTGGAACTCGGTGGGTTGCCCTCGGAGAAAATGGTCGCATGGCTGGTGGCCCCACCCCCTGATCTCCAGACAGAGGGAAGTTTAGATTGCCCTCCACGCCACCCTCTGTCTGGAGATCAGGGGGTGGGACCACCAGCCATGTGACCATTTTCAAGGGGTTCTGGAACTCCGTTCCACCACATTCCTGCTGAAAAAAAGCCCTGGCTCCAATCATAGCAGTGCATGATCCCCCTCACATTTAGGTTAGTGTTGCCAACTCTAAGTTGGGAAATTTTTGGAGATTTGGGGGTAACAACAACAGTGTCCTTATATACCACCCTTTTGGAGATTAGTGCCACACTCAGAACAGTGAAAAAAGTGTATTATTATCCCCACAATACAGCTGGGGAACTGGAGCTGAGAGGAGTGGTTTACCGAAGGCCACCTATAGAGCTCATGGCAGTCAAGTAGTAGAGTACTGATTCCCAGCCCGGCCACTTTAACCACTATGCTTCAGCAGCAGGAGGTAGAGCTTGCAGAGGGCAGGGTTTGGGAGAGGAGAGATCTCTGGGTTATAATGCCATATAATACACTCACCAAAGTAGCCATTTTCTCCAGGGAAATGGAGATCACGTGTAATTCTGGGAGATCCTCAGGCATTTGACCGTCATACTCACACCAACTTGGTGATGTGACAGAATTCCCTATGGATTTGAATAATTTAATGAGCGATGGTTGTGGGTTTTCCGGGCTGTATTGCCAGCTGCTGGCGAAACGTCAGGAACTACAATGCCAAGACCACGGCAATACAGCCCGGAAAACCCACAACAACCATCGTTCTCCGGCCGTGAAAGCCTTCGACAATACAATTTAATGAGCCTTTGAAAAAGTTTTATTGTGAAACGGGAGATTTCAAGTATACTGGCAGCCCATTAGGCTCTTCAACTACATCCCGGCATGATATTCTGCTCCTTGCCATCTTTCCAGAGAATCTCTTCATATTAGGAGGAACTCCACCTGAGAAGACATTGTGATACAAAAATTTGGGGGGACATTTGCCATATCAGTATTTACCTTAATTGGTCCAGAATGCTGTGTCCTCCCTTGCAGGTTTATGTTTCACCAGTTGGACTTTTTGATTCTGTAGGATTCTTTATGAGGAAATTGTATGTATTTATTGAATGTAACTTATTGCATTGTATTTATTGTGATATTTTCTGATTGGTATGAATTAATTTGGAGATATAGTAGATAGTGGATATTAAGATTATTGTGATGCATTATATACCTTTAATTCTGAGTTTAGCACTTTAGCACTTTCTATGTAAAATATATTTAAATTATTTATAAATGTGTGGATATATGTGTTCTACCTCTGATTAGTTGTTTTGTTATTTGGGAACACCTGGAGATTGGCTACTGTAATTCAGGTGTCCTTATGTAGCCTCCCTGCTGGGATTTCTCCACTATATATAGTTGGGAGCCTGGCTGAAGAGAGCACTGTTGTCTCTAGTTCTGCTATTATTTTGTCCAGATCTATACATGTTGTAGCACCCCAAATAGGATCTCTCTTAAACCAGTTAGTTGCCTGCTTGAAGCCCTACCCATACACCCTTGGTTCGATCAGATAATCCTTCCCATGAACAGACTCTGGTCTCTTGCCACATCTCAAGACTTTGTGTTGCTTTAGAGTCTACTGCAAGCCCCAGGTGAGGGAACTTTTGAGCCAGAAAAAATACCTCACTAACTACCTTTAAAAGTTCCCTTCTGTTGGGGGGCAATCATAAAGAACCCCGGAGGAAATTGTTTCAGGTAGGTAGCCATGTTGAATTGCAGTAGAACAGTAGGATTTGAGTCCAGTGGCACCTTAGAGACCAACAAGATTTTCAGGATATAAGCTTTCAAGAGTCAAAGCTCCCTTCTTCAGATACTAAGGAAATTGTGTGCATTTTTTAACTTCATTAGGGAAGTGAGCAGGAGAAGTTATGGAGGGGGAGAGTCCAACTCAAATGGTCATCAGGAATGGAACCACAAGGAGCAGGATTGGACTGGATTCTGTGTATTTGGGCTGGAGACCCTGCTGTATGAGAGAAAGGCAAATCATCGGCATAAGAGAAAAGGGGCTTTGGCCTCGGTGGTCTGTTTGCTTTCTGAAGATCTGGGTGGGGGGTGGGGGACTAAAACAAATTCCCTTCTAGAATGAATGGGTTTAGCAATGCCCTCGTCTTCTGTGGCTGTGCGACATGGCCCAGAAGAGCAGCCAGAAACCCGGGCATCTGGGTGGCCTCCTGCAACTGCATGGTGCTGCCCAGGAGTGGTGCCCAGAAGTGGGGAATAACATGATGATGTCACTTCCTACAGTGACATCATCATGCCATCCTGCGAGCAGCACTTCCCTGATAGTTTCTGTTGAGTGAACCCAATATTGAAAGTATTTCCCTTTCTTGATCTCACCTCTTACTTGCATATGGAGAACAAAGAAGAAAAGGGTGATCGCTGCAAGTCAGTTGTTCATTTACTTTCTTCCATATTGGAATGTATTCTAAATGAATATTCTGAGTAACAGTCTATAGGAACAGAGCTGGGGTGTGATTTATTTAGGAGGGGCATAAATTGAGGGACTCAAGGAATGGAGCTTATGAGTTCATTAAGACTCTCCCCCCCCCCCAAACACATACCTTTCCCTCTGTTATTTGACAACTAGCCTTATGTATACTTCTGTCATTTATTTTTCTATTTGCTGTGTCAGGTGCCCACCTTGCTCCTTTTTTGGTGCTCAAGAGACCAATTGGCAGAATGGATTCAAGCTAACCACCAGGTGTTTGATTGCCTTATTGGCCATTTTGGAGTTACAATTTGAATTCTGGACTTTTGCCAACTGAACCAACGCTTTGAGCTGAGATGTTGAAAATGTTTCCATTGATCATTGGGCTCTGCCTTCCTAAACTAGCAAACCCATCAGTAATATCCTCTCAGCTGGATCCTCTGACCCACCAAATCATATTCATCTCCCTGATTCTTGACTTTAATGATCCTCAGCTCCACTTGACTGACTAGATGCTTTTTGATTAGGAAGTTGGTAACCTTAATTAATGACCACAGAAATAAGTAAGCGCTACACAGTCTCTGAAGAACAGGTAGATATCTCATTACAACCATCTACAACATCCCCTACCTTTCCTTTCCCCTGAGTTAAGCAAAAGCCACTTGATCCTAATCAGTCTCGTAACAAAACCAAACTACTTTCTTATTACTTGGATCTTCTGGGAAGTGACATCATCATGCAGAGGCCAGGAGTTCTCCCGTGCTTTGCAATGGGCTGATTTGGGCCCCAGACAGGCCCGATCTGGCCATTTTGGGGCCCAAATCAGCCTGCTGCAAAGTGCAGGGGGTCTCCCAGGGTGGGGCAATGTCCTCACTCCCGGGAGCGATGTTGTCACACTGCCCCAGGAGCATGCCTAGGAGGCCCATTCCCTCGCCTTTTCTCCCTGCTGGCCAGGTGAGTGGTGGAGGGGGCAGAGGGTGGGAGCAGAGGATCCGCTGCCCGCACCAGGGGACCTAGGATCCCTGTGGGGGAGAGTTGCTTAGAGAATGAAAGAAGAGGCACCAGAATGTTTAAGCTTTTTTACATTTTGTAAAATTGTTATACCATTTCAACATCTAGAACTTGTTATTATGACCTTTTTGCAGTTTCTCTTTCAAGAAGAAAAAAAGCCATACAAATATCCACACCAGAGAGAAAGAGAGAGAATAACAACAAAAAATCCTCCGTCACACTTTAATAAAAGGAACAACTTGTCTGCAACATTTTCCCATAGTACTCTTTTGTTTGTGCATAATATTGGTTTTCCATTTTCAGAAGGAAATTGTATGTAATAAACAGTGCGGGGAACTACTTTTAGCCCAATAGCTGTGGCACACTGGCACCTTGTCTTTGCTTTAGGAAGAACTTAGAAGACATTGGCAGGTAGACAAGTCAGGAATGTTGATTGCTCCTTTACAAAATGATACAAATGATATAAAAGGGAGAGCAGTTTTATGTGCTAAGTATGCAAATTGGCAGCAATGTGTCTCTACTATAGTAAGAGAACAACACATAGCTTATTCACTCTATAGTCTGGTTTTTGCAAGTAATTCAGCACAAAGTTTTACAGAATCTTTAGTGGCAGCATTAGATTTGAAATAAACAATAATGATTCAAATATCATAAAAAACATTGAGGGTGATGTTTCTTTGGTGTTGAAGTCAAACTTACAATTGCACAGACAGTTCAAATGATTAGTATCGGAAAGGGAATCTGGTCAATAATGCAACTACCACCTCTTATTCCTTATGATTTTCTAGCAAATGAAGCCATCATTAATTCGTACTAATTACTGTCACGTCAGTGCATGGAATGTGACAGAATAATGTATGCAAAAGAAGGTCACAGTTTTGTTCTTCAATAACAGGGGCAGGGGGAGAGATTTTTCAGTTGAAGGGGATCTGAGAGGTTCATAGCCTTCTACTTTGATCACAACATACGTTATTTCCATCAGCATACCTGCTTCTTCCACTAACTTGTAAGATACTGGCTGCAATCCTAAGAACGCTTTTCCTGGGAGCAAGTCCCATTGGATAGAATGGGACTTACTTCCAAACAGACTCACTTAGGATTGCCCCCCGCTGTCCTCTGTCACTGGCTATGCTCTGCCCCTATGCCTTCCTCTGCAAAATGCAGTTCGTAATCAGCAATTTCTCCTTTAAGAAGAACAGCTAATATTTGGGTCTTTATATTCTCTTACTTCCACTCATGTGTGGCTTTTCCTCTGGGCGAAAAAAAAAATGTAGCTTGAAATCTGCAAACTAAATCAATAATGGATGGCGCGCTTAATGCCATATATCCACAAGACCCCTTTCAGTTTCAAAAGCTAATGTCTTCCATGCCAGAAGAAGTGGGGATGCATCTAAATGGTGTAATTAATGGATTAAAAGACAGGAGGAGTACTTGGATCTTCTAATGAAAACATGGAGATAGGGTTGCTTTTTTGCCTTTTTTTCCCCATAGCTGAGCAGCACTTGTTTTGGCTTGTCATGATGAAAAAGGATGTGCTCTTTGCCTCCAGGATATTTGGATTAAGTTAATTTAGCCCCATTACAATAGAGGAGGAGGAGAGAGAGAGCTCACATTTTTTGTATTTGCTCTGGAATTATGAAATTACTAAATTGTAAAAGCATTGATGTTTTCCATCTTTTTTTTTAAGGTTAAGCTTATTATAAACCAGTTTAAGACAACAATAACTCATTGTAAAACTGGACCAAACATTCCCTACATTAGAAAATATATTGGGTACCTTTGGCTCCAACTTTAACTCTTTGTCTCCAATGCCTTCCAGTTATTTGGGTTGTTGAACCTAAAAAATCTTTTTGGCTGTTGCTGGTTCTTAAACTATTACAGGGCTTGAGAGCCAGTTTGGTGTAGTGGTTAAGAGCACAGGACTCTAATCTGGAGAGCCGGGTTTGATTCCCCACTCCTCCACTTGAAGCCAGCTGGGTGACCTTGGGCTAGTCACAGCTCTCTTAGAGCTCTCTCAGCCCCACCCACCTCACAGGGTGTTTTGTTGTGGGGAATAATAATGGTATACTTTGTAAACTGCTCTGAGTGGACATTAAGTTGTCCTGAAGGGCGGTATATAAATCGAATATTGTTGTTGTTGTCTAATCACACATTCAAGAACACAGAAAGACTTGTTCAGAGATAAACTCAACCCTGGAGTTTTAGTTGTACAGAAAAAGCAGATCTGTCGTGAGGCAGATTCTGGAAAATAAGGACAAGAGTCATGCTGGGAATGATATATGATTTTCTATATTGCGTTCCTCAGGAGAGAGCTGTAGTTTTTTTTAGAATAGTTTGAAAATTAGCTAAGCTTTTAGTGTCCTACTGTGGAAGATTTTTGGACCCTGTTGGATATGCCAAAGAACTGCCCTACAAGTCAAAAACCAGTGAGTGGTCATTTCAAAAGACCTGGTCTTTGTTTTGCATTCATTTTTGTTGTTGTTGTTGTTGTGTTCCTGTTTGGGGCTGCAGATTGAGCTCAAAATCCACCAAATTCGGTGCTGCTTGTCTTGATTCTTTGAGTCCTCTGAAGTGGATTAGCACTTCCTCTCAGGTTGTGGCAAGCCAGTGTCAGGATTGCATAGTAGAGCTTCCTATTTAGATGTTGGTCTGGATGATCTTTTACACCTTTAAGGAGGAAACTAGACGATAACAAGATAAAACAGGGCATATAGATGTTACCAATAGAATTTGGTGCCAACATAACAAACAATTTATGAATGCAAATGAGAAGGCTTTGAGCTAGTACTGGAAAAAAAAACCCTCTACATTTCACATCAGATAGAGTTCCAGGAACAGTGTTTCATAAGCAAGATAGTACAACATAGTAGACCCCATCCAAATGGCCACGGACACACATTTGTGGCACTTCACATGATGATCATAGTTCATAGGAAGGCTCATATTGAAGCAGGTGGACCTTTAAAGAACATTTATGGATGTGTAGGCATTGTGTAAATGTTCATGCAAAAGGAAAGGATCAAAACGATTGCTTGTTTTTCTTTCAAATCTTTTTGAGTTTACCCAATCTTATAAACGTACACACTGAGATGTTCTGCTGTGCCTTGATTCAGTTGGCACAGCTTTGAGTGAGAAGCAAAACTCCGTTCCGCTGGACTCACTGGATGTAAACGTTAACGTGGAATGAAACTGCTCACTTATCTGATGAGAGCCCATAGCGTTACCATGTTATTTAGCCTAGATTAGGTCTTTGAAAGGTTTTGATCGCATTTGAATGGAGGGCTGTACGGAAAGTAATCTTGAAAAAAGGTCCCCCTTTCTGAGATTTGATGATACAGGGTAAGGAACAGAATGATATATCAAAGAGTGAAATAGCTCCTCTTGAAAGCTTCTTATGATGTGTCTGAACTAACTGCTTCTGAATTTCATTCTGCATTCATGAACTGTGCCATGCAGTGGGGGGAAAAAAAGATGAGACAAGCAAAAAAAAAAGATAAGCACTTATTAACTAGAGTAATTGTGTGAAATCAATTGTTAGTCTAAAGTCAGTGGAAGCTCTCTACCCTATTAAAAACAACATTTCACCTTAAATATTTCCCCCCTATTCAAATATTATTCCTACAGCATATCTGGCTGGTTATTTCAAGTGATATGTGAAATGCAAAACCCTTTGCTGCCACAGTTCCTTTTTGTTTATGGCTTCCAATCCATCCATTTAAACATATATCATCAAGATAACTGAGTTCCTCTTCTTCCCAAATTCACTGTGAGGTTTTCCGTTCTGCCCTTGTCTGTCCCTAAGAATAGCTATGCTGTTCTCTTCCACATCTCATAATATATACCTTCTCCTCATTGTTTAGAATATGACCAGTGACATCACAGTGACATTACAGCAGTTCAGCCAATGACTTGAGTTAGAGAAGCACACAGCTACCCACCAACTAGTGTCCAGCCAATTATTTATCAAAGATAATTTGTTACTTGTATAGGTTGGAAGATATTTTCATTCTAAACAAGCTTATACCTGATGAATCATACTTTGTCCCCAATCCAGTATGCTTTCTCCTTCTGCCAATGTTGTCTCACACTAGAAATACAAAACAATTCTAAACATGCACATATTGCTTAAATAATAAAGCAAATCTGAAAAAAAAAATTAGTCCATTTGTAATTTGCTATTAGCTTTTCTGTTTCTTGGCTCCTGAAGTATGTTGCCTCCTACATCCTAGGGGTGTGAAAAAGACAGAAGGAAGATAAGTGTTTTTGGCAAAGCTGAGGAGACTTGGTCATTGATGTCTTCTAAAGAGTGTTTTCAAAAATTTGCCAATTTCTCCTGTAAAGTTTTGCAAACAGTCTGCTTAAATATCCTTCTGCTGCTGTTCCATCACTCAACTCCTGTTTATTCCTCAATTAAGGGATTTGTTTTGCCCCAACACCTGTCTTATCAGAAGCTGCTATCCTTAGCTGGTGACTTTTCTCCATCACAAAAGCATTTGGGCAATTATGGGCAACATTTTGTCAATTTGGATTATAAATGAAGTTGACTATTTAGTCATAAGGATGTTTGCTCGCCCACATGTAGGGTGGGATTTTGTTTATCAGATGATAAAGGAATTTTCCTCCAAGCATTGTTAAGAAGAGCCTGGCATCAAAAGGAGTTAACTCCCTTTCAGAGAATGCACTTCTTCCCGGTGGGTGTGACCTCACATGCATGAACAAATGAAACTTCCTTATACAGAATCAGACCCTTGGTCCATCAGAATCAATATTGTCTGTTCAAACTGGCAGCAGCCCTCTGGGGTGTCAGGTAGAGGGCTTTCACGCCACCTCCTACCTGATTCTTTTAACTGGAGAAGCCAGGGACCGAGCTTGGGTCCCTCTGCATGCAAATCTTTACCCCAGAGCCATGGCCCCATCCTTAAGAATTGGCATAAGGCAGGTGTGCCATTTAGGGAAGGTTGGTGAATAGTGACCCCCTTTGTGTTTAAGATAACATATGATCAGGGCTTTTTTTCTGGGAAAAGAGATGGTGGAACTCAGTGGTGGAACTCAGGATGATCTAATCTCCCCTCTGTCTGGAGATCAGGGGGCGGGGCCACCGGCCATGTGACCATTTTCAAGAGGTGCCGGAACTCCGTTCCACCGAGTTCCTACTGAAAAAAAGCCCTGCGTATGATGATGGAGCTCCAAGTAACAACATTAAAGCAACTACAATAACCCCTTTTAAAGTTGCCTAGTTTGGAGCAGGCAGATACTGTTCTGTAGAGGTATACGTAGCTGGTCTTGAAGATATGAACAGAGTCTGACAAAAATAAAATCCTTTATAATGCATTATCAGAGTGTGTATACATAGAATAGACAGATTTATAGAAAGAGAAAAAGGGTGTGTGTGTGTGTGTGTGTACATGTGTGTGTGTGTGTGTGTGTGGTAAAATGATGCTTTATATTGCATACAGTGAGAGGATATAAAAGTCTTGTAATCATATAGGCATCCAAAGTTCCAAGACCCCAGAAAAAAGTAGAAAACTATTTCCGATTCAGTAGAAGACTATTTCAGATACCTGTGTTGGAGAAACAGTTTGGTCTTTAAGTTATAGCATTGAGTCTCTGGATAGACATTACTGCCTTTGAAATTGCAGTATGTTCTATGGAAATTCTTTGTTACTGCAGCTTTGCACGTACTTTCCCACCTTTGCTTCGTTTAGAATACAGTTCTGTCCCCGTAGAAATGGCACCACATTTGGAGCATTATGAACATACGAAGCTGTCTGTTACAGGATCAGACCGTTTGTCTGTTTAACCCAGCATCTGATGGAAAACAGCTTTCAAGCAGAGGCCTTCGTTGATACTTGAGATCCTGAAAATGTGTGATAAATAAAGAAAAACTGGAGATGGTCAGGACTGAATCTAGGATCCTCTGAATGCAAACCATCTGTTCAACTACAGCGCAATTGCCCTTCTCCCATTGAGCTTATTAGCCTTCTGATTCTGTGTTACTTAGCTACAACTGGGTTGGATCCTACCATGTTGTTCCATCAGCACCCACACATTCTGCCAGTGCATGACTGGTGGAATTCCCCTGCTGATGAAATCAAATGATAAAATCCGATCCAATTAGTCTAATGTTTTCATGGAAATTCACACATTTAAAAATAGTTCACTTGACAATGGGTATATTGCAGTGCTTCGATAACATTCTCCATTGTATTGAATGGGGTTTCAGATCTTATACAGTTTCTTCCATTCGCTGGTTTATTTACTGTCGGTGCAGAAGTGAAAGAACAATCGGGAAACAGTTTGTTCTCTTGAGGAATGATGAGGTGTTCACATCATTCTGTGTTGAGTAGGGCTTTTCAAGAACATTTTTGTACTCTTTCCATCTGCAGTATATGGCTCGTAAACATGTAAATGTTTAACAGTGCACGAGTCATGAACAAAATGACACGTTTTACAAAAGCCAACCATCTGCCTTCCTAATTTAATTAAATATTTCCTTCTTGTTGTCTGTCTCTCCCTCACAAGTACACACACACACCTTACTAAGAGACGAAGTTTGATTCTTCAAGCAGCATGGCTGGGGATGAATAAGAGAAGGGGAATAGCTACCAATTACCTGTATGTTGTGACACATTGTTTTAGTTTCCATCTCCATAAGGGATGATCTGATATTTAAACTGCTGCCAATTTTGTTGTGTATGGTTTGTATTTTTTTTTAATTCTCCTTTCAGTCAAATGGAATTTTGTAGGAGCTTGCCAAGAGCCTGAGTCATGGGGACTGCTTCTGTTCTGTCAGAGATAATGGGAACTTTGCCATTGCCGTCAGTGAGAGCAGGATCGTTGGCCTCCCAGTGGGTTTCAGCATCTCCACTCCCCGCCCCCCGTCTCGTAGATGCACGGCCTGCTTTAAAGCCTGCATTTTCTAGATGGACAGGCAGGAGGAGTGACTGAGAAGGAACTTTTATTGCTGTCGAATCGCTGCCCTGAATTAAAGGGATCAACTATGCTTTTCCTGCATTGCATTATTCCAAGGAAGGCAGCTTGATGGGCGCTTGAAAAATATAAACCCAGGTGCTAGACTAATGACGGGAGTCGGACCTGACAAGAGCAATAACTCCACAAACCTATGGCCCGCCTAGGAATGAATCACACAGTTGGCTGCTGCTGCTACAGCTGTGTTCATAAGGCATAGTATTAGGTGACTATCCCCCCCCCTCCCTCGTATCATGGGATTCCTGTGATCACAGCTGCCAGATGAATATCTCTCCGAGATGTCATTCGACACTGTCCTATGCAACACTGTCCTGGTTTCCAGAAAGAGACTTCATGATTGGAAGTGTAAATGCAAAATCGTGGTTCCTATTGCGATTGGGTCTGAGTGGCTTATTAATGGTTTGGTACCAGCTGGCCCTTAACTTTCACTTTGACAAGTCCATAACAAACTATTAATACCATTGTTTCGAAGCACTGCATGGGGGGCGTGGCTATGGAATTCTCTTCCACTTGTATATTTCAGTGCCAATGGCTAAAATCCAAAGAAACTTTACTCCTTCCCTCATACTGCTAGAATTCAGGATCACCCAAGTGGCTTGGCGTAAGGATCAGAACCAGTGGGGGTCCTTCTTCACACAATGCATCTGGAATTTGTTTCCACAAACCACACAAATGTTTTCAAAGGCCCATTGCTCCAAATATGACCGCAGGTTGTGGGGTTCTGTATGACCCCATCTGGGTTGTAGAACAGTGCTGATCAATTAGCTTTCTCTTCATTTCCATTTCCAGATTTTAAAAACTGCTGCATGGGCACACGTTGCTTTTGTCCCCTATAGGAAACAATGGAGGATAGCTCAGTAGGGTTGCCAGCCTCCAGGTGGTACCTGGAGATCTCTCGGAATTACAACTGATCTCCAGCTGACAGACATCAGTTCCCCTGGAGAAAATGGCTGCTTGGGAGGGTGAACACTATGGCATTATACCCTGCTGAGCTTCCTCCTCTCCCTAAACCCCGCCCTCTCCAGGCTCCACCCCCAAAATCTCCAGGAATTTCCCAACCTTGAGCTGGCAACCCTATAGCTCAGGGCATCTTGTTCAGGGGCCCATAGAACTAGATACCTTGTCCAGATCTTCTTGAAACTGGGGGGGGGGTCTTAAGTGGACAAGCAGTGCAAATTTTGGTGTAATTTGCATGAAAAACAGGCCCCCCGTTTATGGAATAATGGGCCCAGTTAATTTTGGAATTCCCCCCCCCAAAGAAAGGATCTGAATACTAAACAAGTATTAGAGCCCCCAAATATCAGAAACATCGGTATTTATGGCCTCCTCGATTGCCAAATCTAAAAAAAAAAACCCTTTGTGTGTGTGTGTGCATACACACACATCCCTATCCAGAAATCCAAGAGGGGCTACTCAGAGAGGCACTTTCATTCAGTGTGACTTGCATATCTGTACATTTGTAACAAGAAAGAGCCTCAAGTTACAAAGGAAGGTAGTTGTTTGTGAGAAAGATGAAATGTGATTGATTAGCACTTGATCGATTAGCTGAAGTTTGTTAAAGGGCTGAACAATGCTTGCCTATTGATTTCAGTTAAACTGGACCTCTGGCTAACCAAGTGCGTGCTTTTACTAGAGGGAAGATAGATGTCCTTCGGTGCCTAATCCTGTGATTAAAAGAAGAGGAGTGCTCAGAACCATATATTTTGCGCACACTCAATCAAACACATACACACACACACACACACACACACACACACATGCAATCTTCCATCCCTTCTGTCTTATTACAAGTTCACATAAAAGATTCCACTGAACGGTTCCATGCATGGATCTCTCTGGAGATGAATTGTCATTCTTGAATGCACTCTCCAAAGTGGTGGTTCTTGTCTGGACCTGGGACAAACTATGATTTTGACTTAGCTTTTTCTGGCATCAATTACATTGCTGTCCCGGTGATCTGTTTTCTGCTATATATTATTCTCAGAAAGGAATTTTTGAAAGATAGTCAAGTAGAACTACTGCTCTTCTCATAAAAAAAAGCGCTGCTGTAAAATATGCATGCTGGGTCAAGCACATGACTTACTATCAAGAAAAAAAAGAATGAGATTAAATTAAAGAAACTGCATGCACAGATTCTAAAATTGAAAAAAAGAATGAGATTAAATGAAAGAAACTGCATGCGCAGATTCTAAAATTGTCGAAATTCTCTAAAAGTATTAGAAGCTGACTGAAGCAGAATACAGGGCTTCAGCTGTCCACGAAAGTCAAATGAAAAAGAATTGGGGATATCTGTCCATTCTTAGATGACATTTTTTAAAGGAATAAACAAACTTATGGAGTTAGTTGTATCGAAAATTGTTATCTGTGATAGCCAAATAGAAGTTGCTTTGTTCAGAAGCAGACCATCTCTGAATACCCTATTCAAAGGGCATATGGTCTTGGTTTGATTCAATAAGGCAATTTTATGTCCTTAAGTATAGCTAGTTCTGTGTATCCAACAGAGTATGGGATTTCTTGAATAACAGACTCCCATGCCACAAAGTAAATTGCTTTTAAAAGTTAGTAGCTTCTGGTGTTTCTTGCAAGGGAAGCAGGGTTAGAATTTTTAAAAAAACGTGAATACTTAGTTGGCATTGGTGTTTAGATTTTTAATAGTCCTCTGGACCTTAAACAGGTCTTTGGTTTGAAACTTTTTCCTATTGCATCATTTCTCTTTGTGCACCAGACTGTACGTTACTAGACTAACAGTGGAACCCTAAGCAGAGTTACTGTATTTTAAATACACTGAAATCAATGGAAAGAACTGAGGTAACTGCATAGGATTGAACTGTAAGTATCTTGGAATACATACAATCCAAGTTACAGAGTGTAAAATTTACTCCATCCGTAAGTGCATACTGAATTTTTTAAAAATCATGGCAATTTTCTTTATTACCCTACATTTAAGCATGACATTAAGGTTATAACTAATCTTTATAACTACCTATTTCCCCTTCTGTACTTTGCATAAGATCGCCAAACTTTCACTTGGTATTGCTAGCATGGCAGAGTAAACGTATTCCCTTGAAGGTCATTGATGTGAAAGTAATGTTGCAATTACTGACCTATGTTGGGACAATAAATATGGCACATATGCATGGGATTGGGTCCCAAGAATCTGTGAATTAATAGTTGTCCAAAATGTAATTGCACATGGAATTCTGTCTGATATTTCAACACAGCCAAAATCAGGGGGTGCTTGTTTGTTGCAACGTGTGTTTTCTTTAAAAATAGCTGCTCAGTGGCAAGAAAACAGGAAAAACGGAGAATGCTGAATAGGTGCCTGATTAATTGGCTGGATTTTAGGAACATCAGAGCACTGTGAACAAAATAATTAACACTCTAATTTCATTCTGTTAATGATTACTGGACCCAGCTTAATGGAACCATTTCCAATTTTCCATTTGTAACTTGTCAGAAACCAAAAATGAAATGTATCCTGTGCCTCTCATATTTTTCTCCTAAAATACTTCTATGGCAACTCTTACATTTTTCAACAACTTTATTCCCCCCTTACATTAGTTAATCCCCTTTCCGATGTTCCATTCTAATTGGGATGCTAATTTCTGTTTATATTCTTCCAACACCCCAACTTGGATAGCCCAGGTGAGTCTGATCATGTCAGAGCTCAGAAGGTTGGCCATGATTAGTACTTGGATGGGAGACCTCCAACAAAGATTAGGGTTGCAGAAGCAGGCAGTGGCTAACCACCTCTGTTAGTCTCTTGCCAGGAAAACCTTGCCAGGGGTTGTCGTCAGTCAGCTGTGACTTGAGGGCACTCTTCACCACCACTAGATTCTTCCAACAACTTTTTTTAAGGATTTGACTATAAATGTACTAAATTCAAAATTCATATCAGCAGTAATCCATAATGTAGTTTCAAGGTTATTTGGATCCCACCTTTGCTGTTTTATTAATTCTTTGAAATGCTATATTATTTTTCTCCCGGGCTACAAAGTTTCACAGCAACTCTCACAACAGTCTTATCTGCACCCTGCCAAAGGAAGTTACCACCTGCTATCATGTACCTAGGCTATTACTGATAGAGATGGCCACGAATTGAATTACGCCCCCCAAAAATGCTCGAACCAGGCTGATTTGTGGTTCGCGAACCAGTGGTTCATGGAAGCTCATTTCCACGAACTTCCATGAACTGGTCTACTGGTTCGTTTGGGTCATAAAGGGGCAGTTTAAATTGCCATTTCCCCAGGGAAATGGCCATATAAACTTTTCCTGCGGCTTGCAAGCGGCAGGTCCCTTTAAACTATCAGCTGGCAGGCAGCAGGGGGAAGCCACAGTGGCCATTTGAGGGGTGGGAAGGCCGTTTTTGGCCACGGTCACCACACAGGCCCACAGCGGCCATTTGAGGGGCGGGAAGGCCGTTTTTAGCATCTGCTGCCACTCTGTGGGCCCACGCAGTGGTGGAAGAGGCCAAAACAGCCTTCCCTCCCCTCACGGGAGGAGGGGAAGGATGCCGTGGGCCCGCAGGGCAAGGTGAGTGTAAGGCTGGGGCTGGGGGTGGGTGGTGGGGTTGGGCAGTTTAAAGGGCCCTGCCGCTTGCAAGGCAGGAAAGGGCCCTTTAAATTGTTGAATGCCCCTTTCCCTGCCACTGCTAATTGGCCGGAAAGGGGCATTTAAACCCCACGAACCACAAATTGGTTCGTAAACTGGCCCCAGTATGTGCCAGTTCGTGGTTCCTGGTTTGTGAAAATCCATGAACCACGAACCTCATGGTTTAGTTTTTTTGTGGTTCATTCCCATCTCTAATTACTGAAACATCCCTTGTGGCACAAAACTTAAAATGTCTGATGAAGGGAGCTCTTACTTTACACAGCATCCTTATGGTATCTAACACTGAGTATCTAGTGTTGTGGCATGTAGTGCGGTTCATCATGTGCTACATTGGGAAGAGGTTGTGGCTCAGTGCTTGAGCGCATGCTTTGCATGCAGAAGAGCCCTGGAGTATCTCCCATTAGTTTCTTGTAGAATAGATGCTGGGAAGAGAATTTAGTTTTTAAAAGGTCCTGAGATCTTATAAAGCTGCTACCATTCACTAAGTTAGATGAACGGATGGACTGATTCTGTATAAGGTGGCTTCATCTTGTTCAATGCAACCATTTACTTTGAACAGCTGTAGCTCAGTGGTACAGCACTGATAGAGAGGAGGATGTTGGATTTGGATGTGGCTACAGCTAATGCATTCATGAGGTGCATTTCCAGCACTTCTGTTGCACACACATATGCGCACCCATTGTCTAAGAAGTGTTCCAAGAAGGACTCCGTGGTGCTGCAAATGCTTTTGATTTGATTTATTTTTGATTTATTATTTTTACACACCCTTCCCACAAACAGGCTCAGGGTGGGTCACATCAAATCCATAATACAATAAAAAATAATAGTGCACATAGTGGCATTTGCAGAAGCAAAGAAGAAGAAACAAAGATGCTTTGTGCACAGAAAGTCTCCGATTCTGTCACTGGCATCTCTAGGTAGAGGATCTCAGTTAGCAAGTACTGATAAGCCGTTTCTCTGTCTGACAGCTGCTGCCAGTCGAATTATGTGCCTGATGAACCTATAGTTTGACTTGATATCAGGCAGCTTCATATATCCATGTATCTTCTCTTCTAAGCTAGTATCTCACATTTCTAATTGATGTTAGCATGGAAATATTTCACACGATGCACAACAGCAATATGGTGAGCCATGTTCCACCTTGCACAATGGCACAAAGAAGTGATTGAAGTCTTTTAAGTGGCAATGTCATATTAAAAAGTTTGGATTGAAACTAGTTTACCCTAATAACAACTTCAGTCTGGGGCGTAGTCCGTTGGAGCCCACTGATGTGTTTTCTGTGCCCTACTTGCCTCTTCCCCACTTGAAGAACCAGTTCTGACTTTCTTCCGCCGCATTGAAGCAGGGGTTATTTCAGAAGAGCCCAGGAGGCATCACCTTTGGGACCAGAAGACATACTAGTTTGAAAAACCACTTCCACCATTGTAAGAGCCTGCTTGGCTTGGAATATCCCAATATTTTATGACTCCCCCCCTGCCCACAGCAACCATTATGTGATGGTGACCACTATCTGGCACTGACGTAGATAGCCTAGACTAGCCTTAACTCATCAGATCTCAGAAGTTAAGCAGGGTCATCCCTGGTTAATAGTTGAATGGGAGATCACCAAGGAACTCTAGGGTTGCTATGCAGAGGCAGTTAATGGCAAACCACCTCTGAATCTGTCTTGCCTTGAAAACCCCATGGAGATGCCATAAGATTGTTGTGACTTGATGGCAAACACCCACTACCTGTTCTCAAAATTCTAGACATGCCCACAGACTCCACAAGGTGAGGCCTGAAATTATCAAAACTTGCCATCCATTGACATCTCTGGATTGTTGTGTGACCTGTAAAGGATCTGTTACACCATATGGCCTGGTAAATACCACCGTGGATCGTGTTAAACCGTGTAAAAAGCACCCATGAGAATCATGCCTTACTCTCATTGTAGCCAGTTGGACAAATAGTTTCCAATCAAAGTGCTTTCTGGCAGATTCCACAATGTAAAGAATTTCTCAGGCCCTCAGAGCAGTTTTCAGCGTAGCAGCTTTATTGAAGGAGGCAGAGGGATTTTCTTCATTTCCCCCTGAATGCATCAGGATCTCAGATAAGATTTATTAACACGAGTGTGAATGAGATCAGAAAGTAGCTTGTTAAATCTTCATTGAGGGCGTTAAGTGGATATTGCATAGAAAACTGAAGTTTTTATTGACTCATTAAAACCGACGTATTGTCTGGTTTTCTTTCTGATAGTTGGAAAGCTGTTTGTTCTTCTTTTAGATAACAGAGTGACACAGGTACGTACATGTATGTTATGACAATAAATCAGTCTCTGTGCAGATTAGGTTGCGTGCAAATACTCGATGGGAAAGTTGGCTTGGCAGGTTGGCCGTCATTCGATCCAATTACTACACAGCCGATTTAGGGCTTATTTCCTGGTTAAAATTGCCTCACCTTGTAGGATTGATCTGCACGAACCATATGAAAAGGGGCTTGTTACCATCTAAGATGGGATTGCTATTCAGGAAGCTTTTAAAACCAGAACAGATTCATTTGAAAAGTAAAGTAAGAATCAAGTTTCAGAAAACCTGGAAAAATTTAAGAAGTTAATGTGTGTAGTGCAGAAGATGGCAGCTATTACATAAGCTGCATTTTATTTTCCAAGTACAATCCCTAGAAACATGCCTGATATGGAAAAGGGTGGAGGAGAAAAAGCATTTTCCCTCAAAGCTAGTCCTTTGGATGTAGCATCCAATCGAGTTTTGTAATCGGTCGTTTTGCAAGACGTGAATTAGTCACAGCATTCTTGATATAAAAATTATTGTGTTTCAGTAATTTCCAGACTTTGTGTCATGGGGTAACATTAGGCTTGCCAGCCTCCAGGTGGTAGCTGGAGATCACCTGGAATTACAACTGATCTCCAGGCAACAGAGACCAGTTCCCCTGGAGAAAATGGCTGCTCTGAAGGGTGAACTCTATGGCATTATACCCTGCTGAGCTCCCTCCTCTCCCTAAACCCCACCCTCTCCAGGCTCCACCCCCCCAAATCTCCAGGAATTTCCCAACTTGTACCTGGCAACATTGTGCTGTAAATAATAGATTAATTAGCCTTCTGTGGACCTGAAGAGCCTACCTTTAGAGGAGGCCGTCTGATATGACTCTACATGATTTAATGTTTTGATATTGCATCCTTCCAATGTGGTTGAGTTAAAGATGGATAGGTCTTTTGCACATCTAAAATTGGCTGCTGTTAGAGAATTCAGACTCTTTTAATACAGAGATACAGCAGGAATATCTCAGAGGAGAGGAGGTGAATCCAGAACAGAGACTAACACAGAGGCTCGGTTTCTTGGGAGGCATCCCTTCTTTTTTAGGTCATTGTACAAGTGATTTCGATTTTAATTCAGAAAAGTAATGTGCCTCATCATAAACTAGGGGAACACAACATTTATAGCAGTAGGAGGTTTGAGAAGAGGGAGTTACTTGACAGCATTATTCTTATGGATGTTACTAACGATGAGAGTTTCTTTAAACAATTTCTATCTGCTGTTGGGGCATACAACAACAAAGTATATAATCTATTAAAACTTACAATGTAATATTGGACAGCTAAGTGAACTACACAGTGGTCCAAAAGAACAAAGCCAAAAGCAACAATTCCAGAGCAGAGGCACACTCATCCCCCTGCCCCCAGACTATGCCCTTTACTTGGAACTGATGTCCGTTGAAGAAAATGGGGCAGAATTCGTGCTGCAAGTCTGTTCATCATGACATTGGTTTGATGCAGTTTTAGGTATCCCGTTCATTCACAGTCAGAAGAAGGAATATTTACAAAGCAGATTACCTGACCTTATGCGGAGGATGAATTGAAGAGTTTTGAAAGCTGAAGTTTTAGGGTTTGTTTAGAGCAGATGGTAAGCAAAACAGTTTGTTCCATTCTACTCCAAACCACAGGAAATCAAATATTAATAAAATTTCTATGAATCACACATAACATATACTGCCTTTTTTTTGCAGTAAAAAGTCATCTCTTTTATGCTTGTTGATGTACAGCTGGGATAATAGCCAGGATTGGAGAGATAAAAACAGTAATTAATACACTCTTTAAACTAAGTTGTTTATCATATCATTGCTAATTAAGGGTAATAGATGGCTTGGACTGAGGACCAATATAATAACACATCTAATGAGCAAAGCTAAAGGCCTAATTGTAGATCCTTTCATTTCTACCAGTGTGCTCTGTAACACTCTCACTTTCTCTGTTTGCTTTGTTCAACATACAATGACTGAAACTGTGAACAGGTCTTAATAGAAAAGCATTGTGCTGAAAGCAACATAATGTGTTCTGAAAGATGCTTCAGTTCAGACGTGCACCTTACCACCTGAGTTGCGCAATGTGTTTGCGTGAGTGAATTGCTCCTGAATGGACTACGTTTGCAGGTTAGTCACAGAATCATTGTCTGCTCCCAAGAAGGTCACCATCTCTCTTGAGGATCCTGTTTTGGTGGAAAGGTAACATAGAAATTTTTTTAAAACAAATAAATAAAACGAAAGTGCTCTGAGTATAAGTTTGCGATACATTATGGGGAAATCTAGCACCATCTCTACATCCAGCTTTATTGATTCTAGGTTCCAGAAGGGTTGCCCTGAGCTGATCGTAAGTGAAACAAATAGAAACATAAGGGAAACAATTATTTCATTGCTTCCTTGGACAACTTCCTTGGACAACTCTTACGTTGCATCTGACCAGGGCCGGCGCGCCCATTGAGGCCAGGTAGGCGGTGGCATCAGGGTGCGGGGTGCTGGAGGGGGCACCAGAGGAAGCGCGGGGGGGGGGAGTGCGTGCCACGGAGCTGCAGCCTCCCAGCCCTCCCGCGCTGCCGCTGCCACCAGCACACGCCCCCAGCTGGGTGCAGCAGCCGCGGGCAGGTGTCTGCAGCAGTGCAGGGCAACCAAGCGGGAGAGCTCGGAGGCCACCCGTGCAACGTCACACGTGACATCATCACGCAGTTTGGTGGGTGCGTGCGCACGCACATGCGCGGGGCACCCTGCCTGCCAGCCAGCTGTGCACACCAAAAACCCTGGCACCACTGTTGCATCTGACAAAGAGAGCTGTGACTCGCGAAAGCTTATGTTTCAATAAAGCTGGTTAGTCTTAAAGGTGCTACTGGACTTTTTACTATTTTGCTACTACAGATTATCTTGGACAACTCTATGTCTCTTGATGACAGTTCCTCCTTCTATGAGCTGGGTATGATGTAATAATAATAGCACTGGAAAGTTACTAACTCTCTGTCTTCTGTCAAACCTCATGCTTGATTTAAATGTGATACTGGCTGAGGAAAAAGCACTTTCTCCCTCTGAGGCGGAGGACATCTTGGGTTGTTTCCTTTTGCCCAATCAGGGAGGCAGGAAGTCAAAAAAATAGCTCTTCCTCTTCCTCTTGGAGCCTAGGAACGCCCCCTTGTTCCAGTTCTTTCCTGCCTCCAGGGAGAGCAGTTGTGGCTACAGTTTTCTCTGTCAGCCCACAGTCCTGTCTTTTTTGTCTTCTTTGTTCTAGCTCTAGTTTTTTCCTTCCCTCTTCCTCTCTTATTCTTCTCTACTCTACCTTTCTTATCTCTACTCCTCCCCCCCCCTCCTCAACTCTTTTTTTCTCTGGGCCCAAGTCTATCAAGACGATGGAGTCCAGGGACTCCGAAGATAGCTTTATGGAGGGTGAGGAGGGAAGCTCACCAACGGCCGCATCGGCGGCAGAATCGGCTGCTGTACCCGGTACCGTCTTGCCGCCCAGGCTTGAACGGCATCCCGGCACCTTTCCGGCTGCAAAGCCGCGTACTTCTTCAAAAAAATCGCGACGCAAGCAGAAGGACTCCCAGGCATCAGGGCCAGTCGAGCAGGCCACCAGCAGCCCGTTAGATGCAGCCGCGGTTTTGGCGGGAAACCAAGATGGCGCCCGCGCCGATTCCCGCACGGCTCCCAGTGCCGCGGTCGCCAACCTCCAGCCGGGAGAGTGCCCTGCAGGCCCTTCTACAGTGACGTGGCCTCTGCAGTCGATCGGCACCGGAGCCCATGGGACGGGTAATGTACAGGGCGACCTCGGTTCCCTCCTGAGAGGCGAGTTCATGTCCTTTCTACAGACCATGCGGGAAGAGATTTTTCATTGGTGCCAACCCCCTCCCGAGGCAACAAGCCAGTCTTCCTCCCTGCCTCCTTCCCCCCCCAGTAAAGTGCGGCGTACATCCTGCCAGTGGCCTACCAAGGCAGCCCAAAAAGCACACCCAATCCCGGCCAGAGATGGGGATATTGTTGTAGGGGGGGGAGCCTACTCTGATAGCGAGGAGGGTGAAGAAAGGGAGTTCCTTTCAGAAGAAGAGGAGGAGGAAGAAGTCATTATGCCTGACCAGTCAAACAGGCTGTTTAAATCAGAGGACTATCCATACCTTCTGAGTAAGGCTCTGGCTGCCCTAGAGCTTCAGGAGAAACGAGGAGGGGAAGAGGCATCTAGTGGTACCAGTAGGGATTCTTCAAGACCCAGAGGGTGTAAAGAATTTTTCCCAAGGGGTGACACCCAGGAGAAGGTCTTCCCTTTTCCGGAATATTTTGAAAGACAATTAAAAGCAGAATGGGTCTCCCCTGCCTCTAGCAAACAATGCTCAAGCGCCCTTAAAAAACTGTATGCATTACCTTCTTATGCATCTGAGTTTTTACAGGTTCCTCGAATTGATGCCCCGGTGGCGGCGCTTCAGTCACCTGGGCTGTTGTCGGAAGATGGCCAAGGCTCAGTCAGAGACAATCTGGATAGGAAAGCGGAAGCGGCACTCAAGAGAGCGCATGAAGCAGCAGCCATGGCGATTAGAGCATCTTCCACCGCGTCCATCGTGTCCCGGGCGGCAGTAGTCTGGCTGCGCAAGTTAATCCAGCTGCTACCTGAAAATCAAAAGCGTCTGTTAGAAGGGGCTAGTAGAGTCTTAAAAGCAACCACCTTCACGGCAGATGCTACTCTGGATGCTCTCACCTTCTCGTCCAGAGCCATTGCCTCTGCGGCAGTGGCTAGAAGGCTTCTCTGGTTGCGCGCATGGCCAGCTGACATCAGATCCAAATTTATCCTGATGGCGTACCCCTTCCAGGGGGATAAACTGTTTGGAGATGCCCTGGAAAAGGTTCTCATCGAGACCAAAGACAAGAAAAAAGCCTTACCCAAGTCGGTGAGACGGTATGACAAACGACCCTTCAATAACCAGTCCTTTCGTACACACCATTCCTTGGCGAGACCACGGCCAGATTCCAAACGGTCCTCCTGGAGTGCCAACAAACAATCGTTCAAGAGAGCTAACTTCGGTTTCAGGTCTAACAGACAACACCAACAACGAGGGGAAAGGCAGGACTTCGACTCCAAAACTCAGAAGTCCTGACTCACGGCCGCTTCCGGTGGGGGGAAGACTACAGTTCTTTCTCCAATCCTGGGTGGACTCCAAGGCGGATGCCTGGACACTGGAAGTAATCTCAAAGGGTTACTCCATAGAGTTCAAGTCGCACCCACCGGATCGCTTTCTGTCATCCCCCCTACGCCGAAACCCTCAAAGGAGATCCATCACCTTAAACGCGGTACAACATCTCCTGAACATCCAAGCAGTCGAACCTGTACCTCGTCAAGAGCAAGGCTCCGGTGTTTACTCCCTATTCTTCACCGTGCCAAAAAGAAACGGAGACTGGAGGGCCATTTTGGACTTAAAGTTCGTAAACCGTTTCATAAAGCTGAGGCACTTTCGCATGGAGACTCTAAGATCTATCGCGGAGTCACTACGACCCAAAGAATTCCTCACCTCCATAGACCTCACAGAGGCATACTTACACATTCCGGTTCATCAGGCCCATCGCAGATTCCTGAGGTTTCATGTGAATGGTCTCCACCTTCAGTTCAAAGCCCTCCCATTCGGACTTGCCACAGCTCCCAGGTTGTTCTCCAAGATCCTGATCAACCCCATCGTTCGACAGCGGGAGAGGGGGATTCATATACATCCCTACTTAGACGACCTGCTACTCAGAGCAAGCTCCAGGGAAAAGGTGGCGGCCGACACACAGACCACGGTTCTCTACCTGCAAGCGCACGGTTTCTTGATCAACTTATCAAAATGTTCTCTTCAGCCTTCTCAAAGACTGCTTCATCTAGGAATGTTGGTCGACACCAGGAAGGGTCGTTTTTACCTACCACCGGAGAAGATCCAGAAAACCAAGGAGATGACCGCTCTGGTGCTGAGCCGCAGCTCCGTTTCTCTGATGTCGCTCTCCAAGTTGATGGGAACCCTCGTAGCGAACTGCGAGGCCCTGGACTGGGGCCGTCTGCACACACGGGAACTCGTGTCCTTCCTCAGACCGTTCCAATCTCTTATTGCACTAAGATGCGATCGACAACTCACAGTGCCCTTGAAGGTCAAGTCCAGCCTCAGATGGTGGACCTCAGCACCCAACCTGCGGCGGGGGAAGTCGTTCCTCAATCCTCCCAGGCTGCAACTATTCACCGATGCCAGTCTCACCGGCTGGGGGGCAGTTCTGAAAAACCGACCTGCTCAGGGTACGTGGTCTCCGGAAGAGACTGTCCTGCCAATCAATCTCCTGGAAGTCAGAGCCATTCGCCTTGCTCTCGCTTTCTTCAGCCAAGACCTCGTCGGCAAGGATGTTCTGGTACGAACCGACAACGTCTCAGCCAAGGCATATATCAACCATCAGGGGGGCACTCGGTCCCCCAAGCTGCACAGAGAGGCCATGAAGATCTTACACTGGGCGGAAGCCAATCTCCTCTCTCTGCAAGCCGAACACATCAGGGGCGTGACCAACATTCAAGCGGACTGGCTCAGCAGGCAGTCCATCCACCCAGGGGAGTGGACACTCAAGAAGGAGGTTTTCCATATGATTGCGGAACGTTTCGGGACACCGATCATGGACCTGTTTGCCACTCCTGCGAACTGTCAAGTTCCGAGGTTTCTCTCCAGGTTCCTGTACCCCCAGGCAGAAGGGATAGACGCTCTCTCTACTCGGTGGCCCAAGGGGCTACTGTACGCCTTTCCACCGATCCCGGTTCTTCCCAAACTTCTACGGCGGATAGCGGAACGTCAAGCGGAGGTAATCCTAGTGGCTCCATGGTGGCCTCGGAGACCCTGGTTCTCCACGATACAGGCACTGACGATTTCCCCTCCGATGCAGCTACCAACGGTACCAGATCTTCTGCATCAGGGCCCGGTGTGGCATCCCCATCCAGAATGGATGTGTCTGACCGCGTGGAGATTGAGAGGCAGTACCTTACCAGATTGAGGTACCCTCCGCAGGTGATCCTTACCCTCCTGGCGTCTAGGAAGAAATCAACTATTAGGCTATATAACACCACCTGGAAGGCCTTCGCTCGCTGGGCTAGGAGGAAGAAGGTTAATCCTCTGCGCCCATCCATCGTTATGATCCTGGACTTTCTCCAGCAGGGCCTGGAAGCTGGACTCAAGCCGGCCACTCTCCGCAAGCAGGTAGCGTCTCTGTCTTCGGTCTTTCCTGTCCTGGAAGGTTGTCGACTCTCCCGGCATCCTCACATCCAACGCTTCCTCAGGGGTGCGACCTTGCTAAGCCCCCCAGTTGTTCATCGTTTCCCTACTTGGAGGCTTCACGTTGTCTTATCGGCCTTAACCAGGCCCCCGTTTGAACCTCTCCATTCAATTTCCTTGAGATGGCTAACCATCAAGACTATTTTCCTGGTAGCTGTCACGTCAGTGAGGCGGATCTCGGAACTGGGGGCTCTGTCAATCAAGCCCAACCTGTGCATTTTTCACCGGGATAAAGTGGTTCTCAGGACTGACCCCACCTTTGTTCCCAAATCCTGTTCCAGATTCCATAGGACTCAGGAGATCAATCTGCCATCTTTCTGCCCTAACCCTTCTCATCCTAAGGAAAGGGACTGGCATACCCTCGACGTTCGTAGAGTCCTCAAGTCGTACCTATCTAGGACTGAATCTATCAGGTGTTCCGACTCGCTCTTCATCAATATTTCTCCTCCCAACCAAGGGAAAAAGATGTCCTCGGCAGCCATTGGGAGGAACATTCGGTCCTGCATCACGGAAGCGTACAAGGCGTGCAACAGAGAAGTGCCTCAGGGAATTACTGCTCATTCGGCAAGAAGCACGGCAACTAACGCAGCATTCCTCAAGGACGCCTCCGTGGAAGAGGTTTGCAAGGCAGCCACCTGGTCATCAATTTCCACATTTGTCAGACACTACAAAATGAACATTTTCAATTCAGCGGACGCTGCCTTCGGAAGGAGAGTTCTCCAGCACGTGATGTTCGACGGGGAGCCTCTCCCACCCGGAGAAGACTAACTGCTTTGGGAGTACCCAAGATGTCCTCCGCCTCAGAGGGAGAACGGACCTTTGGACACTTACCGTGAAGGGTCCTTCTCCTCTGAGTGCAGGAGGACATCTTGCCCCTCCCAGGCTCCCCCGTCTCCTGTTACTCCTCTCTGATACTTCCTTATAAACGACACCTTTCCGGCTGGAATTTTCTGTCTCTCCTTCCACTCTCAACATGCCGCAGTCGTTTTTTCTCACTGTTTTTTACTTAACATAGTTCTGCACACCGACTAAGTTTTTTCCTTTTTCGGGTCGGGTGCAAGTTTTTTCTTCTTGAAAGTTCTAGTATTTGATAGTTTTTTCTTCTACTGCTTTGTGGAGTCACCAGAACTGGAACAAGGGGGCGTTCCTAGGCTCCAAGAGGAAGAGGAAGAGCTATTTTTTTGACTTCCTGCCTCCCTGATTGGGCAAAAGGAAACAACCCAAGATGTCCTCCTGCACTCAGAGGAGAAGGACCCTTCACGGTAAGTGTCCAAAGGTCCGTTCTCTTGGGACTTTCCCCTTGAAGAGCATGTTGTCCTGCTCGGGTTGTGGCTCAGTTTAAGTGAGATGCTGCATGAATGCAAAGTCCCATGAGAAAGTGATCCCCCACCCCTTAGCCAGCATTACATTTAAATTGGACCTATTGCAAGGATAAATGTGATGGAATTTGTGAGAATCAGTGTGGTTAGTGTTGGAATAGGATCTGAGAGACTCAGCTTTAAATCCCCACTTTGTGGTGATTTTCACAATATAACCTGTATAGCCATGTTCACAATTGACAGTGAACACACGTACATATTGCATATTCATGTGTCCACCTGTTTATCAGAAAGATCCATCCTGCGTTCACTTTACAAATGAAACCAGGAACCCGTACCTGGGTAACAAAAGGAAAAGCCCTTGCAGCTGTACATTCATAGAATACTACATGAGCATTACTCAGTTTGTGCATAAAGAAGAAATCAAATGTATACTATACACAGATCATACATGTGTACAGTGTAATTTGTGAACAAGGCTCCTTTGTACAATGTACGCTTGATTTCTCCTTATACATGCATTGAGTAATTCTCGTCTTACATTCAGTGCATGTTCAGCTGAATGTGTGATTTAAACCCCATGTTTATCCTGGTACTGTTGATCCCTGATTTCATTTGCAAAGTGAATGCATGTTGGCTCTTTCTTACAAACAGATGCAGGATGAACATGCATTCCCTATAGCAAGTCAACAGGAATAATCTCATGGCCTGGCCTACCTCATGGGGTTCTTGTGAGGATACAGCAAGCAGAGGGAGCTTGTTTGCCTCTCTAAGCACCTTGGAGGAGGATTGGAATAAAAGTATGAGCAACTATACTCTGAAAATTCCTTTATAGGTTATTCAAAATAATGGCCTTACAAGATGGTTGTCAGTGCTGTGGATTATGTTGAACAGCTGATAATATTGACAAATATTAAGAAAATTAAGAGAACTGTCTTTGAAACTGCAGTCGTGGGGTTTTTTTTAAGTTCCAGGTGTCACTGTTGAATTGGAAGCTGTGTGTAAATAGAAATTAGCCAAATGTTTTTGGCATTTCTGTAATGTTTTTGACATCTTACTTCAGCACTTTCAAAATCCGTGCGACCATGAGCCATGTTACGTTCTGACATTAGAGTTACTGACTCCTTACAGTGATTTTTATGCCTTCAACAGATGTATTGTAGAAAAATGGTGTTCTGTGTTGTGCTGTTTTGCCGTCTGGTTCAAGTTCTCTTTGTCATGGAGCCTATCATGGTATAGAAATGTCTCAGCAACCTATAATGTCATCTATCAGCAGGTTTTGTGGTATTGCCTGGCTGAGTTGTAATGCCCCCGTCTGCTGGTGAACGATTAGAGAAATATATATTTAAACAGAAACTTGATAAATCATGTAGAGCAGTGAGATTTGCAAGTAGATAAAAAATAAGGATGGAGGCAGTATGTCACAAATCTGGTTTTTAAGGCCTTTTGTGTGAAAAACACCTGTGTATCAAGGTGGGGGGGGGTGAATGGAATGAGAAATGCTATCATCAATGTGAAAGACAGGTTGCTTCCAGATGAATTACGCCAGGTATATTCAGACATTATACTCCAGGTATATTCAGACATTAGAGTCAATAAATGTTGCCAATTGACCCCACAACCGCTAGCAGAGTCTGATGTTTATTTTCATTTAAAGAAAGTAAGGTGCTTTTGGAATATTTGAAGAAGTTTCAAGCCCTTTGGGTTTATGTTGCCACAGAATGTGTGTTATAGTGTGTAAAAACACTGTAAAGAATAGTATAGGTAAATGGGGCAATGCTTTGTCAGGCTTATGCATCATAGAGTTATCCCAGAGTTCCCTTAAGAGGTGCAGGGCTGTGTGCCCAGTTCCTTCACATCTCCACCTTATCTTTTCAACAACCTTGTGAAAGAAGCTCAGGCAGACTGGCCCAGAGTTGAGTTTCATGGCAAAGTGGGGCTTCGAGCTGGTATCTTCAGTCTAGATCAATGGTCTAACCCCTCCAGATCTCTAATTTCTTATCTCTCATTAATGGTTCGAGTAGCACCCTATCTGTTGTGATTTATTTTTGGCCCTGTAAATGTTTATTTTGGGCGCAACCAGTCATGATGGTCAAATCCACATTCACCCATTACCCGCCTGTTTATCGGATATCTTCCGTTTGCCTCCAATCCGCGATTTTTTCCTCTTCGTTCACATTCCTGCTTCCAATCCATCTTTCTCATGCGTCCCTCCGGTCACACAGCCGCTCAAAAACCACTTTTTTGGGCGGGACCGTTTTTCCCCGCCCATTTTTTTTTATTTTTTTGAGCACACTTTTCCGTTATTTCGATCTTGCCTTATAAAGAAACATCATTGAAGATAATGATGCCTCTCTTTCCCGCACTGACAGCACTGATGGCTCTCTCCCATTTCTATTTTGGAAATTTGGAAGCATGTGGGAAGCTTTCGTGGGCATTTCCTATGCAGGACAGTTCAGTGCCTGAATTTTACTGAAGTTTCACTTCCTTGGAGTGTCATTATTTCGATATTTCTTAATTTCGATATTACAGTAATATAAAATAAAAAAAATAAAAAACAGTTAAAAAGGAAGTTTCGCAAGTCCGTTCTGAGGATGGATTCACCCCAAAATGATTTTTCAAACTACCAGATTTGATTCAGAAACAGCATAATCAATAAATCCAATGCTATGAAGTCAAAAACAGTCTTTTGCAGACTACGGAGCACTTGCAAGTTGAATCAGCCAATAGGAACTCTCGGAACGGCCGGAGAGACAGGAAGGGGGGTGGTTTTTTAAAAAACCGCATAAATTGTGCATTGGCCCGTTCACGGCCACCGTGAAACTCCCATTGAAAACCTGTGACCACATATTCGGGAGAAATGCGAATGAAATGCGTCTGTTTAATGAGGTAATGTGACCGGCACTCGGGATTGCGTGGGGAATGCGGGGAACATGCGACTTAGAATGAGTAATGTGGATTTGCCCGATTTCTTTGTTTTCATAATATTGTTAAGCTTTGCTCATACTGGAATTGGTTGGCCTATTACAATTCTAAAAAGCAGTGCATGAGGAAAGTTGCCTTCAGCCAATGCTGTTAATATATTTACAATGGGTTGAATCCCAACTTTGACAAGCAGGGCTGAACAAATGGGAGGAATCTTAGTTTCTTTCGTCTTCTTTCTCCAGCTCCCTACATTCCCACCCCAGCTATTCCTGATGAGTGGCACACCCTTGACCACAGGGATGCAGCGGGAAAATGGACATCAAAAGAAACCATCCCGCGCATTCTTGCTCAAACTCTAATACAAATGTAGCTGAAGCGTCCACAAGAGTGCAGATGCTAACTTCTACTGATTTTTTCTTTTCCTACTACAGCCCTCCTCCAACTATATATAGTTCAGGAGCAGTTTGCCGGGGTGCAGAAAAGAGGGGAAGTCAGTTTAGGCCCTTTCCACAAGCTCTTACCTGAAATTTAGATCCAGCCCTGTTTATGCAACTTGTATATAGCACTTAAGAGAATTTTATAAGTGAAAGGTAGTTGTGTCTCTGCCTCAGTGAGCTTGCAGTCTAAGAGGGAAATAAAAGAGAGGCTAAACGAATGAAAAGAGAGATTAGGCTAGCAAGTGGTAGTGTGAGCTCATGGAGTACCCCATATTGACTGTTTGATTTTTAAGGGTTTAAAAAGAGTGTTTGCCACTCTTTGGAGTGGCAAACAACAAATGTAAAATCCATCAGTAGAAACACAGTTAATTTCAAAACACAGCAGCATTAAAAACCAAGCTCCAAATCAGTTTTTTAAAAAATGCTTAGAACTTATGTTACTTACATGGGAACTAAATGGAGAGCAGCTAGAATCAAATAAAATAATTCAACACAGTCAATCAATTAATGACTAGCTAAATAAGCATTATTTGACCTAGCATCTGAATCGGAGATTATTAGGTGCCCAGATGGAACGGGTGTATCACAAGCACTGTTCCCACTCATGTGAACTCCTGCGCAATAGTGCACAAATTTTAACACCCCAGTGCGCAATTGAGAAGCCCAGCGCATGCCCCGCCTTGGTGCTGCCCCAGGCTTGTGCGCCTGGAGCAGCCCCGACTTCCCTGTTTCCTGCCTGGAGGGTCTAGTGCAGCCTCAGCCATGGCACAGAGGAAGGGAGAGCTGCAGGAGGTGGCGGTGTGAGGCGGTCAGTTTTGTGGGCTCTGCAATGCACACTCGCAGCCCCAGGACCTGGAGGAGGCGATGGCGGCATGGGGTGGCCGGCGTTGCGGCCTGTCTGCCACACGCTCGCAGCCCCAGGACTTGGAGGAGGAGGCAGCATGGGGCAGCCAGGCTTGCGGCCTGTCTGCCACATGCTCGCAGCCCCAGGACCTGGAGGAGGTGGTGGCATCGGGTGGCCAGCCTTGTGGGTTCTCCTCTGCAGGCTCGGAGCCCCGGGACCCGGACGAGGCAGCGGCAGCATGGAGCGGCCGGCCTCACGGCCTGTCTGCTACACGCTCGCAGCACTGGGACCCGGAGGAGGCTGCAGTGTGATTCTCTATTCTCTAAAAACTAGCTGACCAACTGGAGATATGTTTTGCTGACCAATCCAGCTCCTTCATGAGCAGTCAGATTTTCTGATAAAGTTGGCACCTGCTAACATTAAGTGACTTCACAGTCAGGGGACATAGGCACTGAGTGTTTTTACATACACAGTTTAAAAAGAAAAAAACATTAAAAGTGTGGAATCTCTCCCTCTCATATATATATTTTTCTTTTTCTTGCATGTGAAATTGAGGATAAACTTTTATTGTATCTTCCCCTAATGTTGGCAGTGATACTGGGGTGGGGAGTAGATAAAATTTATTTTGGTCACTTACAGTGCAATCCTATGGAGAGTTACTCTAGTCTGAGCCTATTAAAGTCAATGAACTTATACTTGAGAAACTTTCCATAGGATTTCACTGCCATTCTGACTTGCAGGCAGACAATTGCGGATCCTTGCTATTGCTACGGTTGTCCTAGTTTCTGCCTTTCCTAATGAGATCTCCTGGATGTGTGCCCAGTGTTTGAATTGTAATTGACCTGTGTTCTTCTGTCTTCATTTTTTGTATTGGTACTGAAATATTTGTTTCCCTTCTGCTTTTGAGATACATATAATGTTTCACGGCCACATCCTTAGAGAGATCACTCGCACGGTTTAGAGGAACATAAAAAATGTTCTTATGGTGGAGTCCCCGATCATGCAGAAATTAGTTGCACCTGAACTACAACCTGCAGGCACCATAACTGATTGGTTAGAGTATACAGCAACGTTGCTGGTATGAAAAGGACCTCAATCCATTACCCAGAGAACTCACATGAGAACCTGCCTTGTCAGACCCTTGGTCTACTTTTTTAACTGGAGAAGCTGGCTCATATTGTTACCCTGGTAGAAATGGTTAAGGAAATTAGGTTCTCATTTCTTAACACTTTCAGCCCTGTATCCAACTTCTGGTTGTTTTCAAATTTCTTCAACCCATTCCCTATTGCATTATTTACTGACTTACACTGTGAAATCTGCCTTGAGTCTCAGTGAGAAAGGCTGGCTATAAATAGTGCAAACAAAATAAAATAAATAGCAACCCTGCAAGGTATTTAAGGCAAGAGATATGCAGAGGTGGTTTGCCATTACTTGCCTTTGTGAAGCAACCGGGGGGGGGGGCACCTACTTAACTTCAGAGATCTAAGATCAGGCTATCCTGGGCTATCCTGGTCTGGGCTCAGGTGCCGCTAAATGTGGAGTATCCAGTTCATTCTTATGGTAAAATAACTGTGAATAAACCTTTCATCCACACATTTCTCTAATCATTTTTGAAGTCCCTAATACTCTCTAGCAGTTGCCATATCATGTGGCGGTGAATTCCATATGTTAAAGGTACACTTTTGACAGTATGTGGTCCAATTCATTAATAAAATGCTAGGAAGTCACATTTCTTTAGATCCAAAAGTAATTCTATTAGATTTGTTTAAAAGAGATATATATTTCTCTTTAGCTATAAAATTGGTGTTAAGCTTGACTACTGCTGCAAAAATGGCCACATTGGAAGATACGGCAAATTTCAGATAAATTTATCTGACATGCAGATAAATTTATACAGACATGCATTTTCGCCAAATGGCTAGAAGCTAATAAAACTCAGAAACATTTGATGGAGTATGTCAAAACAGATCCATCCCTATTCAATGCAGCTCCTCCAATATGTCAACCTCTCTAACCAACATCACCTTTGCCTTGTCTGGATTCAGTTTCCCCTTGTTTTCTTTCTATCTTTTGGCCACAGTTAACATGCAGTAGCCTGATGTGGAGCTTACAGTCTGGGAGACTTATTTAAAGATATGCATAAGTGTGTGATGGCATCCGATACCAATGCCTCAGGCAATCTAATTCAAAAGTCTTTTAATCAAATGGATTCCGGTTTTGGAAAAGGAGCGCTCAAAACTTGCAAGTTGCTGCTCACAAAGTAGATTTCTGGTTCACAACAGCGCACTGCTTAGAGGGAACATTGAATCACAAGCAAGGGCTTATTACAGTAGAAGCCCTCACCCAGTCATAGACTGTTTAGGACTCGACTCAGCATTTTGAATCCAGTCCAGAAGTCAATAAATACCTCTCTGAGCCTGTGTGCGGGGAGAGCAGGGTACAAATGTAATGAAATAAAAATAAATAAATAAATAAATAGTCGAGGTAGCTCTTTTCATATTGGAGGCATGCATTTCTGATAAATTTGTGCCTGCCAATAGGGCAGTGGCTATACTGTGAACCTACTGACGCTTTCAAATGGTCTTCGAAAGTAGCCCTCCAACTGAGAATAAGGATTGTGAGGTTATAACAAACCAATTGCAGAACAAGGTGTGATTTCAGGAGGGATTTGAAGGGAGGCAGAGGCCATGGACATTTTGAAGAAAGAAGTTGTCTGATACATATTTTTCCCCTTTATTGTGGTCTTCCATGTCATTTTTGTTCTTCATTTTTTAACAATGATATAACTTTCTCAGTTCCTGGAGTGCTCCAGGAAAACACACACACAACTGCAAGGTAGGTTGCTTGTTCACTGGGCAAGTGCTGTTTTAGACCCTCTTATGGGATTTGGGGCTCGATCAAAGTGCCTTTCGTGAGACGGCTCGATGGTTACATTGCCAGCAAATTGGTTTAGGCACATGTTTTCCTATGTAACTAGGTCTGCAGCTACATTTGGTTTGCATCCTTCCCCTTGATATATAACATAGTATTGTAACTTTAAAAAATTTTGGTAATGAATGTCAATTTTGCTGGGTATTGCATTTTACTATACTCCCAAGAACTAAATATAACACACAAGCTTCCAGGAACTCATAAAAGACCTCCCCTTCCCCCTAGTCCCCCCTTCCCTTCCCTTCCCTTTTTTTTTTTGGCAAAAGAATGACTTTTTAATGAATCCAATAGCATGAGTGTTTCATTCAGCTCTAGTGAGTGTAATAAAAAGTATTAGCCTACACACACTGGTGTCGGATCTGCCTGTAAATTACATATCCCCACTGATAGCATATAATTATTTTTAAACTGGGGTTGAGTGTTCAATTGCAGTGTATTTGTGTACATCGTGCAGCTAAAACGATCTAGCTATTTGCAAGTGACAGATAAAATATATTTTCCCACTATGTATAATTGGGAGGAAAGGGAAAGTATTAATGGTCTTCAAAGAGAAGTGTTATTATTATTATATTAACAATAGTTGTTAATATGGTGTCATCAACATGCATGGTGCTTTACAGCATAACAGAAAAGTACTCCCTACTCCAATGAGATTAAATTTATAATTAGACCTAAAGGAGAAGACAAAAGTTGGATCCCAGATTAAAGTGGCAATTTCTAACAATTCCCCCTTTCTGGTGCAGACCCCTCCCCCAGTCCCCTAGGAGCAGCATTGTGTGGAGAGCAGTGGGCTACAGTGGGAAGAGGGAAGCAAAAACGTTTAGTCTGGATCCAACTCAAAGATAGTAAAAAGAGATGGAGACAGAGATAAGCCAAAAACGATGGGTTGGATCCATCCAGCTATTCTACTCGCGAAAAGGAGAGGAAGAGTTCTCCTTCAGCCACCGAAAAGGGTCTGCTGGGGTCAGGGGACCTCTAGGACTGGGAGATGGGCAAGGAGAGAAAGTAGGTAAGACTGAGTAAAATAGCTGGCTGAATCTAAACCTATACAGTTAATGCTAGTTAGGTTCAGGAGTTGAAGATCCCCCCCTTTTCTTTTAAATTAATCTGCATAGCTTTATTTTGTTTGAAATATAGTTGTCACACTTCAGTTACAATCTCTGAATATGAAAGACAAGAGCCATATATTTGGAAAGTGATGTGAAAAATAAAGGTTCCCTTTGTGCATTCTCTGGTGAACACCCATGTCTGATACCCACATTAGATCTCTTCTTCAATTAAGAACATAAAGAGGTTTTCTGGTTGAGGGTTACCAACCTCCTGGTGGCGTCTGGAGTCCTCCTGGAATTACAGCTGCTCTCCGGACTACAGAGACCAATGCCCCTGGAGAAAGTGGCAGAAAGTAGACTTTATGGCATCACTTCCCTGCTGTGTTCCTTCCCCTCCCCAGACCCTACCGTTCCCAGGATCAGCCCCCAAATCTATAGGATTTTCCCTACCTGGAATTAGCATTCCTGATTAGAGATGGGCACGAACAGAAAAAACAAACGTGATGTTCGTTGTTCATTGCCATTCAACGGTGCTACTGGACTCTTTACAATTTACAGTGTAATCCTAAAACGGGAATTGCACTGTTAATCATACATTGTTTAAAGAAATATTCCTTTTGTCCGTCCTAAATCTACTGCCCATCAGCTTCATTGGATGCCCTCAAGTTTTAGTATCTAGAGAGAGTGAGGGAGAAGCTCCCTTTATCTATTTTCTCTACCCCGTGCATAATTTTATAAACTACTATCATGTTCCCGCTTCGTTGTCTCTTTTCTAAACTGAAAAGTCCCAGAATCATCAGCCTTTCCTCTAACCTCTTATTGGTTGTTTTATTTTCAGCCCCTTTGCTAATAATCCCCAGCACAGGTTAGGCGAGTAGCTGTGCTGGTCTCTAGTAGAACTGCAGGATTTGAGTCCAGTGGCTCCTTAGAGACCCTCAAGATTTTTGGAGCGTAAGCTTTTGAGAGTCAGAGCTCCCTTCTTCAGTCAGAACAAGATTCAGGTCCAGTAGCACCTTAGAGACCAACTAGATTTCCAGGGTGTAAGCTTTCAAGAGTCAAAGCTCCCACAGAAAATCTAACTGGCCTCTAAGATGCTACTGGACCTGAATCTTGCTCTTATAACTACAGACCAACACGACTACCCACCTGAAATTGTCTTCTTCAGACACTGTATGAAGAAGGGAGCTCTGACTCTCGAAAGCTTACTCTCTGAAAACCTTGTTGGTCTCTACATTTCCATCGGACTCAAATCCTGCTGTTCCCAGCACAAAGTTTGCCTTTTTCATTGCTGCAGCATTCTAGGATGACACTTCCGTTGAGCTGTCCAGTACAACCCCAAGATTTCTTTCCTTCTCAGCAAGTTTAGTCTCCGTTAGCAAATAATTGAAGTTTGTCCTTTTTTGTTCCAAGTTGAATTACGATCCTTTCCATTATGCCTGGATCTAGCTGCAGTTGAGTATCCTGGTTTCTGTTGCCAGGTGCAAGGCCACAGGAGAAAAAGCAGCTAGCCACCCTTCAGTTGCACCAGAGACCACCAGACTGTAGTGAATGCCTCTTCCCCAAGAACCTTTTTAATTTTATTCTAATTGATATCTTTATTGATTTTTACATTACGCGAGCCACTTTGGATTTAAAAATACAACAAATACATTTTAAAATACAACAAATAAATAATGATTGCTTCATGTACCTAGATAATGGCTGCTTCCACATACGTTGGATAATCCACTTTCAATACTCTTTAGTGAACATTTGAAACTGATTTTCCATGTGTGGAACAAAAAATCCACTTCTAAAGGATTATGAAAGTGCATTGAAAGTGCATTATTCAACGTGTGTGGAAATGGCCAATATCTCATTTAGACAAGCATAATATTTTCTGTGTAGAGTTGCTTTGGTTTAATCAAAAAGATGGCAGCCAGGTTTTAAAGTTCAATTTGTATTTATTGATGGTTTTAAAATCACATTTTTATCTCATCCTTTGTAAAAGAACGATCCCCCCAAAATATTATCACTGCAAAAAACTCTGTGAGGCTGAAAGATAGCAACTGACTGACTTGTGAGCTTCATGCATGAGCAGGATTTGAACCTGGCTCTCCCTGCCTGGTCAGACATTTTAGTCACTACATCACCTTATCTTATTTTGCTCCTATTATGGTCAATGTAAGACCCTGAGGTTAAATTCCAAAGATTTCCAGGCTAAGGAATCTATGGCTAAGATATGTGCTGTGGGAGGGAATAATATAATTACTTGTAGCTTTTGATAAACATCCTAAATTGTTCTTCAAAGGACAGATGTGGCTCTAATAATCTGAACCATTTGCATTTTTCGATTAAACTTTGCTTGATTGCATTGCACTTGATATGTATACTTAAACCTCTATGTTAAACGTTGCACTTTGATACAGAGCATATTGTTTGACTTTGTTCTTATGATCTGACAAGCTTCATTATATAATAAACTAGTTTAAATAAATCTTAAAGACATAAAAGTGGTCCTGACAAGAAGGGGAAAAATGCAGCACACACAAATGATATATCGGTTAGATGTTCCAGAAAGAGTCAAAGGGTTCCCCCCCCCTCTCTTTTCATTCAGATTTTTTTTACACATGTGTTTTGAATAAAGCTGTAAGGCATTTTCCAGTAACCAGGGTTGTATTACAGAAACGAGTAAAGTAAAACAAAAGGAACGCATGTTTCAACATTTTATACAATATTGTCACACATTGTTGCATACTTCCAGCTGGAAGTCAATGTGACAGTTATAATGTTAATTTTCCAAACCTTTTAGAATATATACCAGGACAATTTGTGCTTGCAAGAAGATGTGAGTTTATGGTCTACTCAGCCACGGAACTGCTAGATTTCTAATGGCCTTGAGATCATCACGGTTTCTTACAAAGTCTTTGCACCATTTTTTTAGAATCACTCATTTCAGCCTCAGTCTGCTACGAAGTCCTGGTACAGAGGTTATATAGGACACTTGACTTTGGATTGTTGGGTGCATTCGATTCACATTAGGAAGTGGAAATCAGAAGTTACGGCATATGTGCAGCTGCTAACAAAAGCAAAAGACCCTCCATGCCCACTCTTCTTCTATACTAATATCTCAAAATATAAACATAATGATGTAATTTGTTCCCCCACCTCCTCCTCTGCTCCACTTCAATGAGCATCACAAGAACAAGGAAATTGGGAAGACGGTGATCTCCTATCATACATTTGCATTAGTCGTAACTAAGAGATGTGACGTTCTTCCTTTAATGGCAGCCATTTTAAGCATCTCCTTCTGGCTTGAGCCCAACAAGAAATGGTGCAGGGCTTGTCTGTTTACTTAGAAGAATTTAAAAGAGCAGCGAGTAACCAATAAAATCATATGGCATCCACGGATTTTATTTTAAAAACCAGCCACAGTAATCTGCTCAGGTTGATTTTCGATGCAGATATTGTATTGCAGACAAGCATACCAGGCACTCCTGATGTTTGATTCTATCCACTTTAATTTCCATTTTAGAAGGGAAAAAAAGTCAGTGGCGGCATGCATACATTCTTGCTTATAGTGTTCAGGAAAAAATAGACGTGGCTTGACACGCTACATATTTCATGACCTCAGGAGTTTGCATGTGAAGGCCACAAAAAGTAGAGAAGTTAGAAGCTTTTCTCTTGCTCCTATGGCAAGTCCTGAGTGGACCCTTCATCGAATTAGTGAAATTCACAATGGAATTTATATCCCTTGTCAAGTTCATCTCCACAGTAAAGGGACTTCTCAGAAGTCACTACAGAGGTAAGGAGAACACTTGTGAAGTTCACTTTTATTCCTAGTACCTTGATAACAAGCACTTAGGAGTTGGACTGAACTTTCTAGGATTGGCAGCTGGATGCAGGATGTACAATGAAGTAAGTGGGGAGGGCTGGAAAATAGCGTCTCCACACTTGCCCTCTCCAAGGAAAAACAGTCATGCATATACACAAATTGTTCACAGACTGTAGTGACTGGAAAACGCTGTCTCTTTTGTGTTGTAGTGTGGTAGTTTCATTTCTATAGCTCAGCAAAACAGGAACTTATAGCCCAAGGCTGAAGGATTTGGACACACTACCTCTTTGTGTGTCCATAAACTCTGTAGTAGAACCCTATTGAGCATGTCACCAGAAACAAGTGAATATTTCTGCTGATGGGCGTGAAAATTAGTTAAAACTTAGGGATAGTCCCATAATGTGATTCTGAAGCTTCATATTTGCCAACACTGTCATTCTTCCTCTACTAAGTCATGATACTCTGGTGGGTCCTGAAAGACATCAGGCATTGAATCCATCCTTTGCTCCAATGCCGAGCTCTAGCCATCGAACAAAATAGCAGAGACCTGCCAAATGTGCCAGGAAACTCTAGATCATATAGCTAAGAGAAATCTTTCTGCCTATATTATTCACTTGTTTGAGCAACTAGGAGATTCTACTCTAGCTAGTTCTTTTGCCGGATGCAGACCTTCTTCTCCTTCTCCTCCACCTTGCTTCACTTCTACCTTGTTCCCCTCCCAGGACAGGACCCAGATTTGGTATCTTGTAAGCCCTCCATATAACTAGGGCTGCCAGTTGGCTTTCCCCAGAACTGGATGGGGACCTTGGAACTTTTTTCTTTTGCCTTTCCATGTGCAAAGTGTACATGCACTCCCGGAACCAGCATGATGTCACAATAACATAATCACTGGTATACAGGAGACTGGGCTTTCGGGTGAGTGGGCCAACCAGCTGTTTCCCAGGCACCCAGGAGGCCAGGCAGGTGAGTGGGCCGGCCACTTCCCCAGTGTGTAGGAGGCTGGCTAGCCGGCATGCAGGTGTCCAGCATTTCAATTCTCTTTCCCCTGGACAGTCCAACCAAAAAGCGGACAGTCTGCAGGAAAACCAGACACCTGGCAACCTTACACACAACTGATTAACCCAATTGATTCAATATTTAGTTATGTTTCCTCTTAGTCCATGGTACTCACTCAATGGCTTGGGTGCCACAGGTGGCATTTTGACATGCCACATGTGGCTCTTCTGAGCACTGCTCCTCAGTGTGCCAGTGGAGCTTGTGGTTGGCAGGTGGTTTCCTGCCAAAGAAACAGGTAAACTGAGAGCCTTCCAGAGGTGCAGGCCTCAAGACAGGGATGGAAATGAATGTGACTCTGTGGTTGATGGTAATTGGGAATGTGGTGCTCCATGAGCCACGGAGTGAGTCCTGCTGCCCTAAGTGAATTTTAGGTGGAACTACTTTGGGTTCCACTTTTATAAAATGTGTGTTTTAATTGTTCAGGTGCGATATAGAAAGATCCGATAAAGATGCAATGATAACAACATTGAACTCTTCAAACATATCAGAATGGTAATAGAAGGATTTAATTGCACTCGTTTTAAATTGAGAGATTCATTTTAAGACTAAAAAAAGGAAGCCAAGAACACCTGAAATGATAGTATATAGTTATATCTTTTGGATTTTCAATTTTCTTTGACAGCCCCCACCCAACAAAGGATCCCATTTTCCCCCAATTTGGAAATGTGAAGAATGAACCTCATCTGCTGTAATTGCAATAGATTTAAGCAGTCTGGTCTTTATATGCAAAGTCTTTAAAAACCCTTGTCCATTTAAATGTTATTATGCAGTATAATTAGGATTCCATTGCAATTGTTCTTCACAACTTCTTTGTACTCCTTTAATGTTCTATCATAATTCACATTCTCAAATCAATGACATATGTTTCAAAATCCACTTGAAAAGTATAAATTTTCTGTGTTTATCTCCCCCCCCTCCCCGCTGTGAGATGTAATGTACTGTTTATTTTTTCCTTGGTCAAATTGTTTGGCTGGGGTATCCCCAGCTCTTAATGAGACAGAACATTCATATTATACATATAAGGACAAATTCACATGGTTGATATGTCATACTCCTGATCTGATTAAAAACTGTCAATCATATCACCATGTCGTAGGAAGCAATGCTAAGCAGACCTGCTTGGAAGTAAGTGCCATATTATTTAATGGGGCTTACTCCCAGGAAAGTGTTCTTAGGATTGCATAACTTTGGCATAATGGCTAATCTTGGTGCTCTTTCATATACCAGTTACCAAACTCTGGCAAAAAAAACCCAACAAAATTTGAATTCATATTCAGCTTCGTATTCCACCAGGAAAAAAGTTCATGTACATTCTCTTCAGGCACCATCCAGTGAAAGAAAACTGAATCACATAGATCTCATGGGTTGAAATAACTGCCTCTGATATGGACTCCTTAAAAAAAAACCTGTCTAAAATGCAAACAACAAAGCTTGGATTTGATTTGTGAAACTGAGCAAAAGCTGAAGGGTTTAATCCTTTCTCCCTTCCCCACACTGCCACAATGCAGACTGAGGCTGCATGAGCCTACCATTTGCCTTTTATAGATACATGATTTTTGATTTATTTGTTTCTGCCCTCAGTTTGACTTCATACTTTACATTTTCAGAGCATACATAGTCTTACAGCAGCAAGTTACTTGTTACCTGCATTAGTGCATGTATACTTCATGTTTGTACTTGGGTTGAATCCAACCCGTTTTTCCACTGGCGAAAAAAGAGAAGAGGGGATCTCTTTTGAGCCCCCAAATACTGTGAATCATGGAATCTATATAAACTAAAGTCATATGGGATGGCTAGGCTTCCCATTCCCCTGCCAGGGGTGGGGGATCCCCTGCTCCCACCTCCTCACCCCTACCCCCACTTACCTGGCCAGCAGGAGGGTGCACTTCCCGGGGCGCCCCCCCATGGCATGGTGCAACCCCAGGCAGCACAGCACACTCCCACACCCCGCAACAGGCCTGTTTTGGGCCAAATCAGGCCCATGGGGGGGCGACTCAGCCCTTTGCCAAGTGCGGGAGCGCTCCTGGGCCGCGCTTTGACCCACATGATGATGTCACTTCCCAGAAGTAACATCATCACACACGCTTGGAGCGCGCACACGCTGTGCACACGGGGAAAACCACAGCAGCCTCCTAGGGGTAAGTTCCAGGCTTCCAGTCTCCCACCTGGGGACTCAAGGGACCTGGCAACCCTAGGGATAGCGACGGACTGGAAAATTTGGCTGGATCCAACTCAATGTATTTGACTACTTCCTGTTGCTCTCTGTAGCATTTACACAAAACAAGTTGACTTGTTTTGTTACATTCAGTATCATAATGTGCACTCTATGTATAGTCCTTAATGTGCATTCTGATCTCGTAGCCTCAGTTCCCAGTCTGAAATGTGAATAACAGTGATTGACCTCAAAAGTCTAATATGAAATCCAATACAGTAAAAATTGTCAAACATAAGGCAAACTGTTCAGTAGATTGTAAGTAGTAACATTAGTCATCAAACAAGGATCCAGCTGGATCGGTTTTTTAATAGAACAATTTGGTGGAATTTTTAAAAAGAGAAATAAATTATAAAAGCGGCTACTGTGTATTCATTTTTTATCTTATTTTTATCAGTAAGAATTGAGAGGGACAGATGATACAATTGCATCTTTTCTGGCTAGTTTCACCTGTCCTGTGTATTCCTACCAAAGTAGTTTCAATCGCATTCCACATTTTATTATTTCGTCACGATGATGAAATTTATAATTACTTGGTTCAGAATACCAGTTTGCCCAGGTCATGATGCTCGTATGTTAAGAGGTGAATGCCATTTCTTGGAGACGTTCTAAATTAGCTCATAAGGTAAAAGGAAATTGTGCAGGTGAATTTGAATGTGCTGTTTAGGTCTTTTTTTTGTTCTTCTCATGGACACTAATTAGAGGTTACATAAAGCAAAACCAACATTGTACATTATGAGTAAATTTATTTTTATTTTTTGCTCTGGCAATTGGCAACCAATTACAATTCAAGAGGCAGGTGGAATTCACCCATCTTACGCTTAAATTTCACATCTGAAAGAGAAGGAAAAGATGCGGGCCATTTCCACACACGTTGAATAATGCACTTTCAATGCACTTTAGCAAACCTTTGGAAGTGGATTTTTTGTTCCACACATGAAAAAGCAGTTCCAAGTGTTCACTAAAGAGTATTGAAAGTGGATTATCCAATGTGTGTGGAAGCAGCCGCAGTTTCCTAAAAATGGCACTCTTTATGTCTGCTACAAAAGGCTATTATTTACAACTAGTGAAAAGACTTTTCTCATTTGTTTACGCCAATCACCAAGGTCCTGACAATTTTAATACATTTTGTTAGAAGAATTGATTTATTTATGAAAGAATATATTAGAATTGAGCTAAAAGATATGTGAATTTTAAACTGCCATTGTTTATTTGCCTCAATATTACCATAATTGTGATTAGTTTATTACTTCACATTCATAAAATCAAATCAAATGTGTAGTTAGGACTGTTATTAAAAGATGAAGTTATCAAGGGCAGTATTATAACTGTGAAGGCTGATTAAAGACCTAGTGGGTAGCATTCTCTCCTGGAATTAAATATGTCAAAACAATTTATACACTGTGAAGCAAATTCTGCTTAAAAGCCAATAAAACTAGAAAAACTGAAAAATACTCAGATTTACAAAGGCAAAACAGAAGCTCTCGGGAAAATTTCACAAGTCGAACCATGATATTATTTGATATTTCATGTATAAGCTAAAGAATAGGAAATAGCAATGGAAAGGTGTTTTTTTTAATTTAAATAAATAGCCATCTAATATATAATATCTAATAATTTAAGTAAATAACCATTTAACATATATATATAAAGTCTGAGAACTGTTCTTTATGGCCTCGTCTAGACAGGCAATAAAATGAGGTGAGAGTCTTGAGGTGATACAGTGGTCTATATTAATGTATTTAAATATTTCTATCCCATCTTATCTCCTCAGACTCAAGTCCACTTCAAGATATACCTTCATATTTCACATAGAGGACTGTCTGTTTAAACGTTTCCCAATCTCTATAAATAAAAAAATGTCGGAGAGAGGGGAGGGGCTAGCACAACATGGGCCGATAAAGATGTGTTGGGTTGTTTCATTTTTTGTTTTTAAATTTGCAGAGAGCCTTTTTTTCACATGGTGAAGGATTTTAAAATTTGAAATTTGAAATATCCCATTGTGCTGCTATACCTCTATAGTGTTCTCCATCATTTTGCATCACATACAGGTGAGCTCTTATGAGCTAATAAAAGCTGAGGAAGATGAAATGTAGAATCTGCTATGCCAGATGTAGGTGACAAATTGCATTTTTCAGGGGTTGCAGGAGAATGGCTGTGCTTCGATTTTTGTCCTCCCTGGTGTACTTGTTTACCATGCTCAGGACATTTCTTTTAACGTGGGGAAGCATTTTTAAAATGTAGTTTCCCATTTGTACTCTTAAGTGGGATGGTACCGAATTTTATCACCTGAAGTCACCCACTCCATGCTGAGTAAATCGTACGCATGGTGTTAAAATAATACTGTTGTGAGGTAGAAAACATTTGAGTTAGTCTCAGCATTTTAGATTTGCCCAGGTAGCCTCCCTAGATCGGCCTATAATGAGCAGATTTTAGGTTTATAGTTTATTGTACTCTATCTGCGGCCCAAGCTCTGCTCACGACCTGAGTTCGATTCCAATGGAAGCTGGGTTCAGGTAGCCGGCTCAAGGTTGACTCAGCCTTCCATCCTTCCGAGGTCAGTAAAATGAGTACCCAGTTTCCTGGGGGTAAAGTGTAGATGACTGAGGAAGGCAATGGCAAACTGCCCCGTAAAAAGTCTGCCAAGAAAACCTCGTGGTGCGACGTCCCCCCATGGGTCAGTAATGACTCAGTGCTTGCACAGGGGACTACCTTTACCTTTACCTTATCTCTTGTATCATAGTTACCATCCCTGTGTACAGCTGCCTGTGTTTAAGAACAATAGGATTTACATCTATTGAACTACATCTGTAAAACTGCAGCCAGGAGGTGTTTTGTCTCTGACTGCAGTGGGTCAAAGCTGTCAGTTTTGGAGACCACAGTATTGTCGAGTCAAGGTACACTAGCAAAAGGCACTAACTTTTCCTTGGCTTGCACTATTGCTTAAATGCTCAGCCAGTGCAATCCTAAATTGCTCCATTCTAAACCCACTGAAATTAGTGGGCTTAGATTGGTGTAGGATTGCACAGTAAATATATTTCTGATAGAAATAATGAGTTTTATTCTCTTTGGTGGGCATTTGAGGCTGGGAAAGGAATTACTTTCTCCTACCTTTCAGATATTTTCCCTTCTTGAATCCCAGGGCCCTTTGTTTGTTTATTTAATAAAATTAAGACTTGGATCTTATGAAGGAATTCTGTGAGCACCATATGGTCTCTGGTAGAGGGCACTTCCTCTTCCGCTAGAACTTCAGTTTGTACACGATTATGGGTTTTCAATGGTCCTTGTGCAAACAGAAGTTGTAGCAAAAGAGGAAGTGAGTTCTGCAGCAGAGACAATATAGTTT